>NC_088853.1:68243594-69443594 GCF_963853765.1 Magallana gigas | reverse complement strand
ATGAAATTTACCATCTTGATCCTCTGCTCTCAAAATAGCAACTGCAGCAATGGCCTCCTCGGACGCATCAGTGAATACATGGACGTGTTTCTGAAGGAGCTTCTCGGTAGGTACGGAAAGGTAAGTACGAGGAATTTCCAGGTTTTCTAGATACCATAGTTGTTCTTTCCACTTCTCCCATTCTTCTTGGTATTGGTCAGGTAAATGTTGATCCCAGTCTGTAGACTCTTCAGTAAATTTTCTAAGCAGTAACTTGCCTCTGATGAGAACTGGTGCAACAAATCCTAAGGAGTCATAAAAGCTATTCAGACAAGAAAGGACTCCACGGCGTGTATACGGTTTCTTGTCTAAGGAGAGTCTGAAGGTAAATGCATCAGATCGTAGATTCCAGCTTATTCCTAAGCTGCGTTGTATGGGAAGAATATCCTTCGATAGATCGAGAGACATCAAGTCCTTTGCTAGGTCATCAGTGGGAAAGTATTTCATGACATCACTGCTGTTGGATACAAACTTGTGAAGTCTAAGTCCTCCTTCTTGCAACAAGGCTTGTTGAGTTCTCTTCATCAGGCTAACGATCTCTTGTGTGGATGGCAACGAAATCAAGCCATCATCAACGTAAAAGTTGCGTTCTACAAAACTTCGGACATCGCTTCCATAGGTTGATTCAGCATTCTCTGCAGTCCTCCTTAGCCCATATGTAGCGACTGCAGGTGATGGACTATTGCCGAAGACATGGACGCACATCCTGTATTCCACCAATTTCTTCTGAGGATCGTTATCTAAGTACCAGAAGAAACGTAAGTAGTTCCTATGATCTCGTCGCACTTTAAAGCAGTGAAACATTCGCTGAATGTCGGCCATAACTCCGATGTTATCAAGTCTGAATCGCATCAGAACACCAAGTAGACTGTTTGACAGGTCAGGGCCAGATAGAAGCACGTTGTTCAATGACACCCCATTACACTGAGCTGATGAATCAAACACCATTCTGACTTGATCAGGTTTCTTTGGATGGTATACGCTGAAGATTGGTAAGAACCAGAACTCTTCATCTTTCTTTAATGGTGGTGCTAGTTCTGCGTGTTCTGCATCCAGAATGCGTTTCATGAAGGTCACTGCGTGTCCGCACTTGACTGGGTTCTTGCTAAGGTTAGTGTCTAAGATCATGGCTCTTCTCAGTGCTTGTTGTCTATTATCCGGAAGTTTACATCTAGGCTCTCGGAACGGTAATGGTGCAACCCACTGTCCATTATTGTCACGACAAAACTCCTTATCCATAATGGCTAGGAATTCTTTATCTACTACAGACAGTCCTGGCTTGTCATCGTCAGGAGATGTCTGGAAAATGTTCTGTCCAATTGGTTCGTTTCGTTGTGGATGTTTAAGGATTGCATCACACTGAATTTGTTTAGGTAGGGTCTCCTTGACAGTGATATTGTTTGGACAAGGGGCAGATAAGGTAGTTCTTCCATCAGACATAACTGCCACTTTGTTTGCCACTACGACATCCGGTCTGTGAGTCCTTCCAAGACAAACTTCGCCTACAATAACCCATCCGAGTTGAAGTTTCTGGGCGTATGGAGTATTAGGAGGTCCAACGCGTTGCTCAAGTATGTGATGTGCATCACCAAGATCACGTCCAATCAAGAGAAGAATGTTGATTTCTGAATCTAGTGGCATCAAGTGATCGGCTATTTCTCGTAGATGGAAATATTTTTTCTGCTACTTCTGGGGTTGGTATCCCACCTCTGTTATCAGGAATTTCATCACATTCAATGACTGTTGGTAGGTTGAAGTGACAACTTCCATCAAGAGCTTCTACTACTAGTCCATTGACTCTTCTTCCACTACAAGTTGATTGTCCGCTGCACGAAAACAGTGTGTAGGATTCAGATTCACTCTGAATATTAAAAAAGTCAAATAATTGGGATCTTGCGAGTGTGCGATTGCTCTGTTCATCGATGACTGCATACACCTTAATAGCTTACTCGCTGTTGGACGATGGATATACACGAACAGGAAGGACCTTTGCGCATGATCGACCACTGAAGGTAGTTCCACAAAGTTCAGTGCACTTGTTGGAAACTTCAGTTTTCCTCCCAATTTTCTCCCCGCCGTCGGCAAATCTGGGGTTATTGTTTGCCTGAAAGTGTTCTTTATCCCATCTGCCAGCTGCTTTAGGCTCAGAATTTCTTTGTTCAATATGCAACGCTGTAGCGTGACGAGAGCTTCCACAAAGTTCACATTTGATGGTTGCAGTACAATTTCTCGACAAATGTTTGGATTCACAGCATTTATAACAGAAATCCATTTCTCGTAAGAGATCTTTCCTTTCTTGTAAGGGTTTAGCTCTGAAGGATCTACAGTGGTTCAACGAATGGTTTGCTTTATGAATTGGACATCTTGGTTGCCGTTCTTGTTGAGTTGCATCGTCCGTTGCTAGTTCAGTTTTTCTACTGTGAGCTGGAAAAGTTCGTTTTTGTTCATTCGTTCTTTTCTCTGTTGTTAATGTCAGAGATCCATCAGTTTGGAAAGCTGGATCATTTTTCACAATACTGAGTTCTCGAATGAATTTTACAAGGAAGCTGAACGGTGGAAATGGAACACAATAGTATCTCTTGTACTTGGACGCTTGAGACACCCACTTCTCTTGTAGACCTTGAGGCAGCTTACTGATGATAGGATTGAAACCGGATGATGAGTCATAGTATGACAGCAGCGTTGCGTATTGCTCGTTCTCCTTTGCTGATTCTATCTCTGTTAAAATGTCAAGGAGATCGTAGAGCATTTTAGGATCTTTTATTGATATTTTGGGAAATCTGTTGAGCTTATCTTTCAACGCCGATTCTATCATTTCTGGTCTGCCAAAGCGATCCTCCAAACGTTCCCAAATACGATACAGTCCTTTAACAGGGTCATTGATGTTAGATCCCCTTATGCAACTTTTTTGATTCTGGTCCAAGCCACTTAATGAGCAGATCCATTTCTTCAAATGCTGAAATGTTTAATTCTTTCACAATGTTTGTGAAGCTAGCTTTCCAGGTTTGGTAAGAGTCTGGTTTGTCGTTGAATGAGCTGAACCGTGACATTAGAAGGTCTTTTTTCAGGAGAAATTGTGTTAAGTTCTCTACCACATGGTCACTTGCGGCTACGGGTTCTCTTAACTTTCTGATGCTCTGAGGTGGTAAAGGATTGTCAGGTTTGTTGCTCTGCTCTTTGTCCCGATCACTCATCTTGTCCAGTTTGTCAAATGAAACATAATCACTCATTGCTCCTCGGATCGTGGAATGCTCACGTACATAGTTTTCTGTGTATTCACGTTTTATTTGTCCCAATGAATCATAACTACCAGGAGGATGTTGTTTCGGCAATGACAGACGAGAACTATGAATGTCGAGCTCTTCTTTTTCTGCTTCTAACGTATCAATCTTCTTCTGGTGTTCTAAGAGCTCCATTTTGGCTTCTAGTAAGGCTTTCTGCTTGTGAAATTCTCTTTCTTTTTCAGCGTACTGATGTCTTACTTTTTTCCGTTTTAGGATTTTCAACTTTTTTCAAAGATCGATATGATTTACCAATGCTGTTCGATATAGATGCTTCAGATCTCGTTTCATACTTTTCGGATAGTATTTCGGCAGCATCAATTAACAGGTTTTGAATCTGACGGTCGAAATTGTTCATAATGCTTAAACACTTTTGGTGCCTAATCATTTGATTGTCTAGTTCTAAATCACTTTCTTCTGTGCAGGTGCGGGTTAGAAAGGAAATGAGGGACTCATAACTATCTCTATATTCAAATTTCACCATCTCCAGATGACTTTCAACCTTCCGTAGATATTTGATATCCATGATGGAATCGTCAAATTCTGTCAGGATTCTTTCAAATTCCTTCCAATCTTTCTTGAGGTTACTCAAGTGGTAATCCAAATTGGACTGGAACATCTCTTGGCCTTTGGGCGTAAGTGTACGTATCCGCCTATCCATATTGTCTGTAGCTGAACACTTTTTTTACTATTCTGCCTTTGCCTACAGATAGTGAACCAACACAACAATCCAGTGCATCGAATTTATTGTGTATGCGGTAAAAAACTGAAACAAAAACAAAGTATGAATTACTCATACGTTCTCAAAACAATGTACATGTAAAGACAAAATGCATATAATAATAGATTGTAATGAAAGAATAGAAATACAAATAACAGTATTAAGATAGGGTCCAAAACAATGAATTTTATCACAAATGGGTTTCCATAGAAAAATGTAACAAACGTACGTTCACTTACTAAGACTGACAATGACACTAATGGCGTTCCATACTTTTTAGAGATAATTAGAAATTTACTTATAAGATGCATTTATATAAAATACAAAACAGTAAACACATAAATGAATAGCCGTGTATGTAATATATATAAACAGAAAACTACTTACAGTGTGTGGCAGCATACGAATACAAAAAACATGTTGGATGGACTGAGTGTCCTTGTGTGGGTCTCACAAACAACAAAACAGGAAGTTAACAATTAGGAAAAGTAACTCTAAATTATATAATGAAAGGATAACTCTATGTTCAAAAAGGAAAGATAACTGCAGAAAATACATATCAAAATGATAATGGAAGATAACTCTTAATGTTTTTAGATAATAATTAAACTTTAGCAAAATACACAATCACACAAAATCTTGTAAACAATACAATTCCCAAATCCTCGTTCACCTCTTTTGTCATCCTTATTTTGAAAAACGGCTTGCTGATACCAATGGTAATGTCTATTAATCTCATAAGGAATGCTCTGCCTGGCAAAACAACACTACATGCAAAGTTGAGTAAACCTTTGAGCGACTGTAATTGTGTAAATGTCAAGCTCTTTTGTGTCTTTGTAAACTTTTTGTTATCTATGCACTTTAGTATTTTGTCATGAGGCAACCTAGATTCCATTTTGCACGAATCCAGCTCATAGCCTAAGTAAGTTATAGTCGGAAGAGGACCACACGTTTTCTCCAGGGATATTGGAACGCCTATGTCAACACACATTGATACAAATGCCTTCATCTGTCCAACACATGTTAAGGGACACTTGTGGTTAATAATAAAATCGTCCAACACATGATAAATACACAAAATATCCAATTTTTTTATCGCTATCCACTCTAGCGCCGTCGAAAAACGCTCGAAGATCCTACATGAAGAACTAAGACTAAATTGAATACATGTATCCACATAATACTTGTTCTTTCATCTAAAACCAACGTATTTGAATTGAGAATAGTTTAAGTTGATTATCCTAAAAGCAGATTTTATATCCGTTTTGCAACAATAAGCACCAACTCCACAGTTCTTGGTGTGACTGATGGCATCTCCAACCGAAGAATATTGAACAAATGATATCTCGTGTGGAATGCCATCGTTAACTGATTTGTTTTTAGGATAAGATTAATGATGAATCATTCTATATTCACCTGGCACCCTTTTCTCTACCAAACCTAATGGAGAACATTGTATGTCAACAAATTGTTTAGAATTGAATGAAACTAACACTCTACCCGTTGACACGTTCTTAAGAATCTTTTCTTGAATTATATCTGGACAAATAAAATTGTAAAATCAATATATATAAAGCATTTTAAGTATACTTAAAATTCCTTTCAATTTTTACTGTGCATGCCAATTGTTGGAAACCAGGCACTTTGTTTTGTTAACTCTTTGCTGTCGAGTTTAACTTGAAGACATTGAGTTACAACGTAAGTTGGGGACTGAATTTAGTAACATTTAAAAAAACAATTGTAATTTTTTTTAGTTTATTCAACAATTTTTATGTTCAGTAATATTTTTTACCATTATTCATCTTATGAAAAAGTGACATTTCATTATAAATGATAATTTGCAAGGTAATACAATAATGCTGAACTGATGCAAATTACAAAATGTAGACAACTTCAATAAGGTACATGTATACCTTAAATGTATCTATTTATGTTACTGTGTGTCTTTAATTGCTAGCATTAATTTTCAAAGTCAATTGCGGACTACTTATAATTATTTTTCGGTGTGTACCTCTAAAGGGCTCGATTGTCATGGCCATTTGTTTTACTCTATTAATTTTCTTAAAATAAGAGCTCTATACCATATTATAAGAACACGCCAACATTTACAAAATATATAATTTTTTCTTTATTAATTTATATTACATAATTTAACAATTCATATCTTAGAATTTAAGAAAGAAGTTTTTGTTAATTTGTTGACCATCTCGTCCTTCATTATTAGAACTTTTTTCTTTCGTTTAAATAAATATAAAAAAAATGATAATCACTTGACAAACGGTGTCTGCTCTTTATCCTCCTAAACAGCAGGAGTACAGGTTTGTCTCTCAAAGTGACACCCCATAATTAATTTCAATTAAACAATTCTTTACTCTAGAAGTAGGTTTTTTTAATAACAAAAAAGTGAATAAACATGTTTAGAGCACTCACAAGGAAAATAACAGATGATGACAGATCAAAATTAATTTCAATGTTTAATTGAAATTAATTATGGGGTGTCACTTTGAGAGACAAACCTGTACTCCTGCTGTTTAGGAGGATAAAGAGCAGACACCGTTACAGTTGAATTTTGGTGTACTGACTTGGGCTGTTTCAGCCAACTGCATTTGACATCTGTTTTACTTGCTCGTTTGTGCCTAGAATAAACAATAATAAATGTGAGAATTCATGTTTGTTGATTAATATAGACAATAAGAATTATAATTTCTCAAATAACAAGTTTCCTTTCTTTACCCAAACAACAATGCTACAGCCACATGGTAGCATCTAAACTGTCCCACTGGGCACTGACATGTGAAATCTTTCACAATGCCGTTGTCTTCAGCATCCAAAAGTATCTACAATAGTTATATCAAACGATTATACAGGCACTTGATAAACATTTGTTCCATAATCTTACCTCCAAGGCAAATAAACAAAATTCATATCAACGATCTTCACATTACACAGATCCCTGAGAGGCATGTACAACAAATGTACAACAAATATGTACCTGTACTTTGTACAATGTATCCTTCATTGATGCCTATACACACGCCATTATGACATGTAATTCCCCCATAACAAACCGAAACACTCGTCCGCTTTCTATCACTGCCTCGCTTTTTCTAGTTCACTTCGTGTGTACCTCCACAAACTTCGTCCAGTATATAATCGATAACGCCATTGTGTAGCGATGAACCCGGAAGTCAATTTTCACGCAATATATCAGCAGTCACGTGACGAGACTAATAAATCTTATTAGATCTATATGCGTATGGTGAAGGTATATTGCTACAATGCTGTGATCATAAAAGTTGACAAGGATGCTAATAAAATAGAATGCAGGATGCACGATACATGATTGAAAAAATAATAAAAGTTAATTAAGTTCTATCCCCACTGCTGTAACAAAAAAAAACCCTAAAACTATAAAAATATCCTTGGAAAACTCCAAGTGGCACTGATACATGTAACACCCTGAAAGACTCTGAGGTCGGCACTAAGATTTCAAAATGTCGTGAAGTCTGCAAGTAGGTGTTTTGTTAAAAATGCTTGAATCAATTAAATCATTATCAGGTGTTTAGGAAATTCAACAAATATTTTGCAAAAGTCTCGACATGCTACGTTTTACACCCGCTATAAAGGAGAAGGTGTATACTGTTTTATCATTGTGTGTCTCTTCGTCCGTCCTTATGTCTTTCTCTCCGTTAAAAGAACTTTTTGTCGCATTATCTCAGCAATTATTCATTGCAGATGCTTGCAATTTTAACACACTATTTGTTTATGCATGCCATGTTGTAGGAAATATTTTTGTACAGATTGGACGTCAACTTATTTTTAGTCTAAATTTTCCAAAAAAATGTTTGCAGATACTTGAAATTCTAACAAATTATTTGTTAAGGCATGCGCATCATTTTGTTGGATATATTTTTGCACCATTTGGTTGCCAACTTCCTGTTTATCGACGACTTTGCTTACCTTGATTAATCACGCCAGAGCAGGGGTATTACTAGTGAGCATTGGCTCATAGATATCTTGTTTACACATGTTTTTCTCCATATGAAGCAATGGCTCACATATATCTTGTTTACACAAGGTAAACTACTTTGCAAAATACTCAATGTAGATAAAAAAAAAACAACTTAAACTTATCTTTTAAAAAGGTACAGCTTAATTAAGATTGAAACCTGTACGTAAATATTCAATGAACATTTGGTCAAAAACATTCCATGAATTAGATATGAGATTTTAATAATGAGGCGCTGTAAATAGCCATTACTTGATATTTACAAACCATAATGTATCTTTTGTGCATTGTTGGAGTAGCATGCCTCGTCTAATCAACCAATGTCTGTGTTTGCTGCCTGCAAATCAGATGGAGGCAATTGACGGTCGTTTATTATAAGAGCGCTCGACCGAGGAAGGAAGTAGATCTTAAACATCTCAGGGTTTTTTTAACAATACTGGATATTCAGTTTTACTTATTATTAAGCCTATAATAATGCAAACATATTTTACTGACTAGGTGGAATAATGGAAACACATAGAGGCGACGTAGACTTTAACGTTTATTTCTAACGAGAAAACAACCTCGTATGCTTATTCTTTAAGAACTAAAAAGACGAATAAACGATATTTTAGAATACGGCATCCGCCTGATGAAAAGTGGAGTAACTCGGTTTTTTGAAAACTACACGTCATAATAAATATGAAGTAGGTTGCTGTTGAAACATCAATTGTATTTAATGTAAAGTTTTTTTTGTGTGGAATAATCCGTTTTTAAAGGTTACACGTGCTAACGAGTATATGATAGGTTGGTGCTGAAACAGCAATAGAATCGAATGTAATGATTTATTGATGCATAACTTCTATTTTTCTATTCTTCCATTCAATACCACGTTTCTTTGGAACATACTGTACTTTGTTCTTCGGTAACTTGATTCAGTTTGTTTAAAGCAATGTAGATGTATCCTGCTGTTTAGCACACTGTTTATGAATTGGATAAATCCGATTTTTTTAAACGAAGTGTTTATTCAATCACCCACACTTAATGAACCATTGTAATGTTTGTATCCTTCAAAGACGTTTTAGGCCTGTGACCTACCCCTTTAAAATATGTATTATATTATAAATAAAGTGTCTTAATGGTCATGGGGATTGTTTTAATACATTGACGTCCTTGAAAAGGAGACCTTTAAATTAAAATATAGAAAAATACCCAAATTGTAATGGTAAAATGCATGCATTTTTTTCTTTTCAGAATAATAGTTTATAGCTATACTATTTATATCTTTAAATTTTAGATAGATCTGATTGATAACTTGTTGACCACCCAGGTTTGACTGAATACAACTTCGAAAGATGTTGAACCATTTATATGTTTTACGTTTTTATTCATAACAGAGTGGCATGGCTGTAATTCTCAGAGCATTCACATATTTTTTCTCCAATTCATCTCTATTATAAATGTACGGCATGCATGTACCTATTATGGGCAAGATAAGCTTGAATCGATATGATGATTCAACTGTACATGTATCAATAAAATTCTTTTGTCTATGCAATAAAGAAAATAAACCTTCAAAATAATCAGCCGTAGAATCGCAGTTTTCAAATAGCGAGTCATTGCCCTTATTACAAGAACTGCACAGCACAGAAGGTCAATTTATTTCTGAATTTAACATGTAAAACAGAGCGCAATCATAATAAGGTTATACAAAACGTTTGTTTGGGTTTCTTTTACGCTTTGTAGACGTAAAATTATGTTTGAATTATTATACGAATTGTTTTTTTTTTAATTCTTAAACACTGCTATTATACAATAATCGAAATTTAATTGTTTGAATATATGTACATAGACTTGCGGAGAGTCTATCTAATTCCATTCCTGATAATCCGGATTCAAATCCCAGCAGAGGCAAAGTTGGTCCCTGTTACATATCGACCAAGGGCGAAGTCCGAGGCTAATATGCTCTCAGCAGTACTACCTAAACATGAAAAACATCATGGTGTAGAGACGTACATGCAGCAATATGACGTCATCTTGAGAACAAAAGCTTGGCCTACATTGTTTTAGAATCCTTTAACTTATTCCTTTACTGTTATGAGCATTTATTTGAGTAACAAGGTTCAATGTATTTCCATTTAAAGATAAGAAGTATATAACATTATTCATATCATGATCACGTGGCAAAATCAAAATTCCATATGCAATTTAATACGATTTGTAACGATGCTGTTGATAACGCGTAGGTAACTACGAATTAAGATGTATTGTGGTATTAACTTGATCCATTCTTCCACTATATTCAGCAATCAATGGTAATCACAATTTTTTGCGATCTAATAATGATAATTCATTAATATGTCACTTAAAATCAATTACAAATATAAAAATATCCAATAACCAATACTGAATAATAAATATGTCTTATTTCTTAATTGCTATATCATTGTATTTATAGAGAATTATCTCGATCAGTTAAAGCACATACTTTACAGTAATGCTTCTAAAAAATAACATAATTTGTTATTTCCTTTCCGATTGCTGATTTGCAATGCAATTTCATACAACGAATTCAGTGGTTTCAAAGTTCGTGTGCACTCTCGACATTGGTGAGGCTCGCCTATCCGTACTGCTGAGGGGACATGTGATGGAGGATGTCCCCCAGAAAAGTGTTATTTTGTGCTTTACGTTTGGCTAAAAAAAGAATAATTACACTTTTTAAAATAATACTAGCTGCATTCAAATAATATTTTACAGAAAAAAACCAAACAAACACAAAAGAAAAAACCAAAAAACAAAAACAAATTTCATATGTTCGATTCACTACAGGATATCTGACGGCCACTTAAAAATCTCCAAAAAACCGACAAACATACTTTTTTACGGGATCATTGGCTTTGGAAGAAAAAAATATAGACATACCTGATATAAGTTAAGTGTGGCCAGTGGCTAAAGTACTAACATGTGCTTGTCTCCATTTAACAGTGCTAACAGTTAACGTCTGGACAGATAGCAGGACCAGGTCATATCAAAAATAAAATGTTGGTTCTTTGTTAATCAGTGGTAAATATGTATTATATATATATATATATATATATATATATATATATATATATATATATATATATATATATATATATATATATATAACAAAACAATATGTTTATAAAGTTAATTTGTACTACAATTAAGTTTTCATGATCTTACATATGGTAAGATACATTTTAAGGGGCAATGGAGACACTTAGTAACAATATCTACTACAATCATATTTAGGGTGTTTAATTATCTCTAAATATTTTTGATTTCCGAAATAATAGTCAAAACTTATTATGGAAAGATTTTTTGCGCATTTTTATTGACGGTTTGTAATAAACAATATAATATAGAATGAGATTTTTATTAAATTTTCATTTGTTTATTTATTTATTTCTTATTTTTTAAGGACGAAGTCAGAATAATATTGTTTTTTATTTTACAACAATTTGCACGTACTCTAAATAATGGAAATTGTCAGATTAAACATGATGCTATTTAAACTCAATTTTAATTTTTTCTTCGGAAATGACATCCGAAAAGACATAATTTATAAAAATTGATAAATACATCCACACCAGTTGGTCTTCTTCCTAAGCTTTATACTTTAAGTACTCACAATATATAGAAATATATTAACATCATCATTGCTTAGCAAAAACTTCGAACGCTTTAAAATAATGAAGAAAAATCTTGTGTATTTGAGTTTTGTGTATATTGATGTATGCATCATAAAAAATAATAAACATTTCTTAAATAACAAATAGTTAATATCATCTACATCTAATGAAAAAAAAATGTTAATTTCAATTGAAGGTTAAGAGAAGAAATAAGTGTTCTACATTACGCTCGTCGACAGCAAGGTATACTAACAATCCATACAAGTAATGCAGCAGTAGGTGATTGGATAAGTCATACTTACATCGTCTGTTGTCGCAAAGCAAGTTGTATAAAGTTAAATTCAGGCAGTGCAATTACTTTTTCATATTAATTTGATGATCATTAAATGCTGGAATAAAAAGCAACCCCCCCAAACAAAATAATAACTTAATAATTAACCAAAAAAAAGGAAACAACGCTACCAACAAAATAAGCAATAGCAAATAACCAAAAAAATGGTCTTTAAAGTTTTAAATGTTTTTAAACCGTTTAAGTTAAACAACATACACTATTTCGATTAATAAACAGATATCTACACTTTAAAAAAAAAGTTTTATATCAATCAGTCGTCTAACCCAAACTCCCGACAGGTTTTTTTTAAAATGAAATATGAAGGCATGAAACCGTCAATATAAATCAACTCTCCTATGCAGTCACTCAGACAAACCGAAAGTGAAACAGTGTTTGGATCTCAGCACAAATCATTGCTCCTGACAAGACTTAGTTCTTGAAAATAATTGATGAATTCGATGTAATGTATGCTAAAGCATTGTTTTTCAAGGAAACTTATTTACAAATACCTTAAAAATAGTTAGATTTTAAATGGTACGAACAATTTAAATATTTTTTGTAGTCGTATGTATTCCTACGCCAGTTCAAAATAGTCTCGTTCAACTCGACGGTCGGCTGTCTCCGTAAACCCTTGTCGGAGATTTACGGTGTCAGCCGAGCGTTTGGTTGAACGAGACTAGAGTTCAATCTTGCTTGGATCCATACAATTTTCGAGAAATATTTCTACCACTGATAGTCATACATAGTATGATTGAATTAATTTTATCTTTAAATATTATTTAACACGCTTCATATGGAGGTTTCTCGACATTCTAGTCGAAAAAGTTCAAAAATTCATATTATAAAAATATGCGTAATTCAAATTAGAAACTACGTATACATGTACTTGTATTGCAAAATAACATATCATTGATTTTAAAATAAATAAACATCGAAAAAATCAACTCCCGCCAGTTCTTCAGTACTTTGATTTTAAATGAAATATGAAGGCATAAAACCGTCAATATAAATCAAAACAAATAATGGCTTGATTTCAATCTACCACAGCGTGTTCCAGGAAACTATGAAGCAATCGTCTGTATGGTCCTAAATATATTCAGTTGAATAACATCTACTATTTTTTCACTTTCAGTATAGAATTATGATCATATCATTTATTTAGTGACCAGTGACCAACTGGGACGTCATTCGTCTAACAAAGGTGTCTTTTTTTTAAATTAAGGACTAATAAATCAAAATTTTATATCATAACTAAATGAGCAAAAAAAAAAATATTTAGGAGGTATAACACCTTTAATATAACCTGCGAAGTTCAAAGATGAAAAGCGTAGGATGTATTTATATTCATTTTATGAGAGACACCATCACTAAGTTGCTTACAAAAACAGAAATAATTCATAAACCTAGAAAATGATTAATTATAAAACAGTTATTTAAGTACCACAAAAACATATATTCAAAAATAATTCATTAACACTTACCCACGATACACTGGGTGTAATATCCCCGGCTGGTTTATATACCTGGTAACTCTATAAATAAACTCGATACCGTGCAGGTTTGCGCAAATGTATTACATTGACAAATAATCGAGGTCATTCAGATTTTGTTTAGACAAGAAATTCTTAGCAATTTGGTATACACTGGATATTAACGTATTATATTTTATAATGATATGCATTATTTACCAAATCACTTACCCTTGATACACTGGGTGTATTGTCCCCGACTGGTTTATGCATAATTTATAACTTCGTACACAAACTCAATAAACTCGATAACATCCAGTTTTGCGCAAACGTATTAAATTGGAAATAAATCGAGATTATTCAGTCCTTTGAAAAATTCAAAACGTTCGGTGTATTCCGAATATTAAAGTAAGAGGCTGCAGCAGACAACCTAGATCAAACCACACTGAGGAACGATGTTAACACGTACTTGTAAACAAACCATTGACATGTGAAGTAATAAAACAAACACGCCTAAGTACCTTCTAATACCAACGAATTAATGTAAAAGAAAATTTTGGGAATATCTGTCGTTATTGGTAACTGTGTTAAGTATTGGAAACATATACAAATCATTAGTACTTGTTATTTATGATTTTTCTTCAAGTTTTTCATTTAATGATATTTTGCACTGAATTGAACATAATCAATATTATTAGTAACATCATTACTTTAAAAAAAACTTTTTAAAAAAAGTAATAACTCAATTTTATTCATAAAAAAGTATAAATGTAAATAGAACTTACTTTTTTGACAAAAGTATCCGATCCAGCCAGGACGGCAGCCATAATAACATGAACCACTGACATCGTTACAGCCATCACAGGTGTAACTGTTGATACATGTCTCCGAACAGTCTTGTCCAAAATATCCAACGGGGCAAGCTAGCAAAATGTATAAATAATATTTATCTCATACGTGTGGTGTATATTACCCGTGTGATAAACCTTTGCTATATCACACGGGTGATGCTATATCAAATACTTTTG
Organism: Magallana gigas; assembly: GCF_963853765.1. Classification (NCBI taxonomy): domain Eukaryota; kingdom Metazoa; phylum Mollusca; class Bivalvia; order Ostreida; family Ostreidae; genus Magallana; species Magallana gigas. The sequence goes on along the minus strand of NC_088853.1, from coordinate 69,429,081 downwards.
ACACAGCCCCTTGCTTCAACGCTTCAGTGACCTATTTTCGAAGATTTGCTAGTACTTTCAACATAACTATATCTACTACAAAAATTAATATAAAATTGATTTTGTCAAAGATTTAAATTACAAATATGAAGGAAAACACATAACTGCGAAGCACAGGCGTCGGAACCGGGGGGCTATTGTGAGTGGGGAGGGGGGAAAGGTTAGCCTCGGCCCCCACACCTTTTTTGCAAAGTTATTCATAACCGTAACCACAAGACCCCTGTTTCTTGTTCGTCAAGAATTTTGATAAATTTAGCCCACTTCCAACTTTCAATTTGCTTTGTAAAGTTTATAAAACTACAAATTACGTTAACTATCAAAGAGTTCATCCTGACGACGCGATGAAAACAGAGCGCTCTGGTTGTGTTAATATACAAGAACTTACCGAAATAATGTTTCATGAGACTTTTATTCCACCACCAGTAAGCATCCTTATTCACTATTTTCAATTTTGAATCATAAGGCTAGCCTAGTGTTTGTTTTTTATTAAACATCATGCATCAACAACTGTTCCTGGCCTCGTTCGAGTCAATTCAACCTAACGAGCATTCGCAACATTGTGTATGTCAACAAAACTGATTATTCAACTCTTCTGATCAGAATTTCCATTTAATCAAGTAAATAAGCTCTAAGAAAAATTATCTAGAGCTAAAAAATTATTTTAAGGTTTATTTCAGTGAAACTTTACATTAAAACAGTTAGATTTATCTCAGGAATGACGTACTAAATTGTATTGCGCAAGGTCACAATAGCCGCATAACACAACGTTGCATCATCGTTTTTAATCTTTGAAAAACAAAAAACCAATTTGGGTCACACAAGGGACTGTCTCAAAAGCTTCATAATATAAATCAAATTGTATGAGCTAAATAGAACATCTATAATCGGTGATTTTATATTTGCTTTATCCAACTCGTTGAAATGGTTATATTCGCTCGGCAAGCCTCGCGAATATATACACCATTTCAACTCGTTGGATAGAGCAAATATAAAATCACACAATATAGATATCCTCTATATATCTATATGTCTGTTTCTCTGTCCAATTATCTATCTATCTATCTATCTATCTATCTATCTATCTATCTATCTATCTATCTATCTATGCTGGGTTTAAAGAAAGAATATGGAATCTGAGTTGCATGCAATTCCATGAAATCACAGATGTACCTATTTAAATATCTAAACAATCAAATTTAGACCAAAAAAATGAAAAATACTGGAGACAATTTATTTCACAAATTAAATTATATTACATAAATTGACGTCATGCCTGAAAAGTTAAATGTCGTGTATATGTCAGAAAATTTTGTGAACATTTTCAAAATATAAGTAATCTAAGAACTCTAATAAAGTATTTTAGAGTGATTTATTAAAAATTGAATATAAGAATATTGGAAGAGATGTTAATTTTGTCAGTCATTTCAGTAAAGATATGTAATTAGCTTTATTTCTCGGCCAGACTTTCCTTTGCCGTTGTTTACGATATAAATATCTGACTAGAGTTGACTAGAACAACACTGCCCCGTATACATTGAAATCCAAATTTAACATGCATTAATAGTGTGACTAATGCTTAACTTGAAAAGTGCTGCTAGAAGCCCGTGTTTTGTGTTGCTTGGTGCAACATACCGTTTTCCGTGCAAAAGTTACGAAGATTTATTGTGAAAGATATTAATATCTATTTAATAAAGGAGAATAGAGGATTCACGCAGCTATTTTGATAAAACTGAGATATTTTGCCTATCCTTGATATGTTTATGGTTTTGTGGAAAACACGGGTTAGTGTTCTATATCATTTTATATTAAGGGATATACGTAAGCTGTTTATAGTTATCACGTGATAATGCATCAATGTGTTACTAATGTACTTCCCTAATTTATTGCATTGACATCTTTTTAAGAGGATAATACCAAGTGACAAATGTACTTCCCTAATTTATTGCATTGACATCTATTTAAGAGGATAATACTAAGTGTTTGGACTGGTTCAAAACAGTTCTTCAATCTTTAGATTAAGACTCCAAATTGCCCGTATGCTTCCTTAACCTTATCACTTTTATATCTAAATTTTTATTACTTCATTATCTCATCTATCAATGTGTATGACTATATCAATGTATAGTAGGATAATTCTTCCACTTACGAGTTTTACACAAGTCTCCTCGATAATCGGGGTCACATCCAGTCAAACATGTTCCATTGATATTGGAACACTGTTTTACATCACGACAGTGTCCACATGTTTCATTGCATTCGGATCCATACTTTCCTTTATCACAAGCTAACATTTAATAATATTCGTATTAATGATACTATAACAATGTCCAAAAGGTGAATGTAAAGCATCATTTCTCTTTAAAAGATTATAGTTAACACTGCGTTGTTTGAATGCCAAAACACATCTCTTGCATATTCTAAATTACTGATTTATGCAGCGTTAACGTATCTTTTTCATTTATATATGGATATCAAGGAGAAATAAATACGTTTATGATTTAGAAATATTTTAATAACAAACGAATGTTTATTAAAAATGAGCAAATGAAACAAAACACTTACGAGTTTTACACAAGTCCCCTTGATAACCAGCATCACATCCAGTCAAGCATGTTCCATTGATATTGGAACACTGGTTTAGGTCAAGACAGTGTCCACATGTTTCACTGCATTCAAAACCATACAACCCTCTGTCACATGCTACAAATAATTTTCATTCTCTTAAAGTTTAGATGTTCTTTGTATTATAAATCTATTTTCAATCAAAATATTTTACATGCGTAACTACTCACAAGTTTTACACAAGTCCCCTTGATAACCAACATCACATCCAGTCAAACATGTTCCATTTATATTGGAACACTGGTTTAGGTCTCGACAGTGTCCACATGTTTCACTGCATTCAGAACCATACAACCCTCTGTCACATGCTACAAAAAATGTTTAATCTCTTAAAGTTTAGATGTTTTCTGTATTATAAATCTATTTTCAATCAAAATTTTTTACATGCGTAACTACTCACGAGTTTTACAGAAGTCCCCTAGGAAACCAACATCACATCCAGTCAAACATGTTCCATTGATATTGGAACAATGGCTAACATCGCGGCAGTGTCCACATGTCTTTTTGCATTTGGTTCCAAAAAACCCTTCGTCGCAAGCTATACAAATAAAACAGTTTAGTATAAATATTTACACGTATTGGGAAATCAACTGTCAAACTAAGAGTTAATACTCTGATATTTAGAGCATAATACATGGCAACATCTGTATCACATCCCGTATCGACCCGAGACTCTAATATCAGCCCGAGGGCATCTAATATACATGCAGCAATTATTACAAAACATGTGTACAAAGCCCCCGTTTTAGCAGGTTACTTTTTTCTGCACATTCGCTTCCTTCATATTCCGGAAAAGACCAAATATTTAAGCGGGCTATTGGGAAAATATTTTTAGCATTTGTACATTTAAACTACTGTAGAATTTAGTTTGATATTTTAAAACAACGCCATTAATACTTCATATTTTAACTTATGTAAACTAATAGAAAGAAATTTGGATTTCAGAGTGTTTTAAAAAATTATTTTCAAAATAAACGTTATATGAGCTTTTTAAGCGTTCATTCATTAAAGAGATCTGTGTGAAATATCACGTAACCGGATATTCATTCTTTCTGAGTAGTCAATTTGTTAACTTTCCTATCAATCTATAGCGAGTGCATGTCCCCGGCGCGAAGCGTTTGCAAGAAAAGCGAAAAATGTTCATGTATGATTTGTTCAGCTGTAAACTTCATTTTTGTTTTCAAGGAAAAAATCCATCTATTTTATTATTTAAATGTGTGATTTTCCTTAATTTTTTTTAAATCATAGTTTTTCTTCTGAAGGAGATTAAAAAGACTACAAATGTTCACGACCATCGACCCCTCTTAAATCTATTCATAATTTATCTAGTATTCAAAACGCGTTATGACATTAATTCTCCTTATAGCACATGGTAAGGTTTATCGTGTGTTTTTGAGCATTGAATGTCGTTTATTTCCAATGCAAACATAGCTAAAATATAAACTGAATGTAAACATTTAATTAATTGCTACACAACTTTTAGCAGAATTAAACACAAAATATCCTAGATAGTTTTACATTGTGAAAATGCGTATAAATATTACTGAAAGATTTTTATTTGCATACGTTGTACTGTTAATGGCAAGTTTTTAAATGATTAGATTATAGTCGTACTCGTTTATCAAATTTTGGGTTTTTTTAGAGTTGCACATAAGCAGCTGTACCTAGTTCACATCGATATCCTTGATATCCAGGTTTACAGCCCTGACAGGTGCCCGTCTCTATGTGACAGTACTGACAGCTAACGTCTGGACAGGGAACGGAACAGTTAAACCCAAAATATCCGGTAGTAGGACATCCTGTATAATGAATATCATTTGTGAATAGTAGAACTAAATAGTTTAACTCTGATAAAATTTACATCTTAATATATTAAATAAAGTCTTTTAATAAATTATATGTTAAACTAAAGGGTACTTAAGGGTTAAAACATTTGCACCCTGCGATAAAACTTATTTTCAAATGGTTTATATCAAATGTCAATGTAGAACCATGTGAACTCACAATTGACATTAATTTAAAAAGGACTTCAGTTACTTTAATGGACATTTTTTTCTTAATTTCTATTTTTTTAATTTTTTCTTTTATTTTTGCAACTTGATCATTATCGTGCGTAGAAAAATACAAACACTGAGACTTTCACCAACAAATAAAGGACCATATGTCATCAGTCTGTTAATTTTCATTCATTTATCACGTCATGTACCGTATTTATTTTCTGATCATAATTTGAAAACGGTATAACAGTACACCCACCGTACACCTCCACTTCACAGAGGCCAATACTAACGTCACTGAAGACACCATTAGAGTAATAGTTAGGATAGGTAACTCCTGGTAGTCTCTCGTTGTAGTATATGACGTACTGTCCATGTACTGTACAGGTGGTGGTGAAGACAGCAGGTATGGTGTCCCGTGTAAAGTTGTTGTCCTTGTAACACAGTGTTCCCTGTAGTCTGTCTGTTGTATTGGAGACGTACACAGAGAATCCAAGGAATAACCTAGTGCGCCAATTAGAAGGACCTGTATAAAATGTTAATCGATTATTGATGGACGAACATAACAATGTAGCTAGACAAACAAAGTTTAACAAACATATAGTGTTAAAGACAACTTATCATGTTTTTTTCTGTAATAAAGGGTACACAGCATTGTGTTTGTTGTACTTTTTAAACATTGTAAAAAAAATAAAGAGTTTGCAGTAAAATTAGATTACTGTAGTACCTATATATTAATCGTGTTGGATTTGCTTGTTTAGCTTAAAACAACAACATAAGATGAACGGTATATCATACAATCTGTTTTACTGTCGTCTGTCTATTGTGTTGAGTACGTACAAAGTAATCGAATAAAGCACTGTTGACATAAAATGAATTTGCAGTAAACATCAGAAATAATATTTATTTCTTCTTTTAGATTTTTTAAATTAATAAAGCTAGATAATTATTGAAGTTCCTAAATCGCATTTGTTGTATTATAGACGTGCATCATATGTCTATATTATTTACCTTACATATAGGAGGCAGACATAAAATTAAAATTACTAATATGAAATTAATTGCTTATAAAGAGCAGATAAACGTTTTAATCACACAATTTAATCTCAGTTCGTAACATCCATCAACTCATATTGAGTATTCACGAGCTGGTCATAAAGAAGTTTTTCGTCCTTAAGAAGCTTTTAATTCAAGAAAAAACAGTTTGTATTCATTATCATACCTTTAGTGATTCACACCAAGGCTCACCAGAGCAGTACATGTCCTTTATCGTGCTAACACCTACTGCGACTCTGGACTTATTAATCGTTGCATTGTCATAATATGGATTTATTTGTTAGGATTCTAACACACTATTATTTATAGGTAAAACTGCACTTTCAAAGATATCTGCGCAGAAATGTTCTGTAGAAATAGCCTATTTCATAAAAAATCGTAGACTTAAATAATATTTATTTACATGTAGGCCTAGCAGTAAGAAATTCCTGATACATTTCATAGACATTAACTGCTTACATATATCAGATGTTTAAACACAGTTTAGATTTCTATTGTTCAACATTCATCAAATGATACTGAGTATTAACACCTTTCTAAAAAAAAAAAGAAGCAGTGTACCAAAGGAGAACGTTCTGTTTACATCGTAAACCATTTCTTCACACCGTGGCTCACAAGAGAAGTGAGGGTCCTTTATCGTGCTAGCACCTACCGTGACACTGGGCAAATCTAACGTTAAATAGTTACGGTATTGATCTATTTCTATTTCAGTAGTTATAATAGGTGGTTTTGAGGTTTAAGTATGTAGCATTACTGATCATCTAATAGTGATGTGATATAGTGTCGTAATAATCAGATGCTTATGAGACGTACATGTATATATAGTAATTTAAATTTACAACGTTCAACATTTTATAATTTACCGATGTGCTTGAATTCTTATTTTATTTTAATGTTGATATTAATTTTAATAATCAAAATAACAAATTCATCATCTTGTTAGTCGGAGAATTGAATTTTTTGTTGAGGTTGTGAAGATGTAATTGTATAGGTCAAATTTCATGAAAACAATTTAATGAAGATTAGTTTCACACACTTTTGGGTTTTACATGATTTTGTTTTATACGTGTAACGTATTGATGTACCGTCGTATTTTATTTTAGAACACAATATTCTGATAGAGAATTATACTTTTACAAGAATTTGGGTGATATGTGAGGCTAAACACTAAATGTATCGACACAGCTTTAGTTGAAGCATATTTATATCTTACTGGACTCTTAGTAAATGTGACTATACCCCATGGTTCATTGCCCGTCCTGAAATAGATGGTGATGTGGTGAATGCTGTGGATGGTGGTCAGGTTCACCCACCAGGTGGCGGTTTGTTCACCCCATGATACAGCACATTGACCTCCTTCCCAACTCAGGTTTGATTTACGTCCGTCTACAGCGTTACTGGCGTCAAATTTGTCGTAATCTCCGAATGCGTTCTGTATGTATGCTGGTTTGTTGAGGGCGACATTAACTGTTTCGAAGAAAAAAAAACTTGTTAAACAATGTTAAGCTACAGTTCGTTAAAAAAAGAAATGTATATCAATATGGAAATGGAAAATTTATTTTTTATAAGTCATTACATTTTTTAATCAATCATCTACTTTTTGCAATCATATGTATCAGATCATCATTCAAAGGTACAATAAAAACCGGACGATTTTGATAAAAAGATATATGCATCCAGATTTTTTGTTTGTTTCGTCGCTTTTTTTGCGGACATTAATTTTTTCTGTAATTTACATTGTACACAATGACTGCATCGTGTATTGTTTTATATCATCAGTATCTTAATTAAAGTTTTCGAGTTGATCACGTGCTGTGAATGATATATTTAATAAAATACGTCTGAATTATCGGCACGATAATTATGCGTCATTTTATTTTTATATGTTAAAATATCACCCACTATAACAAGCTGTTTATCCTCTGTAGATTCATGTCATGTTTTATTATGAACTAGAATGTTTGAAGTGAAATACAACCCAATGTAACGTCATGCATATTCTTAATTAACACGTAACATTGAGAACAAATATAAATTAATAATGCGGTTAAAAAAACTTATTACCGCATGTAACAAAATATAAGGACGTGAAGCGTTATAGTTCAAACTAACTGGCCGTGCAACAATGAGATTTTCTTTTCTTATTGATAATCTAAGCGTTTTGTTTTCTATTAGGAAATATTGACATAGTACAGTATAATAATAAAACTATCGTTTCATTTTTCCGATATCATGATCCTTGAACGTGTATTTAGATACAGTAATCAGAGCAAATATCCGTTACTTAAAAAAAACAACAAAAAAACTTTATTTAATCTGTTGAGTCGAACGAACGAAAAATGTTCTTTCTAAATATCAAACGTCCACCACCTATAAAAGATAAGGCCAATTTTATTTATTAAAAAAATAAATGTTAACTTAAAAAAGAACTGTCTCACCGAAACCGTTAGCAAAGACAAACACTCCGACACAAACAAACACTCCATACATCTTTGTGACGAGCCTGGACATCATAAAATAATACAGGAAACACACCCGACTCTTGAATTCTGTTTATAGTTTCACGTAGACATTCGTTGAACAGGGTGCCGTAGAAAACGGTCTTTACCCCCGAAATTATCAAAGTTTACTTATTTCAAGTTTGCTTCGGGATGTTATAATATTATAACTCATTTCCTCGTTTAAAAATGAATGTTCATTGTATGTACATAATTTTTGTCACTTTTTGAATTGAAATTGAAACAAAGGAAGTGAGTGCTCTATAACATTCTCAATTACATCACGGAGATATCATTTCTAGCATGTTCCTGGTTATCGACACGCCGGTATTATCTAGATAGTCATCACAGATAAATCACTTGGAATACAATGTTAAATATAACTGGTGTTAAGCAATATAGAAGACGATGCAGACAAGGTAATACAATAATGGTGAACTGATGCAAATTACAAAATGTAGACAATTTCAATATGGTATACCTTAAATGTATCTATTTATGTCAGTGTGTGTCTTTAATTGCTTGTATTAGTTTTCAAAGTCAATTGCGGACTACTTATAATTATTTTCTGGTGTGTACCTCTAAATGGCTCGATTGTCATGACCATTTTTTTTACTCTATTGATCTTCTTAAAAGAAGAGCTCTATATCAAATTATAAGAAAACATTTACAAAATATATAATTGTTTCTTTATTAATTTATTGTACATAATTTAACAATTGATATTTAAAAATTTGAGAAAGATGTTTTTGTTAAATTGTTGACCATCTCGTCCTCCATTATTAGAAATTTTCCTATCGTTTATATAAATATGAAAAAAATGACAATCACATACCATACTACCTCAAAATCTCGACATCTCGAAAATACAATTTCAAAGCAGAGCAACACCGGCCTCTAAAAGGATAGAAAGGAGATTATGTGGCTAGGAGGAGTTATCATACCCCGTTGACCAACATAAAAAAATGTTGTATCGACCAAAAACATACAAAAAGATGACTTCAATCGAGATTGTGGATAGTCCTGGCTTATCAAATCGTTTGTCTATTGACTGCTTCGACTTAGAAACTGTTTATACGAAGAGGATGCCATTGCGTATCGAATAGGGTCTGTAAGTCTTGTTTGGTTTCACTTTCGTTTTACAACTTCCGGGTACATCAGCGCTCGTAGTAACGATAAGGTATACAGCGATAGGGTACAAACATCGTACCAGCTCTAACCAAACTTGGAATTTGTAAAGATTTCCACCCAATGCCATAGAACGGAAGGAATGTATAGAACCATGCAGGTCGGTAATAAAATTGTGAAAGTCATTAGATTAGAATGTTTATATTACTGAATCTGCAATGTTTATTTAGAGGTCATAAAGAGAATATATACTCGAAAACAAAGGTGTTTGCATATATTAAGTTTTTTCAGGGAACATTTTTCTACAAATATCTAGCAGATTTATTTTGATTGATTTTATAGCACTGACATAATACTATTAGTTAAAATTCTGGTCCTGTTTTCGATATGTCATGTACCCCTCATCCATTTTTGTCAACAAAATAAATGATAAAAACATATACTATTGCAAATCATGAGAGGTTCTTTTAATCACATGTTTTATCACATCCTCTGTTAAACCTCAATTTTTTCTGTACAAATTATAATTGTGAGCCGCACAAAACATTTACTGCAAAGACGTCAACAACTTATTGCATGGATAAAAGGTCCTTGAAGATAGCAAATAACCATTTCATTTATATTTTATTCAAATCATGAAAAAAAAATAAAACAGCATAAAATGCTTTACATTTCCACACAACACTTTTCAACTGAATTAAATTTGTTTTTTTTTTCATTCTGGATCACCCCCGGAAAATAAAACATTAGTTAAATTTATGAAATAGGCCATGTACCAACCCCCACCCCCTGGATATATTTTATAATCCGTGCATGACAAGAAGATAAATATCTTGAATTTCGAAATTTAGAAAATCAACAAAGAATCACAGTTCAATCTCCAACAATATAATGTATAATGTAAACAACTCCAACAATATCATGTATAATGTAAACAACTCCAACAATATAATGTATAATGTAAACAACTCCAACAATATAATGTATAATGTAAACAACTCCAACAATATAATGTATAATGTAAACAACTCCAACAATATAATGTATAATGTAAACAACTCCAACAATATAATGCATAACGTAAAGAATGCAGAACTGTTAAAAATAAACTCCACAGAAGAGCAACCTATGAAGCGTCCTAGTTGTACCAGCTGGTTATGCAAAAATGATCTGTCATCATCTGTTATTTTCCTTGTGAGTGCTCTTAACATGTTTATTCACTTTTTTGTTATTAAAAACTACTTCTACGGTAAAGAATTGTTTAATTGAAATTAATTATGGGGTGTCACTTTGAGAGACATATGTGTACTCCTGTTGTTTAGGAGGATAAAGATCAGTTGAATTTGGGGGTACTGACTTGTTTCAGCCAACTGCATTTGACATCCGTTTTACTTGCTCGTTTGTACCTAAAATAAAAAAAAATACATGTCAGAATTCATGTTTGTTGATTAATATAGACAATAAAAATAAAAATTTCTCAAACAACAAGTTTTCTTTCTTTACCCAAACAACAATGCTGCAGCCACATTGTGGCATCTAAACTGTCCCATAGGGCAATGACATGTTAAATCTTTCACAATGCCGTTGTCTTCAGCATCCAAAAGTATCTACAATAGTTACATCAAACTATTATACAAGTATTTCATACAAAATTATTCCATAATCTTACCTCCAAGGCAAATAAACAAAATTCATATCAACGATCTTCACATTACACAGATCCCTGAGAGGCATGTACAACAATAATGTACCTGTACTTTGTACAATGTATCTTTCATTGATGCCTGTACACACGCTATTATGACATGTAATCCATCCATAACAAACCGAAACACTTGTCCGCTTTCTACCGCTGCCTAGCTTCTTCTAGTTCACTTCGTGTGTCCCTCCACAAACTTCGTCCAGTATATAATCGATAACGGCATTGTGTAGCGATGAGCCCGGAAGTCGATTTTCACGCAATATCTCGGCAGTCACGTGACGAGACTTATAGACCCTATAACTCTATATGCGTGTGGTGAAGGTATATTGCTACAATGCTGCCATCATGAAAGTTGACAAGGATGATTGAAAAATTAATAAAAGTTAAGTTCTATCCCCACTACTGTAACAAAATAAAAACCCTAAGACTATCAAAAAATCCTTGGAAAACTCCAAATGGCACTGATAACACCCTGAAAGACCCTGAGGTCGGCACTAAGATTTCAAAATGTCTTGAAGTCGTGTTTTGCTTAAGATGTTTGAATCAATTATATCATTATCAGGTGTTTAGTAAATTTAACAAATATTTTGCAAAAGTCTCGACATGCTACGTTTTACACTGCCACGCATTTTAAAGTAATGATTTTGATTATTTTACACCCGCTATAATGGAGAAAGGGGTGTACTGTTTTATCCCTGTGTGTCTGTCCGTCTGTCTGTCTGCCCGTCTGTCCTTATGTCTGTCTCTCCGTAAAAAAACCTTCCTGTCGCATTATTTCAGCAATTATTCATTGCAGATGCTTGAAGTTTTAACACATTATTTGTTTATGCATGTCATATTGTAGGAAAAAAAATTGTACAAATTGGACGTCAACTTATTTGTAGTCAAAATTTTCAAAAAAAATGTTTGCAGATGCTTGAAATTCTAACAAACTATTTGTTTAGGCATGCCATTTTGTGGGATATATTTTTCAACCAACTAGTTGCCAACTTCCTGTTTAGCGACGACTTTGCTTACCTTGATTAATCACGCCAGAGCGGGGGTAATACTAGTGAGCTCTGGCTCACAGATATCTTGTTAACACAAGTTTCTCCATATGAAGCATTGGCTTTTGATATGTACTGATGTGTGTTGCAATGTATAGTTTCTTTTGATAGTACGGTTAACACTGGGTTACACTGCACATGTGTTAGTTATCGTCCTTGGTGTTTCTGTTTTCGTCATTTTGTTTATAACTGTCTCGATCTTGGAAGTAGCAAAATAAAGAGGGACTCAGAAAAGGCTTTTTATATAAAAAAAAAAGTAAGTAAAGCCCGAAACTTCATACGAAGAGTATTTACATGTTTGTGTAGATTACAGTTGTGTCCCATATTATATCAGCAGAAGAATATATTAATTTTCATTATATACTACTTGAACTTATACGTTATGTGTACATATTGTGTGTGGTAAACTACTTTGCAAAGTACTCAATATAGATAAAAAAAAACCTTAAACTTTTCTTTTAAAAAGGTATAGTTTAATTAAAGTAATTCCCGGGTATCTCTACGTCATAAATAGTTATAAAGGTCAAAACCGATATTGATACGGAATATTGTTCCGGATTGACATGTTTCGGTTCGAATTTTACGCTGCAAGGTTAATATCCGGTGGTGCCAAATAATGGCGCGACATAACGGAAAGTTTTGCAAACTTACAAAGGCAGAGCGACTGAAACGTTTAACGAAGGCTAGAGAAGCAAGGTGGAAAGAAAATCAAAGTTCTTAGCCAAGTTGTAGTGCCCCCATATCGGATATTCCATTTCCTTACGTCGACCATGCCTACAACCAGTTGGATATTCAACCTGTCGTAAGTCAGCAAGAAGAAGTTAAAAGTGAAGACGTTGACGAACTTGGGTGGCGTTGTGGACGCCGAATTGTAGAGCTAGGTAAGAATCTCTAAACAATATGAAAAGGGTGACATAGCACGTACAGGATATGTTTTTGAAATAAATGAAATTCTCGAATCTAACAATTCTCAGCATGTGTACTGATTAACCAGAAGTTACTGATCCGTGAGCATATGCCTATATACAAAATTCCCTTATGATAAGGGAATTTATTATTGAAATAGAAAAATTTGTATTTGCAATGTAGGAATCCTTGCTGATGGGCTGAAAGCGTGCCAGTTATGTGGCCACCCTCTCCATCTGACAGATTGTGTAGGGGAAAAGAAGTTTGGGCTGGCTCACATTTTGATGGTGAAATGTCATTATGTAGAATGTGGGCTTGTGAATGATGTACCCACAGGTAGCCGGCATAAAACAACCAACTGTGCAAGCGCATGGGATGTAAACACAAAACTAGCTGCAGGTAAGAATTCTTTAAATAATAAATTGGTTCAGGTATAATGAATTGTACACATTTTTCATAGCATTGTTGAGCAAAAAATATTAAACCATATTGATTATTAATATTTTTGGGGGGTCACAGGTATGATAAATGGAGGATTTGGGGAGTCCCATGTTAATGGGTTTCTATCATCTCTTAACATTCCAACTATTACCCAGTCCACTTTGAAAAGCCGAGAAAGAGAAATAACACCTCACCTCCATAAGATGGCTGAGGACAGTTGCAATAAACATCTTAGAGAAGAAATCAGCATGTAAGTAGTCTATCACTTCCATGTAGATATAATTGTGTGGTGTGTGTGCATATTATATATATATATATATACTTGCTCATTAAAAAGGTGGTTAAGCACTATTGAAATGACATAACCAGTTCCATAGTTTACTATTTTGATGATTTTAATTTTAGGAGTGATGGCAACCTCACAGCTGGATTTGATGGGGCCTGGCAAAAAAGGGGAACAGGCCGTGCATACAACAGTCTAACTGGTTAGCTCCTCTTTACATCAAAACCCTATTAAAGCGCTTGTTTAAATAAACAGGAAAAGAAAATGTCTGATTTATTTTGACAGGGCACGCATCCCTTATTGGTAACAAAACCAAGAAGTGTATTGGAATTTCGGTTATGGGGAAACGCTGTAGAATATGTGAACATGCAGAAAAGAAAGGTGTTCCTCCAAGGAATCATAACTGTTGTCGCAACTGGTCTGGGTCGGCCAAATCAATGGAGCCAGCAATGGCATGCGAGATGCTCCAGGGCATCAAAGACCAAGGGAACAGGGTAAATTTAATTATATAAGAAGATTTTTAGCCAAGTTTAAGCATGACAATTTTATTTTACGTAGGTAAGTGCAAGTTTAGCTAGTAAGAACATGTAATATCATTAAACAAAGTCGGTTAAACAATAAACAATTTTTTAAATGAATTTTATCACTGAAAGATTTTTAGAATATTATTAAATTATTCAGGCATATCGTTAGTTTTGAATTTCAAAGAAATGTATTTTTTGAATTTGTGTTTACTTGTAGGTGCAGACTTTGGTTATGGACAATGATTCGACGACCATAGCTAGGGTAAAGGCAACCGTGGACCCAGCGATAACAAAGAAGTCGGATAGCAACCATACACGCAAAGGGTTCACAGGCAGCCTTGTAGAACTTGGCAACACCCACAAAGTCTTGAAAAATAACAGAGTACGTTCACACATTGAACGCTGTTTCATGTAGTGTGTGAAACAGAATTCAGGCAACTCTACAAAGCTTGCTGATGACTTAAATAAAATAGTCCCCCATTTATACGGTAAGTGTAAATATAAATTACCAGTACCATAAGCAGTACATGATTTATATAAAAAACAAATCAAAGAATATTTTAATACAATGTATATGTAAAATTGTGTATGTTTAAGGTGAGCACAGTGAATGTGGAACATGGTGTAAGAGTGACAAGACCAACTATAAGCCGAAGAATCTACCATATGGGAAGCCGCTCTCTGATCAGTCACTGCGAGTAGCTTTGGAAAGTCTGATGAACAAGTACATCCAGAAAGCTGATGAACTTGTAGATTTAGGATCAACCCAGAACAATTAAAATTTCAACCATATGGTTGCCTCTAAAGCGCCAAAACGTTTGTAAGTACTTAAGGTATTATTGTATTGAGAAAAATTTAATTGGAAATATATAATTTGGGAAGTTTTGTGTTATCTTTAAATTTTGTAATAAATGATGACAGATTTTATGGAGGTTCTGAGAGTCTTAAAACAAGGGTCTTTGCAACGGTTTGTCAAAAGAATGAGGGCTACAGTTATGTCTCAGAGGTAGAATAGATTGTTTGGAAACATTTTCCAGTTGTGTTTTTTGTTATTTTTAGTTATTTAGTTTTAAAATATTTTGTTTCTCTTTTGGTAAGAATTGTTTAATTTTGTATTTTTTTTTAGTTTTTGTTCTTTTTGTTTTTCATTTTTTACAGGTTAACTAATCAGACAGAGAGTCATTTAGTGTTTAACTAATTTTTCCAGACATCGATACACCTTGAATTTTACTATATATCTTTGTATAACTAAATCCAAAGTGAAAATAGTCCAAGGGGACATCCATTTGAATGTCTATCTTGTTTTGATGTACAAATTTGACAAAGTTTGCATATTTTATTGAATATTCAATCTGTTATAATTTCAGCTGAATAGGCGATGTCAGCTGTCCCCTGGGAGGTTTACAGAAAAATGGACTTCAAAGTTAGCCAGGAAATTAAAAAGACAAAGACTGGCACAGGCTCAGAGAAGTGTTAAACGGCGCCGCCTGGAATTGAAAAATGAAAGATCAACAAAAGATGCTTCCCAGTCTGTATTAGAGGGTAATATTTTATATTCAATTGTAATAAGTTAATCTGAAAATATAATTGTCTTCTTGTGAAAGTAATTTATTTGATAAAAAATGTAGGTGCAACATATAGTTCAAAGATTGGATTAGAGGAGTCGGTGGATTTGGAGGACATCAGCATGCCAAAGTCAGTGTGCCTGCTGAGAAGTCAGTTTATAGTTTTTGATCTGGAAACCACTTTGGAAAAACTTTGAACGCTTTAAAATAATAAAGAAAAATCTTGTGTATTTGAGTTTTGTGTATATTGATGTATGCAATCCATACAAGTAATGCAGCAGTAGGTGATTGGATAAGTCATACTTACCTCGTTTGTTGTCGTAAAGCAAGTTGAATAAAGTTAAATTTAGGCAGTGCAATTACTTTTTCATATTAATTTGATGATCATAAAATGCTAGAATAAAAAGCAACCCCCCCAAACAAAATAATAACTTAATAATTAACCCAAAAAAGGAAACAACGCTACCAACAAAATAAGCAATAGCAAATAACCAACAAATATGGGTTTTAAAGTTTTAAATGTTTTTAAACCGTTTACGTTAAACAACATACACTTTTTTTCGATCAATAAACAGAAATCACGTCTACACTTGGAAAAAAAAGTTTGATATCAATCAGTCATCTAACCCTAACTCCCAACATTTTTTTTTTAAATGAAATATGAAGGCATTAAACCGTCAATATAAATCAAAACAAATAATGGCTTGATTTCAATCCACCACAGCGTCTTCCAGGAAACTATGAAGCAATCGTCTGTATGGTCCTAAATATATTCAGATGAATAACATCTACTATATTTTCATTTTTAGTGTAGAATTATGTTCATATCATTTTTTAGTGACCAATCGGGTCGTCATCCGTATAGCAAGTGTTTTTTTTTAATTAAGGACTAAATAAATCAAAAAATTATATCATAACTAAATGAACAAAAAATATTTATTTCGAATGAATAACAACTTTAAAATGAACTGTGAACATCCAAGTTCAAAGTTAAAAAGTATAGGTTGTATTCATATCTATTTTATGAGAGACACCGTCACTACGTTGCTTACAAAAACAGAAATAAATTATAAATCTAGGATATGAATAACATTAAAAGTTATTTAAGTAATATATAGGAATAAGGTTTTATGTAATAAAAAAAACCCCACAAAACATTGTTTTGTTGAATTTTTTAGTTTTAATAATTGTTTTAAACCGTTTAACATACTTTTTTTTTCAATCTGCAGATAGCTGCATTTTTTTTTAATTTAATGTAATTATTAATCAATCTTTTTACCTTAACTCCAAACAATCTTTTTAAATCAAACATATAGGAATTAAACCGTCAATATAAATCAAAACTAATGACTTGATTTCAATCCACCTCAGCGTCTTCCAGGAAACTATGAAGCAATCGTCTGTATGGTCCTAAATATATTCAGTTGAATAACATCTACTATATTTTCACTTTCAGTATAGAATTATGATCATATCATTTATTTAGTGACCAGTGACCAACTGGGACGTCATTCGTGTAACAAAGGTGTCTTTTTTTTAATTAAGGACTAATAAATCAAAATGTTATATCATAACTAAATGAGCAAAAAAATAAATATTTAGGAGGTACATGTATAACACCTTTTATATAAACTGAAAAGTTCAAAGATGAAAAGCGTAGGGTGTATTTATATTCATTTTATGAGAGACACCATCACTAAGTTGCTTACAAAAACTGAAATAATTAATATACCTAGGAAATGATTAACTATAAAACAATTATTAAAGTACCACACAAACATATATTCAAAAACGATTCATTAACACTTACCCACGATACCCTGGGTGTATTATCCCCGGCTGGTTGACACTTGGTAACTCTATAAATAAACTCGATACCGTGCAAGTTTGCGCAAATTTATTACATTGAAAACTAATCGAGGTCATTCAGATTTTTTTAGACAAGAAATTCTTAGCATTCTGGTATACACTGGATATTAACGTATATTAACGTATTATATTTTATGATAATATGCATTATTTACCAAATTACTTACCCTTGATACACTGAGTGTATTGTCCCCGACTGGTTAATGCATACTTGGTAACATCGTACACAAACTCAATAAACTCGATAACATCCAGTTTTGCGCAAACGTATTAAATTGGAAATAAATCGAGATTATTCAGTCCTTTGAAAAATTCAAAACGTTCGGTGTATTCCGAATATTAAAGTAAGAGGCTGCAGCAGACAACCTAGATCAAACCACACTGAGGAACGATGTTAACACGTACTTGTAAACAAACCATTGACATGTGAAGTAATAAAACAAACACGCCTAAGTACCTTCTAATACCAACGAATTAATGTAAAAAAAAAAAATTGGGAATATCTGTCGTTATTGGTAACTGTGTTAAGTATTGAAAACAAAAACATCATTAGTACTTGTAAATTATGATTTTTCTTCAAGTTTTTCATTTAATGATATTTTGCACTAAATTGAACCTAATCAATATTATTAGTAACATCATTACTTTAAAAAAAAAGTAATAACTCAATGTTATTCATAAAAAAGTATAAATGTAAAAAGAACTTACTTTTTTGACAAAAGTATCCGATCCAGCCAGGACGGCAGCCATAATAACATGAACCACTGACATCGTTACAACCATCACACGTGTAACTGTTGATACATGTCTCCGAACAGTCTTGTCCAAAATATCCAACGGGGCAAGCTAGCAAAATGTATAAATAATATTTATGTCATACGTGTGGTGAATATTACCCGTGTGATAAACCTTTGCTATATCACACGGGTGATGCTGTATCAAATACTTCCGGTCGGAACTACTTTTGACACAGCCCCTTGCTTCAACGCTTCAGGGACCTATTTTCGTAGATTTGCTAGTACTTTCAAAATAACTATATCTACTACAAAAATGAATATAAAATTGATTTTGTCAAAGATTTAAATTACAAATATGAAGGAAAACACATAACTGCGTAGCACAGGCGTCGGAACCGGGGGGCTATTGTGAGTGGGGGGGGGGGGGGTTAGCCCCGCCCCCCCCCCCCCACACACCTTTTTTGCAAAGTTATTCATAACCGTAACCACAAGACCCTTTTTTGGGGTCAAGATTTTGATAAATTTAGCCCACTTCAAACTTTCAATTTGCTTTGTAAAGTTTATAAAACTACAAATTACGTTAACTATCAAAGAGTTCATCCTGACGACGCGATGAAAACAGAGCGCTCTGGTTGTGTTTATATACAAGAACTTACCGAAATAATGTTTCATGAGACTTTTATTCCACCACCAGTAAGCATCCTTATTCACTATTTTCAATTTTGAATCATAAGGCTAGCCTAGTGTTTGTTTTATTAAACATCATGCATCAACAACTATTCCTGGCCTCGTTAAGGTCAATTCAAACTAACGAGCATTCGCAAATTTGAGTATGTCAACAAAACTGATTATTCAAGTCTTCTAATCGGAATTTCCATTTAATCAAGTAAATAAGCTCTAAGAAAAATTATCTAGAGCTAAAAAATTATTTTAAGGTTTATTTCAGTGAAACTTTACATTAAAACAGTTAGATTTATCTCAGGAATGACGTACTAAATTGCATTGCGCAAGGTCACAATAGCCGCATAATACAACGTTGCACCATCGTTTTTAATCTTTGAAAAAAAAACCCAATTTGGGTCACACAAGGGAGTCTCTCAAAAGCTTCATAATATAAATCAAATTGTATGAGATAAATAGAACATCTATAATTGTGTGATTTTATATTTGCTTTATCCAACTCGTTGAAATGGTTATATTCGCTCGGCAAGCCTCGCGAATATATACACTATTTCAACTCGTTGGATAAAGCAAATATTAAACACACAATATAGATATCCTCTATATATCTATCTCTATCTATCTATCTATCTATCTATCTATCTATCTATCTATCTATCTATCTGTCTATGCTGGGTTTAAAGAAAGAATATGGAATCTGAGTTGCATGTAATTCCATGAAATCACAGATGTACCTATTTAAATATCTAAACAATCAAATATAGACCAAAACAATGAAAAATACTGGAGACAATTTCTTTCACAAATTAAATTCTATTACATAAATTGACGTCATGCCTGAAAAGTTAAATATCGTGTATATGTCAGAAAATTTTGTGAACATTTTCAAAATATAAGTAACCTAAGAACTCTAATAAAGTATTTTAGAGTGATTGATTAAAAATTGAATATAAGAATATTGGAAGATATGTAATTAGCTTTATTTCTCGGCCAGACTTTCCTTTGCCGTTGTTTACGATATAAATATCTGACTAGAGTTGACTAGAACAACACTACCCCGTATACATTGAAATCCAAATTTAACATGCATTAATAGTGTGACTAATGCTTAACTTGAAAAGTGCTGCTAGAAGCCCGTGTTTTGTGTTGCTTGGTGCAACATACCGTTTTCCGTGCAAAAGTTACGAAGATTTATTATGAAAGATATAAATATCTATTTAATAAAGGAGAATATACGATTCACGCAGCTATTTTGATAAAACTGAGATATTTTGCCTATCCTTGATATGTTTATGGTTTTGTGGAAAACACGGGTTAGTGTTTTATATCATTTTATATTAAGGGATATACGTAAGCTGTTTATAGTTATCACGTGATAATGCACCAATGTGATACTAATGTACTTCCCTAATTTATTGCATTGACATCTTTTTAAGAGGATAATACCAACTGACTAATGTACTTCCCTAATTTATTGCATTGACATCTATTTAAGAGGATAAAACTAAGTGTTTTGACTGGTTCAAAACAGTTCTTCAATCTTAAGATTAAGACTCCAAATTGCCAGTATGCTTCCTTAACCTTATCACTTTTATATCTAATTATCTATCACTTCATTATATCATCTATCAATGTGTATGACTATATCAATGTATAGTAGGATAATTCTTCCACTTACGAGTTTTACACAAGTCTCCTTGATAATCGGGGTCACATCCAGTCAAACATGTTCCATTGATATTGGAACACTGTTTTACATCACGACAGTGTCCACATGTTTCATTGCATTCGGATCCATACTTTCCTTTATCACAAGCTAAAAATTTAATAATATTCGTATTAATGATACTATAACAATGTCCAAAAGGTGAATGTAAAGCATCATTTCTCTTTAAAAGATTATAGTTAACATTGCGTTGTTTGAATGCCTGCTAAAACACATCTCTTGAATATTCTAAATTACTGATTTATGCAGCGTTTGCGTATCTTTTTCATTTATATATGGATATCAAGGAGAAATAAATACGTTTATGATTTAGAAATATTTTAATAACAAACGAATGTTTATTAAAAATGAGCAAATGAAACAAAACACTTACGAGTTTTACACAAGTCCCCTTGATAACCAGCATCACATACAGTCAAACATGTTCCATTTATATTGAAACACTGATTTAGGTCACGACAGTGTCCACATGTTTCACTGCATTCAAAACCATACAACCCTCTGTCACATGCTACAAATAATTTTCATTCTCTTAAAGTTTAGATGTTCTTTGTATTATAAATATATTTTCAATGAAAATATTTTACATGCGAAACTACTCACGAGTTTTACACAAGTCCCCTTGATAACCAACATCACATCCAGTCAAACATGTCCCATTGATATTAGAACAATGGCTAACATCGCGGCAGTGTCCACATATCTCTTTGCATTCGGATCCAAAAAATCCTTCGTCGCAAGCTATAAAAAAAAAACAATTTAGTATAAATATTTACACGTATTAGGAAATCAACAGTCAAACTATAAGTTAATACTCTGATATTTAGAGCATAATACATGGCAACATCTGTATCACATCCCATATCGACCCGAGACTCCAATATCAGCCCGAGGGCATCTAATATACATGCTGTAATAATTACAAAACATGTTCAAGGCCCGCTTGTTAGCAGGTTACTTTTTTCTGCACAGTCGCTTTCTTCATATTCTGGAAAAGACCAAACATTAAGGCGGACTATTGTGAATATATTTTTAGGATTTGTACCTTTAAACTACAGTAGAACTTAGTTCGATATTTTAAAACAACGCCATTTATACTAATGTAAACTAATAAAAAGAAACTTGGATTTCAGAGTGTTTTATAAAATTATTTTCAAAATAAATAAACGTTATATGAGCTTTTTAAGCGTTCATTCATTAAAGAGATCTGTGTGAAAAATCACGTAACCGGATATTCACTCTTTCTAAGTAGTCAATGTGTTAACTTTCCTATCAATCTATAACGAGTGTATGTCCCCGGCGCGAAGAGCTGGCAAGAAAAGCAAGCTCTAAAAACCAGTGCAAGAAGAGAAACAAAACCAAACTATCCACTACCAAAGTTTCTAATGGTCAAAACATTAACCATCAGCTCTACCTAAAATTTTCATGTATGATTTGTTCAGCTGTAAACTTTATTTTTTGTAAGGAACAAATCCATATATTTTATCATTTAAATGTGTAATTTTCCTTATATATATATATATATATATATATATATATATATATATATATATATATATATATATATATATATTTATATATATATATAGCTTTTCTTCTGAAGGAGATTAAAGTAGTCTAAAAATGGCCACCATTCTTAAATTCATTCATAATGTATCTAGTATTTAAAATCCGTTATGACGTTAATTTTGCTTATACCACATGGTAAGATTTATCGTGCGTTTTTGAGCATTGAATGTCGTATATTTCCAATGTAAACATAACGAAAGATATGAACTTAATGTAAACATTTAATTAATTGCTACACAACTTTTTGCAGAATTAAAACAAATTATCCTAGACACATTTACAATGTGAAGTTGCGTATAAATATTACCGAAAGATTTTTATTTGCATACGTCGAACTGTTAATTGCAAAGATTTTTAATGTTAAGACTATAGCCGTACAATATTAATCATATTTTGTTTTGTTTAGAGTTGCACATAGACAGTTTTACCTAGTTCACATCGGTAACCTTGATATCCAGGTTTACATCGCTGACAGGTGCCCGTCTCTATGTGACAGTACTGACAGTTTACGTCTGGACAGGGAACGGAACAGTTGGACCCAAAATATCCGGTAGCAGGACAACCTTTGATATGAATAAGATACTTAAGGGTTTTAAAAATATGCACCATCCGATAAATCAATTTTTTAAATGGTTTATATCAGATTTCAATGTACAACAGTGTGGGTTTAAAATTGACGGTTCATAAAACGGTCTTCAGTTACTTTAATCCACAGCTTTTTTAGTGTTTTTTTTTTTATTGCAATTTGATTATTATCGCGAGAGAAGAAATACAAACACTGAGACTTACACCAAAAAACAAAGGACAATATGTCATCAGTCTGTTAGTTTTCATTGAGATATCACGTAATGTACCTTAACTTATGCTGATCATAATTTGAAAGCGGTATAACTTTACACTCACCATACACCTCCAGCTCACAGAGGTCGGTGCCAACAATATTATCGTAGTCATCAGGATAGGTAACTCCTAGTAGTCTCTCGTTGTAGTAGATGACGTATTGTCCATGAACAGGACAGGCGGTGGTGAAGACAGCAGGTATGGTGTCTAGTGTAAAGTTGTCGTCCTTGTAACACAGTGTTCCCTGTAATCTGTCTGTTGTATTGGAGACGTACACAGAGAATCCAAGGGGGTTCTTAGTGCGCCAATTAGAAGGACCTGCGTTAAATTTTAATCAATTATTGATGGACGTACATAACAATGTAGCTAGAAAAACAGAGTTTAACAAACATATGGTATTAAAGACAACTTGTGATGTCGTACCTGTAAAAGAAGGTACACAGTATTGTGTTTGTTGTACTTTTTAAACATTGTGAAAAAAGTTGAAGGGTTAGTAGTAAAATTAGATTACAATAATACCTATTTGTGTTTGATTTGCTTGTTTAGGTTAAAAAACCAACCTAAGTGTCAATAAACTCAACCAACAAAGGACGTACCATCAAAAACCTAAGTCGCCGCAGCCAAGTAATTGCATTCATTGCAATGGAAAGAATCATGATTCAGCTAATTGCTATTTTAAATCAGCCGTCTGCCGAAAGTGTAACAAAACAGGACATATCATTCGAGCCTGTGGAATAACAGGTAAAGGAAAACAAAAATTCAAACCAAGAAAACAAAAGAAATTTGTCCGAAATGTTGACCAGACAAGTGATGACAGTGATTCATCATGCGAAATCGAAAAATTGAGCATTAATTCAGTTATCAGGACTGATGATCATCCTATACTCTTAAAAGTCAGAGTAAATGGAAAAGAAATTTCAATGGAATTGGATACCGGATCAGCTGTGCCCGTAATATCAGAGGAAAAGTTCCGAGAAATTTTCGGTAAGCAGCCATTAAAACCAAGCAAAATCAAACTCCGCACATATTCTGGTGAAAAACTTAAACCAGTTGGAGTCCTAGATGTAAAAGTTGAACACAATGGACAAAGCGCAGTTTGTGAGCTGTATGTTGTAGAAAAAGGGACATCAACCCTATTTGGACGGTCATGGCTAAAAGAAATAAAACTCGACTGGAAAAATGTCAAAAGCATCATGACGGTTGCCACAGAAAAACCTGAAAGCCAAAGGAAAATTCATGAAATCTTACAAAAATATAGCTCAGTGTTCGCTGACGGAATCGGTAAAGTGCATGGAATCAAAGCAAATCTACATCTAATTGATGATGCGAACGCAATTTTCTGTAAGGCACGACCAGTTCCATATGCCTTAAAACCAAAAATTGAACAAGAACTAGGAAACCTAGAAAATATGGGAATTCTAGAAAAAGTGGACACGAGCGAATGGGCAACACCAATTGTACCAGTTCCCAAGAAAAATGGAAAAGTTAGGATCTGTGGAGACTTCAAGGTCACACTCAACCCTCAACTAAACGTAGACCAATATCCCTTATCGAAAATAGAGGATATTTTTGCGTCCTTGTCCAATGGAGAACATTTCTCTAAAATTGATTTGAGACAAGCATATCTACACATGGAAATGGAAGAAAAATCCAAAGCGTACCTGACGATAAATACCCAAAAAGGATTGTATCGATATAACAGACTGTTGTATGGAGTAGCATCGGCGCCATCAATTTGGCAAAGAACTATGGACCAGATTCTACAAGGATTACCAGGTGTTCACTGCATATTAGATGACATGATAGTCACTGGTAAAACCGATAAGGAACACTTGAGAAATTTGAATAGTGTTCTTCAACGCCTCTAGAAATTTGGATTAAGGGCTAACCTTGAAAAATGTTACTTTTTCAAAGACAGTGTCCAATATTGTGGACATGAAGTCACAAAAGAAGGAATCTGGAAAACAAAAGACAAAATTGATGCTGTATTAAGAACGCCAGCACCTGAAAATCTTACGCAACTGAGATCATTTCTTGGACTGATGAACTATTACAATAGATTTCTGCCAAATCTGGCAAGTGAACTGAAACCAATGGATGAACTGTTGGAAAAAGGACGTAGATGGTCATGGAATGAAAGCCAACAGAAAGCTTTTGAAAAGGCGAAAAGGCTTATTACTTCCGATACGGTCCTGGCTCATTATGACCCAGATATGGACTTGTACCTCGCTTGTGACGCCTCACCATATGGAATAGGAGCTGTGTTGTCACACAAATACGAAAATGGAAGTGAACGACCAATTGCGTACATATCAAAAACATTGACAAAGGCTGAACGAAACTATGCACAAATCGACAAAGAAGCACTGGCGATATATTGGGCGGTAAAAAAATTCTACCCTTATCTTTTTGGACGGAAGTTTACACTGATCACAGATCACCAACCATTAAAGCTGCTTGGTCCGATTTTTAATCAAATTTTATGCACGCTTTTAAATGATGGCTATGCTTGGTATATGTATAATAATAGATATTGCAGTAGTTTTACCCGTCAATTATGCCAAATTTCAATGAAGAAAAATACGTACAAAATTTGCTAACAAAACAAACGACATTAAAAGGTACCGCGTTATTTCGCCTCATGTTAAATTTCACCCCTGACGACGAGACGAGTATGGTTGTATTACGACTTTGACATCGCTTTAAATAAAGGTCGAAATGATCAGACAATTACAAATAAACATGTGTACGTTTTGTTCGCTAACATTTCCAAAGTCTACTTTCTTTACAATCGATGCATAGCATGCGGGTTGAATAACCCCAATCATTCGGGGGACGAAACCAAGCCGTTTCCTTTTCTAAACATTCCCGTGATACATTTTGGTTTGTTTTTTCGTTTGCCCAAAGAGAAATTATTTTTATTTACTTTGAATATTTCTAACTTTGAAAGGAGACTGATTCTGCTGGTGTAAATAGGAGAAAGTCCATAACTTTCTAAGATTAGTGATTTGTATGGAAAAAATTTTGATACTGTAATTACAAAAAAATCGGACCAAGCAGCTTTAACTTCAATCTTTAATCCTTCAAAAAGCATCCCTGTAACAAGATTGCAAAGATACGCTGTGTTTCTATCAGGATTCACCTATGAAATCATGTACAAAAGTACAAAGAATCACACAAACGCAGATGCATTGTCAAGACTCCCCATGAAGTCAAATGAAAATGATGAGCCAGATGCATCTGATATTTTCAACATTGAACACATTGAAAATTTGCCCGTTACTGCAATGGAAATTGCAAGAGAAACAAAGAGAAATCCGATGCTGAGTTGTGTTTATCAACATGTGACATCAGGATGGAAAAAGCCAGAGGACACATCTCTGATGCAGTTTTACAATCGTCGGGATGAAATAACCACACAACACGGATGTTTGATGTGGGGAATCAGAGTCATAATTCCAACAAAACTTCGAAAAAAAATACTGGAAACTCTACATGCGTCTCATTTAGGAGTCGTGAAGATGAAAGGCATTGCGAGAAGTTACGTATGGTAGCCAGGCATCGATAAAGAAATAGAAAACGTCACAAAATCATGTAGTGGGTGTTCAAAAATTCAAAATAGTCCAACCAAGGCACCAGTACATCCCTGGGAATGGCCGTCAGCACCTTGGCAAAGAATACACATTGACTTCGCCGGACCATTATTAAATAAGAACTTTCTCATTATGGTGGATGCGCACTCAAAATGGCCTGAAGTTTTTCCAATGAAAAAAATAACTTCTTTTAAAACCATTTAAATTTTGCGTATAGTTTTCGCACAAAAAGGAATTCCAGAACAGATTGTATCAGACAATGGACCACAATTTACATCACACGAATTTGACGAATTCATTAGGAAAAATGGAATTAAACATTGTAAATCCGCTCCGTACCACCCTGCAACTAATGGTTTAGCGGAGAGATTCGTGCAAACGTTCAAACGTACCCTAAAGTCAATGAGAAATCAAGAAATGTCACTCAACAAAAAGATTGCAAATTCCTTACTGTTGTATAGGAACGCGCCTCACAGCGTTACAAATGAAACACCGGCAAAATTATTTCATGGAAGAACTCTTAGGACATGCTTAGATCTGATTAGACCTGACACAAGAAAAACTGTAACAGATAAAACCATGAAATATGCGTTGGAGGAAAGAGGAACAACTCGTAATTTCAAAGAAAACGACCATGTTATCGTGCGAGATTACAGAAATGATGAAAAATGGATAGACGGACAAATTAAATCAAAATTAGGACCGCTATCATATGAAGTAACAACCGAACAAGGGAGCGTGTGGAAAAGATGATTGCGAGATTCGAATAAAAAAATCGATGAACCGAGTTACCATGATTACCGTGACGACCCTACCCCAGAGTTCAAAGAGCAAACAGAGTTGACCACCGTTGCGCCATCAAACAAAGAGTGAACTGATACCATACCGACTGAAAACGCGCCGCTAATGAGACGTTATCCGACACGCGCACGTAATAAAACCAAAAGACTCATTGAAGAATGTTAGTTTTAATTGTAGACATTGTGACAATATAATAATCATATATACCTTGATTTTCATAACTGTAGATTAGTTTTGTGTTGTTTCAATTACTCTTTAGCTTTTATGTTCATAAATATGAAGGGAGGAAATGTTATGTTTATACTGATAAAATCTTAAGTTCTAGCATCTCTCGCATAAATAAAACAATGTTTAGGGCAGTAATTGATTCGGACATTTATTAATGGGAAACTCCGTAGTTTATTTATATTATGAGGACTGGCTCTGTTGAAGTTGATATTTGATAGTCTGTGAACTTTTTGTGATGTACCTTAATGGATTCTCAGTTAATAAAATGTAGCCGTAGTAAACGGACGTGTTTGTATTTCTTAATACACAACAATAGTCACAATATAAATTTATTTGTAAGGATTCTAACACACTATTATCTCTAGGTAAAACTGCACTTTCAAAGATATCCGTGCAGAAATGTTCTGTAGAAATAGCTTATTTCATGAAAAATCTTCTTTTCACCGCGGCATACAAGAGACGTGGGGGTCCTTATCGTGCTAGCACCTACCGTGACACTGGGCATAGCTAACATTACATGGTTACAGCATTGATCTATTTCTATTTCAGTACTTATAACATGTGGATTTTAGGTTCAAGCATTTTGCATTACTGATCATTTTAATACAGATGTGATATAGTGTCGTAATTTTCAGACGTATATATAGTAATTAATATAGATATTTACATTTACATCGTTCAACATTTCATAAAATTCCCAATGTGCTTGAATTTTTATTTTATTTTAATGTTGATATTACTTATAATAATCAAAATAACAAATTCAACATCTTATTAGTCGGAGAGTTGATTTTTTGTTGAGGTTGAGAAGATGTAATTCGAGAGGTTAAATTTCATGGAAACAATTTAATGAAGATTAATATCACACACTTTTGGGTTTTACATGATATTGTTTCATACATGTAACGTATTGGTATATCGTCGTATTATATTTCAGAACACAATATTCTAATAGACTGGTTTACTCTAATAAGAATGTGGGTGATATGTGAGGCTAAACACTAAATGTATCGATACAGCTATAGTGTAAGGATATTTATATTTTACTGGACTCTTAGTAAATATGACTTTACCCCATGGTTTATTGTTTGTCATGAAGTAGATGGTGATGTGGTGTATGCTGTGGATTGTGGTCAGGTTCACCCACCAGGTGGCGGTTTGTCTCCAATCTGATCCAGCACATTGACGTCCTCGCCAACTCAGGTCTGATTTACGTCCGTCTACAGCGTTACTGGCGTCATAACTGTCACCTGTCCCTGGGAACTGTTGGTATGCTGGTTTGTTGAGACCGACATTAACTGTTTCGAAGAAAAAAAAAACCTTGTTAAACAATGTTAAGCTACAGTTCTTTAAAAAAAAGAAATGTATATTTCTTTTTGGAAAATTTATTGTCTATAAGTCATTACATTTCTAAATCAATCTTCTACTTATTACAATCATATGTATAAACAACATCATTTAAAGGTACAATAAAAACCGGACGATTTAAAAAAAAAATATACACCGTGATTTTTTTTATCGTTTCAACGCTTTTTTGTTGACATTAATTTTTCTTTAATTTACATTGTACAATGACATCGTGTATTGTTTTTTATCATAAGTATTTAAATTAATTTAGGTTTTCAAGTTGATCACGTGTTGTGAATGAAATATTTAAAAAATATACAATGTCTGAGTTATGGGCACGATAATTAGGCGTCATTTTTTTTGCATGTTAAAATATCAACCACTATTGCAAGCTGTTGATCATCTGTAGATTCATATTTTGTTGTTTTACCTTGAACTAGAATGTTTAAGGTGAAATACAACCCATTGTAACGTCATGCACATTCCTAATTAACACGTAACATTGAGAACAAATATAAATGAATAATGCGGTTAAATAAATTACAGTCACATTACGTTTGATTTTTAAATCCAGCACAAGACCCCATTAACGTCGTTAACAAAATATAAGGACGTGAAGCGTCATAGTTCAAACTAACTGGCCGTGAAACAATGATATTTTTTTTATTTTATTGGCAATCTAAGCGTTTTGTTTTCGATTAGGAAATATTGACATAGTACAGTATTATAATAAAACACTTGTTTCATTTTTCCGATACCATGATCCTTGAACGTGTATTTAGATACAGTAATCAGAGCAAATATCCGTTACTTAAAATTAAAAAAGAAATTAAAAAAAAGAACTTTTATTTTATCTGTTGAGTCGAACGAACAAAACAAGTTCTTTCTGAATATCAAAAGTTCGCCAACTATAAAAGTTTAGGCCGATTTTATTTATTAACAAATTAAATGTTAATTTAAAAAAGAAATGTCTCACCGTAACCGTTAGCAAAGACAAAAACTCCGACACACACAAACACTGCATACATCTTTGTGACGAGCCCGGACATCAGAAAATAAAACAGGAAACACACCGACTCTTGAAATCTGTTGATAGTTTCACGTAGACATTCGTTAAACAGAGTGCCGTAGAAAACGGTCTTTACTTCCGAAATTATCAAAGTTGAGCTATTTCAAGTTTGCATCGGGGTGTTATAATATTATAACTCATTTCCTCGTTTAAAAATGAATGTTCATTGTAGGTACTTAATTCTTGTCGCTTTTTTGAATTGAAATTGAAACAAAGGTAGCGAGTGCTCTTTAAAATTGTCAATGACACCACGGAGATATCACCTCTAGCATTTTCCTGTTTATCGACATTCCGATAATAAAAGGCTAGGCATCACAGATATTACACTTGAAATACAATGATAAATATAACCATGTCCTATTAAACGTTGTTGTTAGTGTAATTAGTGTATAACAGAGAAAATAAGGACAATGTAGACAGTTTTAAGGTCTGGTGTTAAGCAATGTAAAAAACAATGTATGAGATATAACATTGACCAGTCTGTTAAAAAAAAAAAACCTTCGGAAATTTAAACTTATCATGAAAAGGTAAACACGCCTTACTTATAAACACCTTTTTTTTTATTAGATATCAAATACACCTCTTTTTGGGGGGAGGGGGAGGGGGGTGTAAATACCAAGCCCCTTTTGTTGTTGTACCTGTAAGAAGATTTTTCTCTATTCCTATTTACCCCCCCCCCCCCCCCTCCATTTCGTGACCCCACTTTTCTCTAGGGAATCATGGCTTCATCAAACTTAAATCTGAATAACCTGTGCTTTGATACTAAGTACTGAGTTTTGGACCGGAAACTTTCCCAAAATATTTTTAAAGATTTTCTCTATTCCTATGTAAAAATTCAAACCGCCATCACGGCCCCGCCCTATCACTAGGGACTGTGATTTTGGAAACTTGAATTAACACTACCCGAGGATGCCTCTTCACAAGTTTAAGCTTTTCTGGCTAAATAGTCTTTAAAAAGAAGATTTTTAAAGATTTTTCTCTATATATTCCTATGTAAAAATTCATCCACCATTGTGGCCTCACCATACCCCTGGATTATTATTTAAACAAAATTGAATCCATACGATCTGGGGATGCTTCTACTCAAATTTGGGCTTTCCTGGCCTAATAGTTTTGAGAAGAAGATTTTTAAAGATGTTCTTTATATATAAAAATTTATCCCCCATTGTGGCCCCGCCCTACCCCCAGGGACCATGATTTGAACAAACTTTAATCTACATCATCTGAGGATGGTTACACGCCCATTTGAGCTTTCTTGGCCAAACAGTTTTTAAAATATATTTTTTAAAAGATTTTCTCTATATATTCCTGTATTAAAATTTATCCCCTAATTTTGGCCCCACCCTACCCCTGTGGACCATGATTTGAACGAACTTGAATTTACACTCTCTGAGGATGCTTCCACTCAAATTTGAGCTCTTCTGGCCCAATAGTTTTTGAGAAGAATATTTTTAAAGATTTTCTCTCAATATTCCTATGCCCCACCCTACCCCTGTGGACCATGATTTGAACGAACTTGAATTTACACTCTCTGAGGATGCTTCCACTCAAATTTGAGCTCTTCTGGCCCAATAGTTTTTGAGAAGAATATTTTTAAAGATTTTCTCTCAATATTCCTATGTAAAACTTTATCCTCCCATTGTGGGCCCACCCTACCCCCAGGGACTATGATTTGAACAAACTTAAATCTACAATACCTGAGGATGCATCCATTTTAATTTGAGCTTTTCTAACCTTATAGTTTTCGAGGAGAAGATTTTTAAAGATTTTCTCTATATATTCCCATGTAAAACTTGACCCCCTATTGTGGCCCCACCCTACCCCCAGGGACAATGATTTGAACAAACTGGAATCTACACTACCTGAGGATGCTTCCATTTTAATTTGAGCTTTTCTGGTCTGATAGTTTTTGAGAAGAAGATTTTTAAAGATTGTGTCTGTATATTTCTAAGTAAAACTTGATCCCCCTCTTGTGGTCCATCCCTACCCCCGGTGACCATGATTTAAACAAACTTGAATCTACACTACCTGAGGATGCCTCCACACAAGTTATAGCTTTTCAGGTCGAATAGTTTTTGAGAAGAAGATTTTTGAAAAATACCAACAAATTTTCAATAATTCTCAATTATCTCTCCTTTAAAGAGGGCGTGGCCCTTCATTTGAACAAACTTGAATCCCCTTCAGCTAGTGCTTTGTGACAAATTTGGTTGAAATCTGCCCAGTGGTTCTTGAGAAGATGAAAATGTGAAAAGTTTACAACGACGACGAGAACGACGACAGACAACGGATAAATTGTGATCAGAAAAGCTCACTTGACCCTTCGGCTCAGGTGAGCTAAAAAGGCTAAGGGAAATAAATGTTATGACTATAACTAAAACATTAATTCATAACTAAGTGAATCGACCATTGGCAAGGTCCAAACTAAATATGCAGTTTTATTTGAACATGTATTCAACAATATCATTTTAATGATTTTGATTGAATTTACAAAAGATTGATAAGGCTATTGTGTGGCCTATTTATAAGATATTGCTTTGATTATGCGACTAAACAACCTGTCGTTAACTAAAATAGAGCAGTTTAAAATTGTGCTCGTGGTGTTAAATACACTGTTTTGATGCACACTGCCAATTTTTACCTGGTCCCACAGTTACCAACTCTCTGAATTCCCAACACGTATATTTTAAATGATACGTGCATAGATTTAAGCTCGTTAACTCTTGGCTAAAAAGTTTGACTTAAAGAAATTGAGTAAAGTTTGGAAATGAAATTTGGAACAATTTTTTAAATTAATTTTAATTAACGTGTCGACTATTTTTTTTGTCGAGTTTAGTAAAATAATATTGAACAAATTTTCATGTTTGATAATACTTGTTCCATTATTTAAAAAAAAGATATTTAATAATAGTTGATCATTTGCAAAGTAATACAACACACGTGAACTGATGCAAATTACAAAATGAAGACAACTTCAATATGGTATATTTTAAATGTATCTATTTATTTCACTGTATGTCTTTAATTGGTAGTATTAATTTTCAAAGTCAAATGCAGACTACTAATAATTATTTTTCGTAGTGTACCTCTTTTCTTTATTAATTGGTTGTACATAATTTAACTATTCATGTTTTAGAATTTAAAAAAAAATGATCTTATTGTTAATTTGTTGACCATCCCGTCCTCCCTTCTCAGCACTTTTGCCTTCTGTTTAATTAATTTTAAATGACATATTACTGTCTCAACATTTCGACATCTCAAAAATACATTTTCAAAGCAGAGCAACGCCAGCACCTAAAAGGATAGAAAAGAGATCAGGTGGCTAGGAGAAGTATTTATCCCCTGCCGACCAATTTAAAAAAATATTCTAATCTGGTTCACCTCAACCAAGACGAGGAAATAATGAAAAATTTATTGATATTTTTTTGGTATTTTGTACATGACTTCAAGTGGTACCTTTACATAATGACAAGACTCTTTACCCACCGAATGTGATAGGTTGATATCTTCTGGTTTGCTAGTATTCATAAACATTTCCTTATTATGTACATAATTTCAAGTGGGCACTCTCTTTAGCAGAAATCGTAAACAAGACTAGTCACCCTTCGAATGTAAAAGGTTGAAATTTTCTTGTTTAGTAGTATTCATAAACATTTCCTTATTATGTACATCATTTCAAGTGGGCACTCTCCTTAGCAGAAATCGTAAACAAGACTAGTCACCCTTCGAATGTAAAAGTTTGAACTTTTCTTGTTTAGTAGTATTCATAAACATTTCCTTATTATGTACATAATTTCAATTGGGCACTCATCTTAGCAGAAATCGTGAACAAAACTCGTCACCAACCGACTGTCAATTGGGCACTCTCGTAAGCAGAAATTATGAACAAGAATCGTCACTCTCCGAATATGATAGGTTGATATCTTCTGGTGTGTTATGTATTGTCTACAAAACTTCAAGTGAGTCTCCAACTAACAGAAATCGTTGACAAAACACATCACCAACAAGAACCATTGGTTTATATCTATCGGTGTGCTACTATCAAAAACAATTCGTGAAAATTGCGTGATAGTTTACTTATTATTATATTTATCTGTTTAATGATTAAAAATTTTAAGATGACATGTGATGATAACAAACAGTGTTTAAAATCAAACATCCAAATGAAAAAAAACCATAAAACAGTAGGAGAGCAAACACGGACCTCTAAAAATAAAATAGAGGTAGGATCAGGTGACATAGGGAGGAATGAGCACCCTCTGCTGACCCGTCTCAACCGTTGTGTGCTCTTTGTCGTAATCGGGAAAAAGTGAATAATCCGTACATAATACGGCCTAACAATAAGTATAAAAAACGTCAGTCAGCATGCGACCCAGTGTATGATTTTATTTGCTGACAAGGTCGTTGTATCGACTATAGAACTAAAAACATGACTTCAATCGAGACTGTATAGTTCTAGTTTATCAACATGTTTGTCAGTAGCTTGCCTCGCCTAAGAAACTGTTTATACAAAGAGCATGCCCTTGCGTATCAAATTAACTCTATATGCAGATAATAAAGGTATATTGCCACAGGGCTTCAATCATGCAAGTTGACATGGATAAAAATAGGATATGATGCAGGATGCACAATACATGATGAAAATATAAAAAATCAATTTATCCTGTACTATCACTATTGCAATGGAAAAAAAACTGAGACTATCAAAAAATCTGATAAAACACAGAGAGACACTGACGTCGGCTCTAAGTTTTAAAATGTCGTGAAGTTTGCAAATAAAATTTTGTTTTAGGTGTTTTAATCAATTAAACCATTATCAGGTGTTTATTAAATTCAATATTTTGCAATAATCTTCACATACATTGTTAAACACAGCTGCACATGTTAATGTAATGATTTAAATTTTTATTCACCAGCTCCAAAGGAGAAGGGTGTACAGTGTTTTCCCCTTGTCTGCTTGTCTGTCCGTTTATCTTTCGGCCTCTTTGTTACAAACCTTTTTTTATTAGGAAGAGCGTATTAGTCCCCTACTGGTTTTCACCGGAGGGGACAATAGCTTTCCTCTGCGCCCATCTGTCCGTCCGTCTGTCTGCTGTCCGTCTGTCTGTCCCACTTCAGTTTTCTACACTTTTTATGCCCCCCTTCGAAGAAGGGAGGGCATATTGCTTTGCTTCGGTCTGTCGGTCCACCAACAGTTTCCGTTAATGAAATTTGGTATATAGATTAATCATGATAATATCTAGGTCAAGTTCGATATTTGGTACGATCAAGCAATTTTCGACGGAGTTATGGCCCTTGGACTTGGAAAAATTATAGTTTTTTGCAGTGTCCGCTCATTTTCTTTGCAGAGGATGAACATATTGAAATTAAATTTGGTATGCAGGTTTATCATGATAATATTTAGGTCAAGTTTGATATTTGGGTATGATCGAGCAATTTTCGACAGAGTTATGACCCTTGGACGTAGACAAATTCCAGTTATTTGCAGTTTCAACTCATTTCCTTAGCAGAGGATAAACACATTAAAATTAAATTTAGTATGCAGATTTATCATGATAATATTTAGATCAAGTTCGATATTGGGTATGATCGAGCAATTTTAAACAGAGTTATGCCTCTTGGACATAGACAATTCCAGTTATTTGCAGTTTTTGCTCATGTTTTTCGCAGAGGGTGCACATATGGATAATTATATGAAATTTGATATACAGATTTATATAAATAATATCTGGAATAAGGTCAAGTTTGATTTTGGGTATGATAGAGCAATTTTCGACAAAGTTTTGGCCCTTGAACTTAGAAAAATACCAGTTATTTGCAGTTTACGTTCATTTTCTTTGTGGATGTTTCCAAGGGAGGGTGGCATAAATGTTTCACAAACATCTCTTGTTTCCGTTATGCGTTTGAGGAATCATATGAAATTTGCTGAACAGCTTAAAAATGTCAAACTACAGATCAAGTTTACACTTTTGTAGCGTCTGGTCAACATATTTTTGAGAACATTAACGTTTTATATTCCATTTTTTAATGTTCGTGTTCGTTATCAGGTTCGGTGTGTATTCAGTAATAATATCGTGCATTACCTGTACTATTCCTTTTATTGTTTCTAACAAAGTTCTGTAAAAGTTCTGTAAAATAGTGTCAAGCATTGTGTTAATTTAATCGACATCGGTTTTTTTTATTATTACAAACAGGTTCGTTATCGGGTTGGTCTGAATAACAGTGCATTGTTTTCAAAAACATCTACAAATCGGTAGCAGACATGTACTGCTTATGCAATTCTCTCAGAATGCTTTTTTTTAAAATTAAGTACTAAATAAATCCAGGTGTTGTATCATAATTAAATGAACAAAAAATTGAATATTTAGGAGGAAAAACAGCATTAAAATGAATTGCGAACATCCAATTTTAAATTTAATCAAAGTACTGAAGTACTGACGGCAGTTAATTTTATCGATTATTATTTATTCAAAATTAACGATATGTGATTTTGCATGGCAAGTAGTATCAGTATCTTAAAAATTGTATTGATCCAGGCAAGATTGAACTCTTGTCTTGTTCAATCAAACGCTCGGCTGTCTCCGTTTATCTCCGTTTACCTGTTTTGTCGAATATTAACGGAGACAGCCAAGCGTCTGGTTGAACGAGAGTACATAAAACTCTAGGGTAGGTATACATACGACATTAAAAAAATATCTAAACTGTATGTACAATTTAAAATCTTGCTATTTTTATGGTATTAATGAATTAGTTTTCTTGAAAGACAATGCTTCAGAATATATAGCATCTAATTTATCGATTATTTTCAAGAACTAAGATTATACAAGTGGCACTGAAAACACCCTTAAAGACCCTGAGGTCGGCACTTAGATTTCAAAATGTCGTGAAGTCTGCAAGTAGGTGTTTTGTTTCAGATGTTTGAGTCAATTAAATCAATATCAGGTGTTTAGTAAATTCAACAAATATTTTGCAAAAATCTCGACATGCTGCGTTTTACAGCTTGAATCGATATGGTGATTCAACTGTGCATGTATAAATAATATTCTTTTGTCTATGCAATAAAGAAAATAAACCTTCAAATAAAACGGAAGACCTTAATAATCAGCCGTAGAATCGCAGTTTTCAAATAGCGAGTCATTGCCCATATTACAAGAACTGCACAGCACAAAATGTCAATTCATTTCTGAATTTAACATGTAAAACAGAGCGCAATCATAATAAGGTTATACAAAACGTTTGTTTGGTTTTTTTTTACGCTTTGTAGACGTAAAATTATGTTTGAATTATTATACGAAAAATATTTTTTTTTTAAATTCCTAAACACTGCTATTATACAATAATCAAAATTAAATTGTCTGAATATATGTATATAGACGTGCGGAGATTCTTTCTTATTGCATTCCTGATAATCCAGATTCAAATCCCAGCAGAGGCAAAGTTGGTCCCTGTTACATATCGACCAAGGGCGAAGTCCGAGGCTAATATGCTCTCAGCAATACTACTTAAACATGAATAACATCATGGTGTAGAGACGTACATGCAGCAATATGACGTCATCTTGAGAACCAAAGCTTGGCCTACATTGTTTTAGAATCCTTTAACTTATTCCTTTAATTTTAAGAGCATTTATTTGAGTAACAAGTTTCAATGTATTTCCATTTGAAGAAAAAGAAGTATTTAACATTCTTCATATCATGATCACATGGCAAAATCCAAATTCCATATGTAATTTAATACGATTTGTAACGATGCTGTTGATAACGCGTAGGTAACTACGAATTAAGATTTATTGTGGTATTAACTTGATCCATTCTTCCACTATATTCAGCAATCAATGGTAATCACAATTTTTTGCGATCTTATAATGATAATTCATCAATATGTCACTTAAAATCAATTACAAATATAAAAATATCCAATAACCAATACTGAATAATTAATGTAAATTTTTACAATTAATGTGTCTTATTTCTAAATTGCTCTATCATTGTATTTATAGGAAAACGTCTCGATTAGTAAAAGCACATACTACAGAAATGCTTCTAAAAATAATAACATAATTTCTTATTCCCTTTCCGATTGCCGATTTGCAATACAATTTCATACAATGAATTCAGTGGTTTCAAAGTTCGTGTGCACTGTCGTCATTGGTGAGGCTCGCCTATCCGTACTGCTGAGGGGACATGTGATGGAGGATGTCCCCCAGAAAGGTGTACTTTTGTGCTTTACGTTTGGCTGAAAAAAGAATTATAACACTTTTTAAAATAATACTAGCTGCATTCAAATAATATTTTACAGAAAAAAATCAAAGAAACACAAAAAAACAAAACCAAAAAAAAGAACAAAAACAAAAACAAGTATCATATGTTCGATTCAATACAGGATATCTGACGGCCACTTAAAAAACTCCAAAAAACCGACAAACATACTTTTTTACGGGATCATTGGCTTTGGAAGAAAAATAAATATACATACCTGATATAAGTTAAGTGTGGCCAGTGGTTAAAGTACTAACAGGTGCTTGTCTCCATTTAACAGTGCTAAAAGTTAACGTCTGGACGGAGAGCAGGACTAGGTCATATCAAAAATAAAATGTTGGTTGTTTGTTATTAAGTGGTAAATATATATATATATATATATATATATATATATATATATATATATATATATATTTATTTATATATATATATATATATATTTAAAACAAAACAATATGTTGATAAAGTTAATTTGTACTACAATTAAGTTTTCATGTTCTTACATATGGTAAGATACATTTTAGGGGGCAATGGAGACACTTAGTAACACTATCTACTACAATCATATTTTAGGTGTTTAATTCTCTCTAAATATTTTTGATTTCCGAAATAATAAAGTCAAAACTTATTATGGAAAGAGTTTTTGCGCATTTTTATTGACGGTTTGTAATAAACAATATAATATAGAATGAGATTGTTTTTTTTAATTTTCATTTGTTTATTTATTTCTTTCTTATTTTTTAAGGACGAAGTCAGAATAATATTTTTTTTATTTTACAACAATTTGCACGTACTCTAAATAAATGAAATTGTCAGATAAAACATGATGCTATATAAACACAATTTTAATTTTTTCTTCGGAATTGACATCCGAAAAGACATAATTTATAAAAATTGATAAATACATCCACATCAGTTGGTCTTGTTCCTAAGCTTTATACTTTAAGTACTCACAATATATAAAAATATATTAACATCATCACTGCTTAACAAAAACTTTGAACGCTTTAAAATAATAAAGAAAAATCTTGTGTATTTAAGTTTTGTGTATATTGATGTATGCATCATAAAAAATAATAAACATTTCTTAAATAACAAATAGTTAATATCACCTACATCTAATAAAACAAAATGTTAATTTCAATTGAAGGTTGAGAGAAGAAATAAGTGTTCTACATTACGCTCGTCGACAGCAAGGTATACTAACAATCAATACGAATAATGCAGCAGTAGGTGATTGGATAAGTCATACTTACATCGTCTGTTGTCGTAAAGCAAGTTGAATAAAGTTAAATTTAGGCAGTGCAATTACTTTTTCATATTAATTTGATGATCATAAAATGCTGGAATAAAACGCAACCCTACCCCAAACAAAATAATAACTTAATAATTAACCAAAAAAGAGGAAACAACGCTACCAACAAAATAAGCAATAGCAAAAAAAATGGTTTTTAAAGTTTTAAATGTTTTTAAACTGTTTAAGATAAACAACATACACTATTTCGATTAATAAACAGATATCTACATTTAAAAAAAAGTTTTATATCAATCAGTCATCTAACTCAAACTCCCGATAGTTTTTTAAAATGAAATATGAAGGCGTGGAACCGTCAATATAAATCAAAACAAATAATGGCTTGATTTCAATCTACCACAGCGTCTTCCAGGAAACTATGAAGCAATCGTCTGATCATAAAATGCTGGAATAAAAAGCAACCCCCCAACAAAAAAAAAATAACTTAATAATTAACCCCCCCCCCCCCCCAAAAAGGAAACAACGCTACCAACAAAATAAACAATAGCAGATAACCAAAAAAATGTTTTTTTTAAGTTTTAAATGTTTTTAAACCGTTTAAGTTAAACAACATATACTATTTCGATTAATAAACAGATATCTTCACTTTAAAAAAATAATTTGATATCAATCAGTCATCTAACCCAAACTCCCAACAATTTTTTTAAATGAAATATGAAGGCATGAAACCGTCAATATAAATCAAAACAAATAATGGCTTGATTTCAATCTACCACAGCGTCTTCCAGGAAACTATGAAGCAATCGTCTGTATGGTCCTAAATATATTCAGTTGAATAACATCTACTATATTTTCACTTTCAGTATAGAATTATGATCATATCATTTGTTTAGTGACCAGTGACCAACTGGGACGTCATTCGTGTAACCAAGGTGTCTTTTTTTTTTAATTAAGGACTAATACATCAAAATGTTATATCATAACTAAATGAGCAAAAAAATAAATATTTAGGAGGTACATGTATAACACCTTTGATATAAACTGAAAAGTTCAAAGATGAAAAGCGTAGGGTGTATTTATATTTATTTTATGAGAGACACCATCACTAAGTTGCTTACAAAAACAGAAATAATTAATATACCTAGGAAATGATTAACTAAAAAACAATTATTAAAGTATCACACAAACATATATTCAAAAACAATTCATTAACACTTACCCACGATACCCTGGGTGTATTATCTCGTTTATACCTGGTAACTCTATAAATAAACTCGATACCGTGCAGGTTTGCGCAAATTTATTACATTGAAAACTAATCGAGGTTATTCAGATTTTTTTAGACAAGAAATTCTTAGCATTCTGGTATACACTGGATATTAACGTATTATATTTTATGATAATATGCATTATTTACCAAATTACTTACCCTTGATACACTGGGTGTATTGTCCCCGACTGGTTTATGCGTACTTGGTAACATCGTACACAAACTCAATAAAATCGATAACATCCAGTTTTGCGCAAACGTATTAAATTGGAAATAAATCGAGATTATTCAGTCCTTTGAAAAATTCAAAACGTTCGGTGTATTCCGAATATTAAAGTAAAAGGCAGTATTAGACAAACTAGATCAAACCACACTGAGGAACGATGTTAACACGTACTTGTAAACAAACCATTGACATGTGAAGTAATAAAACAAACACGCCTTAGTTCCTTTTAATACCAACGAATTAATGTAAAATAAAATTTTGGGAATATCTGTCGTTATTGGTAACTGTGTTAAGTATTGGAAACATATACAAATCATTAGTACTTGTTATTTATGATTTTTCTTCAAGTTTTTCATTTAATGATATTTTGCACTGAATTGAACATAATCAATATTATTAGTAACATCATTACTTTAAAAAAAACTTTTTAAAAAAAGTAATAACTCAATTTTATTCATAAAAAAGTATAAATGTAAATAGAACTTACTTTTTTGACAAAAGTATCCGATCCAGCCAGGACGGCAGCCATAATAACATGAACCACTGACATCGTTACAGCCATCACAGGTGTAACTGTTGATACATGTCTCCGAACAGTCTTGTCCAAAATATCCAACGGGGCAAGCTAGCAAAATGTATAAATAATATTTATCTCATACGTGTGGTGTATATTACCCGTGTGATAAACCTTTGCTATATCACACGGGTGATGCTATATCAAATACTTTTGACACAGCCCCTTGCTTCAACGCTACAGTGACCTATTTTCGAAGATTTGCTAGTACTTTCAACATAACTATATCTACTACAAAAATTAATATAAAATTGATTTTGTCAAAGATTTAAATTACAAATATGAAGGAAAACACATAACTGCGAAGCACAGGCGTCGGAACCGGGGGGCTATTGTGAGTGGGGAGGGGGGAAAGGTTAGCCTCGGCCCCCACACCTTTTTTGCAAAGTTATTCATAACCGTAACCACAAGACCCCTGTTTCTTGTTCGTCAAGATTTTTGATAAATTTAGCCCACTTCCAACTTTCAATTTGCTTTGTAAAGTTTATAAAACTACAAATTACGTTAACTATCAAAGAGTTCATCCTGACGACGCGATGAAAACAGAGCGCTCTGGTTGTGTTAATATACAAGAACTTACCGAAATAATGTTTCATGAGACTTTTATTCCACCACCAGTAAGCATCCTTATTCACTATTTTCAATTTTGAATCATAAGGCTAGCCTAGTGTTTGTTTTTTATTAAACATCATGCATCAACAACTGTTCCTGGCCTCGTTCGAGTCAATTCAACCTAACGAGCATTCGCAACATTGTGTATGTCAACAAAACTGATTATTCAACTCTTCTGATCAGAATTTCTATTTAATCAAGTAAATAAGCTCTAAG
Source organism: Magallana gigas (assembly GCF_963853765.1). Lineage (NCBI taxonomy): Eukaryota > Metazoa > Mollusca > Bivalvia > Ostreida > Ostreidae > Magallana > Magallana gigas. The sequence continues at coordinate 69,386,406 of NC_088853.1, read as the reverse complement.
AAAAATTATCTAGAGCTAAAAAAATATTTTAAGGTTTATTTCAGTGAAACTTTACATTAAAACAGTTCGATTTATCTCAGGAATGACGTACTAAATTGTATTGCGCAAGGTCACAATAGCCGCATAACACAACGTTGCATCATCGTTTTTAATCTTTGAAAAACAAAAAACCAATTTGGGTCACACAAGGGACTGTCTCAAAAGCTTCATAATATAAATCAAATTGTATGAGCTAAATAGAACATCTATAATCGGTGATTTTATATTTGCTTTATCCAACTCGTTGAAATGGTTATATTCGCTCGGCAAGCCTCGCGAATATATACACCATTTCAACTCGTTGGATAGAGCAAATATAAAATCACACAATATAGATATCCTCTATATATCTATATGTCTGTTTCTCTGTCCAATTATCTATCTATCTATCTATCTATCTATCTATCTATCTATATATCTATCTATCTATCTATGCTGGGTTTAAAGAAAGAATATGGAATCTGAGTTGCATGCAATTCCATGAAATCACAGATGTACCTATTTAAATATCTAAACAATCAAATTTAGACCAAAAAAAATGAAAAATACTGGAGACAATTTATTTCACAAATTAAATTATATTACATAAATTGACGTCATGCCTGAAAAGTTAAATGTCGTGTATATGTCAGAAAATTTTGTGAACATTTTCAAAATATAAGTAATCTAAGAACTCTAATAAAGTATTTTAGAGTGATTTATTAAAAATTGAATATAAGAATATTGGAAGAGATGTTAATTTTGTCAGTCATTTCAGTAAAGATATGTAATTAGCTTTATTTCTCGGCCAGACTTTCCTTTGCCGTTGTTTACGATATAAATATCTGACTAGAGTTGACTAGAACAACACTGCCCCGTATACATTGAAATCCAAATTTAACATGCATTAATAGTGTGACTAATGCTTAACTTGAAAAGTGCTGCTAGAAGCCCGTGTTTTGTGTTGCTTGGTGCAACATACCGTTTTCCGTGCAAAAGTTACGAAGATTTATTGTGAAAGATATTAATATCTATTTAATAAAGGAGAATAGAGGATTCACGCAGCTATTTTGATAAAACTGAGATGTTTTGCCTATCCTTGATATGTTTATGGTTTTGTGGAAAACACGGGTTAGTGTTCTATATCATTTTATATTAAGGGATATACGTAAGCTGTTTATAGTTATCACGTGATAATGCATCAATGTGTTACTAATGTACTTCCCTAATTTATTGCATTGACATCTTTTTAAGAGGATAATACCAAGTGACAAATGTACTTCCCTAATTTATTGCATTGACATCTATTTAAGAGGATAATACTAAGTGTTTGGACTGGTTCAAAACAGTTCTTCAATCTTTAGATTAAGACTCCAAATTGCCCGTATGCTTCCTTAACCTTATCACTTTTATATCTAAATTTTTATTACTTCATTATCTCATCTATCAATGTGTATGACTATATCAATGTATAGTAGGATAATTCTTCCACTTACGAGTTTTACACAAGTCTCCTTGATAATCGGGGTCACATCCAGTCAAACATGTTCCATTGATATTGGAACACTGTTTTACATCACGACAGTGTCCACATGTTTCATTGCATTCGGATCCATACTTTCCTTTATCACCAGCTAACATTTAATAATATTCGTATTAATGATACTATAACAATGTCCAAAAGGTGAATGTAAAGCATCATTTCTCTTTAAAAGATTATAGTTAACACTGCGTTGTTTGAATGCCAAAACACATCTCTTGCATATTCTAAATTACTGATTTATGCAGCGTTAACGTATCTTTTTCATTTATATATGGATATCAAGGAGAAATAAATACGTTTATGATTTAGAAATATTTTAATAACAAACGAATGTTTATTAAAAATGAGCAAATGAAACAAAACACTTACGAGTTTTACACAAGTCCCCTTGATAACCAGCATCACATCCAGTCAAGCATGTTCCATTGATATTGGAACACTGGTTTAGGTCAAGACAGTGTCCACATGTTTCACTGCATTCAAAACCATACAACCCTCTGTCACATGCTACAAATAATTTTCATTCTCTTAAAGTTTAGATGTTCTTTGTATTATAAATCTATTTTCAATCAAAATATTTTACATGCCTAACTACTCACAAGTTTTACACAAGTCCCCTTGATAACCAACATCACATCCAGTCAAACATGTTCCATTTATATTGGAACACTGGTTTAGGTCTCGACAGTGTCCACATGTTTCACTGCATTCAGAACCATACAACCCTCTGTCACATGCTACAAAAAATGTTTAATCTCTTAAAGTTTAGATGTTTTCTGTATTATAAATCTATTTTCAATCAAAATTTTTTACATGCGTAACTACTCACGAGTTTTACACAAGTCCCCTTGATAACCAACATCACATCCAGTCAAACATGTTCCATTTATATTGGAACAATGGCTAACATCGCGGCAGTGTCCACATGTCTTCTTGCATTTGGTTCCAAAAAACCCTTCGTCGCAAGCTATACAAATAAAACAGTTTAGTATAAATATTTACACGTATTGGGAAATCAACTGTCAAACTAAGAGTTAATACTCTGATATTTAGAGCATAATACATGGCAACATCTGTATCACATCCCGTATCGACCCGAGACTCTAATATCAGCCCGAGGGCATCTAATATACATGCAGCAATTATTACAAAACATGTGTACAAAGCCCCCTTTTTAGCAGGTTACTTTTTTCTGCACATTCGCTTCCTTCATATTCCGGAAAAGACCAAATATTTAAGCGGGCTATTGGGAAAATATTTTTAGCATTTGTACATTTAAACTACTGTAGAATTTAGTTTGATATTTTAAAACAACGCCATTAATACTTCATATTTTAACTTATGTAAACTAATAGAAAGAAATTTGGATTTCAGAGTGTTTTAAAAAATTATTTTCAAAATAAACGTTATATGAGCTTTTTAAGCGTTCATTCATTAAAGGGATCTGTGTGAAATATCACGTAACCGGATTTTCATTCTTTCTGAGTAGTCAATTTGTTAACTTTCCTATCAATCTATAGCGAGTGCATGTCCCCGGCGCGAAGCGTTTGCAAGAAAAGCGAAAAATTTTCATGTATGATTTGTTCAGCTGTAAACTTCATTTTTGTTTTCAAGGAAAAAATCCATCTATTTTATTATTTAAATGTGTGATTTTCCTTAATTTTTTTTATACATAGTTTTTCTTCTGAAGGAGATTAAAAAGACTACAAATGTTCACGACCATCGACCCCTCTTAAATCTATTCATAATTTATCTAGTATTCAAAACGCGTTATGACATTAATTCTCCTTATAGCACATGGTAAGGTTTATCGTGTGTTTTTGAGCATTGAATGTCGTTTATTTCCAATGCAAACATAGCTAAAATATAAACTGAATGTAAACATTTAATTAATTGCTACACAACTTTTAGCAGAATTAAACACAAAATATCCTAGATAGTTTTACATTGTGAAAATGCGTATAAATATTACTGAAAGATTTTTATTTGCATACGTTGTACTGTTAATGGCAAGTTTTTAAATGATTAGATTATAGTCGTACTCGTTTATCAAATTTTGGTTTTTTTTAGAGTTGCACATAAGCAGCTGTACCTAGTTCACATCGGTAACCTTGATATCCAGGTTTACAGCCCTGACAGGTGCCCGTCTCTATGTGACAGTACTGACAGCTAACGTCTGGACAGGGAACGGAACAGTTAAACCCAAAATATCCGGTAGTAGGACATCCTGTATAATGAATATCATTTGTGAATAGTAGAACTAAATAGTTTAACTCTGATAAAATTTACATCTTAATATATTAAATAAAGTCTTTTAATAAATTATATGTTAAACTAAAGGGTACTTAAGGGTTAAAACATTTGCACCCTGCGATAAAACTTATTTTCAAATGGTTTATATCAAATGTCAATGTAGAACCATGTGAACTCACAATTGACATTAATTTAAAAAGGACTTCAGTTACTTTAATGGACATTTTTTTCTTAATTTCTATTTTTTTAATTTTTTCTTTTATTTTTGCAACTTGATCATTATCGTGCGTAGAAAAATACAAACACTGAGACTTTCACCAACAAATAAAGGACCATATGTCATCAGTCTGTTAATTTTCATTCATTTATCACGTCATGTACCGTATTTATTTTCTGATCATAATTTGAAAACGGTATAACAGTACTCCTCCACTTCACAGAGGCCAATACTAACGTCACTGAAGACACCATTAGAGTAATAGTTAGGATAGGTAACTCCTGGTAGTCTCTCGTTGTAGTATATGACGTACTGTCCATGTACTGTACAGGTGGTGGTGAAGACAGCAGGTATGGTGTCCCGTGTAAAGTTGTTGTCCTTGTAACACAGTGTTCCCTGTAGTCTGTCTGTTGTATTGGAGACGTACACAGAGAATCCAAGGAATAACCTAGTGCGCCAATTAGAAGGACCTGTATAAAATGTTAATCGATTATTGATGGACGAACATAACAATGTAGCTAGACAAACAAAGTTTAACAAACATATAGTGTTAAAGACAACTTATCATGTTTTTTTCTGTAATAAAGGGTACACAGCATTGTGTTTGTTGTACTTTTTAAACATTGTAAAAAAAATAAAGAGTTTGCAGTAAAATTAGATTACTGTAGTACCTTTATATTAATCGTGTTGGATTTGCTTGTTTAGCTTAAAAAACAAACAGACGATGAACGGTATATCATACAATCTGTTTTACTGTAGTCTGTCTATTGTGTTGAGTACGTACAAAGTAATCGAATAAAGCACTGTTGACATAAAATGAATTTGCAGTAAACATCAGAAATAATATTTATTTCTTCTTTTAGATTTTTTAAATTAATAAAGCTAGATAATTATTGAAGTTCCTAAATCGCATTTGTTGTATTATAGACGTGCATCATATGTCTATATTATTTACCTTACATATAGGAGGCAGACATAAAATTAAAATTACTAATATGAAATTAATTGCTTATAAAGAGCAGATAAACGTTTTAATCACACAATTTAATCTCAGTTCGTAACATCCATCAACTCATATTGAGTATTCACGAGCTGGTCATAAAGAAGTTTTTCGTCCTTAAGAAGCTTTTAATTCAAGAAAAAACAGTTTGTATTCATTATCATACCTTTAGTGATTCACACCAAGGCTCACCAGAGCAGTACATGTCCTTTATCGTGCTAACGCCTACTGCGACTCTGGACTTATTAATCGTTGCATTGTCATAATATGGATTTATTTGTTAGGATTCTAACACACTATTATTTATAGGTAAAACTGCACTTTCAAAGATATCTGCGCAGAAATGTTCTGTAGAAATAGCTTATTTCATAAAAAATCGTAGACTTAAATAATATTTATTTACATGTAGGCCTAGCAGTAAGAAATTCCTGATACATTTCATAGACATTAACTGCTTACATATATCAGATGTTTAAACACAGTTTAGATTTCTATTGTTCAACATTCATCAAATGATACTGAGTATTAACACCTTTCTAAAAAAAAAAGAAGAAGCAGTGTACCCAGGGAGAACGTTCTGTTTACATTGTAAACCATTTCTTCACACTGCGGCTCACAAGAGAAGTGAGGGTCCTTTATCGTGCTAGCACCTACCGTGACACTGGGCAAATCTAACGTTAAATAGTTACGGTATTGATCTATTTCTATTTCAGTAGTTATAATAGGTGGTTTTGAGGTTTAAGTATGTTGCATTACTGATCATCTAATAGTGATGTGATATAGTGTCGTAATAATCAGATGCTTATGAGACGTACATGTATATATAGTAATTTAAATTTACAACGTTCAACATTTTATAATTTACCGATGTGCTTGAATTCTTATTTTATTTTAATGTTGATATTAATTTTAATAATCAAAATAACAAATTCATCATCTTGTTAGTCGGAGAATTGAATTTTTTGTTGAGGTTGTGAAGATGTAATTGTATAGGTCAAATTTCATGAAAACAATTTAATGAAGATTAGTTTCACACACTTTTGGGTTTTACATGATTTTGTTTTATACGTGTAACGTATTGATGTACCGTCGTATTTTATTTTAGAACACAATATTCTGATAGAGAATTATACTTTTACAAGAATTTGGGTGATATGTGAGGCTAAACACTAAATGTATCGACACAGCTTTAGTTGAAGCATATTTATATCTTACTGGACTCTTAGTAAATGTGACTATACCCCATGGTTCATTGCCCGTCCTGAAATAGATGGTGATGTGGTGAATGCTGTGGATGGTGGTCAGGTTCACCCACCAGGTGGCGGTTTGTTCACCCCATGATACAGCACATTGACCTCCTTCCCAACTCAGGTTTGATTTACGTCCGTCTACAGCGTTACTGGCGTCAAATTTGTCGTAATCTCCGAATGCGTTCTGTATGTATGCTGGTTTGTTGAGGGCGACATTAACTGTTTCGAAGAAAAAAAAACTTGTTAAACAATGTTAAGCTACAGTTCGTTAAAAAAAGAAATGTATATCAATATGGAAATGGAAAATTTATTTTTTATAAGTCATTACATTTTTTAATCAATCATCTACTTTTTGCAATCATATGTATCAGATCATCATTCAAAGGTACAATAAAAACCGGACGATTTTGATAAAAAGATATATGCATCCAGATTTTTTGTTTGTTTCGTCGCTTTTTTTGCGGACATTAATTTTTTCTGTAATTTACATTGTACACAATGACTGCATCGTGTATTGTTTTATATCATCAGTATCTTAATTAAAGTTTTCGAGTTGATCACGTGCTGTGAATGATATATTTAATAAAATACGTCTGAATTATCGGCACGATAATTATGCGTCATTTTATTTTTATATGTTAAAATATCACCCACTATAACAAGCTGTTTATCCTCTGTAGATTCATGTCATGTTTTATTATGAACTAGAATGTTTGAAGTGAAATACAACCCAATGTAACGTCATGCATATTCTTAATTAACACGTAACATTGAGAACAAATATAAATTAATAATGCGGTTAAAAAAAACTTATTACCGCATGTAACAAAATATAAGGACGTGAAGCGTTATAGTTCAAACTAACTGGCCGTGCAACAATGAGATTTTCTTTTCTTATTGACAATCTAAGCGTTTTGTTTTCTATTAGGAAATATTGACATAGTACAGTATAATAATAAAACTATCGTTTCATTTTTCCGATATCATGATCCTTGAACGTGTATTTAGATACAGTAATCAGAGCAAATATCCGTTACTTAAAAAAACAAGAGGCCCATGGGCCACATCGCTCACCTGAGGAACAATAGGTATGATAAAGTCAGCTTAATGGAGTCATAATACAATCTGGACAATGTACATTAATACATGTAGATCCTGTATAAATAAAATCCATTTTTCCCCCTTGGAACTCGGATAGCCCTGACTGCTGAAAATATTTACAAGAGCAGACTTTAATCACCGCTCCTGCACATATATAGGGATTCAACGTTATGCAGGCAGGGATGACCGCACACCTACGCAACTCAACAGGTACCAACGTTAATGCAAGCAGAGATAACGCAAGCAGGGATGACCTCACACTTGTGCCAACAGCTCAACCTAACGCAGGGAGTGCCGCACACTTTCACTAGAAAGGCCAGAACACCAGCAGGGATGACCATACACTAGTGCTCCGCCGCAATCACCACCGATACAAGCAGGTATGACCGCACACTTGTATCAATTCGAAACAGGGCAGAAATGACCGCACATTCTGTATCGTTGGTTAGAAAAACACGAAGACTAGAAAGAGCAGGGATGTCAACACCCTTAATCTCTCCATACCTGTTCAAGTTTAACCCCAAACAGTCACTCGTTGCAATGCAATACACACTGTCCCTATATATGTGCCAGCCTAAAATAATTCATAGTATCTAAAAATTGGAAATCAAAAATAAACAAACTAATCCAGCCTAACCCAAAACTACTTATGCAGAACAACTTATATACATTGAATATTTATTATTGTATAAAAATAATCATCACATTAATTGGTTAACAGTGGATGCATTAATTAAAATAATCAAGAATCAATAAATCAAGGGCAATAACCCAAAACAGTAATACAAAAAGATTCTAATGAAAAAATAGCTGCCTGCTTCAATTTTATAGTCATATCACATGTTGAGTATTGCAGTTCTCTAAAAGATCCTTTACAATTGTTTACATATGGGATATTTAGCTACATCAAACTCTGAACCTTCTTGTGAGGCCGAAGAATTGTCCTGGAGCCAAAGTCTTAACAATTAGAAAGAATCATCTTGCTGATTTGTTTCTCAGAAGAAGATTTTTAAAGATTTACTCTTTATTCCTATGTAAAACTTAAACACCCCCCCCCCCCCCCATGTGGCCTCACCCTACCCCCAGGGGTCATGATTTTCACAACTTTGAATCTACACTACCTGAGGATACTTCCCACAAGTTTCAGCTTTCCTGGCTGATTAGTTTCTGAGAAGAAGATTTTTAAAGATTTACTCTATATATTCCTATGTAAAATTTTAACACCCCCCCCCCCAATGTGGCCTCACCCTACCCCCAGGGATCATGATTTTCACAACTTTGAATCTACACTACCTGAGGATGCTTCCACACAAGTTTCAGCTTTCCTGGCTGATTAGTTACTGAGAAGAAGATTTTTAAAGATTTACTCTATATATTCCTATGTAAAACTTCGACCCCCCATTGTGGCCCCAACCTAACCCCAGGGGTTATGATTTTCACAACTTTGAATCTACACTACCTGAGGATGCTTCCACACAAGTTTCAGCTTTCCTGGCTGATTAGTTTCTGAGAAGAAGATTTTTAAAGATTTATTCTATATATTCCTATGTAAAACTTCGACCCCCCCCCATTGTGGCCCCACCCTACCCCCGGGGGTCATGATTTTCACAACTTTGAATCTACACTACCTGAGGATGCTTCCACACAAGTTTCAGCTTTCCTGGCTGATTAGTTTCTGAGAAGAAGATTTTTAAAGATTTACTCTATATATTCCTATGTAAAACTTCGACCCCCCATTGTGCCCCCAACCTAACCCCAGGGGTTATGATTTTCACAACTTTGAATCTACACTACCTGAGGATGCTTCCACACAAGTTTCAGCTTTCCTGGCTGATTAGTTTCTGAGAAGAAGATTTTTAAAGATTTATTCTATATATTCCTATGTAAAACTTCGACCCCCCATTGTGGCCCCACCCTACCCCCGGGGGTCATGATTTTCACAACTTTGAATCTACACTACCTGAGGATGCTTCCACACAAGTTTCAGCTTTCCTGGCTGTTTAGTTTCTGAGAAGAAGATTTTTAAAGATTTACTCTATATATTCTTATGTAAAACTTCAACCCCCCAATGTGGCCCCACCCTACCCCCGGGGGTCATGAATTTCACAACTTTGAATCTACACTACCTGAGGATGCTTCCACATAAGTTTCAGCTTTCCTGGCTTTCTGGTTCTTGAGAAGAAGATTTTTGAAAATTTCTCGAAATTTTTCATTAATTTCTAATTATCTCCCCTTGAAAACGGGTGTGGCCCTTAATTTTCACAACTTTGAATCCCCTTTGCCTAAGGATGATTTGTGCCAAGTTTGGTTGAAATTGGCCAAGTAGTTCTTGAGAAGATGTTGAAAATGTGAAAAGTTTACGGACAGACAGACAGACAGACGGACAGACGGACGGACAGACGGACGACAGACAAAATGTGATCAGAATAGCTCACTTGAGCTTTCAGCTCAGGTGAGCTAAAAAACAAAAAAACTTTATTTAATCTGTTGAGTCGAACGAACGAAAAATGTTCTTTCTAAATATCAAACGTCCACCACCTATAAAAGATAAGGCCAATTTTATTTATTAAAAAATTAAATGTTAACTTAAAAAAGAACTGTCTCACCGAAACCGTTAGCAAAGACAAACACTCCGACACAAACAAACACTCCATACATCTTTGTGACGAGCCTGGACATCATAAAATAATACAGGAAACACACCCGACTCTTGAATTCTGTTTATAGTTTCACGTAGACATTCGTTGAACAGGGTGCCGTAGAAAACGGTCTTTACCCCCGAAATTATCAAAGTTTACTTATTTCAAGTTTGCTTCGGGATGTTATAATATTATAACTCATTTCCTCGTTTAAAAATGAATGTTCATTGTATGTACATAATTTTTGTCGCTTTTTGAATTGAAATTGAAACAAAGGAAGTGAGTGCTCTATAACATTCTCAATTACATCACGGAGATATCATTTCTAGCATGTTCCTGGTTATCGACACGCCGGTATTATCTAGATAGTCATCACAGATATATCACTTGGAATACAATGTTAAATATAACTGGTGTTAAGCAATATAGAAGACGATGCAGACAAGGTAATACAATAATGGTGAACTGATGCAAATTACAAAATGTAGACAATTTCAATATGGTATACCTTAAATGTATCTATTTATGCCAGTGTGTGTCTTTAATTGCTTGTATTGATTTTCAAAGTCAATTGCGGACTTCTTATAATTATTTTCCGGTGTGTACCTCTAAATGGCTCGATTGTCATGACCATTTTTTTTTTACTCTTTTGATCTTCTTAAAAGAAGAGCTCTATATCAAATTATAAGAAAACATTTACGAAATATATAATTTTTCTTTATTAATTTATTGTACATAATTAAACAATTGATATTTAAAAATTTGAGAAAGATGTTTTTGTTAAATTGTTGACCATCTCGTCCTCCATTATTAGAAATTTTCCTATCGTTTATATATATATGAAAAAAATGACAATCACATAACAAACTACCTCAAAATCTCGACATCTCAAAAATACCATTTCAAAGCAGAGCAACACCGGCCTCTAAAAGGATAAAAAAGAGATTATGTGGCTAGGAGGAGTTATCATCCCCCGTTGACCAACATAAAAAAATGTTGTATCGACCAAAAACATACAAACAGATGACTTCAATCGAGATTGTGGATAGTCCTGGCTTATCAAATCGTTTGTCAATACCCTGCTTCGACTTAGAAACTGTTTATACGAAGAGGATGCCATTGCGTATTGAATAGGGTCTGTAAGTCTTGTTTGATTTCACTTTCGTTTTACAACTTCCGGGTACATCAGCGCTCGTAGTAACGATAAGGTATACAGCGATAGGGTACAAACATCGTACCAGCTCTGAACAGACTTGGAATTTGTTAAGATTTCCAACCGATGCCAAAGAACGGAAGGAATGTTTAGAACTATGCAGGTAGGTAATAAAATTGTGATAGTCATTAGATTAGAATGTTTATGTCACTGAATCTGCAATGTTTATTTAGAGGTCATAGAGCGAATATATACTCGAAAACAAAGTTGTTTGCATATATTAATTTTTTTCAGGGAACATTTTTCTACAAATCTCTAGCAGCTTTATTTTGACTGATTTTATACATGTAGCACCGACATAATAATATTAGTTAAAATTCTGGTCCTGTTTTCTTTATGTCATGTACCCCCTCACCCATTTTTGTCAACAACGCAAATGATAAAAACCAAATACCATTGCAAATCATGAGAGGTTCTTTTAATCACATGTTTTATCACATCTTCTGTTAAACCTCAATTTTTTTTTTGTAGAAATTTTAATTGTGAGCCGCACAACACATTTACTGCAAAGACGTCAACAACTTTATGCATGGATAAAAGGTCCTTGAAGATAACAAATAACCATTTCAATTTCATATGTATTTTATTCAAATCATGAATAAAAAAAAATTAAACAGCAGAAAATGCTGTTCATTTACAACACCACACTTTTCAACTGAATTATATTTGTTCTTTTTTTCATTCTGGATCACCCCCGGGAAATAAAGCATTAGTTAAATTTATGAAATACAAAGGCCGAAAAACAATCTTTAAGCAAGTCCTTAAAGGTGGCGTGAAGGTGGCTTAAAGGAGATACAATCTTTAAGCCACCTTTAAGTCACATTTAAGCTGAGCTTATAGGTCCTTAATGTCCAAACTTCTTTAAGTCACCTTTAAGCCATCTTTAAACTACCTTTAAGCATCTTTAAGTGGCATTTACGCTTCCTTTAAGTAGTCTTTAAACCATCTTTAAGTTCCCTTTAAGTCAAGTTTGATCAACCTGAACAATAAAAACATGTATTAAATGCAAAAGGTCTTTTATAGGGAGGGGAGGGGGTGACCCTAGTGATGATATAATTTCCAAGGAAGGGGGGGGGGGTTGTTCCAGGCGGTTTTGATTGTCGCGCCATTAAACACATATCGCTATCATCAACAACGCTCCGTTGGACACAGATTGCCGTTATAAAATTCTTAATAATTTTTTTTTGGTTTCAAAATTATTCAAAATTATTGTAGGTGTGGGCGCAATCTCTGTATCTAAATTTGTACATGAAATTATATTTAAGTATGTTTGTTTCCTATTATAAATTAATCAATGAAATCTCTCTCTCTCTCTCTCTCTCTCTCTCTTTCTCTCTCTTTCGTCTGCTAGATACATGTTAAAGATGAAAAGACTCTCAACTGCCTTTGTTATATCGGGCAGGATATTACTGCTTTGTTTGTGTTCGTTGTGTCGTGTGCCCAGGTGCACGTTTGTGTATATCTAATTAGAGTCTATTGTTTGTCCAACTTAAGAAAACCCCTAGAACTAACACAGAATATACAAGATATACACAACAGGTGTGTCGTGTGCCCAGGTGCAATTCAGGGTTTCTAAAGGCGTTGAAATCTTAGTATGTACGTGTATACGATAAGTCTAGTGAATAGAAGTTTATTTACATTTGTAATTCCTTTTGAAAGTATTATTTCCCAACTCCTGGTTTTAAAAATGTTAAGCCTACAAACTAAAGATACATGTATGTAAGAGTAAAATCTAGAGGCTAATTAATCCTGTACCGGTAATCATAAATAGGGGATAATTGTTTAAATATATGGATAAGAGTACACACGCTATTATGACATGTAATTCGTCCATAACAAACCGAAACACTCGTCCGCTTTCTACCGCTGCCTCGCTTTTTCTAGTTCACTTCGTGTGTCCCTCCACAAACTTCGTTCAGTATATAATCGATAACGCCATTGTGTAGCGATGAACCCGGAAGTCGATTTTCACGCAATATCTTGGCAGTCACGTGACAAGACTTATAGACCTTATTGCCGCTATATGCGTGTGGTAAAGGTATATTGCTACAATGCTGTCATCATGAAAGTTGACAAAGATGCAAATAGAATAGAATGCAGGATGCACGATACATGGTTGAAAAATTAATAAAAGTTAGGTTTTATCTTCACTACTGTAACACAATAAAAACCTTAAGACTATCAAAACATCCTTGGGAAACTCCAAGTGGCACTGATAACATCCTTAAAGACCCTGAGGTCGGCACTAAGATTTCAAAATGTCGTGAAGTCTGCAAGTATGTGTTTTGTTTAAGATGTTTGAATCATTTAAATCATTATCAGGTGTTTAGTAAATTCAACAAATATTTTGCAAAAATCCCGACATGCTACGTTTTACACTGTCACGCATTTTAAAGTAATGATTTTAATTATTTTACTCCAGCTATAAAGGAAAAGGGGATATACTATTTTATCCTTGTGTGTCTGTCTGTCTCTCCTTTAAAAAACTTTCTGTCGCATTATTTCAGCAATTATTCATTGCAGATGCTTGAAATGTTAACCCGCTATTGGTTTATGCATGCCATATCATAAACTTCTTTGTTTATTTTTAGCCGAAATTTTCGAACAAATGTTTGCAGATGCTTGAAATTCTAACAAACTATTTGTTTAGGCATGCCAATTTGTGTGATATATATTTGCACCAACTTCCTGTTTAGTGACGACTTTGCTTACGTTGATTAATCACGCCAGAGCGGGGGTACTACTAGTGAGCATTGACTCACAGATATCTTATTTACCTATGTTTCTCCATATCAGGCATTGGCTCACATATATCCTGTTTACACATGTTTCTCTATATGAAGCATTGACTCACAGATATCTTGTATACACATGTTTCTCCATATGAAGCATTGGCTCACAGATATCTTGTTTACAAATTTTTCTCCAAATGAAACATTGGCTCACAAAAATCTTCTTTAAACATTTTTCTCCAAATGAAGCACTGAGTTTTGATATGTACTGATGCGAGTTACAATGTATAGTTTCTTTTGATATACGGTTAACGCAGGTTTACACTGTGTTAGTTATCGTCCTTGGTGTTTCTGTTTTCGTCACTTTGTTTATAACTGTCTCGATCTTGGAAGTAGCAAAATAAAGAGGGACTCAGAAAAGGCTTTTTATATTAAAAAAAATAAGTAAGTAAAGCCCGAAACTTCATACGAAGAGTATTTACATGTTTGTGTAGATTACAATATTATTGTGTCTCATATTATATCAGCAGAAGGATAAATTATTTTTCATTATATACTACCTGAACTTATACGTGATGTGTACATATTGTGTGTGGTAAACTACTTTGCAAAAAACTCAATAAAGATAAAAAAAAAAAAGACCTTTAACTTATCTTTTAAATAGGTAGAGCTTAATTAAGATGGAAACGTGTACATAAATGTACTTCTTTTTTTTTAAATTCCATGAACATTTGGTCAAAAACATTCCATGAATTAGATATGAGATTTAAATGATGGGGCACTGTAAATAGCCATTACTTGACATTTACAAACCATAATGTATCTGTTGTGCTTTGTTACAGTAGCATGCCTCGAAGTAGATCTTAACAAACATCTCAAGGTTGTTTTAACAATTCTGGGTATTCGGTTGTACTTATTATTAAGCCTATAATAATGCAAAAATAATTTAACGACTAAGCGGAATAATGGAAACACATAGAGGCGACGTAGACTTTAACGTTTATTTCTAACGAGAAAACAACCTCGCATGCTCAATCTTTTAGAACTAAAGAGACGAATAAACAACATTTTAGAATACGGCATCCGCCTGATGAAAAAGTGGAGTAACTTGGTTTTTTTAACTACACGTGATAATAAAAATGTAGTTCATGTAGGTTGCTGTTGAAACATCAATTATATTTAATGTAAAGTTTTTTTTTGTGGAGTTATCCGTTTTTCAAAGATTACACTTTCTCAAAGGTTACAAGTCTATGATAGGTTGGTTCTAAAACATCAATGGAATCGAATGTAATGATTTATTTGATGCATAACATCTATTTTTCCATTCAGTACAATGTTTCTTTTTTTCTTTGGAACACACCGTTCTTTGTTCTTCAATAATTTGATTCAGATCGTTTGAAGCAATGCATATATATCCCGCCGGTTAGCACACTGTTTATAAATAGAAAAATGAAGCGTTTATTCATTCACCAAGACTTTATGGACAATTGTCATGTTAGTGTCCTAAATAGACGTTTTAGGCCTGTGACCTACCCCTTTTTAATATGTATTATATTATAAATTAAGTGTGTCGATTGTCATGGCGATTGCTTTAATACATTGACGTCCTTGAAAAGGAGACCATTAAATTAAAATATAGAAAAATACCCAAACTGTAATGGTGAAATCCATGCATTTTTTTTTCTTTTTAGAATAACAGTTTATAGCTATACTAATTATATCTTTAGATTTCAGATAGATCTAATGGACCATCTGTTGACCACTCAGCCTCCTTAACGGTTTGACTAAATACTACATCTAATGATGTTTAACCGTTTGTATAGTTTACGTTTTTATTTATTACAGAATGGTGTGGCCGTAATTCTAAGATCATTTGCATAGTTATATCCAATTCCTCTCAATTATAAATGTACGACATGCATGCACCTATTATGGGCAAGATAAGCTTGAATCGATATGATGATTCAACATGTATGAATAATATTCATTTGTCTGAGCAATAAAGGAAAAAAAAATCTTCAACTAATCAGACTAAGGATCACAGTTTTGAGATAGCGAGATATTGTCCTTATTACAAGAACTGCACAGCACAGATGGTAAATTAATCTCTGAGTTTCACATGCAAAACAGAGCTCAATCACAGTAATGTTATACAAAACGTGTGATTGATTTATTTACGCGTTGTAAACGTAAAATTATGTTTAAATATTGTACGAAAAATAATTGTTTTTCTTTAATTTCTTAACTTTGCTTTATTTCTATTGTACAATAATCGAAATTTCATTCTCTGAATATATGTGTGTATAGACGTGCGGAGAGTCTTTCTGAAGCATAGTCGTCATGTATATGGCATTTCTCTAGTTCTGGCTAGTGGGTTTAACCTTTAGCGCTGTTGATAGAGTGCTCGCATTCCAAAGGACCCGGATTCCAACCCCAGCAGAGGTAATGTTTGTCCCTGTTACATAATCCTTGATGTTTAGTGCATATATTTAAAAAAGAACGATTCATGCATTTTTATTTAAAGAAAAGAAGTGTTTATAACATTTTTCATATCATGATCACATGGCAAAAACGCAATTTTATATGCAATTAAATACAATGTGAAACGATTCTGTTGACAACGCGTAGTCAACTACAAGTTAAGATTTATTGTGACATTGACTTCAGCAATCAAAGGGTAATCACAATTTAATGTATGTTTATAATTATAATTTATTGATATGCTACTTTAAATAAATAACGAATATAAAAATCAAAACATAACCAATGCTGAATGCTACATATGTCTCATTTCTAAATTGCTCCAGCATTGTATTTAAAGGGACCCTTCTCGTTTAGTATCAGCACATCTATTACCGTAATGCTTCTAAAAATAATAGCAGAATATGTTTTTGTCCCTTTCCGACTGCTGATTTGTATTACAATGTCATACAATGAATTCAGTGGTCTCAAAGTTCATTTGATAGTCACTACAATCACTCCCGTCATTGGAGAGTACTGCTGAGGGCATATGTGATGAAGGATGTCTCACAAAAATGTGTTATTTTGTTGTTTTAATGTTGGCTGAAAAGAGAAATATAACTCTCTGTTTACATACTGGCTTCATTCAAACATAACTTTACAGAAAAAAATACAGTAACAAAACTCATAATCCCGACTGTCTGCAGGATATCTCATTGCCACTTCAAAATTAAAAACAAGTGAAAAGCTGTCAATGTGAGAGCTAACCGGGTTTTCTTTAATGTGAACTGTATCCATAATCCATGTCAACCCGTATCCAATGAAATGGTGTACCCTATATGCAATATTTTGCCAAAAAATGACAAAGTTCAAAACCTGGTTTTTTTGGGGTTTTTTTTAAATGATTACAAATCAAAATCCTAGCAATATGCACACCTCTGATATATGTACAATTGATCTGCAAAAGAACAACTTCCTATCTTGAAAACTGTAGGAGGAGTTATCCGTACAATAAGGGTACCCTTCTGGCAGCCGCCCGCCCGCCATTTTCACCATTTTAATAACCGGATTTTTTCGTTGGAAAACCCGGTTAAAAAGGAAGAAAAAAGGAAACATACATATTTAAATATCATTAGCTTTAAAAGAAGAAAAGTCTTCATACCTGATTAAAATTAAGCATGGTCGGTGGTGAAGCAGATGCCCGTCTCCATACAACAGTACTGATCGTTAACGTCTGAACAGAGAGCAGAACTAGGTCATTATAATATGTTGGTTAGTTGTTTTTAAGTGCTTACTATTTATTAAAAATAAAGAAAAAAAATAATGCAGATAAAGTTAATTTGTACAACAATTAAGTTTTATTGTTCTTATATATGGTAAATCATCTGTCGAGGGGCGTGGAAATGGTACCAGTATCTACTACAATGATATTTTGGGTGCTTACTTTTTATATGTTTTTGATTTATAAAATAACAAAATCAAAACTTTTTCAAGTAAAGAGTTTTTGAGGCAATTTGTATAAAAAAAACTTATACAAAGTGATTTTTTTCAATTTTAATTACATGTAATTAATATATATATTTATTATTATTTCTTTCGAAGACGAGGTCGGGATAAAATTTTTGCGTTTAACGACAATTTTCATGTACTCTAAATAATCGAATCTATCAGACAAAACATGCTATTTAAACTCAATTTTAATGTTTTCTTCGGAAATACCATCTGAAAACACATAATTAATATAAAATAAAGATAAATACGTCCACACCTGTTGTTCTTCTACACATCTTGGTCTTGGTCCTTAGCTTAATACTTTAAGTACTCACGATATATAAAAATATATTGATATTATCAATGGATAGCAAAAACTTCGAACGCTTTAAAATAATAAAAAAGAAAAATAATGTGTGTTTTGCATTTTATATTGATGTATGCATCGTAATAAATAATAAACGTATGATAAATAATAACAGTTAATATCACCTACATCTATAAGAAAATTGTTCATTTTTAATTGATGATTGAGAGTAGGAATTACGCTCGTCGACAGCAAATTATTTAACAATTTATACAAGTAATGCAACAGTCGCTGATTTGATAAGTCATAGTTTACTTGCATCGTCGGTTGTCGCAAAGCAAGTTGATTAAAGTTACATTTAAACATTATAATTACTTATTCATTTTGATGATCACAAAATGCTGGAATAAAAAAACACCCTCCACCCTAAAAAAATGATAAATGATTAACAGAATAATCAACAGAAGATCACAAAATAAATATATGAAAAAAGGACCCCCCCCCCACTATAAAAACACACAAATAAACACATCAAAACAACCCCGCAAAACATTGTTATGTTGAATTTTTAAAGTTTTAATAATTGTTTTAAACATTTAAATTAAGCAACATACACTTTATTCTTTCAATCGGCTGATAGCTGCATTTTTTCTTCTCCTAAATTTATGGTAATTATATATCAATCTTCTTACTTCATCTCCCAACAAACTTCTTAATTCAAATATAAAGGAATTAAACCGTGAATATAAATCAAAACAATCTAATGACTTGATTTCAATCCACCACAGCGTCTTCCAGGAAACTATGAGGCAATCGTCTGTATGGTCCTAAGTATATTCAGTGAAATAACATCTACTATATTTTAATTTTTAATTCAGAATTTTGTTCATATCATTTATTTAGTCACCAATCGGGTCGTCATCCGTGTAGCAAAAAAGTTTCTTTTTTAAATTAAGGACAAAAAAAATCAAAATGTTATATCATAACTTAATGAACAAAAAATATATATTTAGGAGGAATAACAACTTTAAAATGAACTGTGAACATCCAAGTTTATAGTTAAAAAGTAAAAGTTGCATTGATACATGTATCGTAATGTACATTTGACCCCTTATCAGAAATATTTTATTATAGAAAATTTTCCTATTTTCTACATATTGTATCTTTATATTGTAATTGTGTTTCAAACTATTTCAGGAACAAAATGCACAAAAAGTAACTGATATCTTTTGTCACTATAAAACCCATTTCGCCGCAAGGAAATACTTTCTTTCACTTGATAATCAGTTTCGTAAATATTCACACTTATCACGGCGATGAGTGAAATATCTATCTAGTTAAGGTCAAACAAATTTTATGTAGCAAATCACTTTTCAATTAGAAATTTCTTTTGATGTTTGATCTACTCAATTAGTGTCAGGTCATCGGATTAAGCCCCTTTGTCTGAACCCACGCTATACTATCCTTTTGTCAAGAGGCCCTCGCAAGGGAATCCTATCTTTTTTTTTATTGATACAAGAAGTAATTAACCTATAATGTACCTCACCTGGACTAAGTCGATTTTTGTCCCAAGATCCCAGCGCGTCACTTTATGCTGGACCCTTGTGGAATAAATATCTTTATTGTATATCGACTCCATTTATCAATTACAGGTAGGACATTATTTTATATACATTTTTAAATGCATTTTTATTACAACTATTTGTCTTTTTAAAGGGTAAAACGTTCAACTTTTTCTGTCATTGAATTTTACCTTATCTTGAAATTACATTTATATACATGTATATTACATGCTTTGATAAGAAAATATTGTTAGCCAAAAATATTAACTGGAATGTTTATTTTCTCAATCATTTTATGTTCATAATCATTTTCCCATCTGTTCTAATATTTTGTTATTTGATTTATTTTTGATTCTCTTACTTATCAATAATTACTATTCCCCGCTTTTCACTTTGATAATTGCAAACGCGTCTTCCGGAATTACCACGTGATTGGTTCTAAATTTAGTCATTGTTTATACTTCCGCCCAAGAGGAAATGCGGGTTTTACAAATCTATTTCGTTAAGAGAATGCGTATTTCATTATATAATTACAATCGATCGTTCCTAAATTATAATGTAAGTGTTTAACATGTTTATTTTTATCTACGCTTTCTTTTATTTGAACTTAAGATCTATATTTAACTTTAATCACTCTACGTCTTCATTTCGGCTCGTCAACATAGCCGAGTACATGTGTACTCGCGCTAAGTATAGGTTCGTAGCTTACTACTACATGTAGACAAATATAGTTGACTTTTCAATAATTATGGTCCTCATCATAGCCAAGCGATCTCTCCATTTTAGTTAATTTTCCCCTTATTTTAATTTTTATTTATAATCATATGATATAGCTATGTACTTATAAAACACAGATTTAATGTGGTCAATATTCACTTAGCATGTGTATATGTTACAGTTGTGTTAGAGTATGCAAAGACTCATTTTTATTGTGGTCCTTTTTATGTTGCATCTCTATACATATTTTGTAAAGACTCATTGTTTAGTACTCTGTTTTATTTGTCATCACTTTTATCATTTGTTTATAATTCACTTTATGCTGGACCCTTGTGGAATAAATATCTTTATTGTATATCGACTCCATTTATCAATTACAGTACAGAAAACCAACTTTAACAACAACAACCCTAAGCACGAAATATTTTTCGTGACAAATGGTGGACGAACACGGATCATCCCTATGAAAAGTCAACCCAGCTACTACTACCTTAGAAACAGAGAAAAACCAGGTGACACCATCTTAACTTGAAAGTCATAGTGAAGATCCACTAGACATAAACCAGCAACAAAGAGAACCTGAAATCCACTTTGAAAATCAACAATCTCACAGTTCTGTTGAACAACCATCAAATCAACAACACCAGATGAGTGACAATCAACAAACCAATCAAATATTAGAAGACAATAATCCAACAGAACAACAAAGTACCCAACAACAACCAACAAAACAACAAAGTACCCAACAACAACCAACAGAACAACAGAATCAACCAAACAACATCAAAATGGCCACAGGCGTAAAACTACTTCACTAAATATTCACACTTATCACGGCGATGAGTGAAATATCTATCTAGTTAAGGTCAAACAAATTTTATGTAACAAATCACTTTTCAATTAGAAATTTCTTTTGATGTTTGATCTACTCAATTAGTGTCAGGTCATCGGATTAAGCCCCTTTGTCTGAACCCACGCTATACTATCCTTTTGTCAAGAGGCCCTCGCAAGGGAATCCTATCTTTTTTTTTATTGATACAAGAAGTAATTAACCTATAATGTACCTCACCTGGACTAAGTCGATTTTTGTCCCAAGATCCCAGCGCGTCACTTTATGCTGGACCCTTGTGGAATAAATATCTTTATTGTACATGTATATCGACTCCATTTATCAATTACAGGTAGGACATTATTTTATATACATTTTTAAATGCATTTTTATTACAACTATTTGTCTTTTTAAAGGGTAAAACGTTCAACTTTTTCTGTCATTGAATTTTACCTTATCTTGAAATTACATTTATATACATGTATATTACATGCTTTGATAAGAAAATATTGTTAGCCAAAAATATTAACTGGAATGTTTATTTTCTCAATCATTTTATGTTCATAATCATTTTCCCATCTGTTCTAATATTTTGTTATTTGATTTATTTTTGATTCTCTTACTTATCAATAATTACTATTCCCCGCTTTTCACTTTGATAATTGCAAACGCGTCTTCCGGAATTACCACGTGATTGGTTCTAAATTTAGTCATTGTTTATACTTCCGCCCAAGAGGAAATGCGGGTTTTACAAATCTATTTCGTTAAGAGAATGCGTATTTCATTATATAATTACAATCGATCGTTCCTAAATTATAATGTAAGTGTTTAACATGTTTATTTTTATCTACGCTTTCTTTTATTTGAACTTAAGATCTATATTTAACTTTAATCACTCTACGTCTTTATTTCGGCTCGTCAACATAGCCGAGTACATGTGTACTCGCGCTAAGTATAGGTTCGTAGCTTACTACTACATGTAAACAAATATAGTTGACTTTTCAATAATTATGGTCCTCATCATAGCCAAGCGATCTCTCCATTTTAGTTAATTTTCCCCTTATTTTAATTTTTATTTATAATCATATGATATAGCTATGTACTTATAAAACACAGATTTAATGTGGTCAATATTCACTTAGCATGTGTATATGTTACAGTTGTGTTAGAGTATGCAAAGACTCATTTTTATTGTGGTCCTTTTTATGTTGCATCTCTATACATATTTTGTAAAGACTCATTGTTTAGTACTCTGTTTTATTTGTCATCACTTTTATCATTTGTTTATAATTCACTTTATGCTGGACCCTTGTGGAATAAATATCTTTATTGTATATCGACTCCATTTATCAATTACAGTACAGAAAACCAACTTTAACAACAACAACCCTAAGCACGAAATATTTTTCGTGACAAATGGTGGACGAACACGGATCATCCCTATGAAAAGTCAACCCAGCTACTACTACCTTAGAAACAGAGAAAAACCAGGTGACACCATCTTACCTCAACAACAACTTGAAAGTCATAGTGAAGATCCACTAGACATAAACCAGCAACAAAGAGAACCTGAAATCCACTTTGAAAATCAACAATCTCACAGTTCTGTTGAACAACCATCAAATCAACAACACCAGATGAGTGACAATCAACAAACCAATCAAATATTAGAAGACAATAATCCAACAGAACAACAAAGTACCCAACAACAACCAACAAAACAACAAAGTACCCAACAACAACCAACAAAACAACAGAATCAACCGAACAACATCAAAATGGCCACAGGCGTAAAACTGAAGAAATTCGATGGAAGTGAAAATGTGTTCATATGGTTGTCAAACTTTGAAAATTGGCAAAAGTTTCACAATGAAAGTGATGCACAGGCACTGCTAGCCATTGGCTGTAACTTTGAAGGACAAGCCGCTACATGGTTCCACTCTTTAACAGATCAACAGAAATCCAATATGCAACAATTCAAACAGTGCCTGAAAGACAGATTTGCTCCAAATGAAGCAACTTTTTCACTAATGGGAATCAAACAAGACATTTCAGAAAACACAGATGCTTACCTCGCAAGAGCAGAGAAAATAGCCCTCGGACACAATCTACCTGAATTGTACAAGGTACAATTTATAGTCAATGGCCTACACAACAACATTAAAAGCCGAATCATTGCCAAACAGCCAAAAACATTCCAGACACTGAGAGAGGCAATTGTGATCGCCAAAGCCGAACTTGAATGCACAGAAAATACCGGTAACCCTTTTTCCGAAGTGACCTTAAAAGCCTTTGCCGCACAAATCAAAGACTCCCTTCGAGAGGAACTTTGCTCATTGTCTGCAACCAACTCAGACCCAGGAAACAGACAAACCAAAAACCGCAGGCAGCAACCATGGCAGCAACCAGCCCAGCAACCGTGGCAACGTCCCCAACAACAACAGTGGCAGCAACCAGTTCCGCAATCATGGCAACGACCCCAACAACAACAATGGCAGCAGTACCCACATCAACCTCCCCAGCAACAATGGCAACAAACCCCCCAACAACAGTGGCAGCAGACCCTAACAGCAGCACATGGAAACCAGAGAGGAAGATCATGCCCAGGGTGTGGTAAGTCTTGTTATCCAAGATATTCTTGCCCAGCATATAATCACTTTTGTACAAAATGCGACACATGGAGTCATTTCGAAGAAGTATGTCGTGGTAATCGTAGAAAACCAAACTTTACTTTGACACGACAACACTACACCACTAACCAATCACAGTAGGGACGCGCGCCTATCCTTAACAAGGATAGGCACCACACACACACTAAAACTGCATGTTCTTCACTAACAGTTAGAACAAAGCATGACCAAATTAACTCTAACAGCACAAATCATAGCATGCAAAGCACATCAACAGCTCCTCAACCAGAAACCCCCAACCCCAAAGCTAACCAAACTAGCTCTACAGAATCAGTTAATTTGATCATGCCTGTAATGAAAAACACTGTTAGTGTAGAAATTCATGGTTTTCCCATACAAGCATTAGTCGACACGGGTGCAACTATCTCGTGTGTAGCTTCATCTATTATAACCAAGTTAGGTATTGATAGTAGTAAGTTACAGTCGATTGGTGTAGCAGAAGCAGTTGCTGTGGGTGGTGAAAGACATTGTAGCCTTGGCGTAGTATCCCTACCTGTTTCTTTTGCTGGTGTGTCATTTGTACATAATTTTCAGGTCTTTGAAAAATTCCATCAACCACTAATTATTGGCCTTGATTTCCTCAAAACTCATGAAGCCATTTTCAACATTGCCCAAAACACCCTCTTCATCAAAGACCCAGACACCCATCAAACCTTTAGTATAGATTTGCAAGCAGGCTTGGCTCAAGTTCGTCACTCTGTTACCATCGAACCCAGATCTGTAACTTCTGTACAAATTAAGATTCAAAATCTACCTAGCAATTCACTTGTTTTGCTCGAACTCTCACATCTTTTACCAGAAAAAGGTCTTGCAGGTGCCAAATGTCTTATTGACACCTCTCACAATGATGTTCAATGGATGCAAATTATAAATCCCAATGACCAACCTATCACCTTGTCCTCAGATACTACAATAGCTGCAGCTTGTAGTGTCAATCCAGAAACTGTTACATCTCTTGACATTCCTGTCAAAAGCAAAACAACCAAATCTGAAGATAAAAATGAGCCTCTTGAATTCGACCTCTCAAACTCTGATTTAAACCTCCAACAGAAACAAACTCTCCTCACTTTCCTTCAAAAATATAAATCAGTTTTTGCTAAAGAACTTTCAGAACTTGGTAATTGTTCGCTTCAACCTCATAGAATTGAAACAGGTAATGCCCCTCCAACCAGACAGCGCTTTTACCGACAATCACCAGTGGTCAATGCAGAGATGAATCGTCAGCTAGACGAAATGCTCGAAGCCGACATCATTGAAGAATCAACTTCCATGTGGCAGAGCCCTGTTGTTATGGTCAAGAAAAAGAACGGTCAACTTCGCTTTGCTGTTGATTATAGAAAATTAAATGCAGTCACCAAACAACATACATTCCCATTACCGCGGCTTGAGGATGTATTTGATACCATCGGTATTTCTAAAGCGAACATCTTCTCTACCCTTGACTTAGCATCAGGATTTTGGCAGATACCAATGGACCCAGAAACGGCCCACAAGTCAGCATTTGTTACACCCACAGGTGTCTATCAGTGGAAGAGAATGCCATTTGGGTTAGTCAATGCACCTGCTAGTTTTCAAGCTCTTATGACTCAGGTACTCAGAGGTTTAAACTGGAAGTTTTGTCTAGTGTATGTAGATGATATTCTGGTCTTTTCAAATTCATTTGAGCAGCATATTCATCATCTTCATCAAATTTTTTCTCGCCTTGAGAATGCAGGTCTTACTCTGAAGCCTAGCAAGTGCTCTTTTGCTCTCCAGAAAGTTCATTACTTAGGTCATGTAATTACCAAAGATGGAGTGCAAGTTGACATAACAAAAACAGATGCTGTCAAATCCTTTCCTACACCAAAATGTACAAAGGATGTAAGATCTTTCTTGGGGCTTTGCAACTATTATCGTAAGTTCATCAAAAACTATAGCACTATTATCAGTCCTCTTACTTCATTATTGCGTAAGGAAATCAAATTTGAGTGGTCTGATGATTGTCAATATGCATTTGAGCAACTGAAAATTGCACTGACATCCCCACCTGTCTTAGCCTACCCCGACAACTCTAAAACTTTCACCCTAACTACAGATGCCTCTGGTACTGCATTAGGATTCGTTTTAGGTCAATTTGATGATAAGGGTAAAGAAAGAGTCATTGCTTTCGGTGGTCGGTCATTGAACAAATTTGAAAGAAACTATTCTATTTCTGAGAGAGAGTGCCTTGCTATCATTGAGGGTATAAAATCGTATCATGTTTATCTTGCTGATAAACCTTTCATTGTTTTCACGGATCACTCTGCTCTCAAATGGCTTCAATCTGTCAAACATGACACAGGTCGTTTGGCTAGATGGTCTATTCTTCTCCAAGGGTACAAATTTTCGGTCATCCACAAAAAAGGGAAAAAGAATGATGTTGCAGATGCCCTTTCCCGACGCACTTATCCAGAACACCCAAAAGATGCCCCTGACCCAGAGGATCTTATTCCAAGTACAACTCTTGCGTCATTAACAACAACTGAGGAACACAATCAAGCCACCTTCTTCTATGCACACGAAAAACAAAATACACTCCCTCAACAACAAACCATTTGTCCTGTATTCAGCATAGAAAACATAGGGGAACTTCAAAGTGAATGCCCAGACTTTGGTCCTATGCATGCGTACTTTGCTCAAGGTACAGTGCCAGAATTGAAACAAGAACGAGACAAACTAGTCTCAGAAAGCAATCAGTTTATCTTCCTAGATAACACCCTCTATCACTTCTATCAGCCTCGTTCCAAAACGGTATCTCGCATTCAACCTATTCTCAAACAACTTGCAATTCCTAGATGCTTACGGGAAGATGTCCTACGCTCTTACCATGATAGTATTGCAGGAGGTGCTCATCTTGGAATTGATAGAACTTACAGAGCCATCCAACTAAAATACTTCTGGCCTAAAATGTACCAAAATGTGGCAGACTATGTGCGATCATGTGATGCTTGCCAGCGTGCCAAGAAAAATACCAATCTTCCAAAAGCACCTCTGGTCAACATGCCAGTTGAAGACACCTTTATGCGGTTACACATGGATATTCTCGGACCACTCACTCCTTCAGCTAAAGGTCATAAATATATATTGCTCGTAGTTGACTCCTTTAGCAAATTCCCAGAGGCCTTTCCACTTAAGACCCAGGAGTCAAAGGAAATAGCAGATGTACTGTTCTCTGAGATTTTTACACGTTATGGAGCCCCACGTGTTATTGTCAGCGACCGCGGCCAAAACTTTCTAAGTAAACTAGTCACAGCTGTCTGTGAAATATTTCAAGTAACCAGACATTTCACCAGCTCCTACCACCCACAAACTCTACTTGTGAACGAATGAATAGTACAATTGCGCAGTGCCTTCGAACTTACATCAACCAAGAACAAACAAACTGGCACAAGTTACTACCAGGAGTAATGATGGCCATCAGAATGAGTCCATCCACACAGTCATCCAACCTTTCACCTTACCATCTTGTGTTCCCAACCGGTTCCGACGCCTATGTGTCATGAATATATTATGAACCCTATATTCTGCTATGTTCCTAATGGTTAGGTATAACTTATCAAAAAAAAGAGGGAAAGAGGGGGGGGGGGCTCCCCCCCCCCCCAACCGGTTCCGACGCCTATGTGTCATGAATATATTATTGTTGATTTAATGAATTTTATTAAATATTTAAGGTTATAAATGTATCAATTGGTAGATTTTATAATAATTCATATCCTTATACAGTTACACACTAGTAACTATATTTTTATTCATATGCATTGATAATAAATGAAAATAATATATATTTTTCAAAGTACATTTTATTTATTTTTCATCCATGCTTGCGTGCATGCCTACATATTTAAGCATGCGCAGTCTGATATTTCCGGACACGACTTCCTACTAGACTGTGAAACTTGCAAAGTTGCGTTAGCGCGACGGCGTGTTATGCAAAGTTGTGTTAGCGCGACGGCGTGTTGTGTGTTAGCGCGACGGCGTGTTATGCAAAGTTGTGTTAGCGCGACGGCGTGTTGTGTGTTAGCGCGACGGCGTGTTGTGCAAAGTTGCGTTAGCGCGACGGCGTGTGTGTGTGTGTTAGCGCGACGGCGTGTTGTGCAAAGTTGCGTTAGCGCGACGGCGTGTTGTGCAAAATTGCGTTAGCGCGACGGCGTGTTGTGTGTTAGCGCGACGGCGTGTAATGCAAAGTTGCGTTAGCGAGACGGCGTGTTGTGTGTTAGCACGACGGCGTGTTGTGTGTTAGCGCGACGGCGTGTTGTGCAAAGTTGCGTTAGCGCGACGGCGTGTTGTGTGTTAGCGTGACGGCGTGTTATGCAAAGTTGCGTTAGCGCGACGGCGTGTTGTGTGTTAGCGCGATGTCTCGTTTACCTGAATGCGATGTCGCGCTAACGCAATTGGCCCTATCCGGACACCATATTTTCCTGATACTAGTGGTACAATTGCTATAGTAGCTTCTGCGTTAACAACACTATGCATGCTATACTGTATTTGGTCTTTCTTTAAAATTAGAAAATTAACAACTATTCTTGCTGTAACCCACATTCCTAACCCAACTTCAGCCTTCCCTACCCCACATCCTAACCTCATATCCTATTACAATAATGGTCCAAACACTGACTCTCCATCACCTATCCTTCAAAACATTTACACTTCATTCATGACACCATGGCCATATGTTACACTTTCAGTTTTCACTACTTTACTTATCTGTTTCTTTGCACACAGACTATGGAACAAATTCAAACAAACACACAAAACTACCATACACCTTGAACTAACAACTGGTACTGATTGCATGATTCTTCCTATTGCTTCTCTCCCACTGTGCCCTGACAACTGGCATATTCAACCTCCAGAGTATATAGATAACTTTATCCTACGCAGAACATGTTACGGAGCACATTTGTCAATTGATGCACCCAATTTTACCATTCAAAACAAACACACCAACAAATCAGTCAACATTCCATCAACATTATACCTCTC
The DNA here is from genome assembly GCF_963853765.1 of Magallana gigas. Classification (NCBI taxonomy): domain Eukaryota; kingdom Metazoa; phylum Mollusca; class Bivalvia; order Ostreida; family Ostreidae; genus Magallana; species Magallana gigas. The sequence goes on along the minus strand of NC_088853.1, from coordinate 69,357,383 downwards.
ACCCATCAACGCATACAAACTCCGCTCAATGTTACAACAACCTTACACGGCATACTTCTTATTATCTCACCATCAATATTTCAAGTTAATTGAATAAAATCATTTAATAAAAAATCTTGGATCACAATTCTTACAGTGTGGAAGTGTGTTTGAATGTATTCCCTTGAAATATGGTACATTGCATTTATTTGTTTTTCATTTCCTCATGTGTTGTACAACTTTGACTGTGAACCGTACATGTGTATATAGTTATTTTTCAGATTTTTGTATATAGCCAAGTTTATACTTTGTACTTTGAGATGCTTTTATCTCAGCTGTACTGATGTATCTCTATTTTGTACTTCAACATCACCATTGATGTTGAAATTTTGTTGTTTTTTTTCACTCATTTACCAATTTTAATAGTCTCCATGTTTAGTTCTTTTGTTTTGTTTTTTTAAATTTTTTTGACAAGCATAATCATTTATGCTGTACTATCACATCACCATAGATGTTGATTTTTTTTTTTCAACCCAGCATCAACCACTGATGCCCTTACCTCGCATCACCATAGATGCCCATTATTATTTTTTTACCCAGCATCAACCGCTGATGCCCTATCATCACATCACCATAGATGTTGACTATTTTTTTTTTACCTTAGCATCAACCGCTGATGCCATTTTCTGACATCACCATAGATGTTGATTTGTATCATATTATGTATGATTTTTTTTTTCTTATGTGTTCATTCTTTAACCATATATATTGATTCTTGTTTTTTTTATCAGTAATCATGAGTCATGCATCTTGCGGTTCATTACTTGTATGTTATTTTTAGTTGTTAGTAGTAGATAGTTATTTTTTTTTTCATTTTGTATGCACGCATTCATTCATTTAACTAGATACCTAGCTTATTCAACATTACATTACCCCCCCCCCCCCCCATTTTTTACCCCCTACCATAACTTTTATTTTTGAGGACAAAAATTTTCCGAACCAGGAGGGAATTATCGTAATGTACATTTGACCCCTTATCAGAAATATTTTATTATAGAAAATTTTCCTATTTTCTACATATTGTATCTTTATATTGTAATTGTGTTTCAAACTATTTCAGGAACAAAATGCACAAAAAGTAACTGATATCTTTTGTCACTATAAAACCCATTTCGCCGCAAGGAAATACTTTCTTTCACTTGATAATCAGTTTCGTAAATATTCACACTTATCACGGCGATGAGTGAAATATCTATCTAGTTAAGGTCAAACAAATTTTATGTAACAAATCACTTTTCAATTAGAAATTTCTTTTGATGTTTGATCTACTCAATTAGTGTCAGGTCATCGGATTAAGCCCCTTTGTCTGAACCCACGCTATACTATCCTTTTGTCAAGAGGCCCTCGCAAGGGAATCCTATCTTTTTTTTTATTGATACAAGAAGTAATTAACCTATAATGTACCTCACCTGGACTAAGTCGATTTTTGTCCCAAGATCCCAGCGCGTCACTTTATGCTGGACCCTTGTGGAATAAATATCTTTATTGTACAGTGGAGCCTCACTTATCCGGACACTTTTGTCCCCAGGCCAAATCGTCCGGATAGGTGAAGCGTCCGGATATCTGAATTGTGATATTTACCTTTAATATTTATGGAAACATAACTCATAGATTAATTATACAATTAAATATTTTATTTTGATAGCCCTACAAAAGAAGTTTAGATTTTTTTTAAATTAACAAAACAAAATATTGTTAAAAACATTGTTTAAGGCATGTTTTTTCCACAGGAAACCAAGCACTACATTCTTCAAGGCAACACATACATATGTACATAACAATCACTGTATTAAACCGATAATTTAATTACATTCGCATAACAAAGCGAAGAGAAGAAAGTTGGTGTTCTACTTTACGCTGACAAATCTTTTTCTTCAAGCTAGCGGTGATCGCAACTCTCGCTCTCTTGGCCGGTGGTGTTGACATGTTTGAAGCTGCTCAACATTTGATGATTGAAAATGGGTGAAAATCTGTATATATCCCCTTATTGATAATTGTCCAAGCTATTTTTTCATTGACAGAACTTACCCAAGCTAATTTTACGTATCCATCTTGCTATAGAGTTAATTGCACCCAAGCGATATTTACAAGTAGCCTGAACACTCATCCACGCCATGTTTGGCATAAATTCTTATTACACTGTTAATTCAATACACGCTATAAAATTAATGTCGATACCCTGAACATCCCAAGCGGTCTTAATAACTATCGTAAACAATACTCAAATTATCAAATATTTCATTTCAATAACGTTTTAAAATGAATAGGCGTACGAACGATCTAACCACACTACGATTGATAGAATTTTAATTCAATCAATAGATGACTTTTTTAAACACAAATTAAACAATTTTCATGTCATTTTAATCAAACAATAACAGTTCATAAGTTAAATGGCGACAATTAAACATGTCGCATTCATGGTTATCGTAATATCCTCGGGCGAGTACATAGCGTGACACAGGTGACCCCGATTACCGGACGAAGGCATTGTTTAAAACCAACAACCAGTGTCAGATGTTTTTACACCAATTTGCACTTGCGCATAAAAAACTTTTGTGCCCCCGAACATTTAAATGTGACCGTCCGGTTAAATGAGGTAAAATTTAAAGGAAAACTGTATTATGTGGTAAAATTTGACCGTCCGGATCCGGAACGCGGAATTCCGGATAAACGAGACAAATTATTGTGTAAAAATTCCGTTCCCAATAAAAATCGACCGGTAAGTGAAGCGTCCTGATATCTGGCGTCCGGATATCTGAGGCTCCACTGTATATCGACTCCATTTATCAATTACAGGTAGGACATTATTTTATATACATTTTTAAATGCATTTTTATTACAACTATTTGTCTTTTTAAAGGGTAAAACGTTCAACTTTTTCTGTCATTGAATTTTACCTTATCTTGAAATTACATTTATATACATGTATATTACATGCTTTGATAAGAAAATATTGTTAGCCAAAAATATTAACTGGAATGTTTATTTTCTCAATCATTTTATGTTCATAATCATTTTCCCATCTGTTCTAATATTTTGTTATTTGATTTATTTTTGATTCTCTTACTTATCAATAATTACTATTCCCCGCTTTTCACTTTGATAATTGCAAACGCGTCTTCCGGAATTACCACGTGATTGGTTCTAAATTTAGTCATTGTTTATACTTCCGCCCAAGAGGAAATGCGGGTTTTACAAATCTATTTCGTTAAGAGAATGCGTATTTCATTATATAATTACAATCGATCGTTCCTAAATTATAATGTAAGTGTTTAACATGTTTATTTTTATCTACGCTTTCTTTTATTTGAACTTAAGATCTATATTTAACTTTAATCACTCTACGTCTTTATTTCGGCTCGTCAACATAGCCGAGTACATGTGTACTCGCGCTAAGTATAGGTTCGTAGCTTACTACTACATGTAAACAAATATAGTTGACTTTTCAATAATTATGGTCCTCATCATAGCCAAGCGATCTCTCCATTTTAGTTAATTTTCCCCTTATTTTAATTTTTATTTATAATCATATGATATAGCTATGTACTTATAAAACACAGATTTAATGTGGTCAATATTCACTTAGCATGTGTATATGTTACAGTTGTGTTAGAGTATGCAAAGACTCATTTTTATTGTGGTCCTTTTTATGTTGCATCTCTATACATATTTTGTAAAGACTCATTGTTTAGTACTCTGTTTTATTTGTCATCACTTTTATCATTTGTTTATAATTCACTTTATGCTGGACCCTTGTGGAATAAATATCTTTATTGTATATCGACTCCATTTATCAATTACAGTACAGAAAACCAACTTTAACAACAACAACCCTAAGCACGAAATATTTTTCGTGACACATGTATTTATTTTATGAGAGACCATCACTAAGTTGCCTACAAAAACAGAAATAAATTATAAATCTAGGATATTAATAACAATAAAACAGTTATTTATGTAATATATAGGGATAAGTTTTTATGTTATGCATTCCATGTAAGTCATAATAATATGAATTATTCAGAAAATCAAAAAAACTAAATTACACACAGAAAATCCAAAAAAAAAAGGAACAACAACAGTACCCAAAAAGAAAAAAAAACAAAAGAAAAAAAACCCAAAATTAAACAAAACAAAAACAAAACAAACAAATAAAAAAAAAAACCCATAAAAAACATAAATCAAAATAATTCATGAACACTTACCCATAAGACACTGGGTGCATTATCCCCTGTTGGTTATTGTATACTTGGAAACACTACACATAACTCGATAACGTACAGGTTTGCACAAATGTATTAAATTGAAATCTAATCGAGGTCATTCAGATTTTTGTAGACAAGAAATTGTGAACATTCTGGTAGATACTGACTATTAACGCATTATATTTTATGATTATATGCATTATTTACACAATTATTAACTCATGATACACTAGTGGTATTGTCCCCGGCTGGTTTATGCATACTTGGTTACTCCGTACATAAACTCAATAAACTCGGTAACATCCAGTTTTGCGGAAATGTATTATATGAAATTAAATTGAGGTCATTCAGACCTTTACAAAATTAAAACGTTCGGTATATACTGAATATTAACGTATAAGGCTGCAGTAGACAACCTAGATCAACCCACACAGAGGAACGATGTAAACACGAACTTGTAGACAAACCATTGACATGTGATGCAATAAACACAAACAGCATAAGTACCTTTCCATACCAACGAATCAATGTAAAAGAAAATCTGGGTATTCTTTATGTTATTGATAAATGTGTTAAGTATTGAAAACATTTACACTAGATGTATTATCAACGGCTTGTTTAATTGTATTAAACTGAAAAACTAATCGAGGTCATTCCATGATTGTTTAGAAGAGAAATTCTTAGCACTCTGGTATACACAGACTATTAACGTATTATATTTTATGATAATATGCATTATTTACAAAATTACTTACCCATAATACACTTGGGGTTTTGTCCCCGACTGTGTTATGCATACTTAGTGACTCCGTACACAAAATCAATAAACTCAATATCGTCCAGTTTTGGGCAAATGTATTAAATTGAATCGAGGTCATTGAGACATTTAAAAAATTAAAAAGTTCGTTATATACTGAATATTAACGTGTAAGGCTGCAGTAGACTACCTAAATCAAATCACAAAGATGAACAATGTTAACACGAAATTGTAAACAAACAAGCCTAAGTACCGTTTAATACCAACGAATTAATGTAAAAGAAAATTTGTGTATCCTTTTTTTTTTATTAATAAATGTGTTTATTATTGAAAGCATATATGATTTCATTTTTACTTGTTATTAATGATTTTTTTACTGGTTTTTTTAAATAATAGTTTGCACTGAAATAAAACTTATATATATTTTCAATAACTTCATTTCTTTTTTTTTATTAAAAAATAATTGCTAAAATTAAAAAAAAAATATATGTGAAAAAACTAACTTTTTTGACAGAAGTATCCTATCCAGCCAGGACGGCAGCCATAATCACATGTACCACTGACTTCGTTACAGCCATCACATGTGTAACTGGTGATACATGTCTCAGAACAGTCTTGTCCAAAATATCCAACAGGGCAAGCTTGCAAAATGGATAATATAATATCTATCTATCTATCTTTCTATCTTTGAATATTTGAAGATATGTTTATATTATGAATCATTTAATTAAAGATTTTTTTTTCGGCCTGACTTTCCTCCGATATATATATCAGACTAGAACAACACTACACCGTTTATATTAAATTTTCAATTCAACGTGTATTACAAATGTAAAAGTTTGATTAAAGGTTTACTTGAAAAGTGCTGCTAAAATCCCGTGTTTCGTGTTGCTTTGATGAAACATACCGTTTTCCATGCAAAAAAGTTACGAAGGTTTATTGAGAACGAGATGAATATCTATTTAATTTAGAGGTATATAGGATTCTAGAATTTAATAAAACTGAGATATTTTGCCTTCCCTTGATATGTTTTTTGATTTGTGGAAACCACGGGGTAGTGTTATTCTACCTCATTTTATATTAAGGAATATACGTACGCTATTTATAGTTATCACGCGATATTGCACCGATGTGGCAGTAATATACTTCTCGAGTTTGTTGCATTGACATCTATTTCAGAGGATAATACAAAGTGTTTGGACTGGTTCAAAACAGTTCTTCAATCTTAAGATTAAGACCCTAAATTGCCTATATGCTTCCTTTACCTACCCACGCTCTATCTATCACTTTATCTCATCTATCAATGTGTATGACTATGAATATTTATAGTAAGATAATCGTCCACTCACGAGTTTTGCACAAGTCTCCTTGATAATCGGGATCACATCCGGTCAAACATGTTCCATTGATATTGGAACACTGTTTTTCACGGCATTGTTCGCATGTTTCATTGCATTCAGAACCGTACAACCCTCTGTCACATGCTACAAATCAAATGTTCACTCTATTAAAGTGTAGATGTTATATCTCCTATATATCTATTTTCAAACAAAATATTTTACATGCTCTACTACTCACGGCTTTTACACAAGTTTCCTAGATAACCAGCATCACATCCAGTCAAACATGTTCCATTGCTATTGGAACACTGGTTTACGTCACGGCATTGTCCACATGTTGCATTGCATTCAGAACCATACAACCCTCTGTCACATGCTACAAATCAAATGTTCACTCCTTTAAAGCGTAGATGTTATATGCACTATATATTTATTTTCAAACAAAGTGTTCTACATGCGTATCTTCTCACGAGTTTACACAATCCCCCTAAATAATTATCATCACATCAAGTCGTGTTCCAATGATATAAGAACAATGGCTTAAATCGCGACAGTGTCCACATGTTTCATTGCATTCGGATCCAAATGATCCTTCGTCGCAAGCTATACAATAAGTCAGTATAATTGTTTACACGTATTCGGAAATCACAGTCAAGCTATGAGTTAATGTTCTGATTATTACAGAAAAAGTATAGACAACTCCCTTCTTAGCAGGTTACACTACCTTTTCTGAACAGTCGCGTCCTTTATATTTCGAAAAAAAAAAAACCACAAAACATTTTTGGCGAACTAGTGGAAAATAGAATTTGCTTTTGTAACTTTAAATGACTGTCGATTTATAAAAAAATTGTTGGATATTTTAAAACAACGCCATTTATACTTCAGATTTTAACTATTCTATACTTATATATTAAAACATTTCACAAATGTTGAATAAATAAAATGAGTCAGTTCGTTTCTTTTGTGTGCGATTTTTTTTTTTGATACTCGTTGGCTTGCGTAGTACGACCTCTGGTGAGAGAATGGCATAGAACTTTCCAGAAAGGGGTAACCAAGGACGCTAATTTACTAATCAACGAAAAGTGTAGGACCAGTTCATCATGCATCGCTGGCAGATATCTCTTGGATCGGACTTCGATTAATACAAAAGGTTAATAAATGAAATAGAACAACTAATGCGATTTAGTATTAATGGAAAGAACTTTCCAGAATGGGGTGCCTAGAACCGGGTTGACTAATTGACATAATGGTGGATAGTGTAGGGCGAACTAACCATGGGGCAGATACTCTGAATCCAACAACTTTGGTTTAAATTATGCATCCACATGGATAATAATGCATAACCTAGCGTGTTTAAATTTCATACATTTTTATACCACAACAGATTAGTTGTAATGCTTAGACATTTATTTGTAAACATTAATGAACAGATTATTCTATTCTACGTCTATATGGATAAACGATGCATGCATAAAACGGAGAAATTTAATGTCACCCCATCCCCTCTTTCAGATTGTTTTAAAAAGCAGTCTTTTATCTGAAAGTCTAAGTCTCAGTAATATAAATCATATTTAAAATTGACATAAAGACCCAAATTTAGAGAGAGATACACAAAATACCCATTCACTGGAATAAAGAAGGTTGTTTTTTTTTTCAATTAGCTGCAACAAACAAGATTAAGGCCACGTACATATATATTATCGATTTAAGTTTAGATTTGTTCACTCCCGCTCCCCAAAATATACATGCAGTTTGTTTTTTATTTCAATTTTAGAGGATAAGATAAAGAAAAAAATGAACAAACAATATGGTTCAACATAATAAGCATTATATCATAATGTTTAAAGTGTTAATTCCCGCGCTTCCGCGGGTAATAATCTAGTTAGGATTTCTGAGTGGATTAAAAATGATTTTCAAAACAAGTTAACGTTATATGAGTTTTTAAAGCGTTCATTTATTAAAGGGATGTGTGTGAAAAATATCGTAATCTGATCTCTATTCTTTCTAAGTGGTCAAGGTGTTAACTTTCATTTGAATCTATAGCAAGTGCATGTTTCCGGCGCGAAGCGCTGGCAAGAAAAGCGCGCTCTAAAAACCAGTGCGCGAATAGAAAACAAAACCAAACTATCCACTTCTAAAGTGCTTAATGGTCAAAACATTAACCATCAGCTCACTAAAAATTTTATATATGATTTGTTAAGGGTGTTGTTTACTCAGGGTGTGAGTTCTCAAATTCGGATTGTCATGGGTAAAATTTGTTCTAAACACAAAAAGTATCTGTGAAATGAATTATTATTGACATAATATTCTATATTTCTACTATATTATGGAATTATGCCAAAACAAAAATATACTTTTAGCCAAACAGAGGAAATTCGGACTAAATTTTTCAGATTTTGTTTCCGCTAAAATATTTTTGGAAGTACTCTAATATTAAAAGTTAAGATTTTATATTTTAGTCTATATAATTTTGCATATTTTCTGTTAGTTTTACCTCATTTATCCGTTATAATAACCGTATGGCCCGAATTAAAAAAAAATATTGAAATATGCTTAAAAACGAGAAAAGACACCATATTTCAAAATTTTGATCATTGACCTCATATAAATTATATGCCAACATAATAAGATCAATATAAGAAGTTTAATACTATAAATGTTTGTGTATTATCATTTAATTTTTTTGTAAAATTCGATCAAAACTTGGTAGGAATTTGAAAAGTGATAGAGGAAATTCGGACTTGAATATTTATAAAAATTGTGAAGGAAAACTTAATGCTTTGTATGTATTTAATGTCATTGCCATTCATAAATTGTATTACATTTTCAAAAGTGTTGAGCAATTTGTATTATTTTCATAATTAAGAAAATCTCAATCATAGTGTAAAATTTTAAGGGATTTTCCTTTAATTTTCCAAAAATATACAATGGCCATTGACTCAAAAAGTAAGTCATTGACCTACTTTTTTTAAAATGAAAATTATCACCACAATAAAAGGTATATAACACACAACAGTTGGTTTTTCATTATCATCAGTGGAATTTTTGTTCGTTCTGAGTAAACGTCATCCTTAAGCTGTAAACTTCTTTTTAAGTAAAAAATCCATATAGTTTACCATTTAAATGTCTGATGTTCCTTTTTTTTTTATAAAAAGCTTTTCTTATGAAAAAGATTAAAATAGTCTAAAAATAACCACGACAATCGACCCCTCTTAAATCTAATCATAATTTATCTAAAATTCAAAAAACGCGTAATGATGTAAATTCTGCTTATACCAGATGGTAAGGCTTATCGTGTGTTTCTGAGCATTGAATGTCGTATATCTCCAATGCAAACATAACGAAAAATGTAAACAGCTACATAACGTTATGCAGAGTTAAACACAAAATATCCTAAATTATTTTCTGAAATTGCAAATAAATATTACTAAACGATTTTTTTTTGCATACGTCGCACTGTTAATTGCAAATATTTTAAATGTTTAGACTAAAGCCGTACAATGTTAATCATATTTTGTTTACATTAGAGTGGCACATAGGCAGTTTTACCTAGTTCACATCGGTACCCTTGATATCCAGGTTTACAGCCCTGACAGGTGCCCGTCTCTATGTGACAATACTGACAGTTAACGGCTGGACAGGGGAATGTACTGTTTGACCCGTAACATCCGGTAGCAGGACAACCTTTGATATAAATAAGATACTTAAGGGTTTTAAAATTATGCACCATGCGATAAAGCAATTTATTTTTAAATGGTTTATATCAGATTTTAATGTAAAACCGCATGAGTTTAAAATGGACAGTTACATAACACGGTCTTCAGTAACTTTAATCCAGTATTTTTAGGGGCCTTTTTAATTGCAATTTGATTTTTATCGTGCGTGGAAAAACACAAACACAGAAACTTTCACCAACAAATAAATCATAATTTGAAAGCGGTACAACATTACACCCACCGTACACCTCCACCTCACAGAGGTCACTGTCAATAGTATCAGAGTACCCGTCAGGGTAGATAACTCTTGGTAATCTTTCGTTGTAGTAGATGACGTACTGTCCATGTACAGGACAGGTGGTGTTGAAGACAGCAGGTATGGTGGTCCGTGTAAATTTGTAGTCCTTGTAACATAGTGTGCCCTGTAGTCTGTCTGTTGTATTGGAGACGTACACAGAGAATCCAAGGAAATACTTAGTGATGTCATTAGAAGGACCTGCATAAAATGTTTATCAATTATTGATGGACGTATAAAGTTTAGCAAACAAATGATATTAAAGACAACTTAAGATGTTGTATCGGTAAAAGAGAGTGCTCAGATTTGTGTCAGTTGTACTTTTTAAACATTGTAAAATAATTTTGAAGGTTTGCAGTAAAATTAGATAACTACAGTACCTAAATATTAATCGTGTTGGATTTACTTGTTTAGCTCCAAAAAAAAAAATCAACATCAAATCAACAGTATTTCATACATTCTGTTTTTCTGAAATATGTCCATTGTATTGAGTACGTACCAAGAAACCAAGTAACCAAATAATTTACTGTTGTCATTAAATGAAGTTGCAGTAAACATCAACATTATATTTATTTGTTCGTTTAGAATTGTTGATAGTCATTGAAAGTAGTTCCAATATCGCATTCGTTGTATAAGATACGTGCACACTATGTTTACATGTATTTTACATGTAGCTAGCAGCAAGAAATAAACTTAAAATAAGATAATTAAGCTTATAATAATATTAGCTTATAATATATATAATATTAATAAGATAAATAAGCTAACACCGCGGCTTACAAGAGTAGTGAGGGTCCTTTATCGTGCTACACCTACCGTGACACTGGGCATATCTAACGTTAAATGGTTACGGTATTGATCTATTTCTTTTTAAGTAGTTATAACAAGTGGATTTCAGGTTTAAGAATGTTGCATTGCTGATCATTTATAAGCGATATATTGTGATATAGTGTCACAATTGTAACCGGGTAGGAAAAATAATGACGGACCAGACCGGGATTCGAACCCGGGTACCCTGAATCTCTAGTCAGGTATTTACCAACTGAGCTATCTGGCGCCGGTATTCGAACCGGTCTGACCATCACATTCCTCCTCCTTTAAATGATCTTCGTCCTCGAAGATCACCCCAGGCGCTTCCCCTGGCAGGAGTTCACCTGTCAGTTGCAAGGGTTGGTCACGGCACCAAATGTAACAGGGTGGGAGAAATAATGACGGACCAGACCGGGAATCGAACTCGGGCCCCCTGAATCTCTAGTCAGGTGCTCTACCAACTGAGCTATCTGGCGCCGGTATTCGAACTGGTCTGACCGTCACACAATAAAGAGATGTTTATCAGACGTATATATATAGTAATTTAAATTTACATCTTTCTACATTTCATAAAATATCCAATATGCTTGATATATATATATATATATATATATATATATATATATATATATATATATATATATATATATATATATATATATATATATATATTGATATTACTAACAATAATCATAATTACAAATTCGTCATCTTGTAAGTAGAAGAGTTGAATTTGTGTTGTGGTTGAGAAGATGTAATTCTAGAAGTTAAATTTTATGAAAACAATTTAGTGAAGATTAGTTTCACACACTTTTGGGTTTTATATGATGTTATTTCATACGTGTAACGTATTGATGTAATGTCGTATTTTATTTCAGAACACAATATTCTGATAGACTGTTATACTCTTATAAGAATTTGGGTGATATGCGGGCCTAAGCACTAAAAGTATACTTATACAGCTATCGTTGAAGCATATGTCTTACTGGACTTAAGAATGACTTAATTTTAGTAAATGTGACTATACCCCATGGATTATTGTCCGTTCTGAAGTAGATGGTGATGTGGTGGATGCTGTGAATAGTGGTCAGGTCCACCCACCAGGTGGCGGTTTGTCTTTCCTGTGATCCAGAACATTGACCTCCATACAAACTCAGGTCTGATTTACGTCCGTCCACAGCGTTACTGGCGTCATATGTGTCGTCACCTGGTTTGTATTGGCCCTGTAGGTACGCTGGTTTGTTGAGGGCGACATTAACTGTTTCGAATTAAAAAAAAAAAAAAAAAAACTTGTTAAACAATGTTAACCACAGCTCCTTAAAAAAAGAAAATGTAAATTAATATTGAATATGGGAAATTTATCTTTAATAAATCATTACATTTCTAAATCAGATTTCTAATTAATACAACATTATGTATAACCACATCATTTACAGGTACAATTAAAACCGGAGGATTGTGATAAAAAGATATATGCATCGTGATTTTTTGCGTTTCGTTGCTTTTTTGTGGACAAATATTTTGTCTTTAATTTATATTGTACACACTGCATCCTCAATTGTTTTATATTATCAGTATATTATTTAATAAAAGTTTTTGATTTAATGACGTGCTGTGAATGAAATATTTAGAAAAAACACAATGTCCGCATTATCGGCACAATAATTAGGCGTCATTTAAACTTTATATGTTATACCCGGTATTATCACCCACTATGGCAAGCTGCTGATGCTCTGCAAATTCATAACATATTTTACCTTAAACTAGAATGTTTTAGGTAAAAAATAACCCATTGTAAAGTCATGCATATTATTCATTCACACGTAACATTGAGAACAAATATTAATGAGCAAGGTGTATAAACAAATCTGACATTAATTTTGATTTTTAAATCCAGTGCAGGAACCAGTTAAAGCCGTTAAGAATATATAAACTAAATGGCCGTGCAACAATGGGATTTTCTGTTCTTATTGATATGCTCAGTTTTTTGTAAAGAATTATTGGCATAGTACAGTATTAACACAAAAAAAACCTCTACATCATTCCGATATCATGATCCTTGTACGTGTATTTAGATATAGTAATCAGAACAAATATCCGTTACTTAGAAATAATCTTTTTCTTTAATCTGTTGAGCCAAACCAACGAAAAATGTTCTTTTTTAATATCAAAATATCACCAACTATATAAGATTTGGGCAGATATTATTTTTAAACAAATATAATGTTAACTAAAAAAAATGGCTCACCATAACCATAAGCAAAGGCAAAAACTCCGACACACACAAACACTGCATACATCTTTATGACGAGTCCAGACATCAGAAAATAAAACAGGAAACACACCCGACTCTTGAATTCTGTTTATAGTTTCACGTACACATTCGTTAAACAGACTGCCCTAAAAGAGGGTCTTTACCCCTAAATTTATCAAAGTTTATTTATTTCAAGTTTGCTTAAAAAATGACTTGTGGATGTTATAATGTTAAAACTCATTTCATACAAAATCAATATGTAAGAACGATTCTTGCTGCAAATTATGTCAAAAGCCTGATCATTTACCGGGACAAAAAGAATGTCCACACTATGAAGTCCAGAAGCATATCGCTCCATTTAGCGGATCACAATATTAAGAAAAAAATGGTGGAACCAGATACTTTAGACAGAGTATAATACATAACTGTGTGTTTTTATATTTTCCCGTAACATTGTATTTTATTAATATAAATATTTCAGAAATACCAGGTTCTGGCCAGAAAACTTTGGCTGTTTCAACTGTCCTAATAGAGTAAGACAGAAGGATAGGCACATTATATCGTCTAGAAATAGAGCTTTTATTGCCAAATTAACAGGAAGGACTCCATCAAACAGTGACTTCCTCTGTAACAAATGCAGATGTTTGTTCCAGCATCACATCAAAAAGAAAACCAGTATCCCAGCAGGGTACAGCAGGTTCCAGCACAATCCACTAAAGCTCCTCCATTCAGTCATCCATCCATTCATCTCCCATTACCCAGCACATCTAGAGGACACGCTTTATGCTGCATGTGCAAGCGCCAAAGTCCAAAGCTGGTTGTAGTTGGGTATATCCCTCTAACTATTTTTAGAATCGGTAGGACAACAAAGTAGTGCCTTTAAGCAAAATAGTCCCTATACTTTCAGAGTGTATATACATTTATTGGGACATTTTAAATCAGAATGCTTGACACATGTCAGAAAAGAGGATTTTCAATTTTAAAAACAAGTGTCAAAATTGAATTATCATTTGAAGAAAAGAATTGAAATTGTTTGATGTACACCCTTTCCAAAACTGAGAAATTCCCTACTTTTACTTTCATTTTCATAGTTTTTCAATACAGACGCATTTTGCTGGAAAACGAATCTGACTTCAAACCACGAAATTTTAACAGAAAAGAGACAATTTGATGAGCTTTCATTCAAGAGGTCCCTCGCTGCTAAACGAAAATTAGGCCCGGAGCTATGAACCCTAACGTTAACATTACCGCCTATGGAAAATGCATTAGTGGACTATACCCAGTTCCAGTAGGTGTAAGACATCACATCTTCATCACAAAAGAGGTAATCATCCCTGCTGGAGCTCGCTGCTGTCCAAACCACCTACAACAGAACATAGACGATCTCAATCTGATTCTACTTTGTTTAATAAGACAGGAATCACAGAACTAGTTACGTTTTTGCGGAATGAGGTTTTAAAGAAGGAGAGGGTGAAACTAGACCTTGATAGCCGCGGGAATCTTGCATCAACAGACGTTTGACATTTTGAAGCTGTTTAGCAAATTTCATATTATTCCTCAAACGCATAAAGAAAAAAGTGTGGAAAACTGAAGTGGGACAGACAGACGGACGGACTGACGGACGCAGAGGAAAGCTATAGTCCCCTCTGTTGAAAACCAGTAGGGGACTAATAATAGTTGATCATTTCTAAGGTTATACAACACTAGTGAACGGATGCAAATTACAAAATGTAGACAAGTTCAATATGGTATATCCTAAATGTATGTATTTATTTCACTGTATGTCTTCAATTGGTAGTATTAATTTTCCAAGTCAAATGCAGACTACTTATATTTATTTTTCGGTGTGTATTGTATTGTTTATTACCAAGAACCATATTCATAGGTTTAACATATATACATAAGTAAAGTGAACAAACATATGTAAACATTTGAAAACAAAAACAAAAAGAAAGACCATAATAATCTTGTATTAGACTGTGTGTGGACATAGCAAAATGTACATGACAGAAGTAAAAAGATAGTGAAGAGTTTCCAATTCCATTCTTTGTTTTTAACCATTTTAATGAATCGCGGTAACCATAACACACCATATATACAGGTATAAAGTTACAGGTATACAATATTTACCGACTTAACAGTACTCAAAACCTCTAAATGGCTCGATTGTCATGGGCATTTTTTTACTCTATTGATCTTCTGAAGAGAGGAGCTCTATATCATATTATAAGAAAATGCCAAAATTTACAGATAAAAACTATGTTTTTTCTTTATTAATTTATTATAAATTTAACAATTCATGTCTTAGAATTAAAAAAAGCCCTTGTTGTTAATTTGTTAACTATCCCGACCTCTCTTATCAGAATGTCCCTTCCGCTAAAATAATTTTAAATAATTTTAAATGACAATCACTAACTGTCTCAAAATTTCGACATCTCGAGAATACATTTTCAACGCAGAGCAACGCAAGCCTTTTTAAGTATACAGAAGAGATCAGGTGCCTAGGAGGAGTACTCATCCACTGCCGACCAATATAAAACAAATTATAATCTGGTTCACCTCAACTAAGAGGAGGAAATAAAGAAAAATTCATGAACATTTTTTTGTATTTTGTACATAACTCCAAGTTGGACCTAATACTTTACATAATGACAAGACTCTTTACCCACCGAATGTGATAGGTTGATATCTTCTGGTTTGTTAGTATTCATAAACATTTTCTTATTATGTACATAATTTTAAATGGGCACTCTCCTTAGCAGAAATCGTAGACAACACTAGTCACCCATCAAATGTGAAAGGTTGAAATCTTCTGGTTTGCTAGTAGTCATAAACATTTCCTTATTATGTACATGATTTCAAGTGGGCACTCTCCTTAGCAGAAATCGTGAACAAACCTCGTCACCAACGGACTGTTTATGTCTTCTGATCAGCTAGTATTCATAATCATTTCCTTATTATGAATATAAAAGAAATGGGCACTCTTCTTAGCAGAAATTATGAACACGAATCGTCACTCTCCGAATGCGATAGGTTGATATCTTCTGATATGCTAGTATTCATAAATATATTCTGTATTGTCTACAAAACTTCAAGTGAGTCTCCAACTAACATAAATCGGAAACAAGACACATCATCAAAAATAACCATTGGCTTATATCTACCAGTGTGCTAGTATCGAGAAAAATTCGTGAGAACTGCGTGATATTTTACTTATTATTATATTTACCTGTTTAATGATTAAAAATTTTAAGATGACATGTGATTATAACAAACAGTGTTTAAAATCAAACATCCGAATGAAAAAAAACCCATAAAACAGGAGGAGAGCAAACACGGACCTCTAAAAAAAAATAGAGGTAGGATCAGGTGACATAGGGAGGAATGAGCATCCTCTGCTGACCTGTCTCAACCGCTGTGTGCTCTTTGTCGTAATTGGGAAAAGTGAATAATCTGTATATAATACGGCCTAACAATAAGTATAAAAACGTCAGGCAGCATGCGACACAGTGTAAGATTTTATTTGCTGACAAGGTCGTTGTATCGAGCATAGAACTTACGAAAACATGACTTCAATCGAGACTGTATAATTCTAGTTTATCAATATGTTTGTCAATAGCTTGCCTCGCCTTAGAAACTGTTTATACAAAGAGCATGCGTATCGAATTAACTCTATATGCAGATAATAAAGGTATATTGCCACAGGGCTTCAATCATGAAAGTTGACATGGATAAATATAGGATATGGTGCAGGATGCACAATATATGATAACAATATAAAAATTTAATTTTATCCTGTACTATCACTATTGCAATGGAAAAAAAAAACTGAGACTATAAAAACATCTGATAAAACACTGAGAGACCCTGACGTCGGCACTAAGTTTTGAAAATGCCGAGAAGTTTGCAAGTAAAATTTTGTTTTAGGTGTTTAAATCAATTAAACCATTATCAGGTGTTTATTAAATTCAATATTTTGCAATAATCTTCATATACATTGTTTAACACTGCTGCACATGTTAATGTAATTATTTAAAGTTTTATTCACCAGCTCCAAAGGAGAAGGGGGTACAATGTGTTACCCTTGTCTGCTTGTCTGTCCGTTTATCGTTCGGCCTTTTTTATTAGGAAGAGCGTATTAGTCCCCTACTGGTTTTCACCGGGGGGACAATAGCTTTCCTCTGCGCCCGTCATTCCGTCCTTCTGTTTGTCTGTCTGTCTGTCTGTCTGTCCCACTTCAGATTTCCACACTTTTTATGCCCCCCTTCGAAGAAGGGAGGGCATATTGCTTTGCTGCTGTCTGTCTGTCGGTCGGTCGGTCTGTCGGTCCACCAACAGTTTCCGTTCATTTTCTTCGCAGAGGATAAACGTATTGAAAATTGGTATATAGTTTAATCATGATAATATCTTGGTCATGTTTGATATTTGGTACGATCAAGCAATTTTCGACAGAGTTATGGCCCTTGGACTTAGAAAAATTCTAGTTTTTTTGCAGTTTCCGCTCATTTTCTTCGCAGAGGATAAACATATTGAAATTAAATTTGGTATGCAGGTTTATCATGATAATATTTAAGTCAAGTCCGATATTTGGGTATGATCCAGCAATTTTCGACAGAGTTATGGCCCTAGGACGTAGAAAAATTCCAGTTATTTGCAGTTTCAGCTCACTTTCTTAGCAGAGGATAAACAGATTTAAATTAAATTTGGTATGCAGATTTATCATGATAATATTTAGGTCAAGTTCGATATTGGGTATGATCAAGCAATTTTCAACAGAGTTATGCCTCTTGGACATAGAAAATTCCAGTTATTTGCAGTTTCTGCTCATTTTCTTCGCAAAGGGTGCACATACGGATATGAAATTTGATATACAGATTTATCTAAATAATATCTGGAATAAGGTCAAGTTTGATTTTGGATATGATAGAGCAATTTTCGACAGAGTTATGGCCCTTGAACTTAGAAAAATACCAGTTTTTTGCAGTTTACGTGTATTTTCTTTGTGGATGTTTCCAAGGGAGGGGGGCATAAATGTTTCACAAACATCTCTTGTTTTCTTTATGCGTTTGAGGAATCATATGAAATTTCCTGAACAGCTTCAAAATGTCAAACTACAGATCAAGTTTACACTTTTGTAGCGTCTGGTTAACATATTTTCGAGAACGTTAATGTTTTATATTCCATGTTTTAATGTTCGGGTTCGTTATCGGGTTCGGTGTGTATTCAGTAATAATATCGTGCATTACCTGTACTATTCCTTTTATTGTTTCTAACAATCAAATAAGTTCTGTAAAATAGTGTCAAGCATTGTGTTAATTTAATCGACATCGGTTTTTTTTATTATTACAAACGTGTTCGTTATCGGGTTGGTCTGAATAACAGTGCATTGTTTTCAAAAACTTCTACAAATCGCTAGCAGACGTGTACTGCTTATGCAATACTATCAGAATGCTTTTTTTTTTAATCATAATTAAATGAACAAAAAATTGAATATTTAGGAGGTAAAACAGCATCAAAATGAATTGCGAACATCCAATTTCAAATTTAATCAAAGTACTGAAGTACTGACGGCAGTTGATTTTATCGATTATAATTTATTCAAAATTAACGATATGTGATTTTTGCATGGCAAGTAGTATCAGTATCGGAAAAATTGTATGGATCCAGGCAAGATTGAACTCTCCGTTTATCTGTTTTGGCGAATATTAACGGAGACAGCCAAGCGTCTGGTTGAACGAGAGTACATTAATCTCTAGCGTAGGTATACATACGACTTTAAAAACATATCTAAACTGTATGTACAGTTTAAAATCTTGCTATTTTCATAGTATTAATGAATTAGTTTTCTTGAAAAACAATGCTTCAGAATATTGTCACGACAGCCGTCGTGTGTCTAACCAGTCAAGCAATGAGAACAACAATAAATATTTACAATCTTTATCTATAGATATATAAAATCAATAAATTTACAAATATACACATTCACACACAAAAAATATTAACAAAAAAATGTTCCTAATATCTGATTCGTCAATGTCCTATTGTGGTATATTGGACAGCAGTGTCCCTCCAGTGTTACTCCAATGTGTCCTCCTTCGGTACCACGTCCTAAGATGACGGCTTCCGTCCACCGGCTTCCAGCGTAGTAAGTGAATACTCGATGGAGGTTACACGGGTAGTAAGATGTTCAATACCAGAACACTGGTGACTATGGCCGAATCATCACTGGGACATTGCTGGAGCCTTGCTGGAACCTTTTAATTATATATAAATGACAATATTTTCAATTAAACGTTTCACTTCACAATATACTTATTTACCTAATTACCGCAACTGCACGCCATACAATCACACCGAACAATACTCGCGCTACAAAACTGTTAAGTGTATCAGACCCCTTAACGTATCAAACACTGTCACAGTTAAGCGTAAAAGACCTCTTAACGTGCAATATAATTAAGTGTATAAGACCCCTTCACATCACAAAACAGTCAATGTATGACCAATAACGCCGTATAAGACAACGAAATATAAACTCACAAATAAACTAGCAAACCACGCTTGTCACACAAACGCACCATAACTCTACGGTAAATAAACAAGTATGTAAAACGTTAACACGAAAATACTATCGAACACGTATAAGAACAGTTACCTAAAGTCTTAAATATTACAAGCAAGACTCAAGTATAAGGAAAAACGAACTTACCCCTAATGGAGATGGTTACCGTAAACATACGTTTAGCTATACATCGTGTTACTACTGCAGTGCGTGCTAATACACCCCTGCGAATGTTATTGTCATTTAAATTTTAGACCACGTGGTTTTATTTGACCCTTTCAGTTTCGCAGTAAAAATTATGCCTCGTGTTTATAGTCTAGTTCATATAATCTAGGTACTATAGTAGTCAATTATTAAATCTAGAGGTTTATTGATTTGAAACTTTATCTTCATTAATTGGTGGATAAAATGTATTCTAGAAATAAATGTAAAAATACAAAAAATAGTTTTTGTCTGCTGTTGCAACAATTAACATGCTAAGTAGAGATTCCCCTGAGGATTAGTTTTCGATCCGCGCCTGACCTAGTAATAGCATCAATAGTGAAACAGACAATACTATTTTATGCAGAATGTTCCTTGAAAATGACTCGATATACTAAGTTTTTATGCAAAACAAACATCCATTATTTTTTTTAAAACATGGTATTGTACACCACAAGCATCAAACATGGATATGATTTTATTAAGCCACGCAATGTTTATATTTTCAACCACTCAACACGTGGTTGAACACGAACGATAACTCTGTTCTGAATATTATCGTTTAATATAAAAACCGCTAAATGGTGAAATAAGACAAACATATTAAGAGAGTTTCATGTTTTAACAAAAACCAAAGTAGGATACGTTATGAAAAACGACCAGTACTTACGTATTTTGAGAATATTATCCGAACACTTATACTTCCGCTCGAAATTTCACAGGAACTGAACAAACCAAGGTGAAGTCTCGTGAACTTTCATTCGAGCTTCTCTGGATTTATTACATACTTAGCAACGATAAAGAAAACATTCCGAACACATTCGCAGGGGTGTAATAGACCCCGGCTCACTGACCAAAAACATGGGTATTTATAGTATCAAAGTAAACAAATAGAACTGTCCGGGTATAGTCCAGTATTGACCAATACCTGAATTGACAAAATCTGAGGCACCAAAAAGGATATGAACATAGAATAAAAATCAGAGGTACCCTACAGGAAAATAGTAAACATGAATAAATATATTGATTGTGACAAATATATAGCATCTAATTTATCGATTATTTTCAAGAACTAAGATTATACAAGTGGCACTGAAAACACCCTTAAAGACCCTGAGGTCGGCACTTAGATTTCAAAATGTTGTGAAGTCTGCAAGTAGGTGTTTTTTTTTTTAAATGTTTGAATCAATTAAATCAATATCAGGTTTTTAGTAAATTCAACAAATATTTTGCAAAAATCTCGACATGCTTCGTACACTGCCACCAGGCTTGGGGTAATGCTAAATGTAATGGTAATGCATTGCAATGCATTACATATTTTCAAAGTAATGCTAGTAATGAGTAATGCCACAATTTTAGCATTACAAGTAATGCTAATGTAATGCATTACTTTCCAAAATCTAGTTTAATGCTGGCATTACATGGCATTACTTTGCATTACTATGCATATTTATGCATGTTCACTTTAAAAAAAATGTGATGAATAAATGAATAGTTGAAATTGAATTTGATTAAATCTATTTTTAAAGAAGAAAGAAATAATTCTAATTAAGAAAAAAATGTTTTAATTGTACATGTTTTATTAAAAAAGGTTTTTTAAAATTCATTTTTGAATTGTTTGTATTACTAAAGATAACAGCACAATTTCATAACATTTTTAAGAGTGTTGTTATTAAGAGTTTTTAATCATTTAAACAATTTACTCCAATTAGTTTGCACTTCAATAAGAAATGTGTCAACAACACACTATGCCCCCAGGATAATCTAAGTATCAAAACAATCTATTGTTATAAGAAGTGCTAAACACCCCAATCCCCTTCCCTTCGCTATGTCACAATAGAATAGGAGACAGACATGCTGAAAATCAATATCACTTCCAATATTGTTTCATGTCTCATTCATTTTCTATGTTGAATCAGCTGTTTGTGTACCATGTGACCTTTATGTGTACTGATGTGTATGACGTCACGTTTTCTGTGTTCTTGAATAAATGTTAGAAATGGACGCACGTGTTTACTTGGTGCTCGTTTAAACATGGTGTCAGAAGCGGCTCTTCAGTGAAATTAAACCCACAGTTACTATATCAGAGCTAGCGGAAACGTAATCATGCCTCTGTTCAACCCCCTGAAAGTTTTAACTTCAGCAACCCAACGGAATGGCTCGACTGGAGGGAACGATTTTCGCGCTTCAGAATGGCGTCAAAATTGTACAAGGACAACCCGGAGGTCCAGATCAGCGCCCTCATCTACGCAATGGGTAAGGAGGCTGAACACATTTTTAAGTCCTTCCAATTTGCTGATGAAGAGGATAAGGAGAAGTTCGAAAAAGTATTTGAGAAATTTGACGAGTACTTCGTTCCAAAGAGAAATACTATTCACGAGCGAGCCAGATTTCATCAGCGTGCACAACAACCTGGTGAGTCAGTAGAAACTTTTGTTAGAACTCTCCACGAAATTTCTGAACATTGTGACTTTCCTGACAAGAAAGAGCAAATTCGAGATAGATTGGTGATTGGTATTTTGGACAAAGAACTCTCAGAAAAATTACAGCTCAGATCAGATCTGACACTCGAGAAAGCAGTCGAAACTGCGCGGCAATCAGAAATGGTGAAATCACAGATCAAGGACCAGAGTGGGTCAGCTACAAACGTGGAGGCAGTTCGCAAGCATAGCGCTACAGGTCAGAGTCCGCAGAGCAATAACAGCCGAGGCAGAGGTCGAAGTCGTGGACACAGATACCCACAGAGCCGTGGCAGAGGTAACCATCACAGGAGACAAGGCCTAGGGAAATGCAACAAGTGTAACCTACACCATGCAAGGGACAATTGTTTTGCTAGGGGCAAACAGTGCAGACGGTGTCACCAATATGATCACTTTGCCGTGTGTTGTAACCAGAATAGCATAGCAGAAATAGTACAATCCGAGCGAGAAGAACTATATGAGGAAACAGGATTTCTTGGATCTGTCACAACCTGTAATGACGATGAAGCAGTGTGGAAAATAAATCTGAAAATCTGTGGAAAAACTGTAACATTTAAGATCGACTCAGGAGCGGACACCTCAGTTATGGGTGAACCAACTTACCATGCACTCCAAAACCGACCAAAACCGGAATCTGCAAACACAGCTTTTTTCGGACCAGGAGGACGTAAAAACTGTCTTGGAGTATTTCCAGCTGAGACCAGCTGCAAGGGCAAAAACTTTGTATTTCCAATCCATGTAATCAAAGGAACAAGTAATCTGTTAGGACGATCAGCTGCGTACAAGTTTGGATTAATTCAGAAAATTGACAGTATTGAACCAAGTTTGTTTGGAAGTTTTGGACTTGATAAGTGTGAGCCTGTCAGAATCACACTAACTGAAGGTGCAAAGCCATACTGTCTAACTACTGCTCGTCGTATTGCATTCCCACTGATGCCAAAGGTAGAAGCGGAATTGAACAGATTAGAGAAGGAGGGCATCATCGAAAAAGTGGAGAAACCAACGGATTGGTGTGCTCCTATGGTGCCAGTGTTAAAGAAGAATGGAAATGTGAGGATTTGTGTAGATCTCAAAAAGCTTAATGAAGCCGTGAAAAGAGAACATTTCATGCTTCCAAATCTTGATGATATTTCTCCGAGATTAGCAGGATCAACGTTGTTTTCCAAACTCGACGCATCAAGTGGATTTTATCAGATTCCTTTGTATCCAGACAGCTGCGAATTGACAACATTCATAACCCCGATGGGACGTTACTGCTTTAGACGAGTACCATTTGGAATTACATCCGCCCCAGAAATCTTCCAGCGCAAGATGACTGATTTACTGCGTGGAATTGAGGGAGTGGAAGTTATCATTGACGACACGGGAAAACACGCAAGGAACATGACAGGAGGCTTGACACAGTGTTGCGCAGAATTCAAGATTCAGGACTGAAATTGAACCGGGAAAAATGTGAATTCCGTAAGATTGAGATAGAATACTTTGGACACAACATTTCATCTGAAGGTATCCAACCAAGTAGCAGTCGAGTTGATGCCATTAGACAGATTGAAACTCCGACCAACCTTACCGAACTACGCAGATTCATTGGTATGGTGAACTACCTAGGACGATTCATTCCTGATTTAGCCTCAGTAATCAGCCCAATGACAGACCTACTGAAATCCGGAAATGCCTGGTTGTGGGACCAAGCTCAAGCTAATGCATTCAGTCGTGTTAAGGAATTACTTACTTGTGCTCCAGTGTTGACATTCTATGATCCACAGAAGCCTATTGTCGTGAGTGCAGATGCTAGTAGCTATGGCTTAGGGGCAGCACTCTTTCAGATGGAAGGAGACAAATACAAGCCAGTGGCATATTGTTCACGTAAACTAACTAACACTGAACTAAAGTATGCGCAAATTGAGAAAGAGTGCCTTGCGTCGCTTTGGGCTTGTGAAAAATTCTCGCGCTATGTGGTAGGACTGAAATCATTTAAGCTGCTAACAGATCACAAACCCCTCGTCCCTTTGATTAATACTCAAGACTTGGATAAAGCACCATTACGTTGTCAACGTATGCTTATGCGACTACGGGGATACAGCTTACATGCAGAACACGTTCCAGGAAAACACCTTATTGTTCCGGACACACTTTCAAGAAGTCCGATAGGAAGACCAAACCAGAGTGATACCTTTGCGGAGGAAGTCCAGTGTTAGGTTGATTCGCTAGAGAACTCAAGACCATTGACCGACAAGCTATTAGAGCAAATACAGAAAGCCACAGGAGAAGACAGCATCCTACAAGAGGCCATCAACCATACTCGAAACGGATGGCCAACACACCCGAAATCCATTTACAGAAGTGAATTGCAGGACTACTTTGCAATACGCAGTGCACTGTCAGAGTCGAGAGGACTACTCTTGTACAGAAATCGTATTGTAATACCCAGGACACTTAGAAACAAAATTCTGAGGAATATACATGAGGGACACCTTGGACTTAAAAAATGTAGAGCACGAGCTCAGGATTCAGCTTGGTGGCCTGGTATCTCACAGGACATTCGCAATTTCTTAAATTCTTGCGAATTTTGTCAAACACACCGTCAATCGCAACATAAAGAACCATTGAAGTATACTCCATTACCTAGTCGACCATGGCAAAAAGTCGCTTCAGACCTTTGTGAGTTGAACGGAAAACACTTTATAGTTGTCATTGACTATTTTTCCAGATTCATTGAAATAGCTTTCCTACAGTCTATCACCAGTGCACATGTTATTGGAAAAATGAAGAATATATTTGCTCGATGGGGAATACCAGAAGAGTTGGTATCTGATAACGGTACCCAATTTACCTCTGGAGCTTTTCACGAATTTGCAGAAGACTACAAATTCCGACAGACGTTTACGAGTCCTCATTATCCGCAATCCAACGGGGAAGCAGAAAGTGCCGTAAAGATCTCAAAACGAATTCTCCGCCAGGATGATATCTTCAAAGCATTACTATCGTACCGCAATACCCCTATTGAAGCGACGGATAAAAGTCCAGCTGAACTAATGATGGGGAGAAAGCTACGCACAACAATTCCCATGATACCGGAAATGCTAGACCCAGAATGGATGGACCGCGATGACGTTTTCCTTCGCGATCAACGATACAAGGAACGGTACAAATGTAGTTATGACCAACATTACAATGCGCAACCGTTACCCGAATTAAAGCCAGGAGATTCAGTCAGAATCAAAACAGACAAAGACAAATTATGGCTCACTCAAGGAACTGTACAGGAAGCAGATACAAAAAGGCGATCGTACACTGTTGAAACTCCCAGAGGAACATACTGCAGGAACCGCCGACATCTCCAGAAAACCGACAGACCTGTACACTCCAATTACAGTGAACCGGTAATACCCTCCGAAACATTCGTCCCAGATGCCGATCCAAATCCACCTGTCACTGATAAGGAATTGCGACCGCATAACCAAAACGCGTGTGATATTCCTACGATTCCGCAGTCGCCTGGAGTCACTCAAACGCACAGTGGACGAGCTGTCAGACGTCCAAAGAACCTGGACGATTATGTTTGTTGAATGACTATGTGTTGTATGAATGTCTCATTAGCGGAAGACTTGTATGTTCTAAGACTGTAATATTTGTGTCTCATGTGTATCATATATGTCCTTAGTAATAAGGTTACTTACCTTTAAATTTCTTTTAGTCACACTTCTAGCCAAAGGGAACTTGTTTAAAATTTACTGTATTTTCTTAACTGGGAGGGGGAGGTGTTTCATGTCTCATTCATTTTCTATGTTGAATCAGCTGTTTGTGTACCATGTGACCTTTATGTGTACTGATGTGTATGACGTCACGTTTTCTGTGTTCTTGAATAAATGTTAGAAATGGACGCACGTGTTTACTTGGTGCTCGTTTAAACAAATATTATGACCCATTTGAAAATAATCTTACTTATTCTCTCTCTCTCTCTCTCTCTCTCTCTCTCTCTCTCTCTCTCTCTCTCTCTCTTTTATATTAATTACACTGTACATTAGTTTGGACTGATAGAAAATACAAGATTTATGTATTTAATCTATTATTGCATTTAATTTATCCTAAGATAAAGATCGTCAAACAGTATTTCCAGTCAAAGCTTTGACTGCTCCTTCAAAACATTTATTTAGTATAGCCCGGAAGATGGATGCATTTAAAAGATGAACACTCTGAAACTTCGATCATAAAGTGCAACAGCAATCTTTTGTCTTAAAGTGTCCTCCGAAAAAGAAATACGATTAAAATATATTAAGAAATATAACTGGGAAAAATCATATGTTTATAAATTAATAAAATTAAATGTCCAAAATCATAAAGATTTGTTTCATCTGGGGATATATCTATATTTAGCTTTTAAAAACCGCAACATTATTTCATAAATTGTTTTTTGTTACGCATGTTATCCTGTGTCTCTATTTCATATCTGATATTGTATCATGCCAAATGTCTATAAATATCATTTTACTTATATAATATGTTGTTCATATTGCCACAATATGATTATATATTGAGCAAATAAAGAATGACTCTTGTTTATTCATTGAATTTGAACCTGATACTGAGCATGAAGCTGTAGATATGTTAAAGAGTGTTGTATATTTGAAACATTTGCAAAAACTCTTTATTAGCTTTACTTTAAAAAAAAAAGTAATGGTAATGGTAATGCATTACTTTACTCATGTAATGGTAATGTAATGCATTACTTCAAAAAATCAAGTAATGGTAATGGTAATTTAATGCCCAAATTCATGAAGTAATGGTAATGTAATGCATTACTTTACAATGTAATTCGCCCCAAGCCTGACTGCCACACATTTTAAAGTAATGATTTTGATTATTTTACACCCTCTATAAAGGAGAAAGGGGTTATACTGTTTATCCTTGTGTGTATGTCCGTCCGTCCTTATGTCTGTCTCCGTTAAAAAAAAACTTTCTGTCACATTATTTCAGCAAATATTCATTGCAGATGCTCGAAATTTTAACACACTATTTGTTTATGCATGCCATACTGTAGGAAATATTTTTGTACAAATTGGACGTCAACTTATTTTTAGACTAAATTTTCAAACAAATGTTTGCAGATGCTTGAAATTCTTACAAACTATTTGTTTAGGCATACCATTTTGTGGGATATATTTTCGCATAAATTGGTTGCCAACTTCCTGTTTAGTGACGACTTTGCTTACCTTGATTAATCACTCCAGAGCGAGGTTATTACTAGTGAGCATTGGCTCACAGATATATCGTTTACGCATGTTTCTCAGTATGAAGCATTGGCTCACAGATATCTTGTTTACACATGTTTCTGCATATTAAGCATTGGCTTTTGATATGTACTGATGCGTGTTACAGTGAATAGTTTCTTTTGATAGTACGGTTAATACAGGGTTAAACTGTGTTAGTTATCGTCCTTGGTGTTTCTGTTTTCGTCTTTTTGTTTATAATTTTCTCGATCTTGGAAGTAGCAAAATAAAGAGGCACTCAGAAAAGGTTTTATATATTAAAAAAAGTAAGTAAAGCCCGAAACTTCATACGAAGAGTATGTACATGTTTGTGTAGGTTACAATTGTGTCCCATATTACATCAGCAGAAGGATAGATTATTTTTCAGTATATACTACTTGAACTTATACGTAATGTGTATATATATTGTGTGTGTGGTAATCTACTTTGCAAAATACTCAATATAGATAAAAAAATAAACTAATCTTTTAAGTAGGTAGAGCTTAATTAAGATGGAAACCTGTACGTAAATATACTTTTTTAAAAATTCCATGAACATTTGGTCAAAAACATTTCATAGATGAGATTTAAATGATGGGGCGCAGTAAATAGCCAATATTTGATATTTACAAACCATATTGTGTTTGTTGTGCTTTGTTACAGTAGTATGCATCGTCTAATCAACCAATCTATCTGTTTGCTATCTGCAAATCAGAAGGAGACAATTGACGGTCGTCTATTATAACAGCGCTCGACTGCGGAAGGAAGTAGATCTTAACAAACATCTCAAGGTTGTTTTAACAATTATGTGTATTCGGTTGTACTTATTATTAAGCCTATAATAATGCAAAAATACTAAGTGGAAAAATGGACACACATAGAGGCGACGTAGACTTTAACGTTTATTTATAACGAGAAAACAACCTCGCATGCTCAATCTTGCTCAATCATGCTCAATCTTTTAGAACTAAAGAGACGAATAAACGATATTTTAGAATACGGCATCCGCCTGATGAAAAAAAAAAAAATAGTGATTTGCTGTTGAAACATCAATAATATTTAATATAAAGTTTTATTTGTGGAATAATCCGTTTTTCAAAGCTACACTTGCTCAAAGGTTACAAGTCTATGGTAGGTTGGTTCTGAAACATCAAGTGAATCGAATGTAATGATTTATTTGATGCATAACCTATATTTTTCCATTCAGTACTATGTTACTTTTTTCTTTGGAATATACTATTCTTTGTTCTTCGGTAACTTGATTCAATTCGTTTGAAGCATTGTAGATATATCCCGCTGTTTAACACACTCTATAAATTACAAAAAACCCTGTTTTTTTAATGAAGTGTTTATTCAATTCACTCACACGTAAACAGATAGCCATGCTATGACTTTAAATTGCTAGTATTAAATAATGGTCACTATGATATTTGAGTGTACCTAGGTGCTGCGCACTGAATGGTGCTTAGGATAATTAATAGAATGAACTCTGTGAATCTTGTAGCACTGCGTAGTATTCCTAAATGATGTTATAAAACCAGGCGAATAATAGGGGCATTATAATATCCAAATTGAGAGTTTAAAAACAAGTGTCATATTTGGCGATTCTGTGTCTGCAACGATAGCTCTAGTACTATATATTGACTCGTGTATTGTGTATTCTATATATTAACCTTTGTAACCTTTTATGCCGTGTATGAATGAACGTATTATGAGTAAGTGATGCCTCATACTAGGTGGGGGACTCCGAGATCTAGGACTCGGAGACTCAAATCCTGCATCCAGACTCTTTGATTGACAGTTTTGACGGTTTTGTTACTTTATTTAGGAATAAACTATTAATCTTAATTTTGAACACTAAATGTTCACTCATGATCGTCGTAAATGGGACGAACTAGTCAGAACTGTCCATCATAAGTAAAATGTTATATATACCCATGTAAAGTGATGTTGAACAGATTTAGATTTAGATATATTCAGCTTATAGAGATTCGGAGGCTCTTGATTTGGGCTGCTTTTAATTGTTGTAACTATACGATCACGCTTAATAAAACCGCTTGAGAAAGAAATACTGGACTTGTCATCACTGAGTTTGAACTGACCCTCAATTGGATCCGTAAGACAGAAGGCTTACATGAACTTTCTTGGTGCCAGTGACCAGGACTGAGCAAAGTTCAATACAGAGTAAGGTAAGAACCATTTTTACATGTCTCTTATAGCTATCTCGAAGTAAACAACTTTGTCTAAGCAACCAATATGACGACAGGTGATGGGTTTGATAAAAAAGGAATTTAAAAATCAAATGGAGCAATTAGAAAAACAATTCGCAGGGTTGGGTCAGAACGAGGAAAATAATGGGCAAGAAACAGGTCAAAAGTCCCAAGAAAAAGAGCAGATTAAACAAAATACTTTTGAAACAAATCATGATGCTAGGCCGTATGAAACTCGTGAACCTCGACACCGAGTCCCAGATCAGGATGAGGATAAAGATTTTTTCATTGGTCAAGTTAAAGCTATAACAGCCGCACTCTCAGTGCCCCTATCTTCTGTGATAACTCCTTCGCAGGACAGTTAAGAGAGATTTGAACACTCAATCAAAAGACTTGTGAGCAAAAAAAATGATTTATTTGCAAAGAAAGACAGTGATCTTGGAGTGACTGATACTGTTAAAATGAAGATAGAAACTGGAGATCACAACCCAATAAAGAACAGACCCTACCGTGTACCCTTAAATAAAAGACAGATAATTGACAAGGCCAAACTGGAAATGATGGACGCAAAGATTATTGAGAGATCACAATCACCTTGGTCATTTCCCTTAGTAGTGGTGAAGAAAAAGGACGGATCAGACCGGATGTGCATTGACTTTAGAAGCTTGAATAAGATAGTGAAACCCGTATCATTCCCGCTACCGTTGATTGATGACATCCTATGTTTACTAAGTAAGGCAAATTAATATTTCACTACACTAGACTTAAAGAGTGGATATTGGCAAGTGAAATTAGAAGATTCAAGTAAAGAAAAAACGGCCTTTGCATGTCACAAAGGACTATTTCAATTCAACGGTATGCCATTTGGGTTGAGTAATGCACCAGCAGTTTTTCAGGAGCTGATGAACATAGTTCTTCAAGGACAAGAAGAGTTTGCTATCGCATACCTGGATGACATTCTTATATTCTCAGAGACACCGGAAGATCATTTTCGTCATATTCAAGACGTTTTCAACCGCCTAAGGAAGCATGGACTTAAAATGAAGCTAAAGAAATGTAGTTTCGTCAAGGAACAGACAGAATATCTTGGTTTCATCATTGATGAACATGGCGTTACACCTGATCCAAAGAAAGTCGAAGCTATAAGAAAGTTACCAGCGCCCACTACAGTCCGAGAAGTTCGTGGCTTTATAGGTATGTGTAGTTATTACAGGAGATTTATACCGAACTTCTCTAAGATTGCGGAACCATTGATTGACTTAACCAGAAAATATGCAAGGTTCAAATGGACACCATGTTGCCAAAAAGCGTTTGACTTTATGAAAGAAAGTTTAACGGTAGTGCCTTTACTAGCATATCCAGATACTAATAAGCCGTACATCCTGTACACCGATGCCAGCGACAATTGTATTGAAGCGTGCCTTACTCAAATGACAGATGAGGGAGATAAGCCAATATATTACTTATCCCACAAGCTGAGTAAAACTCAAGAAAAGTGGTCAACCATAGAAAAGGAGGCATTTGCAATCCATTACGCCCTTCAGAAGTTAGACCATTATTTACACGGTGCTCAGTTTACTATAAGAACAGACCATAAGCCGCTCAAGTATATCTTAGAATCTCCAATGCAAAATAAGAAAATTCAACTATGGGCATTAAGTATTGCAGGATATAACTGTAAGGTAGAGTACATAGAAGGAAGATTTAACTGCTGTGCAAATCTCTTATTCAGATTACCGACAGTCAACCTCGAGTGTGAAGAGGAAGAACAATCAGAGCATGATGAACCAGATGTTAAGGACAATTTCTTTGAAGTGAACGTACTTAACTCCAATGCCCTTTCGCCTAAGAGATTAGCCAGATGTGAAGTTAAACAACACGACAAATTTGTCAAACCCTTTATTGATCTACCAGAAGAAATCAACATCAAAGAAAGTCAACAACACGATGAGCAGATCAAGAAACTGAAGAATCGGTTAAATAAAGGAACAGCAACGGCAACCGAAGAAAAGAAGTTCCTGGAAATTGATGGTTTAATGTACTATCTTTCAGATGGAGACTCAGAAGGCCCAAAACTTCGCCTGTATGTACCACGTGAGTTAGAACTTTTAGTAGTGCAACAGTATCATGACGGACTTGGACATATGGGAGTGGACAAAACATATGACGTAATCAGACAAAAGTACTACATACCAAATTTGTACAAAAGGTTATACTCTTATATAGAAGGATGTGTAGTATGCCAAACGAGGAGCAATAAGAAAAATCAACCTCCACTTCAAGAGACAGATATACCACCTTTTCCAATGGCTAAAGTAGGTCTTGATCTATCAGGACCATATCCAACATCCTTGTCGGGAAACAAGTACATAGTTTCTTTTATTGACATTTACTCTGGTTGGCCAGAAGCTTATCCCGTTCCTGATAAGTCAGCTGACAACATAGTACATCTTATCTTAGAAGAAATATATCCAAGATATGGCTGTCCTCTTCAAATCCTAACAGACAACGGAACAGAAAATGTGAACAAGAAAGTGGAAGAAACCTTGAAAGAATTGAATATCAACCATATCAAAACATCTTATTACAGTCCTCAAGGTAATGGTAAAGTAGAGAGATTTCATAGAACTCTTCATGACGTGATGGCAAAGAAAATAACAGACAACGCTCAAACATGGGATATTCATCTTAATCAGACGTTGGCAGCCATACGTTTACATCCTAACGATTCGTCAAAGTTTTCCCCATATTACCTTATGTACAACAGAGATGTCGTATTACCTCTTGATACGTTAATGAAACCTCGAAGGAGATATGCGGGAGAAGATCAACACAAGATCGCCCTACACGAACAACATAAAGCTTTCCTGCTAGTTCATCGTAATATGAAGGAAGTCCAGAAGAAACAGAAAGCTCAGGCCGATAAGAAAAGCAAAGACAAAAATTTTCAGGTAGGTGACCCTGTCTACCTTAAGAACAACAGGAGACAAAATAAGTCAGATAAAAAGTGGCTACCATATTATCGAATCATTGAGCAGAAAGGACCAGTTAGTTTCGTGGTGAGAGACCAGTTGACTGGATTAACCACCAAATGCCATGCACGACAATTAAGACTGGCAGATATTTCGCACTGGCCCCTTTTACAAACTACTGAAGATGGTGGGAGAACTCTAAGAAAAACTAACTATGTGGTGCCACCGGAAAATGAATCGTCGTCAGAAAATGAAGACATGCAACCAGAACCACTGGAAAGAGCTATACAGTCCAAACAATGGGAAAGAGAAGGATCTTCAGACGAAGAGGATATACCCCTTGCAGAACTTCAGAGACGTATAAGAGCTAAGAAGATCATGGATGATCAGCAGTATAAACACGAGAATGATCAGACCGTAGATTCAGAATCGGATGAGACCCATAAGTCAGAACAATGTGATGAAAATAGTGGTCAAGACTATGAAATACCCTTAGATAACCCAAACGTACCCTTAGATGAAAATATGGAAATAGATGAAATAGTCCCTAAAGTAGGTCTAGGCTTCAAACCAATCCCTAAACCGCGCAAGCCAATCCCTAAACCCCGTAAGAAAAATAGCAAACAAAAGTATGCTGAAGATTGTTTGGCTATTTTGAAGCAATTAACCAAAGTACTGGAATAAATAAGTTGCTTTAGTGTAGATGTAAATAATCTTGAATAAGCTAAGCTTTGTATATATTGCACGCTTTTAAAAAGGTTTGACAGGATGACCCCCTGTGACATAAAACATGTATTGAGATACGCCGACTAGTAAACGCGGACTCAGCACCTCGGTTATTTGTTTGTATATGCGGAGTTAAAGAGATTTAACATATACTCGAAATACATGAAACAGCGACTAAGTAAAGAAACTGTAAGACTAATTTTTTAAAGTGATTTAAGGTAATTCGTAAAAACAATCAAATTTTGCGATCAACATCTTGAGTATGGGACAAGGTTGACCAGGTTTTTATGGTTTAATGTCTTAAGACTAAAGATATTAAAGTTTTCCTTATGAATTCGCTTATGGCGGAATTGCCAGTAATTAATTTGCAACCCATGAAATCCCTGTCTTGGGTGGGAAGTCCGTAGTTTTATGGTGTTTAACTTTGGCAGTAACAATAACGATAGGACTTTGTATTAGGAAACGTAGAACTATTAAAAAGTGGGGTGGTATATGCTGTGGTGGTTGCTGGACAGGTTGTCGAAAAAGGGGTAGTGACGGATATAAGAAAGGTTCTTCCAAAGACACTGTATTTTGTTGTGAGAATCCAGAGAAAAGGACCTCTAGCGACATTATTGAACTTGAACCAATCCCGAAAGTCACTAGGATCCAAGAGAGACCCCGACGAAGCGGAAGACTCGAAACTCGCAAATTGACCAGTAACACGGGGACAATTTCGACTAAACTAGCACAACAATTTCTTGGAAAGGAGAAAAATGAAGAATATCCATGGACCAAATACTATCGACCGGACCCAGAGCTGGCACGTAAATACCTGGAAGAGAAGGCCGCGATGTCTACACAACAGAGGAACGAAGGAGACGCTCCGCGAGAAGTCGCCTCGCCATCCGCCCCGCCCCTCTATCAACGGGTGCCGATGATGGATGAATAATTAAGCTGTAGCCGTGAAGAAATTGTGTATTCCTTATAAAAGCATTGTGAAGTTTAGTGAAAATTAAAAATGTGAATTGTGTAAAAGTAGAAATGTGTTATCTTGTGCTAATATGAATCTCGCATTTGGTGATTCGCTCTGGAGAACTTCAGGAAGAAACCGATGGACTCCGAACCTATGACGCTAACCTCGCCCCTAGGAAGGAAGAGATATTTTGTGAACATACAAGCATGCATTGACTTTGTGTATATAGGTGACGTTGAGCTTAACCATACTTAGTATTATTTTGATGATAAATTACGATTATATTCAACTATGGTTACTCATCTTGGTCATTATTGTCATACTTTATTCATTATTGTTTTCATGATTGTAATGCGCTATAATCAGGCTATATGATTTTATGTATACATCATGGTCATAGATTCGTTTTTATAGATAAATGATGTTCCAAGCCGGATGTGGAAACATGTCACTTGTTACTATCTCTAAACATAGATGTTCTGACTGGTATGTCACTAGGAAGTTCGTCTGATCAAGGGTAGATCAAGGACGCTTTCCTATTCCGGGTGCCATTCGGGATATTTCTTTTGTTTGGGGGACGTATGTAAACAGATAGCCATGCTATGACTTTTAATTGCTAGTATTAATTAATGGTCACTATGATATTTGAGTGTACCTATGTGCTGCGCACTGAATGGTGCTGAGGATAATTAATAGACTGAACTCTGTGAATCTTGTAGCACTGCGTAGAATTCCTAAATGATGTTATAAAACCAGGCGAATAATACGGGCATAATAATATCCAAATTGAGAGTTTAAAAACAAGTGTCATATTTGGCGATTCTGTGTCTGCAACGATAGCTCTGGTACTCTATATTGACTCATGTATTGTGTATTCTATATAATAACCTTTGTAACCTTTTATGCCGTGTATGAATGAACGTATTATGAGTAAGTGATGCCTCATACTAGGTGGGGGACTCCGAGACCAAGGACTCGGAGACTCAAATCCTGAATCCAGACTCTTTGATTGACAGTTTTGACGGTTTTGTTACTTTATTTAGGAATAAACTATTAATCTTAATTTTGAACACTAAATTTTCATTCATGATCGTCGTAAATGGGCCGAACTAGTCAGAACTGTCCATCATAAGTAAAATGTTATATATACCCATGTAAAGTGATGTTGAACAGATTTAGATTTAGATAGATTCCGCTTATAGAGATTCGGAGGCTCTTGCTTTGGGCTGCTTTTAATTGTTGTAACTATACGATCACGCTTAATAAAACCGCTTGAGAAAGAAATACTGGACTTGTCATCACTAAGTTTGAACTGACCCTCAATTGGATCCGTAAGACAGAAGGCTTACACACACGTAGTGAACCATTGTCAGGTTTATATCATTTATAGACTTTTCAGGCCTGTGACCTACCCCTTTTTAATATGTATTGTATTACAAATAAAGTGACTTGATGGTCGTGACAATTGTTTGAATACACTGACGTATTTTTAAATGAGACCTTTATATTAAAAAAAAGGAAATACCCAAATTATAATGGTAAAATGCATGCATTTTTCCCAGAATAATAGTGTATAGCTATACTATTTATAACGTTAGATTTTAGGTAGATCTGATGGATAACTTGTTCACCACCCAGCCTCCTTAACGTTTGACTGAATACAACTTTGAATTATGTTTAACCATTAATATGGTTTACGTTTTTATTTATTACAGAATGGCGTGGCTGTAATTCTAAGAGCATTTACATAATTTTATCCAATTCCTCCCCATTATAAATGTACGCCATACATGAACCTATTATGGGCAGGATATGCTTGAATCGACTTGATGATTCAACATGTATACATAATATTCATTTGTCTCAGCAATAAAAGACCACATGGTACAATCAAAATTCTATATGCAATTTAATACGATTTGTAACGATGCTGTTGACAACTCGTAGACAACTACGAATTAAGATTTTTTGTGGAATTAACTTGATCCATTCTTCCACTATATTCAGCAATCAATGGTAACCACACTTTATTGCGATCTAATACTGACAATTCATCAATATGTCACTTAAAACAAATTATGAATATAAAAATAACCAATAACCAATACTGAATAATAAAAGTGTCTTATTTCTAAATTGCTATTTATATGTACACATCTCGTTCAGTAAAAGCACATTTTAAAGTAATGCTTCTAAAAATAATAACAGAATATGTTATTTCCTTTCCGACTACTGATTTGTATTACAATTCCATACAAAGATTTAAGTGGTTTCAAAGTTCATGTGTACTCTCGTCATTGGTTAGACTCGCCTATCCGTACTGCTTAGGGTACATGTGGTAGAGGGTGTCCCAAAGAAAGTTGTACTTTTGTGCTTAAAATTTTTGACTGAAAAAAAGAATTATACCACTTTTTTTTTAAATAATACTAGCTGCATTCAAACAATATTTAAACCCACAATCATACTTTTTTACGGGATCATTAGCTTTGGAAGAAAAAAAGAATATTCATACCTGATATAAGTTGAGTATTACCAGTGGTTGAACGACTAACAGGTGCTCGTCTCTATTTAACAGTGCTAACAGTTAACGTCTGGACAGAGTGCAGGACTAGGTCATATCGAAATGAAATGTTGGTTGTTTGTGTTATTAAGTGGTTAATATGTATTATTATAAAAAAAACAACACCATGAAGATAAAGTTAATTTGAACTACAATTAATTAGTAATAATATTTACTACAATGATATTTTGGATGCTTAATTCTAAATGTTTTTTTTTATTTTCAAACTAAAAAAGTCAAAACTTTTTTTTTAAGAGTTGTTGCGCATTTTGTTGACGATTTGTATATAAAAAATATGACACGGGATAAGATTTTTTTTTTAATTTAATTTGTTTATCTATTTATTTCTTACTTTTTAAAGACGCAGTCAGGATAAGATTTTTTTTTTATCATTTAACAACAATTTGCACGTACTCTGAATAATCGAATTGTCATATAAAACATGCTATTTAAACTCAATTTTAATTTCATTTTCTTCGAAAAAGACATCTGAAAAGATAAAATTTATAAAGATTGATGAATACATCAACACCTGTTGGTCTTGTTACTTAGTTTTATACTTTAATTACTGACGATATATAAAAATATATTAACATTATCAATGGATAGCAACAACTTTGAACGCTTAAAAATAATAATAAAATAAAAGATATGTATTTTGCGTTTTAAATTGATGTATGCATTGTAATAAATAATAAACGTATGATAAATTTTAACAACAGTTAATATCACCTACATCTAATTAGAAAATGGTTAATTTTTAATTGATGATTGATAGTAGAAATTACGCTCGTTGACAGCAAATTTTATACCAATTTATACAAGTAATGCAACAGTCCCTGATTTGATAAGTCATAGTTTACTTACATCGTCGGTTGTCGCAAAGCAAATTGATTAAAGTTACATTTAAACATGATAATTATGTTTTCATTTTGATGATCACAAAATGCTGGAATAACAAAAACACCCTCCACCATAAAAGAAATGATAAATGATTAACAACAAAAAAGGAAACAAGACCAAGAACGACAGAATTAACAACAGAAAATCACAAAATAAATATATAAAAAAGGACCCCCCCACCCACTATAAAAAAAAACACACAACAAAAAAAAAAAAAAAAACCCCACAAAACATTGTTTTGTTGAATTTTAAAAGTTTTAATAATTGTTTTAAACCGTTTAACATACTTTTTTATTTTTTCAATCTGCAGATAGCTGCATTTTTTTTTAATTTAATGTAATTATTAATCAATCTTCTTACCTTAACTCCAAACAATGTTTTTAAATCAAACATAAAGGAATTAAACCGTCAATATAAATCAAAACAATCTAATGACTTGATTTCAATCCACCACAGCGTCTTCCAAGAAACTTTGAAGCAATCGTCTGTATGGTCATAAATATATTCAGTTTAATAACTTCTACTATATTTTCATTTTTAATTTAGAATTGTGTTCATATCATTTATTTAGTCACCAGTCGGATCGTCATCCGTGTAGCAAAAGTGGTTTTTTTTAAATTAAGGACTAATAAATCAAAATGTTTTATCATAACTAAATGAACAAAAAATATATATTTAGGATGATTAACAACTTTAAAATGAACTCTGAACATCCAAGTTCAAAGTTAAAAAGTATAGGTTGTATTGATATCTAATTTATGAGAAACACCATCACTTAGTTGCCTACAAAAACAGAAATAAATTATAAATCTAGGATATGAATAACATTAAAACAGTTATTTAAGTAATATATAGGAATAAAGTTTTATGTTATGCATTCCATGCAAGTCATTTTTATATGCATTATTCAGAACAAAAAAACCAAAAAAAAAAAACCAAAGAAACAAAAAAAAAATCCCACAAAAAACATAAATTAAAATAATTAATGAACACTTACCCACAATGCACTGGGTGTTTTATCCCATGTTGGTTAATGTATACTTGGAAACTCTACACATAACTCGATAACGTGCATGTTTGCGCAAATGCATTAAATTGAAAACTAATCGAGGTCATTCAGATTTTTTTAGACAAGAAATTGTGAACATTCTGGTATATACTGAATATTAACGCATTATGTTTTATAATAATGCATTATTTACAAAATTACTTACCCATGATACACTGGGCGTATTGTCTCACACTGGTTTATGCAAACTTGGTGACTCCGTACACAAACTCAATAAACTCAATATCGTCCCGTTTTGCACAAATGTATTAAATTAAAAATAAATTGAGGTCATTCAGACCTTTAAAAATTAAAAAGTCCGGAATATACCGAATACTAACGTATAACGTGAGTTACATGCAATTCCATGAAAACACAGATATAAGTTAGCATGTACCTATTCAAATATCTAAACAATGAAAAATAGTAACCCCCCCCCCCAAAAAAAAAAAAAAGATGAAAAATACTGGACAATTTTTTTTACAAATTAAATTTTATTACATAAAGTGACATCATGACTGAAAAGTTGAATGTCGTGTATATGTCAGAAAACTTTGTGAACATTTCCAAAATATAACTAATCTAAGAACTCTAATAAAGTATTTTGGTGTGGTTTATTGGGAATTGAACAATGGAATATTGGATATGATGCTAATGTTATCAATCATTTAATTAAAAATATGTAATTTTGCTTTATTTCTCGGCCAGACTTTCCTCCATCGTCGTTTACGATATAAATATCCGACTAGAACAACACTACCACGTGTATATTAAACTACATATAAAACATGTATTAATAGTGTAATTAATGCTTAACTTGAAAAGTGCTGCTTGAAATCCGTGTTCTGTGTTGCTTTGATGCAACATGCCGTTTTCCGTGCAAAAGTTAGGAAGGTTCAAATAAGAAAGAGAAGAATATCTAATTAACCGAGGAGAATATAGGATTCTAGAAGCGATTTTGACAAAACCGAGATCTTTTGCCTTCCATTGATATGTTTATTGTTTTGTGGAAACCAGGGGGTAGTGTTGTTCTATCTCATTTTATATTAAAGAATATACGTAAGCTATTTTAGTTATCACGTAATAATGAACCGATGTGGCAATAATGTACTTTCCGAATTTATTGCATTGTCATCTTTTTTAAAGGATAATACCAAGTAATTGGAGTGATTCAAAACAGTTATTCAACCTTACGATTGTGTATGTAACAATCAAAATAAGACCCTGAATTGCCCATATGCTTCCTTCACCTTCCCGCGTTTTTATCTAACTATCTCTATCATTTTATATATCTAATCTCTCAATGGTATAACACTGTGCCGGATAATTATGCCAGTGCCAAGGTGGCATTTTTGCACCCGCTTAAGCTGCATATATCGAAAAATTCAAATATGCCATATGATAGACCATTGCTTAAAGAGTTAACAACCACCTTTGTTATCAGTGTATCCCACCTGTCAGGTAAGATATTTACCTTTCAAAAATAAATTCCTAAAGGAAAATAATTTTTCCCATAGGAAAATCAATATTCCTAAAGGTAATTTGAAATTTCCTATCGGAATACAAGAACTTCCAATAGGAATTTTAGTTCCGATAGGATTTCATAAAATCCGATAGGAAAACTTAATATCCTATAGGAATACTATATGTCTGTATCAAATTCCTACAGGAATTACCATTCTCCTATAGGATATATAATTCCTACAGGACTTATAAAAAATCTTATAGGATTGTCAATATTTCCTGTAGGAAAGTCAATTCTCCTATGGGAATTATCATTTTCCGATGGGATATTAATTTTTAAAGGTAAATATCTCACCTGTCAGGTAAAACACACTAAAAACAAAAGTGGTTATATACTCTCTAGACAATGGTCTATCATTTGGTATACATGGATTTTTCCGAAACTGCATCTTAAGCGGGTGCAAAAATGCCACCTTGGCACTGGCATAATTATCCGGCACAGTGTTGTATATCTATGTTAATGTATGGTAGGGTTACTCTTCCACTTACGAGTTTTACACATGTCTCCTTGATAATCGGGATCACATCCAGTCAAACATGTCCCATTAATATTGGAACACTGTTTTACATCACGGCAATGTCCACATGTTTTACTGCATTCGGATCCATACTTTCCTTTATCACAAGCTATAAATTGAAAAAAAAAAATATTCGTATTAATGATACTAAAACAATGTCAAAAAGGTAAATTTTCGAATGATTTTGAAAGATATTCTCAATAGCAAACGTATGTTTATTAACAATGAGCAAATGAAACAAAACACTTACGAGTTTTACACAGATTTTAACTAATGTAAACTAATAAAAAGATACTTGGATTTTAGAGTGCATTAAAAAAATGATTTTCAAAAAAATTAACGTTATATGAGTTTTTTAAGCGTTCATTCCTTAAAGGGTGCTTGCAAGAAAAGCGAGCTAAAAAAAAAAACAGTGCGCGAGTAGAAAACAAAACCAAACTATGCATTGACACAGTGCCTTATAATCAAAACATTAACCATCAGCTCTACCTTAAATTTTAGATGTGAATTGTTCAGCTGTAAATTGTTATGTTTTTTAAGGATAAAAAATCATATATTTTACCATTTAAATGTGATTTGCATTAATTTTGTAATATATAGCTT
Source organism: Magallana gigas (assembly GCF_963853765.1). Lineage (NCBI taxonomy): Eukaryota > Metazoa > Mollusca > Bivalvia > Ostreida > Ostreidae > Magallana > Magallana gigas. The sequence continues at coordinate 69,315,453 of NC_088853.1, read as the reverse complement.
TTCTTCTGAAGGAGATTAAAGCAGTCTAAACATGACCATCGACCCTTCTTAAATCTATTCATAAGTTATCTAGTATTCAAAACGCGTTATTAATAAAGTGAATTCTGCTTATACCACATGGTAAGGTTTGTCGTGTGTTTTTGAGCATTGAATGTCGTATATAACGAAAAAAAAAACCTTAATGTAAACATTTAATTATTAATAATTGCTACAAAACTTTTTGCAGAATTAAACACAAAATATCCTAGATAATTTTACAATGTGAAATATCACTGACAGATTTTTAATTGCATACGTCGCACTGTTAATTGCAAAGATTTTAAATGTTTAGACTATAGCCGTACAATATTAATCATAATTTGTTTTGTTTAGAGTTGCACATAGGCAGTTTTACCTAGTTCACATCGGTAATCTTGATATCCAGGTTTACAGCCATGACAGGTGCCCGTCTCTATGTGACAGTACTGACAGTTAACGTCTGGACAGGGGAGGATATTGTTTGACCCGTAACATCCGGTAGAAGGACAACCTATGATATGAATAAGATACTTAAGGGTTTTAAAATATGCACCATGCGATAAAACAATTAATGTTTAAATGGTTTATATCAGATTTTAATGTACAACCGTGTGGGTTTAAAATGGACAGTTGCATAAAACGGTCTTTGGTTACTTAAATCCACAGCTTTTTAGTTGTTGTTTTTTTAAATTGCATTTTGATTCTTATCGTGCGAGGAAATATACAAACACTGAGACTTTCACCAACAAATACAGGACCATATGTCATCAGTCTGTTAATTTTTATTAAAATATCACGTCATGTACCTTAACTTATTCTGATCATAATTTGAAAGCCGTATGACATTACACTACACTCACCATACACCTCCACCTCACAGAGGGCACTGGCAACAGAATCGGAGTACTCGTCAGGGTAGGTAACTCCTGGTAGTCTCTCGTTGTAGTATATGACGTACTGTCCATGTACAGGACAGGTTGTGGTGAAGACAGCAGGTATGGTGTCTAGTGTAAAGTTATCGTCCTTGTAACACAGTGTTCCCTGTAGTCTGTCTGTTGTATTGGAGACGAACACCGAGAATCCAAGGAAGTACTTAGTGAGCAAATTAGATGGACCTGCATAAAATGTCAATCAATTGATGGACGTACATTACAATGTAGCTAGACAAAGTTTAACAAACATATGGTATTAAAGACAACTTATGATGTCGTATCTGTAAAAGAGGGCACCCAGTATGTATTTTTTCAAACAATGGGAAAAAAATGAAGGGTTTACACTAAAATTAGATTACTATAGTACCTATTTGTGTTTGATTTGCTTTTTTTAGCTTAAAAAAAACAAAAACATTAGATGAACGGTATTTCATACATTTTGTTTGGTTGTAGTCTGTCTATTGTATTGAGTACGTACAAAGAAATTGCACACAGCACTGTTGACATTAAATGAATTTGCAGTAAACATCAAAAATAATATTTATTTTTTCTTTTAGAATTTTGATTAATAAAGCTAGATACTTATTGGAGTTCCTAAATCGCATTCGTTCTATTAGAGTCGCGCACAGTATGTTTATATAATTTACCTTTCATGTAGGAGGCAGAAGTAAAATTAAAACAAGAAAATTACTAATAGGAAATTAGTGACAAAGAGCAGACAAACGTATTATCACACAGTTTAATCTCAGTTGTTAACATCCATCAACTCATATTGAGTATTCACGGGTTGGTCATAAAGAAGTATTTCGTCCTAAAGAAGCTTTTAATTAAAAAAAAACGGTTTGTATTCATTATCATACCCTTAGTGATTCACACCAAGGCTCACAAGAGCAGTACATGTCCTTTATCGTGCTAACACCTACTGCGACACTGGGCCTATTATTCGTTGCATAGTCACAATATAGATTTATTTGTAAGGATTCTAACACACTATTATCTCTAGGTAAAACTGCACTTTCAAAGATATCCGTGCAGAAATGTTCTGTAGAAATAGCTTATTTCATGAAAAATATAGCAAATGTTTAAACACAGTTTAGATTTCAATTGTTGAACATCCATCAAATGATACTGAGTATTAACACCTTTCTAAAAAAGCAGTGTACCCAGGGAGAACGTTCTGTTTACATTGTAAACCATTTCTCCACACGCGGCTTACAAGAGAAGTGAGGGTCCTTTATCGTGCTAACACCTACCGTGACACTGGACATATCTAATGTTACATGGTTACGGTATTGATCTATTTCTATCTCAGTAGTTATAACAAGTGGATTTCAGGTTTAAGCATGTTGCATTACTGATCATTTTAATACTGATGTGATATAGTGTCGTAATTATCAGACGTATATATAGTAATTAATATAGATATTTAAATTTACATCGTTCAACATTTCATAAAATACCCAATGTGCTTGAATTTTTATTTTATTTTAATGTTGATATTACTTATAATAATCAAAATAACAAATTTATCATCTTGTTAATCGGAGAATTGATTTTTTGTTGAGGTTGAGAAGATGTAATTCTAGAGGTTAAATTTCATGGAAACAATTTAATGAAGATTAATATCACACACTTTTGGGTTTTACAAGATAGTGTTTCATACATCTAACGTATTGGTATATCGTCGTATTTTATTTCAGAACACAATATTCTAATAGACTGGTTTACTCTAATAAGAATTTGGGTGATATGTGGGGCTAAACACTAAATGTTTCGATACATCTATAGTCAAAACATAAAGGCTAAACACTAACTGTATCGATACAGCTATAGTTGAAGCATATTTATATCTTACAGGACTCTTAGTAAATGTGACTATACCCCATGGTTCATTGTCCGTCATGAAGTAGATGGTGATGTGGTGAATGCTGTGGATGGTGGTCAGGTTCACCCACCAGGTGGCGGTTAGTCCGGACCCTGATGCAGCACATTGACCTCTAAACGCACTCAGGTCTGATTTACGTCCGTCCACAGCGTTACTGGCGTCATATGTGTCACTATACCGTGGGTACTGTTGGTATGCTGGTTTGTTGAGGGCGACATTAACTGTTTCGAAGAAAAAAAAAGCCTTTTAAAACAATGTTAAGCTACAATTCGTTAAAAAAAGAAATGTATATTAATATGGAAATAGAAAATTTATTTTAATAGGTCATTACGTTTCTAAATCAAATGTATACTTATTACAACCACATGTATAAACAACATCATTTAAAGGTACAATAAAAACCGGACGATTTTTTATAAAAAAAATATATGCATCGAGATTTTTTTTATTGTTTCGTCGCTATTTTAGCGGACATTAATTTTTCTTTAATTTACATTGTACACAATGACTGCATCGTGTATTGTTTTATATCATCAGTATTTACATTAATTAAAGTTTTCGAGTTGATCACGTGCTTTGAATGAAATATTTTAAAAATATACAATGTCTGAGTTAAGGGCACGATAATTAGGCGTCATTTTATTTCTGTATGTTAAAATATCACCCACTATGACAAGCTGTTGATCCTCTGTAGATTCATATCATGTTTTACCTTGAACTAGATTGTTTAAGGTAAAATACAACCCATTGTAACGTCATGTACATTCTTAATTTTAACGTAACATTGAGAACAAATATAAATGAATAATGGGTTTAAAAAATTACGAGTCATATTACCTTTGAATTTTAAATCCAGCATAAGAACCCATTAACGTCGTTAACAAAATATAGGGACATGAAGCGTCATAGTTCAAACTAACTGGCCGTGAAACAATGAGATGTTCTTATTTTATTGACAATCTAAGCGTTTTGTTTTCGATTAGGAAATATTGACAAAGTACAGTATTATAATAAAACACTTGTTTCATTTTTCCGATATCATGATCCTTGAACGTGTATTTAGATACAGTAATCAGAGCAAATATTCGTTACTTAAAAAAAAACCCAAAAACCAAAAACTTTAATATGTTGAGTCGAACGAACGAAAAATGTTCTTTCTGAATATCAAAAGTTCACCAACTATAAAAGATTAGGCCGATTTTATTTATTAACAAATTAAATGTAAACTTAAAAAAAAAAACTGTCTCACCGTAACCGTTAGCAAAGACAAAAACTCCGACACACACAAACACTGCATACATCTTTGTGACGAGCCCGGACATCAGAAAATGAAACAGGAAACACACCGACTCTTGAATTCTGTTTATAGTTTCACGTAGACATCTGTTGAACAGAGTGTCGTAGAAGAGGGTCTTTACCCTCCAAATTATCAAAGTTTACTTATTTCAAATTTGCGTTCAGAAAAAGTAGACTTCGGGATGTTATAATATTATAACCCATTTCCTCGTTTAAATATGAATCGTAATGGTAAGTACGTAATTATTGTCGCTTAATTAAATTTAAAAAAAACAAGGAAAGGGAGTGCTCTTGAAAATTTACAAAAATAGAACGGATATATCGCCATTAGCATTTTCCTGGTTATCGACACGCCGGTATTATCAAGATAGCCATCACAGATATTACACTTGAAATACAATGTTAATTAAAGCTATGTTCTATTAAACGTTTTTCTGTTAGTGTGACTAGTTTATAAACGAAAAAAAAGAGACAATGTGGACAGTTTTAAGGTCTGTTGTTAAAGCTGAACACCGCTCTTAAATAGGCACTGTCCGCCATATTTCTTTTTCATCAGAGCTACCTCTACAACCCCTATATAACACGAAGACCTCTAAACAGTGCAAAGTACTTTGCTGTAGAAATCTCACCTGTGTGGAAGAACATCTTGCCTCGCCGTGTTACTCGTTTGCGATGAAATTATTATCTTATTCTACGCACTGTTTTCGAGCCGAGAGAGTATTAACATCAAAAAGATTGGTCAATGCATTAATTACAAACAAAATATGTACATAGAATAAGAAATAAATGCATGAAATCCAAAGACCACGAAAGTAATACTACATATCATATGCATAACCAGATCATTTAAAGGTTCAATAAAAACCGGACAGCTTTGATAATAAGATAGATGCATCGTGATTTTTCTCGTTTCGTCGCTTTTTTGCGGACAATATTATTATCGCTGTATAACTTGAAATGTAAACAAAGAAAACGTGTGCTCTTTAAAATTTGCAGTGATATTATGTAAATATCACATCTAGCATATACTTATTTATTTTTAAAATATGTAATAATAAGCAATTTTTTGTGTATTTATTACAGCACTGGATTTTAAAAAAGTTAATTATGTTCATGGCCTACCGATTTTTATTGAATTTTTGATATTTATCCATCATTTTTAATTCCTTATAAAGTCAGTAGATCAACGTCATAGAACTGTATTATAATAGTAAAATACTAGTATTCAACAAAAAACGGAAAAGTCCGTAGACAATTAGGTGTATATGTTACATTAAAAGTTAAAATTCATCAATTTAATGTTTACTCGCACATCTTATGTAACATATACAACGTCATTTTACACCAAAGAATTTTTGACAGGCTGTTAGGTAGTAATGTAAACATTTCGGTTTCTTTGGAAATACATTCTTCGGCCCATTAGCTTGACACTTCGAAATTCCACGTAGATGAACTTATTATACCCGCACTTTCTAAAGAAAGTTCAGGGTATATTGTTGTTACCCTGTTCCGTCCGTCCGTCCGTCTGTCCGTCCGTCCGTCCGTCCGTCCGTCTGTCACGTTTTACTTTCTCAAACTGCTCTTACATCTTATAAACCAGCAAACTGAACTCTTGGAGTTTGATTTGGGGTATCATGTTGTTTTGTAAAAAAGTTTCAAAAATTCTCTGTTAGTCCTGGGGGTCAAATAATTGGTAAAAAATGACGTTTTTTCACAAAAAACCTTCTTCCTCGAACTCCTCCTACATTTTCAAAAGTAGACAAATCATCTTTTGGAATATGTTCAATTTTCAATTTTGTCCTGGGGGTCATTTAATGGCTAAAAAATGACGTTTTTTTACAAAAAAACTGGTTTAAAAAACGTCATTTTTTTTAAGCAGTAGCCAAATGATCTTCTAGAATATGATTGGGGGTGTCATATTGAGGCATGATCAGGTTCCAGAATTTTTTTTTAATTAAGGGGATCAGTGGGCAACAAAAAATGACGTTTTTTGGCAAAAAAAATATGGTTCCCAGAACTCCTCCTTACAACTTTTTGAGTAGCTACATCATCTCTTGGGATATAATTTGGGCTGTCCTATAGATGTGCAATAAGGTTTTAAAAATTTAAATTTCATCCTGGGAGTCAAATAGTAGCAGAAAATTGACGTTTATCACTAAAAAATCAAACATTGATCCAAGAGCTCCTCTTATGATTTAATGGATAGACAATCATATCTTGGGATATGATAGGGACTGTTCTATAGATGTGCAGTAAGGTTTTCAAAATTTAAATTTCATCCAGGGAGTCAAAATGTAGCAGAAAATTGACGTTTATCACTTTAAAAAAAACATAGATCCTAGAACTCCTTTTATGATTTAATGGATAGACACATCATATCTTGGGATATGAAAGGAACTGTTCCATAGATGTGCATTACGGTTTTGAAAAATTAAATTTAACCCTGAGGCCCATTACCTACCAGTACATACCTTTTGATGCCCTTTAAGGATCAAGAATATATATGGTTAAGGTGTGGGGATCTCAACCGTTTTCGAGATATTCGTGCACTTCCTGTTCAAGGGGGGTCATGACAACCCCCGGGGCCCATGACCTACATACCGTTTGATGCCCCTTGACACAAGGTACAAGAATATATATGGTTTAAGGGTGGGGATCTCAACTGTTTTGAAGATATTAAGGGACTTGCTGTTTGAGGGCGTCAGGACCACCCACAGGGCCCATGACCTACATAACATTTGATGCCCCTTGACATCAGAAACATGAATATATATGGTTTAGGGGTCATGATTATAACAGTTTCTGAGATATATGGTAATTTCAAATTCCTGGGGGGTGGGGATGACCCCAGGGGTCAGATCTAATAAACCCTATATATTGCCAGTAACAGCCAATATATGATTATGAAAACCCTTTATTATTATCTTTGTCCGTTTTCAAGTTACCATTTACAATAGAGTCTATGATTCTTTCTACAAGGTTCAATGTTAGACCCCACACCCTTTTGACACCCCCCTCCCCCCCCCTCCCCCGAAAAGTGGTTGTCTAACCCAAAATGAGAAAAATCAAACCAGGGTGCACAACTAGATTTGCAGGCCTATCATATCCTAGAGTTTTGTACAATTCTGTTCAGCCATCTCTGAGAAACAAGTTCAGAGCGGGAAAGAAGAAAAAGAAGATGAAGAATATATACATGTATTAAGAACCGTACAAAAACAATAAGTCTCCAAACTTCATTCAGGAGACTTAATAATTAATAAAGATTAAATAGAGATAGGATCATCAAACATCAATAATTTAAAGATAATTGACAATTTCTGATTCTAAGGGGGTCAGGATGACCCCTTAGGGTCATGACTTACATGCCATAATGATCTGATGCGCCTGCATGACCTAAGGAGGAATAATATCTTTGGATTAAGGTGGGGATCTCAATGGTTTTTATGATATTTGATAATTTCAGGAAGAGCACTTGGGATCATAACCTACATACCATCTTAAATGCCTTGAACAAAGAAACAATAATATAATATGTACATGATATATATGATTCAATTTAAGAACCCAGATATAGATCAATCATCTGTTTTGTAATACTTCCTATGTATATATACATGTACATGTATTAGTTTGTGTTTTGTTCTATACTATTTATGTTCATGACTGTAGTATGGCTTAGTCTTATTTTAAATTACATTAAAAAATTGTCAAATATATGACTTGGAACCCCCACTCCCAAACAAACTCAAATATAAACTGTTCTCTCCCCCCCGCCCCCCCTTCCTTGTCGAATAATCTATTAAAATCAAAATATAATTTGGGTGTCTAAAAACTTTTATAAACTGGTAAAAAATGTTATTCTTAAAAAAAATTACATTACACCTTGCATAATTGACAAATGATCTATTGAGATAAGATCAGAGGTCATGTTTCTACCTTGGGATCAATAAGTAGTATTCATTGACAAGTTAAAATTAATTAATAACAATAAATGATTCAAATTATAAATGTTTATACTCCACATTCATCCCCCCCCCCCCCAATCTAACCTGCTTATAAAGATTCAGTCTTCTTAATACATTCTTACATGTGTACAGTAGCAAATTTTAAATCATTTCTTAATTGCTTTTTCTCTCGTGATTCACATTAACATTTTGGAAATTGCTTAATTCAATTTTTAAGATTTATAAACAAAATGTTATATGCATCACTGCCATGTGTATTCACCTATTTGGGGCAATTGTAAAGTCTCCTAAACAAAGCAGTGACATCATTAGGCTAGGAATTACCCACATGGATCAAACACTACTGTATAACATATGAATAAGATAAAATACATTATTATTTCTAGTTCTAAAATGTCAGGGTGTCTCCAAGGGGGCATAATCTTACAATACAATTTTACGCGCAATGACACAAAGAGCAAAAATAAATTAAACGGTTTAGGGATGAGGATCTCAGATCTCAGAAGTTAACAAAATATACAGTGTATCATATCATTTCCTATTTCATAAAGGCGGAGGGATGGGGGGGATGGGGGGGGGGGGGTTAAAGACAACACCTGGGGGTCATTAATGTACTTTACACCAGTTGATGCATCATAATGACTTTAGAAGATATTTTGTATTTTCCTGTTTCGTGGGGTCAGAACAGTCCCATAAGGTCATGACCTACATTGTATTTGATGCATTATAATACATTAAGAAAGAAATACTCCTTCCTTCCTATTATTACTCATATAAAAAATATAAGTGTCTACACTTACATACATATAAAATACACAAATTTAATAAGAAATTGTTTATACAGGGTCAATATGGGGTCAACTCAACAGTGCATGCAGTCTGACAAATGAAAAAAATAACTTTTGCAGCTAAAATGACAGAAACTTTACAAATGCGATAGGATAGGTAACGATGATAAGCTTATTTAAATATTAAAAGATGATGATACAGTATGCTGTCAAAGGGAGATTACATTTAGAAAGTGAAAGTAGAACTGATATACATGTGTATGTATGCTGGCAGGAATCCCATGCTGGCATCTTATTATATTGTGCTACTGCTACTACATGTATTATGCTTACCTAAATTGGTCAACATCATAATGATAATCCAATTAAAACACAATAATGAATTTAACTACCGTAATCCTTTTCTGCATACGGAAAACACAGACATGTATGTATGGGTGTTGCTAAAACGCGGAACGGAAAACGGAACGGAATGGAAAATATCATCACGTTTATCGCTTAAAAAGGGTATAGACTGGCCAGAAACGATTTACTTTGTATCTTTTATTTATATCTAATGAATGATTATCAACATGTTGCTATCTTATTAATATTCATATGAATTTCTATCAATTATAGCATTGTATTCATTCGGCTTTAGTTGAGTACGAAACGGAAAAATCAAATGTATACGAATTGTGAAACATTAACATGATTAAACGAGCAAATTAGCTATAACTTTTTACTTATTTCTCTTATATGGTATTGCTGGCATATTAGCGTAACGTACGCAGTTAGTGAAAGCGTTTTATGCGTGTTTTGAGTATTTTTATTTTCAAATATGATGTACATGTATATACTTACATCAAAATTGAATTTTCGGTGTTCTAGACGATCTTTTATCATACAGACGATACAGTATCATTGAGATGGAAGAAAAAAACTGTAAGACTGACGACATTAAAAAATTAAAATACAGTAAACATTAAAATACCCGGTAATTTGTGAAACTAGTAATTTGTGAAACTAGTATTTTTAGCAATGCAATTTTGTTTACGTTTGCATTACAAAGCATGCAGTTGTTTATTCCAGCAGCTATATACATATGATCCGAATAGAGAGCTCTAGACGTTGCCTGGTTTGATTTTCCGATTATATATTGGGACTATAGTCTGTCGATCCAAAAATATTCATGCAGCACATTTGGACGATTTATAATGGAAAATGTTGACATCTTTTCTCCATTTGGAAGTCACTCAGAAGACCTTGCACAATTTTTCAACACCATCATCCGGGTCTGTTAAAATGCAAAACCCCGTAGACTTCTTTATTTTTAGCCGTGTATTTATACCAGCTGATAAGCTAGAGAGGACGTTTTAAAGAAAGAATAATGAGAATGTTTAATGCTTCTAAAAGAGAATCGCTTGAACCCTGAGGTATATATAAATATACAGCAAAAAGTGAATCGAGGATATTTTGGGACATAATATAGTGGTCAATGCATGTACTGTTAATTTTGAGGAAATAAATATTCTTGAATAAATAATCTAATATTGCTAATCTTTCAAAAAAAAAATTAAAAAGGTACATAAAGTATATCGTTTTAGCATACTTAACAAATCTATGAGGTAAATAACATTAGATAAGATTTTCCGTTTTCCTTCCGTTCCGTTTTCCGTTCCGCGTTTTAGCAACACCCATGTATGTATACACGTGAACCCATCTAATCGAAGAGCTGGGTAAAACTAGTACCCGCTAATGAGACATGCAAACCTGTGTTGTGTACGTAACTTCAGACAAAGATCAGTCATTTGTAACATGCATGTATTTTTATGACCTATTCTTCAAATCCACTTGCACTATTTTATTAGGTAAATAACAGCTTTAAGGTGGTGCTGGACACCTGCATATTGTGATGTACATGTATACTTCCTATTGAGATAAACAATAAAGTATGTTGACTATTGATTAAATATTTACCCCCCAAATAATGTTACCTAAAATTGAAGCGCAATGGGTTAGAGCGTTTACATGTCTGTAAGAGCATTGGGGTCCAAGGTGTATTTTTGGTAATTTACGAATTTTCATGGGGAGGGGGGGTCTGGACCCCTCACTCCCACCCCTTCTCTAAATCTGTGCACACGATGATGTTCATGTAGGCACACAGAAGCAAATCTAAAACCGGCAACCGCCACGGGGAGGGGGCATAATTTAATTTTTAATTTTGTTTGTAATAATTATATAGACCATTATACTTCCTATGACATAAAATGTTGAGATTATTGATTAACTGAAAATTCACTGCAAACAGTTCTACCCCAAATTGCACATAAAGTGCTGCTCATGTCACGATGTGTATTATCATATGGGCAGGGATCTCATCCTTCAGTTATGAAAATTATAATTTTTAAATGTATTACCGGAGTTTGCATGTAGCCTTCATTTTTAATTAAACTGGTATAAAACAGTGTTATTTAGGGGCAAACACATGGTGCGGGTATTACTGTCTAATGACAGCATCTAGTTTATTTTGTTTCGGCTTCAAGTTAATCCTGTCTTTGTTACAGGTATTCTTTGCGGAAATGCGAGTAATTGTTGTAACACCTTTGGTGTTAGCTAACAGTGTCAAGCATCAAAGAAATTTTGCCGAAATTGGGCGTTAACCTTTTTAAAATGAGTTACCTGATTGGTCAATTTCAAGTCCGTAGAGTGACAGCGTTGGCAATTGAGTTTTACGAAATCACTTTTTAACTTGCGGCTCATCGAAATAAACATATTTTAATTAATTTCTACGGATTTTGATTTCGATTCCTTAGGTATGTGAGTACCTCACATAGCCACAAATCTGCTGAGCTATTCCCCAAACATCACGACGGTGAAAACCAGAGTGTGATATATATATAACACCAACAATTAGGAAAAACGCCAAGCTGCTGACAAGGTTGTTCTATCTATAGAGGGTAATCGTGTTCATAGATCCAGACATGTAAACTTGTAAATCTGAAGATGCAATCGTGTTGATGTGGGAGCCTGAGTATGAATATGTGTAATTCTGATCGTGTAACCTATAAAATTCGGGCATAAACACGTTTAGATTTGACTCAGTTCCTTCGCATGATGCACATTTTGCTACTTGATTGTTTACATTAGTTAATTAAACCTTTAAATTTGCATACTTTCAATCCGTAGTTTCTGCATTTGTAACTTTAGGCTCAGCAATAGCACATCTGACTTGATACAAATTGACAGATGCAAAGTCAACACGTTCGTCGAATTTTGACTTGACCTTATATGGCAACTGCCTTGCTGCGGGAAAATGCATGCCGTAATCGCCGGAATGGACAACAAGAAACATAATATTCAGCTAAACTGTTGCAGTAAGCTTTTAATGGACGGCACCTTTACTGTCGAAAATACCGGTATTATTTTTAGAAAAAAATTGAGGTATGAATGAAACTGGACCAAACAGGAAGAGGTTCATGTATAAAAAAAATCGTTGCCGATGTGACGAATGCGCTAATTTCCGTAACATAATTCTCATGGTATTATAAAAGGAAATGCCTAATATCTTATTTCTCAAAAAATAAAATTGACATGTTTCAATTTCTTTAATTTCAATTTCTTTATTGCAAAAGACATACGTCTTGTAGCACATATAAGGTGAACATTGCAAAAGTATGGGCAAAAATTGACGGTCAGTCCTTACAAATCTTGCAGTTTGCGTACACTCATATGTTTACAGAATAATTTGTATTTGGAGAATGACATACAGGTTACTGAAAAATATATACACAAAAATAACACACACACACACACACATACATGCATTACCGACCACTCGAGGACTATGACACCCCACCTTCCTCCGAGGACCATACTTTCTAATTGAGCTATTTACTCAAGATTTTGTACTAATATGGGGTATGGCTCTAGTTATACGATGGGAGGTTGCAGTATGCAGTATTTAGGTAATGAAAGCATGGTATTTTCACTATGCTTTAGAGGACGTTCCGGTTTCGTAAGAGGACGTTGTGTTAACTTGAGAGGACGATGTGTTAGCCATGAGAGGGCGGTGTGTTGTCCATGAGAGGACGTTGTGTGAACTTGAGAGGACGGTGTGTTAGCTATGAGAGGACGGTGTGTGTTTTAACCATGAGAGGACGTTGTGTTTATATCCCACAAAACAATCAACGTTTTTACTTTTGATCAATCTTACTATGTACTGTAAAACGTGCGACATATGTTGGCAATGATTCATTATTGTTCATGCACAATCGGGAGGTGGTATCAAAATGCGTATGATAATATCCTGAGGTAGAAGGTACTTTTATTAATTCCTGTGAATTTGATGTTTTTATAAAGATTGAATATACTTTAAAATGAACTAAACATATGAATGTAACCAATCATGGAAAAAATATGGCATGAAGGACAACAGATTTGAAAATACGTCATAAACTTAATACGTTTTTAAACTTTAAACAGAAAATATTCTTAATGTTACTCGTATTAGGGGTTATTTTCCTCTCGAAAACAGTGTCGACAACAGTCGCCAATTTCAATTTTCTCATAAAATCTTTGCAATGCATGTTGTCTATATTGTTTGAAAGGAAATTCCTCTGAAATTGATGTCTTTTGCAACTAAAGCCGCAGTCACAACTGGCCGTACGTGTTTGGTGATCGTGCGTGTGCTACGAGTTTTGCAAGTTTTGGCTCCCGTGCACGTGTCTGATCGTAGCGTTAGAAATTGTGTTGAAGTGATTGAGAGTGCAACGTAAGGCAAATGGACGTTTGACGTGCCAGTCGTAGGTGTCACGTACAGTTTTGTTTGGAGACCGGTTGCTACTCTCAACGCGCGATGCTCGTTAGAACCGTACTTGTGTATTACGATTATCGTGAAGCAGACGTACATGTACGTTTGCCTTGCAGACGGCTGTAATAACATCCGTGTCGTAGGTCACCTGCAAGTCAATCATACCGACGTCTTTCCGTGTCCTGCGATAACTGAACGGACAATTATATTTTTTCACATGAAATAGAGAACATTATGTCTTTACTGAAATATATCTACTGTAAGCAAGTAAATATAAAAACGTCAAAAGAACGTTTATAGAAAAAGAAGACTGTTATTTTATTGTATTGTGGTCTTCCTGCTTTGGTGATTAAACGAGCTAAACTGGACAACACAAATGAAGAATATTTTGACAAAATAATTCATCTTTCGAACCTTATACCAATAGATATTGAAAACTTTTCTGAAATCTAGAAGAAAATTTGCGCAAAAATCAAATTTCAGCGAATTAATTATCAACTAATAATTTTCCTTGTCAATGTAAAATTTTAAATGATTTTCCAATTTTATTAACTAAATGTTTTTGTTAAAGCCTTCGGGCTTTATTGGATTTGATCACGCCCCGACCAAAAGTATCACCTCATAATACTCAAAGAATGATTCCTTATTCCTTATATATTGTAATAATAATTACTATAGGTTACAAATTTACAATATTTAGACACCCTTGAGTCTAAAATGGTGAGGATAAAACCCCTGGTCTAATGTTTCACAAAAAGTACGCGGTTTACAAAGAAGAATTATCATACTGATGAAAACAACAATATTCTTTAGTAGGATTTGTTGGAGTGTTTTGTGTAGTTTGTTTTAGAAAAAAATATCGTTCTGTCGTAAATATCAATTTATTTCCATATTCCGAAAATATACTAGTATACGATTCTAGATCTATCATCGCACGATTGCAAGTCAAAGTCATCGTGAAATCTTTTGCTTTTTCTCTATAATCTACTTCAAAATATACTTCTTTCCTGGCCTGTTTTTATTCTATGCCTTTCATCCTTTTGTCAAAATGAACGCATCTGTTTGATTTTAGTTTTCATAAGGGGTTATAGAATCTTTGATCTTGATGAATAGTAAAACTGTCGTTTTTGACTACATATTTATTAATAACTCATTCTATTATATTCCAACAGATTTCAAGGTTGGGAAAATCCCGGGTACTCATTCAAATGGGATTCGAATGACTGATCACAGATTTCTAAAACTCTATTATGATATAGATAAAACAAAAAAGGGAACCGGATATTGGAAGCTAAATGTTTCTTATCTCGAAAATGGTAACTACAAAAAGAGAATTAGCGATATCGTTCATAACATAGATCCATCCTTAAGCCCACTTACTACGTGGGAATTGATTAAAAGAAATGTAAGAGAATTTTCCATTAAATTTGCAAAAACTGAGCAAAAATCATTTAAACAGAAAATAAAGACAATAGAACATGAAATAGGTGAATTAGAAAATGAACACGCTGACAGTTTCAATTACAAAAAACTAAAAACATTAGAAGCGGAATTAGATTCCTTGTACGATAAAAAAGCCAAAGGGGCTCAAATAAGATCTAAAATCAAATGGATAGAAGAAGGGGAGAAAAATTCTAAATATTTTTTGGGCCTAGAAAAACATAATCAGGCGTCAAATGTAATTAAAGAAATAAAATCAGAGAAAGGATTAAAAATAAACAAAACGAATGCAATATTGGGGGAAATGCTTATGTTCTATCAAAATATTTATACAAATAAAAATATTCCAATTGAAAATATTAATACATATCTGTCGGAAATAAGCGAAAATCCTACGCTAAATAACGATGATAGAAATTATTTAGATAATTTTCCCTCATATGAAGAATGTAGAGAGGCAGTAAATAACATGAAAAAAGAAAAATCGCCTGGTTTAGATGGCTTACCTTGTGAGTTTTATCAATGTTTTTGGGACATAATCGGTCCTTTTTTCTACAAAGCTCTTAATGAAATATTTCAAAGAGGTGAACTGGCATACTCTCAAAGACTTTCTGTGATATCTTTAATTTACAAAAAAGGGGAAAAAGATAGCTTAAAAAATTACCGACCAATTAGTTTAACAAATACAGACTATAAAATCATTGCTTTCATTTTTGCGAAAAGATTACAAACAATATTAACTAAACTAATTAGCGAACAACAAACTGCATACATTAAAGGGCGGTATATCGGAGAAAACGCTCGATTAATTCTAGATGTTTTTGAATACTGTGAAACAGAAAATCTTGATGGCATATTACTCTTCTTGGACTTTGAAAAAGCATTCGATTCCGTGGAGTGGAATTTTTTTTTTTTTTTTTTTTTTTTTTTTTTTTTTTTTATTCAAACTTTCAGGTACAAGTTATTTACATCTTCTTATATGTTTAGTTTACAGTGTATACACATCACATATTCACTTCATTTGAAATTTAGAATATAAGTATAATATAAACACAGTCACATAAAAAAGCACACGTACAGACAGGTGTATGCACCGACAGACAGACATATATATGCACAAACAATCTTGAAAAATTGCTTTTATCACCCATGAAAGTTGGAGTATTTTTAGTTATGAGGTGGGGGGGGGGTGAAAGAGGGTGGAGAAAGAGAGGGGAACACTATCTATCAAAAACATATGCAAGAGAATACATAAAGGTAGACTTATATTTTTTTGTTAATATTTGCTTACAATTTCCTTGCAGCTATTATAAACACATTTTATAACAAATCGCAAATAGTTTGCCAATACTTTTCATACTCAGCAAATTTACAATTCTTCAACAACAGTAGTTTCTCAATATGTATTCTGTCAGTGACTGTTTGTTTTAACATGAGCGTCGAGAGGTTTGGGACATTCTTATACTTACTGGCAAAAATAAATTGTTTTACTGTAAGAATCAATATGTTTTGAAGTCTATACATATTTCTGTTTTTGAATTTACCAAAAAGTATAGTTTTTTTATCAAATGTCATTAAAAAATTAAACTTGCTTCTTAACCATTCTTCAAAGTAGAGCCATATTTCTTTGACATGAAAACAGTCCACAAATAAATGTTCTATAGTTTCTTTATCTTGATTACAGAAAGAGCAGGCTGG
This sequence comes from Magallana gigas, assembly GCF_963853765.1. Taxonomy (NCBI): domain Eukaryota; kingdom Metazoa; phylum Mollusca; class Bivalvia; order Ostreida; family Ostreidae; genus Magallana; species Magallana gigas. The sequence goes on along the minus strand of NC_088853.1, from coordinate 69,298,639 downwards.
TGAATCAATTATATTGAGTTTGAAAAGGTACTCATTTGTTGGCAAAATTCTATGTAAAATCTGGAATTGCAACCATTGAAATTTGGATTCTTTCGAGGTTTTAAATGGGAGTTCAAAAATATTATTCCATTCTATTTCTGTAAAAGCAAATCCACTTTCTGTCCACTTCTTTACTGAACGAATTGACTCTTTTTTGTTATCGATGAGTACATAATACATATCCTTACATCCTTTGCTTTGTTTGTAAAAAATACTGAGAGAATTTGGAATAAATGGTCCATATTCTACCTTATTATTATCTAAGGCTTTTAATCTTTCAAAAACTGCTCCTTTCAAACTCCTATATTCTAGAAAATTGGTCTTAACATTTGAGTTTTCAAGAGTTTCAAGGCTTACAAAATTGCCTTCTTCTGTCATCAAATCTTTAATAAATTTATAACCACAGTTGAAATAATTCTTAATAAAAATTGATGAGTTATTAATTTTAATATTAGGATTAAACCATATATGTTCATTAAGTACTTTTATGTCATTTTGGCTATAGGACATAACAATTTTAACCCAATCTAATAAAACTTCTTTCCAAAACTTGTTACTTATCTTATTGCTAATATTGGTAATAAAGTCTGAACCTTTTTCCCATAGGGTTTCTATTTTTAATCCTACTTCTGATTCAAACAGTTTTACCCACTTTGTATTAGAGTGGATAAGTCTTCTTATCCATGTAGATTTCAATGCACAAACAAATTCCATATAGTCTATCATTTTTAATCCCCCATATCTATAATCTTGAATTATAATGTTTTTCTTTACCTTATGGACCTTGCCTCCCCATAAAAAAATGTAAATTTCTTTCTCAAACTGTTGAAGGTATTCTACACTAGGTTTTGGTATAGTTAGGATTAAGTGGTTAAGTTTTGGTATTATCAGAGTTTTAATCACAGTCAATCTTCCAACTGTTGTAAGATTTCTTAATTTCCATTGCTTTATCAAACGGGTTACTTCCAAAAATTTTGATGGGTAATTTAGTTCTACCATTTCATTCAAATTAACAGAAAATTTAACACCGAGTAGATCAAAAGTGGGATTGTTCCAGTCAAGCTTCCATCGCGAGTGGTGAAAAACTTCTTTTGAAAATTTTTTACTTCCGATCCATATCATTTTAGTTTTGGAGAAATTAATTTTTAGACCAGATATGCATGCAAAATAATCAAGTTCTCTTAAAATACCATCCATGGACTGAGGTGATCCATCAAATATTATTGAAGTGTCGTCAGCATATTGCGAAAGTTTGTATTCTACACCATCAATTTCAATTCCACGGATTTCTTTATTATTTCGAATCAAAATCCCTAGAACCTCAGCACATAGCAGAAAAAGATATGGGGAAATTGGGTCACCCTGTCTACATCCTCTTTGAGGAAAAAAATAATCAGAGGCAATTCCATTTTGTATAACACAAGATTTAATATCACTATAAAAAGTTTGGATCCAGTTTTTGATTGAAATCCCAAAATTAAAGAAATCCAGTGTTTGGTATATAAATTTCCAAGAGATAGTATCAAAAGCTTTTTCAAAATCGATTAACATTAGAAGGCCAGGGATCTGATTTTGTTCAGTATATTGCATTATATCATATATCATTCTAATATTTTCTCCAATAAATCTACCTTTTAAAAACCCAGTTTGGTCTTCATTAATTAATTTATATAATACAGTTTTTATTCTATTAGCAATGCAACCTGAAGCAATTTTATATAATACATTAAGAAAACTAATTGGGCGCCAGTTTTTTAAGAACTGTTTTGGTTTTCCTGCCTTTGGTAAACATGTTATTACACCTAGTTTATTTGATTCTGTAAAGTGTCCTAACTCGTAAGTATTGTTTATGGCTCTTGTTATAAAGCTGCCTAAGTCGTTCCAAAAGAATTTAAAAAATTCGCTTGTAAACCCATCAGGCCCTGGGCTTTTATCGTTTTTCATATTCTTCAAAAAGTTATAGACTTCCAATTTATTTAATGGGCCTTCAAGAAGATCAGATTCTTGTTTATTTAATTTGGGAATGTCATACAACTTTAATTTTTCGTAAATGTTTTCAGAGTCTATAGTTTCCCTCTTCTGATAAAGATTATCGTAGAACATTCTTAATTTATTTAGTATTTCAAATTGATTAAAAACAGTGGAGCCATCTTCTTTTTCAACTTTTGGTATAATTTTGCTCGAAAAATTTCTCGATTCAAGGCTAATGAAATATGTTGATGGCTTTTCACCTTCCTCTATCCACTTTACTTTTGATCTAATACATTGACCTTGCAATCTGTTTTTTCTAATAAGTTCTAATTCTGTTTGTTTATTTGATAATTCATCTTTTGTTTCTACTGTAAAATTCTGTTCAAGAAGTAAAATCTCTTGCTCTAATTGTTTTTCTCGTTCTGTTGTTTTCTTTTTCTTATAAGTTGAATAGGATATTGATTTTCCTCTAATTTCCATTAGTAATGTGTCTAGGAATGATTGGTCACTTATAATAAATTGTATATTATCATCTATTGTTTCAATATTTTCTAAATTGTAAACTGGGCAGGCATACTGCTGTTTTACATTTTTTATTTTTTCTTTGATTAGATATACATATTCTTTGTCTTTAAGAAGAGAGTTGTTAAATTTCCAAAAACCCTTTCCTTTAAGAAATTCATTTGTTCTTACATACAAGACAACTGGGCAATGGTCAGAGCGGTAACTGTTTTCATATTTTACATAGAGAGATAAGTTAAGTAAAGATTCTGATATAAGAAAGAAATCAAGTCTAGCCTGTTTAATTGGGTTTTTTTTCCTCCAAGTGAATTTTTTTAGAGTTGGATTATGCTCGCGATATACATCTTTCAGAGTAAGTGTTTCGATAATTTTTAAGACTTCGAGTCTTGCTTTGGGATTATTTAAGTTCTTATAGTTCATGGAGTCTAAGTCCTTATCAAAAACTAAATTAAAATCACCACCAATAACTATATGCTGGTTAGAGTAAATATCTTGAATCTTATTAAGGACGTTTATGTAAAAGGCTGGTGAGTCCGAATTTGGTCCATATATATTCATTAATAAAAATGGAAGACTTTCTATGGTAACATCTAATAAAAGAAAATTACCATCACTATCTTTATGTTCATTGAGTATTGTTATATCACAGTTATTATTGATTAGTATAGCTACTCCTCTAGAATTTGATTTATATGAGTTAAAGTAGGCTTTATAACCCCATAGTCCCTTTATCAAGCTTTCTTCCTTTTCAACAAAGTGAGTGTCTTGAAGAAAGTATATATTATAATTTTTTGATTTTAAGACTTTAAAAATGTCCCTCCTTTTATTGATATCACCTAAGCCTTGGCAATTTAATGTCAATATGCTTAGATAGCTTTGCTGCACTTTATCATCCATGTCTATATAAATGCTTTATAAGGTTTACGGTTCCCGAAAAGAATAGAAAGGGGGCAAATAAAAGGGAGAAAAAACAGTTAAAAGGCAAAAGTTTGGAATTGCGAAAGCACATCACGCTTGCTAATTTTACAAACACTAAAAAATAGTTGACTGCATGAAGTTGACCAAAAACAACCTTTTTTTTGTCAACTTAAAAAAAAAATCATACAATAGTATAAATAATTAGAATCGGTCGTGAGGAGTTTTATATGTATAACTTATTGTCTGTTTTTTTTAAAAACCTTAAACCCTATGCTGCGCATACTATGTGTTTAAAAAAAAAGTACCTTGATTTTCTGATGATTTGAGCTTGTTAATATGACAGCATATTATAAAAATCATACCAAAATTATGTGAGATATATTAATGTTCATGAAATACAATTATACACATGCACTCCCCCTTGCGTTGCGTTAACTATAGAATAAGAAAATAAACAACACTTACAACTACTGGTTCACATGTTTGTAAAGTAAAAAAACAAACCGGATATGATAACTATAAACAAAAATCCAAATAATTATGAACAGTCAGGACAAATCCGGAAAAACTCGTCCTAGGTAAGTTATATAGCAAAAGTTAAACAAACTATATTTACAGTCTAAATGAAATGAAAAACGTGTAAAATATTTACAATAACAATAAATCGGTGAGTTTAGGCTTGTGAAATATAGATGTACTATCTATACTATCTTACAGTACAGCTTTTCAGTAAAAATATTAATTAACAGTAATCGCGTATATGGTGGAAATATTAGTATATTATAATTGGATGCTACAGCGACTAAGGCCTGTACATGTATGTAAAATTTAAATAAACACAGTGATCCGATAGTTTGAATAACAAGAACAACACATACATTTGTTTTAAACTTTGACTATGTTGTCCGTCTCAATTGGCTGGGGTTCAGGTAGAACCCGACATGTTTCTTGCGGCACTTAACCCGACTTCATTAATATGTTTGAAGCGTCTAGGTCCGATTTTGTTGCCGTACCATCGCGAAACGACCACTAATGTATTCTTTACGTCATTGTCGATGAGCGCTTTCAGCAACAGTCTCCCGGCCCCGTGTTCCCCGTCATCATCGGATCCGTCGTGCGTTGTTCCGTCGTTACCCGTGAACCGGAACGCAAAGATATTATGACTAGCACTGGCGATACTGTCTGAGCGCATAACTTCAACAAGAGACCGTCTCACCTGTTTATAGGAGTCTACTGGTACCGCGTGGGCCGCAAACCGGTTCCCATTGTCCTCTGTTGTCTTACCCGGAGTGATCGCAATCTTGACCTCTTCTCCGTTGATGATCTCTTCAGCCGTTGGACGGGATCCAATTTTGTCTTTGTATACTGATTTACTCTTAGTAAAGATGAGTTTGGTACCTTTTAGCGTGGTTTCAATATTACGCTGTGCGTATTGTTTTTGGACTTCATATAAATGTTTTCTCCTTTCTCTAAGTTCCTCGGGCTGATGTTGAGAAGCTCTGATTGGGGACTTTTTGTCCTTGAGGACTTTGATATGTCTCATAACGATTTCTTTATGTGCTCTATTCGCAAACTGAACACAGATAGGTCTTGGGAATTTTCTTTGCCTGTCATACTCCCCCATTCTGAACAGTTTATAGATCTGAAGGTTGTCAACTGTTTCTGCAGCTATATTCATCTCCGAGCTGAACACGTGACTTATCATCTTGGCAAGATTTTCTGATTTGCCCATCTCTGTTCTCGATTCCTCGACTCCGCTTATTATAATATTGTCTTCCATTGATCTGGCTTTAAGTTCGGTAATTTGGTCATTTTGAGTTTTAATACAGTACTCTAGTCGAACAACGTAGTCTTTCATTCTACTAAGCTCTCTTTCCGTTTTTTTCTGTTTTTCCTGCAGATCATTGATGATGTACATTGTATCATTAGCTTGATGTTGAACATTTTCCAGCCTTTCTTCGATACCATGTTTTCCACTTATCTCATTTGTAACTGCGTCAAGCTGTCGTCCCTGTCCATCTATTCGCAATAATAGATTGGCCAGCGTATTCTGTATGTTAGATATCCCCTGCATCACATCTCTCATTTGGAAGTTTTCCATTTTATTTTCACCAGTTTTTTCTTCATTGCTGGATTGCCTGTCCACAGGGTCTATTTCTCCAAGGCCCCGCTTTTTTGAGTGGTTTGACGGGTTCGACATTCTTAACGGTACTTAACGGTACCACGGTTAAAGACACAATACACAAGACTCTAGTGTGATTATTATTCACCCGAAACTCACGCTCCTTGAAAACAAAAACCTTGTTTACCTTGTTCTATTTGTTTATCCAGTCTTTTATGAAACTCTCTGAACGCTAACACAAATTATAACACATAATATTCACTTTCCAGCATATTTCAGTTCACAGAAAATATTAATTTCCAAGTTTTTGGTCAAAACTTTGCAGTCGAAATAGACTAGCGTCTTACATGTTGCGCATGCGCTCTCTCTTTTTGTTTAAGGTTCTAGAAAAATTTAACATTAGCAATAACTTCATAAAATGGGCCAACATACTTTATACCAATCCAATATTTAAGATGAAAAATAACGGCTGGTTGTCAAAAACATGCACAATGACTCGTGGAATAAGACAGGGTTGTCCGCTTTCTGCCTTGCTATATCTTTTTGTAGCTGAAATTCTAGCTATTAAGATAAACAGTAATCAGAACATAAAAGGAATAACAATAAACAACAATGAAATAAAAAACATTCAACATGCAGATGATCTAAGTATAGCCCTAAGAGATGAAATGTCAATGAAACATGCTTTAGACGTGCTTAACGAATTTTGTAAACACGCTGGATCTAAAATAAACATAAACAAAACAGAATGTATTCTATTAGGTACTCTAAAAAATCTTTATGACGAGCTCTATGGTATCAAAACTACAAACAAAGCAGTAAGATGTTTGGGAATCTTCATTGGGCACGATAAAGTAGAATGTTATAATAAGAACTGGATGAAAGTTTATCATGATGTGGAAAAGCTTTTTGAGTCTTGGAAAAGAAGAAAATTAACTTTATTTGGTAAATCATGCATTATTAACACACTTGCTTTATCCAAACTCACATACGTTGCTTCAATACTTAATTCTCCCGAAAATGACTTTATAAAAAAAATTCAACGCTTAATCTATAACTTTATTTGGGATAAAACCGAAAGAATTAAACGTAATACTTTAATAGGTAATGTTTTAAAAGGTGGGCTGGCAGTTGTTGATATTGAATGTAAAATAAAGGCATTAAAAGCCTCATGGGTTCCTCGACTCTTAAAAAACAAAAACATTCTGTACAAAATTTTTGATTCTTACTGTAAACAAATAAACATAGATGTAAATTACGCATTACAATTTTCAGAAAAAAAGATAGAAAATATGCAAAAATTTGGAAAATTACCAATGTTTTATCAACAAGTGTTATGTTCATTCAATGAATGTAAGCCAAAAAACTCAGAAAATATTTCATCAATTAAAATTGTACAACCGATATGGAACAACTGCAATTTTTTGTATAAGGGAAACTCCTTATTTTTTAAAAATTGGATTACATGTGGAATTCTATATGTAAACGACTTGTTAAATGATGAAGGAAATTTCAAGTCGCTTTTAGACTTCAAAGACTGTATAAATAATAAATCAAACTGGATATGTGAATTCAAGATTCTTTTCTCTGTTTTCAAGCCTTTATGTAGGAAATTTGATTTTTCAAATTGTAAGTTTACTAATATACAAAATAATAATTATTTTAATTTTTATTCAGGTTATGAGAATGTATTAGGGCAAAGATGTAGTTTTTTCTATGAGAATTTAGTAAATAAGAAGTTTACTAAACCTTGTTATCAGACTGTTTTACAAAAGGAATATGATATTGATTCTGTTGATTGGAAATATATCTACAAATGTAAATTATCAGATATTTCTGATAAACGTCTAGCAGAATTCAATTACAAAGTATTAAATAATATTCTTTGTAACAATGTTTATTTAAGTAAATGGAATAAAGAAATCCACAGTCAATGTAAAATATGCCAGGAGAATGAAAATACAAAGCATCTTATTTTTGAATGTGATAATGTACTTGAAATATGGAATGCTTTAAATGTTTACACTAAAATTGATATTAAGTGGAAACATGTACTTTTAGGTTTTTTTCATGAACAAAATAGAAAAATTGTATCACTGAATACCTTCATTTCATTTATAGCATACAGAATTTATAAATATTAGATGTATTGTCGGGTACATTCCTTAGAAGAAACAAATTACAATATTTTGAACCATGTAAAGGTATCTACTTTATTCTATGCTTCTGTTTTAAAAAGTCACAATTCATTCGTAGACTATAGAATTTTCCAAAATTTTGTAAAATCAATTTAGAGCATATATATATTCTATATTTTGTTGATGTTATCTCTGTTTGTTATATTTGATGTAAAACTGATATAATGAATAAATCTAAAAAAAAAAAAAAAAAAAAAAAAAACTGTCGTTTCTCTTATGGCGAGTTGTTTTCACAATCATTTTCCACAATAATCTTGTTTATGGGCGATTCGCACGCACCACGAGCAAGGGTGCACGCTTGACGTGAATATGACGTACGTTTACTGTGCGTTCAATTTTATGTTGATGGTGAGCACAAGCGACTTGCAGTCAACGTACGTGTAATGCAAGGGAGAAGTGAGATCTTCTTAAGTCAAATCGTGCGATTTTCTTACGGTTTCTTGAGTGAAGCGCAAGTGCAGCGTACGTTTTCAGTTCTCGCAAGGAAACCGTGGTGATTGTTGTGCATGTCCAACAGCCATTGGGCGTGCTTACAGGAAGCGTGTGTCCTTTCAAAATCGTATCGTCCACTTGCATGTCTCGCAAGATTTTCCTTAAAATCCACCCGTAGACCACACGTAGAAGCACATACGACCAGCTGTGACTAAGGCTTAAGCTTATGACATCACAATTAGGATTTAGGATGTCATATGCAAAAGTCTTACATCATGAGCTTTGAAACAATATAAGCTTTTATTTTTAAAACTTTTTTTTGCTGACAAAACCTGCTAGTATAATAAATCTGCATGTAACATAAACTTGAATAATAAATATGATTTTAATAAATCATTAATTTTTGTCAGAAGAAAGATTTCTCTGCTAAGGAATATATAACAGATCAGTTTTTGTACAGGACAACAATAATTCAGTTTTGCTCCAATTAAGGCTTTTTAACGGCTTTTCTTACATAAATTAACTAACAGTATTTTAAAAACCGTGATATTTTTGTCATATTAGTAGAAAATAACATTTTCTTGAAAAAAAATAAATCTACAGGAGAATTGCTGCTCATATTGCTTTAACAATTCAGTGCTTTGAAAAACTTCAACATGCTAGAAACCGATATGCTAAATGGAGTGGGGTTCTTTGTATGTTTGTATGTATGCATGACTAAATGCCAATGTATAATAGTGGATGTTTTTTTACAACTTCAGTGAAGTGCATGGCCAAATTTATACTGAAACCGTATCTTTTTTTTTACAGTTATAGTTCCGGTCCTGTAGAGTGGAATTCTTCCTTTAAGTAGGAATGCTAGAACAAAATTTTATTTTATGAATCGTTAGAGTATATTTTTGAATCATGATTGTGTTGTTCTAAGAAAGGTACATGCCCTTAATTTTAATACGAATTTTTTGTATTTTTTTTTACAAAAAGTGGGAAATCTGTTTTGGTTGCAAGTAACGCACTGTAAAGTTTTAAATTTGATGTGACTAAATGCCTAATATAAATTAATATCTAATAAATTATGTCCAGTAATGTCAATAAGACGTTTTATTTTTTTAATAAAAAAATTTGATGAAAATAAAAAACTTCTTTTGGTAATATTTTTCAAATCTATAGATAAAATTACAATGAAATAGGTTTTTGACCAACCTAATGACTGCGATCCTTCACTGCATGCTTGTTGTAGACTCATTCTTTTTATTTTCGCATACATTAAAAACTTTCTCAGTATTTTAGAAAATGGGAAGTTGCAGTATGCAGTATTTAGGTAATTAATAAAGCATGGTATTTTCACTATGCTTTAAAGGACGTTCTGGTTTCATAAGAGGACGTTGTGTTGACTTGAGAGGACGGTGTGTTAGCCTTGAGAGGACGTTGTGTTAACTTGAGAAAACGGTGTGTTAGCCTTGAGAGGACGTTGTGTTAACTTGAGAGGACGTTGTGTTAACTTGAGAGGACGTTTTGTTTACTTGAGAGGACGTTGTGTTAACTTGTGAGGACGTTGTGTTAACTTAAGAGGACGGTATGCTAGCCATGAGATGACGTTGTGTTTATATCCCACAAAACAATCAAAGTTGAACTAAACATATGAATGTAACCAATCATGAAAAAAATATTACTTAATTTACTCTTTTTAAAACAAGGTTTTAATGGAAATTCGATGATATGTAGATCAATGGATTGAATATTTTAAATCAATAAATTAAATATTTTAAAATACGGGACAACTAACACCCCCCCCCCCCCATTTTCAATTTATTTGTTGAGATTGAAAGGTATATACATGTAGGTTTGCAACCCCCCCCCCCCCCCCCCGCCCTATAAAAGATGATACATGCGTGCGCTGAGATCTGCTAGATGATTGCTCGTACTTTGTTTCACTTTAAAAGTCCCTTGAACGGTAAAGTCGTTGTTTAATGACGTAGAAGCACCAAAACCAATAGGCCTGGGTAAAACAAGCGCCATTTGAAGACACCCACCTGCAGGATTAAAACAATCAACCAACGACATTAAACGTACTTATAAAATTGACATTGAATTTGAAGACGCCTAAGCAAGGACGAGTAATAATCAGGGGATTCGGGAGTAGTTTGACACAGAGAGATTTCGGCGCAGATTCAACAAAAATAATGAAGGTGACTGTGCCCCCATTCCTTCCAGAATCCAGTTTCACATGAGAGGCACAAACCCTAGTTTTATGTCCTGTACTCTTTAATGTATCAGCATATAATGCTGAAATATTAGCATGTAATGTTAAAGTATCAGCATGTAATGTAGAAGTATCAGCATGTAATGTTTATAAAGTATCAGCATGTAATGTTGAAGTATCAGCATGTAATGTTGAAGTATCAGCATGTAATGTTAAAGTATCATCATATTATGAAGATAATCTACATGTTACATTAAAAGTTTAAAATTTATCAATTTAAACTTAACTATAACAGTTTTGTTATGATTAACATGAATTTATAATTCATGATATTTTTGATTTTATATTTTGGATTAATTCTAATATTCACTTAGGATTTTCCTCATGTATGAGTAAATTTTATTTTATTTTAGTTTAATAATATCTACTATTTCGCACAATTTCCTTTAAGTATTTTTTGGAAATTCTCTTTGTTAGCTAATTCATTCGCACATCTTTTGTAAACTTAGGATGACATTCCCAGCTGTTAGATACTAAGAAAAACATTCTTATTTCGGTTTCTTTGGAGGTAAATTCTTTTGCGCTTTTGGCTTGACACTTCGAAATTCCACATAGATAAACCTATTTATTTCATTTCGGCCTCATATAAAAACTTATTTACTTTGTTTCGACTTCGAGTTAATCCTGTCTTTGTTACAGGCCTTCTCCGCGGAAATACGAGTAATTGTTATAACACCTTCTTTGGCTCAGCTAATAGTGTCAAGCATCAAAGAAATTTTGCCGAAATTGGGCGTAAACCTTTTTAAAACAAGTTACCTGATTGGTCAAAATTAAAGTCCGTAGATTGACCGCAATGGTGGGTGACTTTAACAAAGTCACTTTCCATCTTGCGGCAATTCAATAAAGACAGTTTTACTTAAATTTACGGATTTTATTTTGATTCATTCAGGTGCTGTGGAAGCAAGTTTCTTGCAATTAGACACAGGTTGATCCTTTAGCTAATTTCCCCAAACAATTAGTCACGACGGTGAAAACAAATGTGTGACAAGTGGTGGACAGAATCAATTCAATCCTACGTACCTCTCGCTAGCCAGAATTGTGTATTGTGATGCCAGAGGACAGTGCCAACAAATATTTAACATACCATTACAATTTAAGAGACCGCCAAATGCAATGTGGTGACTCAACTTCTCAGACCGCTACCCAAACAACTACAACAACTCCAACGCAAACAGCTACAACAACAACAACAACAGCAGTGAATACATTAAGTGTGAGTTCCTCCTCAACAACAACAACAACAGCAGCAAGTTCAATAACAACAACAGCCAATACATTAAGTGTGAATTCCTCATCAACAACAACACCAGTGAATACATCAAGTGTGAATTCCTCAACAACACAAACAACAACAACAGTAAGTTCATCAACAACAACAGCCAATATACCAACAGCAACAATAACAACAAGTGACAGCTCTCCAACAACCATTATGCAGAGAGATAATGGTGTTCAACTTGCTAAATTCACAGGAAAAAGTGGAAAAGTTAGTGCCACACAATGGTGGACCCTCTTCATTCAGTGGTGTTCCCTTCACTCATTCACAGAGCAACAAATCCTGGGACGCATCGTCTTCCATTTAGCCGACATGGCGCAGCAGTGGTATTTATCACTTCCTGAAACATCTCGGAGTACTCCCCAAAGTTTAAAATCAGCTTTCTTTTCCCGATTTGGAAAACAATCTTCCTTCAACATTGATGTCCTAGATATTAAGCAACAAATTGACGAAACCTGCGAAGAGTACATCACCAGAATTCAACAGATGGCATGTGATGATGAAATACCAAGCCTGATGCTAATTAGTCTCATCGCCAAAGGATTTCAACCGGATATTTCTGAAAAGGTGTTAGATAAAGATCCCCAATCATTTGAGGACCTATTTAAATTCGCAAAAAGGGCAGAATCAACTGTGAAAATTCGTAAAAATGACAGCCTGATTGCATCCATTGAAGGCATGGAAGATCGCCTGATGACGAAACTTTCAAAACAACTGGAAACGACTGTTATGGCTTTAGACCGCCGAGACCAATATGCTCCTGCAGAAGTGAGTGACCGTTATGCTTCATCTGATCAACAGAACAATCCTCATACTAATGTGCACACCAGAAACCATGGAAGACCCCGAGGACATGATTTCCATTCCCAGAGACATTTTAAAAGTGAAAGAAGAGACAGACCGCAATTCTCCAACAATGCCTCTCAATACGGACCTCGCAACCAAGGAAACCGCTTTCCTCGGCCCACTCCTCCGTCCAGACAGCATGGTTACCGTCCAGCCCAGAATCAACGTCATCCTAGTCCCAGTAAGTGCCCAAATTGTTTTATGGACAATTGTGATCAGATTAATTGTATTGCTTTTGGCAAACATTGTTTTTATTGTCATGGGATCAATCATTTTCAAATTGCATGTTTTTCTAACCCTGCTAGTCCATTATATAGAAAGCTAACAAGTTTTGATTCTAACCAATAGGGATTCAAGCCTATCCATTGTATGGGTAGGCGCCTCGAAAAATGTCAAAATCAAAGTGCAAAATCAGCTGATTTAAATTTAGCTACAAATATGATAAAGAATACTGTTGATATTTCTATCAATAAGAAAAGAACAAATGCTCTTGTTGACACTGGTGCATCAATTACTGTAGTTAGTGCTCTATTTTTGAACAAAACATCTTATGCAAATGCTGTGCTTATGAAACCAGATTTTTATTTTGTAAACGGAGTTGGTGGTAGGTTGAATGTTATGGGTAAACTTGACCTCCCCTTATCATTTCAGGGAGCTACATTCAATTTCCCTGTGCATGTTGTTGAAAAGTTGCCCCATTCTTTGATAAATGGTCTTGATTTCATGGAAAAACACAAGGTGATCTTAGACTTAGCCAACAAAACAATGTCCTTTCTCAATGATGCTGCTAATGTTTTCATGCTAAAGTCTAACAGTGGCATAGCAAGAGTTGCAAAATCAACAATTTTACCACCTCATTCAGAGACAATTTTGTGTGTTAAAATTTCAAATAGAAAGTCTGGAGAAACAGTTTTGTTAGAACCATTAGATAATGAATTGCACAATACACATCGTTTGGGTTCAAAATGCTTAATCAAAGTCAACAATAGTCAGTCATGTCTTAAAGTGATAAATCCAACCAACCAGAAAATTCGTTTGGGTAAAGGTAAAATAGTAGCTACGGTTTCAAATTTTGACCAAGATGAATGCATGGTTTACAATCTTGATACACAACCAACAACAAATGAAACTGCATCCATTCACATGGTTCATACAGACACAAACAAACAAACAACTGCCAATACACAAACAAACAAATCATCTGACATCTCATTTGACCTCACTAACTCACACCTGAATACACATCAAAGGGAGATCATGACAAAATTGTTACACAAACATAAAGACATCTTTGCAACAGGAACACATGATCTTGGGAAATGCAATACATACATGCACAAGATTGAAACAGATCATAATGCAAAACCTGTCAAAATGCCTTTATACCGCACAACACCTGCACACCACGCAGAAATCAATAGACAAGTTCAAGATTGGTTGAAAAATGACATCATTAAGGAATCAAATAGTGATTGGCATTCTCCTTGTTTGTTAGTAAAGAAATCTTCTGGTGAATTCAGACTTGTAACTGACTTTCGAAAATTAAACAAAATATCCAAACCAATGTCATTTCCTCTGCCAAGGTTAGAATGTGTCTTTGATACCATTGGCCAAAGTAAAGCTCAGTTCTTCACAAGTCTCGACCTACACAGTGCCTTCTTACAAATTGCTATGCACCCTGACTCTCAACATAAGTCTGCTTTTATTACTCAGAATGGCATTTATGAGTACAAACGTATGCCTTATGGTTTGATGAATGCTCCTGTTTCTTTCCAGATGGTCATGACTCAAGTTCTTAGAGGGTTAACTTGGCGTCAATGTTTAATCTATCTTGACGACATTTTAGTCTTTTCTGAAACATTTGATGACCATCTCACTCATCTTGAACAAATCTTTTCTCGTTTACGCCAGGCAAACTTAAAGTTGAAACCAAGTAAATGTGACTTTGCTGCCAAACAGATTAAATATCTTGGTCACATAATATCTAAACATGGTATCAGAACAGACCCCAAGAAAACTCAAGCTGTCAGTACTTTTCCGGTGCCTAAAACTCAAAAAGATGTGAGATCATTTCTTGGTATGTGTAATTACTACCGCAAATTTGTCAAGGACTATGCTAAGCTCTCATCTCCTCTAAACAATCTCTTGAGAAAGGATACCAAATTTCATTGGACAGAAGAATGTCAGTCATCTTTTGAAACTCTCAAACAGTCTTTAATCTCTTCTCCAATTTTAGCATATCTAGATCTTAGCAAAAGTTTCATTCTCACATGTGATGCCTCATCTTCAGCTATTGGGTTTGTGCTTGGTCAGTTAGACAGTTCTGGTAAAGAACATGTGATTGCTTTTGGAGGTAGAAGTCTCTCTCCTTGCGAAAGAAAATGGTCTACTTCTGAACAAGAAATGCTTGCAATCTTAGAAGGAATACGTGCTTATAGAATCTATCTTTCTGATAAAAAGTTTACCATCTATACCGATCACAAAGCTTTGAAGTATGTCATGGATCAAAAGCGTTCTACAGGTCGATTAGCACGTTGGGCTATAGAAATACAAGGATACCAATTTGAAATTATTCACAAACCTGGTAAATCCAACCAAGTAGCTGATGCCTTGAGCAGACGACAATACGAAGACGAAATGCATGACCCCACAATTGCTTCAATCATAGCAAATCAGTCAGACAGTACTGACAATCAAAACGACTCTTCTCTATCTACTCCTGAACCCGATTCTATTGAACCTGTTTCTGTTGAGTCTACTCTTGTTGAATCAAATCCAGAACCCACTCAGGTTACACTTTTCTATCACAAGGATGATCCAAATGAAGGTATCTTTGCTCTAGAACCAGAAATAGAAATCAGTTTTCAAATCCTGATCTTTCTAATCTATCCAATCTTTCAAAATTGCAGCGCGAGTGCCCAGACTTTAAAGATATCTTTGCTTATTTAGAAAATGGAACTTTACCAGATGATGAAAAATCACAAACCAAGGTCATTCAAACTTCTAAATACTTTGATCTTTGTAACGGTGTACTTTATCATTGGTTTCAAAGAAGAGTGAAGTCAAATCTACCAGTAGATGACAAATGGATCCAACAAATAGCCTTGCCTAGAGTCCTTAGATTAGATGCACTCAATGCATATCATGATAGCAGTGCTGGAGGTGCTCATCTAGGAATTGAGAAAGTCATGGCCGCCATGAAAACTAAATATCATTGGCCTCGGATGCACCAGGAAATATATGATTACATTCACTCCTGTGATACTTGTCAGCGCATCAAACGAGATACCCATGCAAGAAGTCCTCCCCTTACTTCATTACCAATAGTTGGACGCTTTGAGAGATGGCACATGGATTTCCTTAAACTTCATAAAACTTCAAAAGGTTATCAGTATGTCCTACTCATTGTAGATTCTTTTACCAAATGGGTTGAAGCGTTTCCTATGAAAACACAAGAGAGCACTGAAGTTGCTGACTGTCTCTTTCAAAATGTTTTCACCCGCTTTGGCTGCCCAAAATATCTTGTTTCTGACAGAGGAAAATCTTTCATGAACTCTCTTGTTTCTTGCCTCTGTGATATATTTGAGATCAAACACTATCTCACATCTAGTTACCACCCGCAGACCAATAGCCAAGTTGAAAGAACCAACAGCACTCTCATCCAATGTCTCCGAGCCTACACAGACAAACATCAGGAAAACTGGCCAAAGAAACTTCAAGGAATCCTCATGGCATTGAGAAACTCTCCATCAACTCAATCGACAAGCTTTTCTCCATTTTTCATGACTTTCGGTATGGAGATGAACTTGCCTTATGATGTGAATGCCATTCCTAAAGACAAAAAGCTAGGAAACAATGCTCAACAACACATGAATGAAATCATTGAGAACATCAACCTCGCGAAAGATATTGCTAAACAAAACATTGAAAAGCAACAGGAAAAATCCAAAGAAAGATTTGACCAGAAAACCAAAGTCCCAAATTTCAAACTTTTTGATAAGGTTCTTATAAAATCTCACAAAGTCCAAGTTGGATTATCCCCAAAACTTGTTGAAAAGTACCATGGTCCATACTATATCTCGGAAATTGGTCCCAACTTCACCTACAAGATCAGAGATTGCAAAGATCGCAAAGAAGTAAAATCATTCATGAATGCTGTACAGTTGAATCACTACAATGACCCAGAGGTTGACAGACAACACTTAAACGAAAACGCTTGTACTGGCACCCAAAATAACAATCAACCACAGAATGATGTACAAGATGAAAACTCACAAGAGATTCAAGATGACGAAAACCAAACTCAATCATCAACAGATGAGGAAACAGAAGATGAAGCTGACCATTTCCCGTTTGATATCAAAAGACTTGTGAAGTACAGACACAAAGACCAACATTTCTGCATAGAATGGACTGATGGGACCAAATCTTGGGAACCTCAAGAAAATGTGCGCCCAGATTTAGTTCAACAATACTTTGAAAAATATACAAAGAAAGGCCGCCTCAGGAAGAAGTAGTGATTATGACTTTGTTTAGTGGATTTTTGTTCGATAAACAGTGTTTATAGTTTTGTAATTTACTGGTTATTGTTTACATTTGAGTTTATCGGTTATATGCTGTAGTTATTGACAGTATAGTGGCAATTTAAAAGGCTCCTTCAGAGAAAGCGTCATGTATCAGTCAGATAGTTGAATTGGTTACTATCGCTTCCATGGAATTGATTCAAAATCTATGATTCATTTAGAAAAGGAATAATTATGGTCTATAATAGTCATTTTGACAAGTTTAATTCTTGTTAGTTCTTAGTGCTATATATGTGTCTGATCAACACATCTCTTTCGACTATTTCCTTAATTTATTCTTCTTTATGTCCTTGTAGGTTTTGGTCAATGGCGTTGGTATCCTTTCTTCATCTGCACTCTGGTTTGCCTCTTCCATCCATCCAATGCCCTCTCGACACCAGCGAAACACGTAATTACCGAGATAGACAATGCCATCCATCGTCTTAATTATGGTACTATTTTTAAATCAATGGGGAATCTTCATATTTCTAGTGAATATTGGTTGCAGACCTACCAGATATCTCTCCCAAATCAAATAACCAAACCAAAAAGTTTCTTTGTTAACAAACAATCTTGTTCTAAACTTAATTGTCAATTTTTACAGTCTTTGTTAAACCAAATTCATGGTATTTAGGTTGATACTTACAGTCATGTTAGCAAAACTCTTTAATTTCTTAAATCTGTTGTCCCTTTTCATAAAAATCAATCAAAAAGGAAAACTCGTTCATTACTGCCATTTGTAGGAACACTCTCTAAAAGTCTTTTTGGTACGGCTACAATGGATGACGTTAACATTTTAGCTTCTCACATCAATACTTTAACTCAGACATCCAACAACATAGTTAATGCTCTTCAGAAACACAGCGAACATATGACTTCATACATGGCAACAACAAACAAGAGAATGGACAATCTTCAGTTTGGTATTTCAAATAATTTTAGAGCTATCAATACACTTTCTAAAACATTTTTTCTTAATCTGCAACATCTTGAAATTGTCATTGTAAACACAACAGGCATACTAGTCAATCAGTTAGACATTGCTAGTCAATTGCGAGCAAATATCGACAACTTACATGCATCAGTTTTATCTTTGATTCAAGGAAAATTGACTCCATATCTCATCTCTAGAGAACTTTTACAATATTCAATTTCAGAAATTCAAAAACTGTTGTCTCACAAAGAACCACATTTTTACCTTTCTCAAAAATCAGTAAACTGGTACTACCAAAATGCAAAATTTTTCTATGTTAGACACAAAAGCTCATTATTTATCACTGTTAAATTTCCACTCACTTCTCAGAGACAACCAATCAGACTATACAAAGTATTATCATACCCAGTACCAATCAATGGAACATCATCACATGCTACTAGCCTATTGAATCTCCCAACTTACTTTGCCGTCACTTCACCCCAACAATTTTACACAACATTCACAGTCGCAGAAATAGCCTCATGTCAAAATGATGATGAAATTCACTGCACTTTAAATAAAGCTCTTACACCTGTTACATCACCATCTTGTGTCATTGGTCTTTTTGCTAACAATAAAAAGTGGGTCAAAGATTTTTGCAATTTTAGATTTTTACAAAATGTTTTGAAATCTGACATCATTGAACTTTCAAGTACTTCAGTCCTAGTCTACAATGCATGGAATATAGATATGAACTGCCCCAATAAACAACAAATTTTAAAAGGTTGCAAATTTTGTGTACTGCACATTCCTTGTAGATGCACTCTCACCACAAATACCTTGTTTTACTCTCCAAAGCTTGTTGACTGTCATAAATCTTTACAAAATATTACTACCTCTCACCCTCTCAATTTGGCTCTCCTTCAGGAATTTTTCAGTGATTCATTATTAAAGTCAATTTCAGGTGACACTACATTTTTAGACCCAATTCAAGTAAACCTCCCTGACTTTAAATTGTATTCACATAATTATAATCAATTTTTGGCTGCGGATCAAAAAGCTCATCTAAATTTGACGAAAATGGTTCAAGTTGCAAAGAAAGATCAAATTATTTTTAAATCTTTGGCAGAACCTCTACTTGATGGTAACATAGAAATTAATTCATCTTGGCCTTCTGTTAATGATATTGTTGATTTCGTTGCCCTGGGAATAGCCATTCTTTCTTTAGTAGGGTTAATTTTTATGTTTTTCAAAGTTAGGAAATTGCTTTTAATTGTTTCAATACTAACACAGGTTAAACAAGCTACATCTGAATCAGAAATACCTTCTTTTGTTTACAAACCATTTCAACCTGCTACCTCCTCTCCAACAGAGTTTGAATATTTGTTACAAAATTTTTCATGGAATCATGCATCAGTTTTGTTATCTTCAATTGTTATTTCAATTTTGTTTTTCTTCACTGTATTTCTTTGGTATTCAAAAAGAAAACTGAAATGCACCCAGATTATTTTAGAACTTACAACTGGTGGTGAATGTATACTAGTTCCTGTTTTGACGTTACCATTGTGTCCTTCATTTTGGCAAATCAACCTACCTTCTCAAATTAATCATATTTCTGTCAAGTTTTCATTGTTTTCATCCAAAATGTTTATTAACTGGTCAGATTTTACTGTGACAAATATTAAAGGTACTCGAGCAATTACTGTTAAATCAAAGATTAACCTTGATTTTTGTACTGCATACAAAGCAAAGAGAATAACTGAACAACCCTTTGATATCCATATTTTGATTTCACATCATGGTTTATATCAACCACTGCCTCATTTTGGCACATTTATTGTCAATGCAATGAATCTTAAAGAACACTCCCCTTGATTTTTATACATTGTTGTATATCTCACTTGATTCATTTATTTTTGTCAAGATTCATACAACACATGTCTGATAGATGGGTTAATGTGCATTAGTTAAAATATGAATTGATTTTAGTAGAACCCGTTTAAATTGGCATAATTGAATATGTCTAATGATTATGAATTGTTTTTATGATTGACTCTTTGGTACCAGTAGTTAATATGCGCATTGTAAATATGTTTTCATTGATTTAGTTTTAACTCCTTTTTGTAATTTTGTTTTACCACATGCAATTTGATTGTGTTCATTTTATTCATACATTGTGTATATATATATCACATATTTTTTTTTTGTACATGTACTAGCTTACATGTATAATTACCTTTTCCATTTCAATTGCCTTTATTTACTTTGAAACATATATAAAATTTTTGTGTTTTTTACATGTATACAGTGTACATGTACTTGTACATACAACATTTGCTGATTTGTTCTTTTTAAGGTACATGTAATGTGTTCAATACCTTGCATTTTTCATTTGGGTTCGTGTGTATCTTATGTTTATTTTTCAGTCCCTTTTGTATAATATAAACAATATTTTTTTTTTCTTTTGAAAATTTTTCATTGTATATACATATTTAAAAAAAAAAAAAAAAAAAAAAAAAAAAAAAAAATAACATTTGTGTATCATTGCTTTGGAGGACCAAAGCTTATTTTGGCAAGGGGGGAAAACTGTTATAGTTAAGTTTAAATTTATAAATTTTAAACTTTTAATGTAACAGTTATGATTAACATGAATTTATAATTCATGATATTTTTGATTTTATATTTTGGATTAATTCTAATATTCACTTAGGATTTTCCTCATGTATGAGTAAATTTTATTTTATTTTAGTTTAATAATATCTACTATTTCGCACAATTTCCTTTAAGTATTTTTTGGAAATTCTCTTTGTTAGCTAATTCATTCGCACATCTTTTGTAAACTTAGGATGACATTCCCAGCTGTTAGATACTAAGAAAAACATTCTTATTTCGGTTTCTTTGGAGGTAAATTCTTTTGCGCTTTTGGCTTGACACTTCGAAATTCCACATAGATAAACCTATTTATTTCATTTCGGCCTCATATAAAAACTTATTTACTTTGTTTCGACTTCGAGTTAATCCTGTCTTTGTTACAGGCCTTCTCCGCGGAAATACGAGTAATTGTTATAACACCTTCTTTGGCTCAGCTAATAGTGTCAAGCATCAAAGAAATTTTGCCGAAATTGGGCGTAAACCTTTTTAAAACAAGTTACCTGATTGGTCAAAATTAAAGTCCGTAGATTGACCGCAATGGTGGGTGACTTTAACAAAGTCACTTTCCATCTTGCGGCAATTCAATAAAGACAGTTTTACTTAAATTTACGGATTTTATTTTGATTCATTCAGGTGCTGTGGAAGCAAGTTTCTTGCAATTAGACACAGGTTGATCCTTTAGCTAATTTCCCCAAACAATTAGTCACGACGGTGAAAACAAATGTGTGACAAGTGGTGGACAGAATCAATTCAATCCTACGTACCTCTCGCTAGCCAGAATTGTGTATTGTGATGCCAGAGGACAGTGCCAACAAATATTTAACATACCATTACAATTTAAGAGACCGCCAAATGCAATGTGGTGACTCAACTTCTCAGACCGCTACCCAAACAACTACAACAACTCCAACGCAAACAGCTACAACAACAACAACAACAGCAGTGAATACATTAAGTGTGAGTTCCTCCTCAACAACAACAACAACAGCAGCAAGTTCAATAACAACAACAGCCAATACATTAAGTGTGAATTCCTCATCAACAACAACACCAGTGAATACATCAAGTGTGAATTCCTCAACAACACAAACAACAACAACAGTAAGTTCATCAACAACAACAGCCAATATACCAACAGCAACAATAACAACAAGTGACAGCTCTCCAACAACCATTATGCAGAGAGATAATGGTGTTCAACTTGCTAAATTCACAGGAAAAAGTGGAAAAGTTAGTGCCACACAATGGTGAACCCTCTTCATTCAGTGGTGTTCCCTTCACTCATTCACAGAGCAACAAATCCTGGGACGCATCGTCTTCCATTTAGCCGACATGGCGCAGCAGTGGTATTTATCACTTCCTGAAACATCTCGGAGTACTCCCCAAAGTTTAAAATCAGCTTTCTTTTCCCGATTTGGAAAACAATCTTCCTTCAACATTGATGTCCTAGATATTAAGCAACAAATTGACGAAACCTGCGAAGAGTACATCACCAGAATTCAACAGATGGCATGTGATGATGAAATACCAAGCCTGATGCTAATTAGTCTCATCGCCAAAGGATTTCAACCGGATATTTCTGAAAAGGTGTTAGATAAAGATCCCCAATCATTTGAGGACCTATTTAAATTCGCAAAAAGGGCAGAATCAACTGTGAAAATTCGTAAAAATGACAGCCTGATTGCATCCATTGAAGGCATGGAAGATCGCCTGATGACGAAACTTTCAAAACAACTGGAAACGACTGTTATGGCTTTAGACCGCCGAGACCAATATGCTCCTGCAGAAGTGAGTGACCGTTATGCTTCATCTGATCAACAGAACAATCCTCATACTAATGTGCACACCAGAAACCATGGAAGACCCCGAGGACATGATTTCCATTCCCAGAGACATTTTAAAAGTGAAAGAAGAGACAGACCGCAATTCTCCAACAATGCCTCTCAATACGGACCTCGCAACCAAGGAAACCGCTTTCCTCGGCCCACTCCTCCGTCCAGACAGCATGGTTACCGTCCAGCCCAGAATCAACGTCATCCTAGTCCCAGTAAGTGCCCAAATTGTTTTATGGACAATTGTGATCAGATTAATTGTATTGCTTTTGGCAAACATTGTTTTTATTGTCATGGGATCAATCATTTTCAAATTGCATGTTTTTCTAACCCTGCTAGTCCATTATATAGAAAGCTAACAAGTTTTGATTCTAACCAATAGGGATTCAAGCCTATCCATTGTATGGGTAGGCGCCTCGAAAAATGTCAAAATCAAAGTGCAAAATCAGCTGATTTAAATTTAGCTACAAATATGATAAAGAATACTGTTGATATTTCTATCAATAAGAAAAGAACAAATGCTCTTGTTGACACTGGTGCATCAATTACTGTAGTTAGTGCTCTATTTTTGAACAAAACATCTTATGCAAATGCTGTGCTTATGAAACCAGATTTTTATTTTGTAAACGGAGTTGGTGGTAGGTTGAATGTTATGGGTAAACTTGACCTCCCCTTATCATTTCAGGGAGCTACATTCAATTTCCCTGTGCATGTTGTTGAAAAGTTGCCCCATTCTTTGATAAATGGTCTTGATTTCATGGAAAAACACAAGGTGATCTTAGACTTAGCCAACAAAACAATGTCCTTTCTCAATGATGCTGCTAATGTTTTCATGCTAAAGTCTAACAGTGGCATAGCAAGAGTTGCAAAATCAACAATTTTACCACCTCATTCAGAGACAATTTTGTGTGTTAAAATTTCAAATAGAAAGTCTGGAGAAACAGTTTTGTTAGAACCATTAGATAATGAATTGCACAATACACATCGTTTGGGTTCAAAATGCTTAATCAAAGTCAACAATAGTCAGTCATGTCTTAAAGTGATAAATCCAACCAACCAGAAAATTCGTTTGGGTAAAGGTAAAATAGTAGCTACGGTTTCAAATTTTGACCAAGATGAATGCATGGTTTACAATCTTGATACACAACCAACAACAAATGAAACTGCATCCATTCACATGGTTCATACAGACACAAACAAACAAACAACTGCCAATACACAAACAAACAAATCATCTGACATCTCATTTGACCTCACTAACTCACACCTGAATACACATCAAAGGGAGATCATGACAAAATTGTTACACAAACATAAAGACATCTTTGCAACAGGAACACATGATCTTGGGAAATGCAATACATACATGCACAAGATTGAAACAGATCATAATGCAAAACCTGTCAAAATGCCTTTATACCGCACAACACCTGCACACCACGCAGAAATCAATAGACAAGTTCAAGATTGGTTGAAAAATGACATCATTAAGGAATCAAATAGTGATTGGCATTCTCCTTGTTTGTTAGTAAAGAAATCTTCTGGTGAATTCAGACTTGTAACTGACTTTCGAAAATTAAACAAAATATCCAAACCAATGTCATTTCCTCTGCCAAGGTTAGAATGTGTCTTTGATACCATTGGCCAAAGTAAAGCTCAGTTCTTCACAAGTCTCGACCTACACAGTGCCTTCTTACAAATTGCTATGCACCCTGACTCTCAACATAAGTCTGCTTTTATTACTCAGAATGGCATTTATGAGTACAAACGTATGCCTTATGGTTTGATGAATGCTCCTGTTTCTTTCCAGATGGTCATGACTCAAGTTCTTAGAGGGTTAACTTGGCGTCAATGTTTAATCTATCTTGACGACATTTTAGTCTTTTCTGAAACATTTGATGACCATCTCACTCATCTTGAACAAATCTTTTCTCGTTTACGCCAGGCAAACTTAAAGTTGAAACCAAGTAAATGTGACTTTGCTGCCAAACAGATTAAATATCTTGGTCACATAATATCTAAACATGGTATCAGAACAGACCCCAAGAAAACTCAAGCTGTCAGTACTTTTCCGGTGCCTAAAACTCAAAAAGATGTGAGATCATTTCTTGGTATGTGTAATTACTACCGCAAATTTGTCAAGGACTATGCTAAGCTCTCATCTCCTCTAAACAATCTCTTGAGAAAGGATACCAAATTTCATTGGACAGAAGAATGTCAGTCATCTTTTGAAACTCTCAAACAGTCTTTAATCTCTTCTCCAATTTTAGCATATCTAGATCTTAGCAAAAGTTTCATTCTCACATGTGATGCCTCATCTTCAGCTATTGGGTTTGTGCTTGGTCAGTTAGACAGTTCTGGTAAAGAACATGTGATTGCTTTTGGAGGTAGAAGTCTCTCTCCTTGCGAAAGAAAATGGTCTACTTCTGAACAAGAAATGCTTGCAATCTTAGAAGGAATACGTGCTTATAGAATCTATCTTTCTGATAAAAAGTTTACCATCTATACCGATCACAAAGCTTTGAAGTATGTCATGGATCAAAAGCGTTCTACAGGTCGATTAGCACGTTGGGCTATAGAAATACAAGGATACCAATTTGAAATTATTCACAAACCTGGTAAATCCAACCAAGTAGCTGATGCCTTGAGCAGACGACAATACGAAGACGAAATGCATGACCCCACAATTGCTTCAATCATAGCAAATCAGTCAGACAGTACTGACAATCAAAACGACTCTTCTCTATCTACTCCTGAACCCGATTCTATTGAACCTGTTTCTGTTGAGTCTACTCTTGTTGAATCAAATCCAGAACCCACTCAGGTTACACTTTTCTATCACAAGGATGATCCAAATGAAGGTATCTTTGCTCTAGAACCAGAAATAGAAATCAGTTTTCAAATCCTGATCTTTCTAATCTATCCAATCTTTCAAAATTGCAGCGCGAGTGCCCAGACTTTAAAGATATCTTTGCTTATTTAGAAAATGGAACTTTACCAGATGATGAAAAATCACAAACCAAGGTCATTCAAACTTCTAAATACTTTGATCTTTGTAACGGTGTACTTTATCATTGGTTTCAAAGAAGAGTGAAGTCAAATCTACCAGTAGATGACAAATGGATCCAACAAATAGCCTTGCCTAGAGTCCTTAGATTAGATGCACTCAATGCATATCATGATAGCAGTGCTGGAGGTGCTCATCTAGGAATTGAGAAAGTCATGGCCGCCATGAAAACTAAATATCATTGGCCTCGGATGCACCAGGAAATATATGATTACATTCACTCCTGTGATACTTGTCAGCGCATCAAACGAGATACCCATGCAAGAAGTCCTCCCCTTACTTCATTACCAATAGTTGGACGCTTTGAGAGATGGCACATGGATTTCCTTAAACTTCATAAAACTTCAAAAGGTTATCAGTATGTCCTACTCATTGTAGATTCTTTTACCAAATGGGTTGAAGCGTTTCCTATGAAAACACAAGAGAGCACTGAAGTTGCTGACTGTCTCTTTCAAAATGTTTTCACCCGCTTTGGCTGCCCAAAATATCTTGTTTCTGACAGAGGAAAATCTTTCATGAACTCTCTTGTTTCTTGCCTCTGTGATATATTTGAGATCAAACACTATCTCACATCTAGTTACCACCCGCAGACCAATAGCCAAGTTGAAAGAACCAACAGCACTCTCATCCAATGTCTCCGAGCCTACACAGACAAACATCAGGAAAACTGGCCAAAGAAACTTCAAGGAATCCTCATGGCATTGAGAAACTCTCCATCAACTCAATCGACAAGCTTTTCTCCATTTTTCATGACTTTCGGTATGGAGATGAACTTGCCTTATGATGTGAATGCCATTCCTAAAGACAAAAAGCTAGGAAACAATGCTCAACAACACATGAATGAAATCATTGAGAACATCAACCTCGCGAAAGATATTGCTAAACAAAACATTGAAAAGCAACAGGAAAAATCCAAAGAAAGATTTGACCAGAAAACCAAAGTCCCAAATTTCAAACTTTTTGATAAGGTTCTTATAAAATCTCACAAAGTCCAAGTTGGATTATCCCCAAAACTTGTTGAAAAGTACCATGGTCCATACTATATCTCGGAAATTGGTCCCAACTTCACCTACAAGATCAGAGATTGCAAAGATCGCAAAGAAGTAAAATCATTCATGAATGCTGTACAGTTGAATCACTACAATGACCCAGAGGTTGACAGACAACACTTAAACGAAAACGCTTGTACTGGCACCCAAAATAACAATCAACCACAGAATGATGTACAAGATGAAAACTCACAAGAGATTCAAGATGACGAAAACCAAACTCAATCATCAACAGATGAGGAAACAGAAGATGAAGCTGACCATTTCCCGTTTGATATCAAAAGACTTGTGAAGTACAGACACAAAGACCAACATTTCTGCATAGAATGGACTGATGGGACCAAATCTTGGGAACCTCAAGAAAATGTGCGCCCAGATTTAGTTCAACAATACTTTGAAAAATATACAAAGAAAGGCCGCCTCAGGAAGAAGTAGTGATTATGACTTTGTTTAGTGGATTTTTGTTCGATAAACAGTGTTTATAGTTTTGTAATTTACTGGTTATTGTTTACATTTGAGTTTATCGGTTATATGCTGTAGTTATTGACAGTATAGTGGCAATTTAAAAGGCTCCTTCAGAGAAAGCGTCATGTATCAGTCAGATAGTTGAATTGGTTACTATCGCTTCCATGGAATTGATTCAAAATCTATGATTCATTTAGAAAAGGAATAATTATGGTCTATAATAGTCATTTTGACAAGTTTAATTCTTGTTAGTTCTTAGTGCTATATATGTGTCTGATCAACACATCTCTTTCGACTATTTCCTTAATTTATTCTTCTTTATGTCCTTGTAGGTTTTGGTCAATGGCGTTGGTATCCTTTCTTCATCTGCACTCTGGTTTGCCTCTTCCATCCATCCAATGCCCTCTCGACACCAGCGAAACACGTAATTACCGAGATAGACAATGCCATCCATCGTCTTAATTATGGTACTATTTTTAAATCAATGGGGAATCTTCATATTTCTAGTGAATATTGGTTGCAGACCTACCAGATATCTCTCCCAAATCAAATAACCAAACCAAAAAGTTTCTTTGTTAACAAACAATCTTGTTCTAAACTTAATTGTCAATTTTTACAGTCTTTGTTAAACCAAATTCATGGTATTTAGGTTGATACTTACAGTCATGTTAGCAAAACTCTTTAATTTCTTAAATCTGTTGTCCCTTTTCATAAAAATCAATCAAAAAGGAAAACTCGTTCATTACTGCCATTTGTAGGAACACTCTCTAAAAGTCTTTTTGGTACGGCTACAATGGATGACGTTAACATTTTAGCTTCTCACATCAATACTTTAACTCAGACATCCAACAACATAGTTAATGCTCTTCAGAAACACAGCGAACATATGACTTCATACATGGCAACAACAAACAAGAGAATGGACAATCTTCAGTTTGGTATTTCAAATAATTTTAGAGCTATCAATACACTTTCTAAAACATTTTTTCTTAATCTGCAACATCTTGAAATTGTCATTGTAAACACAACAGGCATACTAGTCAATCAGTTAGACATTGCTAGTCAATTGCGAGCAAATATCGACAACTTACATGCATCAGTTTTATCTTTGATTCAAGGAAAATTGACTCCATATCTCATCTCTAGAGAACTTTTACAATATTCAATTTCAGAAATTCAAAAACTGTTGTCTCACAAAGAACCACATTTTTACCTTTCTCAAAAATCAGTAAACTGGTACTACCAAAATGCAAAATTTTTCTATGTTAGACACAAAAGCTCATTATTTATCACTGTTAAATTTCCACTCACTTCTCAGAGACAACCAATCAGACTATACAAAGTATTATCATACCCAGTACCAATCAATGGAACATCATCACATGCTACTAGCCTATTGAATCTCCCAACTTACTTTGCCGTCACTTCACCCCAACAATTTTACACAACATTCACAGTCGCAGAAATAGCCTCATGTCAAAATGATGATGAAATTCACTGCACTTTAAATAAAGCTCTTACACCTGTTACATCACCATCTTGTGTCATTGGTCTTTTTGCTAACAATAAAAAGTGGGTCAAAGATTTTTGCAATTTTAGATTTTTACAAAATGTTTTGAAATCTGACATCATTGAACTTTCAAGTACTTCAGTCCTAGTCTACAATGCATGGAATATAGATATGAACTGCCCCAATAAACAACAAATTTTAAAAGGTTGCAAATTTTGTGTACTGCACATTCCTTGTAGATGCACTCTCACCACAAATACCTTGTTTTACTCTCCAAAGCTTGTTGACTGTCATAAATCTTTACAAAATATTACTACCTCTCACCCTCTCAATTTGGCTCTCCTTCAGGAATTTTTCAGTGATTCATTATTAAAGTCAATTTCAGGTGACACTACATTTTTAGACCCAATTCAAGTAAACCTCCCTGACTTTAAATTGTATTCACATAATTATAATCAATTTTTGGCTGCGGATCAAAAAGCTCATCTAAATTTGACGAAAATGGTTCAAGTTGCAAAGAAAGATCAAATTATTTTTAAATCTTTGGCAGAACCTCTACTTGATGGTAACATAGAAATTAATTCATCTTGGCCTTCTGTTAATGATATTGTTGATTTCGTTGCCCTGGGAATAGCCATTCTTTCTTTAGTAGGGTTAATTTTTATGTTTTTCAAAGTTAGGAAATTGCTTTT
The DNA here is from genome assembly GCF_963853765.1 of Magallana gigas. Classification (NCBI taxonomy): domain Eukaryota; kingdom Metazoa; phylum Mollusca; class Bivalvia; order Ostreida; family Ostreidae; genus Magallana; species Magallana gigas. Next base: position 69,269,310 of record NC_088853.1, on the reverse strand, counting down.
AATTGTTTCAATACTAACACAGGTTAAACAAGCTACATCTGAATCAGAAATACCTTCTTTTGTTTACAAACCATTTCAACCTGCTACCTCCTCTCCAACAGAGTTTGAATATTTGTTACAAAATTTTTCATGGAATCATGCATCAGTTTTGTTATCTTCAATTGTTATTTCAATTTTGTTTTTCTTCACTGTATTTCTTTGGTATTCAAAAAGAAAACTGAAATGCACCCAGATTATTTTAGAACTTACAACTGGTGGTGAATGTATACTAGTTCCTGTTTTGACGTTACCATTGTGTCCTTCATTTTGGCAAATCAACCTACCTTCTCAAATTAATCATATTTCTGTCAAGTTTTCATTGTTTTCATCCAAAATGTTTATTAACTGGTCAGATTTTACTGTGACAAATATTAAAGGTACTCAAGCAATTACTGTTAAATCAAAGATTAACCTTGATTTTTGTACTGCATACAAAGCAAAGAGAATAACTGAACAACCCTTTGATATCCATATTTTGATTTCACATCATGGTTTATATCAACCACTGCCTCATTTTGGCACATTTATTGTCAATGCAATGAATCTTAAAGAACACTCCCCTTGATTTTTATACATTGTTGTATATCTCACTTGATTCATTTATTTTTGTCAAGATTCATACAACACATGTCTGATAGATGGGTTAATGTGCATTAGTTAAAATATGAATTGATTTTAGTAGAACCCGTTTAAATTGGCATAATTGAATATGTCTAATGATTATGAATTGTTTTTATGATTGACTCTTTGGTACCAGTAGTTAATATGCGCATTGTAAATATGTTTTCATTGATTTAGTTTTAACTCCTTTTTGTAATTTTGTTTTACCACATGCAATTTGATTGTGTTCATTTTATTCATACATTGTGTATATATATATCACATATTTTTTTTTTGTACATGTACTAGCTTACATGTATAATTACCTTTTCCATTTCAATTGCCTTTATTTACTTTTAAACATATATAAAATTTTTGTGTTTTTTACATGTATACAGTGTACATGTACTTGTACATACAACATTTGCTGATTTGTTCTTTTTAAGGTACATGTAATGTGTTCAATACCTTGCATTTTTCATTTGGGTTCGTGTGTATCTTATGTTTATTTTTCAGTCCCTTTTGTATAATATAAACAATATTTTTTTTTTCTTTTGAAAATTTTTCATTGTATATACATATTTAAAAAAAAAAAAAAAAAAAAAAAAAAAAAAAAAATAACATTTGTGTATCATTGCTTTGGAGGACCAAAGCTTATTTTGGCAAGGGGGGAAAACTGTTATAGTTAAGTTTAAATTTATAAATTTTAAACTTTTAATGTAACAGTTATGATTAACATGAATTTATAATTCATGATATTTTTGATTTTATATTTTGGATTAATTCTAATATTCACTTAGGATTTTCCTCATGTATGAGTAAATTTTATTTTATTTTAGTTTAATAATATCTACTATTTCGCACAATTTCCTTTAAGTATTTTTTGGAAATTCTCTTTGTTAGCTAATTCATTCGCACATCTTTTGTAAACTTAGGATGACATTCCCAGCTGTTAGATACTAAGAAAAACATTCTTATTTCGGTTTCTTTGGAGGTAAATTCTTTTGCGCTTTTGGCTTGACACTTCGAAATTCCACATAGATAAACCTATTTATTTCATTTCGGCCTCATATAAAAACTTATTTACTTTGTTTCGACTTCGAGTTAATCCTGTCTTTGTTACAGGCCTTCTCCGCGGAAATACGAGTAATTGTTATAACACCTTCTTTGGCTCAGCTAATAGTGTCAAGCATCAAAGAAATTTTGCCGAAATTGGGCGTAAACCTTTTTAAAACAAGTTACCTGATTGGTCAAAATTAAAGTCCGTAGATTGACCGCAATGGTGGGTGACTTTAACAAAGTCACTTTCCATCTTGCGGCAATTCAATAAAGACAGTTTTACTTAAATTTACGGATTTTATTTTGATTCATTCAGGTGCTGTGGAAGCAAGTTTCTTGCAATTAGACACAGGTTGATCCTTTAGCTAATTTCCCCAAACAATTAGTCACGACGGTGAAAACAAATGTGTGACAAGTGGTGGACAGAATCAATTCAATCCTACGTACCTCTCGCTAGCCAGAATTGTGTATTGTGATGCCAGAGGACAGTGCCAACAAATATTTAACATACCATTACAATTTAAGAGACCGCCAAATGCAATGTGGTGACTCAACTTCTCAGACCGCTACCCAAACAACTACAACAACTCCAACGCAAACAGCTACAACAACAACAACAACAGCAGTGAATACATTAAGTGTGAGTTCCTCCTCAACAACAACAACAACAGCAGCAAGTTCAATAACAACAACAGCCAATACATTAAGTGTGAATTCCTCATCAACAACAACACCAGTGAATACATCAAGTGTGAATTCCTCAACAACACAAACAACAACAACAGTAAGTTCATCAACAACAACAGCCAATATACCAACAGCAACAATAACAACAAGTGACAGCTCTCCAACAACCATTATGCAGAGAGATAATGGTGTTCAACTTGCTAAATTCACAGGAAAAAGTGGAAAAGTTAGTGCCACACAATGGTGAACCCTCTTCATTCAGTGGTGTTCCCTTCACTCATTCACAGAGCAACAAATCCTGGGACGCATCGTCTTCCATTTAGCCGACATGGCGCAGCAGTGGTATTTATCACTTCCTGAAACATCTCGGAGTACTCCCCAAAGTTTAAAATCAGCTTTCTTTTCCCGATTTGGAAAACAATCTTCCTTCAACATTGATGTCCTAGATATTAAGCAACAAATTGACGAAACCTGCGAAGAGTACATCACCAGAATTCAACAGATGGCATGTGATGATGAAATACCAAGCCTGATGCTAATTAGTCTCATCGCCAAAGGATTTCAACCGGATATTTCTGAAAAGGTGTTAGATAAAGATCCCCAATCATTTGAGGACCTATTTAAATTCGCAAAAAGGGCAGAATCAACTGTGAAAATTCGTAAAAATGACAGCCTGATTGCATCCATTGAAGGCATGGAAGATCGCCTGATGACGAAACTTTCAAAACAACTGGAAACGACTGTTATGGCTTTAGACCGCCGAGACCAATATGCTCCTGCAGAAGTGAGTGACCGTTATGCTTCATCTGATCAACAGAACAATCCTCATACTAATGTGCACACCAGAAACCATGGAAGACCCCGAGGACATGATTTCCATTCCCAGAGACATTTTAAAAGTGAAAGAAGAGACAGACCGCAATTCTCCAACAATGCCTCTCAATACGGACCTCGCAACCAAGGAAACCGCTTTCCTCGGCCCACTCCTCCGTCCAGACAGCATGGTTACCGTCCAGCCCAGAATCAACGTCATCCTAGTCCCAGTAAGTGCCCAAATTGTTTTATGGACAATTGTGATCAGATTAATTGTATTGCTTTTGGCAAACATTGTTTTTATTGTCATGGGATCAATCATTTTCAAATTGCATGTTTTTCTAACCCTGCTAGTCCATTATATAGAAAGCTAACAAGTTTTGATTCTAACCAATAGGGATTCAAGCCTATCCATTGTATGGGTAGGCGCCTCGAAAAATGTCAAAATCAAAGTGCAAAATCAGCTGATTTAAATTTAGCTACAAATATGATAAAGAATACTGTTGATATTTCTATCAATAAGAAAAGAACAAATGCTCTTGTTGACACTGGTGCATCAATTACTGTAGTTAGTGCTCTATTTTTGAACAAAACATCTTATGCAAATGCTGTGCTTATGAAACCAGATTTTTATTTTGTAAACGGAGTTGGTGGTAGGTTGAATGTTATGGGTAAACTTGACCTCCCCTTATCATTTCAGGGAGCTACATTCAATTTCCCTGTGCATGTTGTTGAAAAGTTGCCCCATTCTTTGATAAATGGTCTTGATTTCATGGAAAAACACAAGGTGATCTTAGACTTAGCCAACAAAACAATGTCCTTTCTCAATGATGCTGCTAATGTTTTCATGCTAAAGTCTAACAGTGGCATAGCAAGAGTTGCAAAATCAACAATTTTACCACCTCATTCAGAGACAATTTTGTGTGTTAAAATTTCAAATAGAAAGTCTGGAGAAACAGTTTTGTTAGAACCATTAGATAATGAATTGCACAATACACATCGTTTGGGTTCAAAATGCTTAATCAAAGTCAACAATAGTCAGTCATGTCTTAAAGTGATAAATCCAACCAACCAGAAAATTCGTTTGGGTAAAGGTAAAATAGTAGCTACGGTTTCAAATTTTGACCAAGATGAATGCATGGTTTACAATCTTGATACACAACCAACAACAAATGAAACTGCATCCATTCACATGGTTCATACAGACACAAACAAACAAACAACTGCCAATACACAAACAAACAAATCATCTGACATCTCATTTGACCTCACTAACTCACACCTGAATACACATCAAAGGGAGATCATGACAAAATTGTTACACAAACATAAAGACATCTTTGCAACAGGAACACATGATCTTGGGAAATGCAATACATACATGCACAAGATTGAAACAGATCATAATGCAAAACCTGTCAAAATGCCTTTATACCGCACAACACCTGCACACCACGCAGAAATCAATAGACAAGTTCAAGATTGGTTGAAAAATGACATCATTAAGGAATCAAATAGTGATTGGCATTCTCCTTGTTTGTTAGTAAAGAAATCTTCTGGTGAATTCAGACTTGTAACTGACTTTCGAAAATTAAACAAAATATCCAAACCAATGTCATTTCCTCTGCCAAGGTTAGAATGTGTCTTTGATACCATTGGCCAAAGTAAAGCTCAGTTCTTCACAAGTCTCGACCTACACAGTGCCTTCTTACAAATTGCTATGCACCCTGACTCTCAACATAAGTCTGCTTTTATTACTCAGAATGGCATTTATGAGTACAAACGTATGCCTTATGGTTTGATGAATGCTCCTGTTTCTTTCCAGATGGTCATGACTCAAGTTCTTAGAGGGTTAACTTGGCGTCAATGTTTAATCTATCTTGACGACATTTTAGTCTTTTCTGAAACATTTGATGACCATCTCACTCATCTTGAACAAATCTTTTCTCGTTTACGCCAGGCAAACTTAAAGTTGAAACCAAGTAAATGTGACTTTGCTGCCAAACAGATTAAATATCTTGGTCACATAATATCTAAACATGGTATCAGAACAGACCCCAAGAAAACTCAAGCTGTCAGTACTTTTCCGGTGCCTAAAACTCAAAAAGATGTGAGATCATTTCTTGGTATGTGTAATTACTACCGCAAATTTGTCAAGGACTATGCTAAGCTCTCATCTCCTCTAAACAATCTCTTGAGAAAGGATACCAAATTTCATTGGACAGAAGAATGTCAGTCATCTTTTGAAACTCTCAAACAGTCTTTAATCTCTTCTCCAATTTTAGCATATCTAGATCTTAGCAAAAGTTTCATTCTCACATGTGATGCCTCATCTTCAGCTATTGGGTTTGTGCTTGGTCAGTTAGACAGTTCTGGTAAAGAACATGTGATTGCTTTTGGAGGTAGAAGTCTCTCTCCTTGCGAAAGAAAATGGTCTACTTCTGAACAAGAAATGCTTGCAATCTTAGAAGGAATACGTGCTTATAGAATCTATCTTTCTGATAAAAAGTTTACCATCTATACCGATCACAAAGCTTTGAAGTATGTCATGGATCAAAAGCGTTCTACAGGTCGATTAGCACGTTGGGCTATAGAAATACAAGGATACCAATTTGAAATTATTCACAAACCTGGTAAATCCAACCAAGTAGCTGATGCCTTGAGCAGACGACAATACGAAGACGAAATGCATGACCCCACAATTGCTTCAATCATAGCAAATCAGTCAGACAGTACTGACAATCAAAACGACTCTTCTCTATCTACTCCTGAACCCGATTCTATTGAACCTGTTTCTGTTGAGTCTACTCTTGTTGAATCAAATCCAGAACCCACTCAGGTTACACTTTTCTATCACAAGGATGATCCAAATGAAGGTATCTTTGCTCTAGAACCAGAAATAGAAATCAGTTTTCAAATCCTGATCTTTCTAATCTATCCAATCTTTCAAAATTGCAGCGCGAGTGCCCAGACTTTAAAGATATCTTTGCTTATTTAGAAAATGGAACTTTACCAGATGATGAAAAATCACAAACCAAGGTCATTCAAACTTCTAAATACTTTGATCTTTGTAACGGTGTACTTTATCATTGGTTTCAAAGAAGAGTGAAGTCAAATCTACCAGTAGATGACAAATGGATCCAACAAATAGCCTTGCCTAGAGTCCTTAGATTAGATGCACTCAATGCATATCATGATAGCAGTGCTGGAGGTGCTCATCTAGGAATTGAGAAAGTCATGGCCGCCATGAAAACTAAATATCATTGGCCTCGGATGCACCAGGAAATATATGATTACATTCACTCCTGTGATACTTGTCAGCGCATCAAACGAGATACCCATGCAAGAAGTCCTCCCCTTACTTCATTACCAATAGTTGGACGCTTTGAGAGATGGCACATGGATTTCCTTAAACTTCATAAAACTTCAAAAGGTTATCAGTATGTCCTACTCATTGTAGATTCTTTTACCAAATGGGTTGAAGCGTTTCCTATGAAAACACAAGAGAGCACTGAAGTTGCTGACTGTCTCTTTCAAAATGTTTTCACCCGCTTTGGCTGCCCAAAATATCTTGTTTCTGACAGAGGAAAATCTTTCATGAACTCTCTTGTTTCTTGCCTCTGTGATATATTTGAGATCAAACACTATCTCACATCTAGTTACCACCCGCAGACCAATAGCCAAGTTGAAAGAACCAACAGCACTCTCATCCAATGTCTCCGAGCCTACACAGACAAACATCAGGAAAACTGGCCAAAGAAACTTCAAGGAATCCTCATGGCATTGAGAAACTCTCCATCAACTCAATCGACAAGCTTTTCTCCATTTTTCATGACTTTCGGTATGGAGATGAACTTGCCTTATGATGTGAATGCCATTCCTAAAGACAAAAAGCTAGGAAACAATGCTCAACAACACATGAATGAAATCATTGAGAACATCAACCTCGCGAAAGATATTGCTAAACAAAACATTGAAAAGCAACAGGAAAAATCCAAAGAAAGATTTGACCAGAAAACCAAAGTCCCAAATTTCAAACTTTTTGATAAGGTTCTTATAAAATCTCACAAAGTCCAAGTTGGATTATCCCCAAAACTTGTTGAAAAGTACCATGGTCCATACTATATCTCGGAAATTGGTCCCAACTTCACCTACAAGATCAGAGATTGCAAAGATCGCAAAGAAGTAAAATCATTCATGAATGCTGTACAGTTGAATCACTACAATGACCCAGAGGTTGACAGACAACACTTAAACGAAAACGCTTGTACTGGCACCCAAAATAACAATCAACCACAGAATGATGTACAAGATGAAAACTCACAAGAGATTCAAGATGACGAAAACCAAACTCAATCATCAACAGATGAGGAAACAGAAGATGAAGCTGACCATTTCCCGTTTGATATCAAAAGACTTGTGAAGTACAGACACAAAGACCAACATTTCTGCATAGAATGGACTGATGGGACCAAATCTTGGGAACCTCAAGAAAATGTGCGCCCAGATTTAGTTCAACAATACTTTGAAAAATATACAAAGAAAGGCCGCCTCAGGAAGAAGTAGTGATTATGACTTTGTTTAGTGGATTTTTGTTCGATAAACAGTGTTTATAGTTTTGTAATTTACTGGTTATTGTTTACATTTGAGTTTATCGGTTATATGCTGTAGTTATTGACAGTATAGTGGCAATTTAAAAGGCTCCTTCAGAGAAAGCGTCATGTATCAGTCAGATAGTTGAATTGGTTACTATCGCTTCCATGGAATTGATTCAAAATCTATGATTCATTTAGAAAAGGAATAATTATGGTCTATAATAGTCATTTTGACAAGTTTAATTCTTGTTAGTTCTTAGTGCTATATATGTGTCTGATCAACACATCTCTTTCGACTATTTCCTTAATTTATTCTTCTTTATGTCCTTGTAGGTTTTGGTCAATGGCGTTGGTATCCTTTCTTCATCTGCACTCTGGTTTGCCTCTTCCATCCATCCAATGCCCTCTCGACACCAGCGAAACACGTAATTACCGAGATAGACAATGCCATCCATCGTCTTAATTATGGTACTATTTTTAAATCAATGGGGAATCTTCATATTTCTAGTGAATATTGGTTGCAGACCTACCAGATATCTCTCCCAAATCAAATAACCAAACCAAAAAGTTTCTTTGTTAACAAACAATCTTGTTCTAAACTTAATTGTCAATTTTTACAGTCTTTGTTAAACCAAATTCATGGTATTTAGGTTGATACTTACAGTCATGTTAGCAAAACTCTTTAATTTCTTAAATCTGTTGTCCCTTTTCATAAAAATCAATCAAAAAGGAAAACTCGTTCATTACTGCCATTTGTAGGAACACTCTCTAAAAGTCTTTTTGGTACGGCTACAATGGATGACGTTAACATTTTAGCTTCTCACATCAATACTTTAACTCAGACATCCAACAACATAGTTAATGCTCTTCAGAAACACAGCGAACATATGACTTCATACATGGCAACAACAAACAAGAGAATGGACAATCTTCAGTTTGGTATTTCAAATAATTTTAGAGCTATCAATACACTTTCTAAAACATTTTTTCTTAATCTGCAACATCTTGAAATTGTCATTGTAAACACAACAGGCATACTAGTCAATCAGTTAGACATTGCTAGTCAATTGCGAGCAAATATCGACAACTTACATGCATCAGTTTTATCTTTGATTCAAGGAAAATTGACTCCATATCTCATCTCTAGAGAACTTTTACAATATTCAATTTCAGAAATTCAAAAACTGTTGTCTCACAAAGAACCACATTTTTACCTTTCTCAAAAATCAGTAAACTGGTACTACCAAAATGCAAAATTTTTCTATGTTAGACACAAAAGCTCATTATTTATCACTGTTAAATTTCCACTCACTTCTCAGAGACAACCAATCAGACTATACAAAGTATTATCATACCCAGTACCAATCAATGGAACATCATCACATGCTACTAGCCTATTGAATCTCCCAACTTACTTTGCCGTCACTTCACCCCAACAATTTTACACAACATTCACAGTCGCAGAAATAGCCTCATGTCAAAATGATGATGAAATTCACTGCACTTTAAATAAAGCTCTTACACCTGTTACATCACCATCTTGTGTCATTGGTCTTTTTGCTAACAATAAAAAGTGGGTCAAAGATTTTTGCAATTTTAGATTTTTACAAAATGTTTTGAAATCTGACATCATTGAACTTTCAAGTACTTCAGTCCTAGTCTACAATGCATGGAATATAGATATGAACTGCCCCAATAAACAACAAATTTTAAAAGGTTGCAAATTTTGTGTACTGCACATTCCTTGTAGATGCACTCTCACCACAAATACCTTGTTTTACTCTCCAAAGCTTGTTGACTGTCATAAATCTTTACAAAATATTACTACCTCTCACCCTCTCAATTTGGCTCTCCTTCAGGAATTTTTCAGTGATTCATTATTAAAGTCAATTTCAGGTGACACTACATTTTTAGACCCAATTCAAGTAAACCTCCCTGACTTTAAATTGTATTCACATAATTATAATCAATTTTTGGCTGCGGATCAAAAAGCTCATCTAAATTTGACGAAAATGGTTCAAGTTGCAAAGAAAGATCAAATTATTTTTAAATCTTTGGCAGAACCTCTACTTGATGGTAACATAGAAATTAATTCATCTTGGCCTTCTGTTAATGATATTGTTGATTTTGTTGCCCTGGGAATAGCCATTCTTTCTTTAGTAGGGTTAATTTTTATGTTTTTCAAAGTTAGGAAATTGCTTTTAATTGTTTCAATACTAACACAGGTTAAACAAGCTACATCTGAATCAGAAATACCTTCTTTTGTTTACAAACCATTTCAACCTGCTACCTCCTCTCCAACAGAGTTTGAATATTTGTTACAAAATTTTTCATGGAATCATGCATCAGTTTTGTTATCTTCAATTGTTATTTCAATTTTGTTTTTCTTCACTGTATTTCTTTGGTATTCAAAAAGAAAACTGAAATGCACCCAGATTATTTTAGAACTTACAACTGGTGGTGAATGTATACTAGTTCCTGTTTTGACGTTACCATTGTGTCCTTCATTTTGGCAAATCAACCTACCTTCTCAAATTAATCATATTTCTGTCAAGTTTTCATTGTTTTCATCCAAAATGTTTATTAACTGGTCAGATTTTACTGTGACAAATATTAAAGGTACTCGAGCAATTACTGTTAAATCAAAGATTAACCTTGATTTTTGTACTGCATACAAAGCAAAGAGAATAACTGAACAACCCTTTGATATCCATATTTTGATTTCACATCATGGTTTATATCAACCACTGCCTCATTTTGGCACATTTATTGTCAATGCAATGAATCTTAAAGAACACTCCCCTTGATTTTTATACATTGTTGTATATCTCACTTGATTCATTTATTTTTGTCAAGATTCATACAACACATGTCTGATAGATGGGTTAATGTGCATTAGTTAAAATATGAATTGATTTTAGTAGAACCCGTTTAAATTGGCATAATTGAATATGTCTAATGATTATGAATTGTTTTTATGATTGACTCTTTGGTACCAGTAGTTAATATGCGCATTGTAAATATGTTTTCATTGATTTAGTTTTAACTCCTTTTTGTAATTTTGTTTTACCACATGCAATTTGATTGTGTTCATTTTATTCATACATTGTGTATATATATATCACATATTTTTTTTTTGTACATGTACTAGCTTACATGTATAATTACCTTTTCCATTTCAATTGCCTTTATTTACTTTTAAACATATATAAAATTTTTGTGTTTTTTACATGTATACAGTGTACATGTACTTGTACATACAACATTTGCTGATTTGTTCTTTTTAAGGTACATGTAATGTGTTCAATACCTTGCATTTTTCATTTGGGTTCGTGTGTATCTTATGTTTATTTTTCAGTCCCTTTTGTATAATATAAACAATATTTTTTTTTTCTTTTGAAAATTTTTCATTGTATATACATATTTAAAAAAAAAAAAAAAAAAAAAAAAAAAAAAAAAAATAACATTTGTGTATCATTGCTTTGGAGGACCAAAGCTTATTTTGGCAAGGGGGGAAAACTGTTATAGTTAAGTTTAAATTTATAAATTTTAAACTTTTAATGTAACAGTTATGATTAACATGAATTTATAATTCATGATATTTTTGATTTTATATTTTGGATTAATTCTAATATTCACTTAGGATTTTCCTCATGTATGAGTAAATTTTATTTTATTTTAGTTTAATAATATCTACTATTTCGCACAATTTCCTTTAAGTATTTTTTGGAAATTCTCTTTGTTAGCTAATTCATTCGCACATCTTTTGTAAACTTAGGATGACATTCCCAGCTGTTAGATACTAAGAAAAACATTCTTATTTCGGTTTCTTTGGAGGTAAATTCTTTTGCGCTTTTGGCTTGACACTTCGAAATTCCACATAGATAAACCTATTTATTTCATTTCGGCCTCATATAAAAACTTATTTACTTTGTTTCGACTTCGAGTTAATCCTGTCTTTGTTACAGGCCTTCTCCGCGGAAATACGAGTAATTGTTATAACACCTTCTTTAGCTCAGCTAATAGTGTCAAGCATCAAAGAAATTTTGCCGAAATTGGGCGTAAACCTTTTTAAAACAAGTTACCTGATTGGTCAAAATTAAAGTCCGTAGATTGACCGCAATGGTGGGTGACTTTAACAAAGTCACTTTCCATCTTGCGGCAATTCAATAAAGACAGTTTTACTTAAATTTACGGATTTTATTTTGATTCATTCAGGTGCTGTGGAAGCAAGTTTCTTGCAATTAGACACAGGTTGATCCTTTAGCTAATTTCCCCAAACAATTAGTCACGACGGTGAAAACAAATGTGTGACAAACATAAGGCAGTTGAGGCGCTCCATAAAGGCGGGTTCCGGTGACCCAAAAGTCTATAGTTTTATGTCGGGTAAATATCGATGTAATTTCTTTTTAATAATATTAGTGTTTTTAAATATAAAAAAAAACCGCGACAATTATAAAAATGATAACACTTAAACATAAGACATACTTCAAACACAACTTTTTGTTTCGGTCGATTGAGAGAGAGAGAGAGAGAGAGAGAGAGAGAGAGAGAGAGAGTATAAGTTGTTTGTATCTTACAACTCCCAAACCCACCTTTTCTAAAAACATTGGCATCTCATATATAAATTGTCATCTTTATTTCTTCTGTTTCCAATCCAACTCCTTTAGATTAATTTTCCAATAGTTCTTGCATGATTTATCTCATCTTTGCTGTTCCTAGGTTCAAACACCTTAGATTTTAAAGTCATCTCCAAAGTTGCAGTTGAAAAGATATGTGTACATGTATATTTGGAGTTGTTACATTTTGTTGATAAAGAAATATATGAATACAGTTTGCTTCATATTGCCTTCATACCAGAATTGTTAACATGAGTTAATGAGCCATTCTCACTACAAATCCGAAGATATTCTCTCCCGATATTTTCAGAGCATACTCAGCGGAAAACGTACTCCAAAACGTTTATAACCTCGGTCTTTTGAGTCGTACTCAGTGGAGCATACTCATAGTACGGGGTACAAGAATGGGTACCGGTTTAAGATAGTAGACTCATTTAAAAAAATAAAATCTGATAGTTCTTCCTTTGCTCAATATATGAAGCATACATGTATATGTATTTAATTTTCATGTTCTTAGATGTGCATTATCTAAATTCTCATTTTAAAAAAATGCCTCGATCATGCGGTTGCCTTTATTGTAATATTATCTTTGTTTATGACAAAGGAATTTAGTTCTTCTGTATATTAATCTGTCTGGCAAATAGGGCATGGTAAATTTGTTATATCTAATTATTACTTGAAAGTAAATGTAGATTTCTGATATAAAATCCGTTCATTCATTCGCTGCATGGCACTATTTCTATTTTCAATGGGTCATGCGCATAAAAATCGATAGAGCGATGGTGCGATGAAGTATCGGCGATGAAGCGATAGAGAGCCAACGATGACACGATAGAGCATCGCGTCATCGCTATCGCACCATCGCTACCGTACCATCGCATCATCGCACTATCGCTTCGTCGTGCTATCGCACCATCATCATCGCATTGTCGCGCCATCGCATTATCGTCATCGTGCTATCGCCCCATCCCTTCATCGTCATCGCACCATCGCGCTATTGCCATCGCATTGTCGCGTCATCGCACTATCGACCCCAACGTCGAGCTACATGACCCTATCCGGATTCCATAAAAGAGCGATAATACTATCTCACTTTCGCCTTCGCACTTTTGCCTTCGCCCGAGGGATAATTGTATTTGCCTTATGTGTGTGTGTGTGTGGGGGGGGGGGGGGGGGGGGGGGGGTCCGAGGCATATTTTAGGTAATTTTACTATGTTAAATTTATAATACTAATACTGGAAGTGCATGTGTACACATTATGGCTGGCATTGCATTTTATTAGAAGTACATACTGATTAGGCAGAGTCAGTGCTGGTAAATGTCACACAAGCAATAGCTTTCCAAAAATCTTGCCCGACTTAACAAAATTATTCAGTGGAAGCAAGCATGTATCAATTAGCCTATCTTATTAGAAATGAACGCTAATTTTCGCTGCTGGTCATAAATTCATAAACGGAACGTGCAGATTTAAGAAGAACTTTCAGTCTTTTTCTTTGGTCTTGTGCATATACAGGTACATCACTTGAAATAAAACAATTTCATTAATTCAAATAATTTTAGGAATGTACAGATGTCAAATAATTGCATGTAAAGCTTGAAAACGGAAGATAAAACGTCAATTTTTTAAAATTGTATTTGTTATATTAAGATGCAAATCCCCTTTTTTTAAATTTCCAACTATAGGGAAAATGTAAGGATATTCAAGCACGTAGCATTATTTTTGAAAGTGAGTGGGGACAGCTTTATCCAAAACATCTTGACAAGCACGCAGCACAGTTAAGGCTGGAATTTGGAGGCGGGGCTTATTTTGATCAACTTTGAACTCATGAATATTCATTAGATATGAAATTTAACGTAAATAGCATCTATTAATGGTAGTTGATTAGTTTTTGGATTTAATTTCTTGTTGAAGAGAGTTAAATCAAATATTAAACCCCTCATTGTGCAATAATGATCTTTATTTACTTATTTTCAATGAAAACATTAATTGTCGTTTGGTTCCGATCCGCTCCCTTCCGACGCTTGTATCGATCCGTGACGTGTCGACTATTTTTAGCTGGTAGCAAAATGGCAGGCATGGATGTAAACATGTGCGCCGAGATGTTGTGGATTGATACTATGCGTGTGGATGTCGAACTATGCAGGAGATATGGTAAGTATTGGTCAAATCATTTCATAAACTAACGCAAACAGTATGATAAAGAATGTAAACGCAGTACTTATTGTGTGCTGAAACAACAAAGTGATGTACGGATCGATAACGTTATGTGTTTTCATACGACCACATGTTGTAAATAATTATGAAGTTTTATTACTTTTCAAAGCACTAGCATGTCATTTTGTTACACAAATGATTATGTATATCTATACTTTAATTGCATATAACTTATTATTTTAAAAAATATTTAAAGAGTATTTAAATCCAACTTGTTGAAAACGTCTTGGACAAATAAATGTCGATGGCGATTTATCAGCTTTTCCCCATGACATCAGATTTTACCTGAATGCACAACCTTCCAGTTCCACATTGATTATTTATCAGCGACGCCTTACATGTATCAATGTAGATGATAAGTAGTGCCACTGTTTTAGACTGTGTTGGTATATTTACATGGACTGGTATATAATCAATATTTTAATTTTTGCATGTGTACCAATTAATTAAAAGAAATCATTTTTACTCTGACAAATTGCCTTAAAGTATCACTTCAGGCTTCAGGATCATGAAGGAATATTAGACTAAGTCAAAATTTCAGGCAACCATAATATTATTGTTCATCATAAAATATCGATTAAAATTTGTAATTGACAAATCTATATCAAGACAATGTTAGTAGCATTTCAATTTTGTCAGTGATTTCAATCTAGAGGCGTTAAGACAGTGTACAATTTTTGAATTAAGTCTAAGATTGCTTCATGATCCTGAAGCCTGACTGCTGATCCATGTGGGTTCAAATGAAAATGTCACTGCTTAGCTTGTTTACATTGAAATTAAATAGTCTTAATATTTATTTAGAATTAATTTCAATATAACAGTGTGTCATAATTTATATTACCAGTATATGTAAAATTATGGTCTAGAATAAAAAAAAAGATGATACAAGATAGGTTAATTGTTGTGAGAATTATTACCTCTGAGTCTCTAATATTGTATTGTTTTGCTGACCAGTCTTAACTATCAACATGATCATGCAGGTTGTTTAACATGTTTAATTTATCAGAACAATTTTAAATGAAAGGTGCGGGGTACCCGTGTCATCTTAAATATCAACATGATCAGGTTTTTTAACATGTTTAAATTATCAGAACAATTTTTAAATGAAATTATTTGTCAGGCGCATTGACTGTCCTTGCAGACAATTAAAGATTTTTTTCAAAGCAATACAGTTATCTTTTTAGGTAACATTACATTGTTAATGGCTACAACTAGATTGTCATCCCCTTCATTCAACTCGCATCATGCAATTACTGTACACCCTGCTTTCAATGACAGGGGTCAGTCAAAACATTTCGTTGAGACTTATCTGAAGTTAAGGCGGCTATGTCGATTCAAAGCTTTTGTGTAGTGCACTGTAAAATTTTGACTTTATTTGTTTTAATTGACCTAATCAACTATAGCTGACTAATCAACTATTACTTGTATCGCTGCATAAAATTTGAGTTCAAGTCTAAATAACTGGTAATTTTTATGATTTCATTTACGCTGTACCTTATACATGTATTTCATTTGTAGACTCCTATACTACTTGTGTTGTGTAGAAGAGGTGGAAGATGCGGGGTACCCGTGTCATGGTGTTTGATTCCATATGATGTATGCTCCAGTGACTCATTACAATCAACTGCTTCAGCCCCTAAGTTGAATTTATCCAATTGCATTTAACATGTTTTTGGTAAGATTTAAAAATACAGTGCCTTACATATATATTTTCTGTGGGTGGAGACTACACTGCATGTATTTGTGTTTTCATTCTGCTGGAAATGTAATTAAACTTGCTTTGAGAGTATGCACTATATCGCAAACATTGATTGCTTAGCATTATCCCTTGACGATGAAGATCGTTTAATGGGGGGGGGGGGGGGTTCTTTCTGCTATTGTAAACATTTATATCTAAGTCATCTTGGAGTATTAAGTTCTCTTGATTTTATTTAATATATTGGGAACATTTGTTAATTGCCACAAGAAAATCTGTAATGTTAATAATAATATATATTTATATTTAATATATAAAGAAATCAAAATTTAGGAAGAAAGAACATAAAATATATGTACATGTAAATGTCCAAGTGGCATTTCCAATTATTCTTCTATGTAACGGTGTGTTTTTTCACAGAGGCTACATGTAACTCTTTGCTCATATGGTTGTTTTTTATCAAAAAAGATTTCTCAGGGTGAAAGTTCATTTTTCGTCATTTGACATTGTTTAGTTTATACTGTTGTAAAGTGCAAGTGCTAAAATATATAATGTTAATACCGGTATGTTAAACTTTGTAGGCTTATGCGTGAGACCATCTGTATCAATTGGTGAATTGGCTGGTTCTACCTCCCTATGTTCCTGCCTGTTACCCAGCTTTTCCTATGTGGAGACCATCGGCATAATTTTGTATGAGGAAAACAATTATGTGCATTGATAACCTCCAAACAGAAATATCAACATGATTATATATGTTAATTATACATATACAAACCTAATCTTAGTACATGTATTTATATGTTGAATCTGAGCTAAGGATTTTGCAACTCTTGGTGTTTTTTTAAAAATTATTAGCAATGATATTTAAAACTTAAACAGTCAAAATTAATGTTCATATGCAAATATTATTTATTTAAACCATTATTTATTTGTTAACAGTTTCCTGACTATGAGTTATTTTTTCAATATTCCCTTGAAAATGAATAATAAATGTTTGAAAATCTATGTATTTGTTGTTGTGATCAACACTCAAAATCTAGGAATTTACATTTTTGTTCATGTATTGTTGTTTGAGTATTTGTTTATTAAGAAGGGGGTGAGGGTAAGAGTTTTGTGCTTGTCCTTTCTTAAAAACTAACAGCAATGTTGAGGAATACTTTCAAAAAAATAAACAGCAATTTTGAAAGAGAATGTGTTTTAAAATATATTTCATTTACCAATTATTGATTTAGGTAAAAAATAAAATGAAAAAATGCACGGCTTTGATTGTCGCCGATTACATGCACGGATCTTTTTTTTTTGGGGGGGGGGGGGGTGGTCAGCTAGAGGGAACCAGATCCCCCCTGCAAAATTCAAATTTATTTAAATTACATTACAAAATTATACCTTGGACCACCCCCTTCCTGGCAAACTCAAATAACTGTCGGACCCCCCCCCCCCGGAAAAACTTTCTGGATCCGCGCATGGAATATAAAGAGGTAATGCATGTCGTAGTTATCTCTCATGTTTTTTTTCTTTTGATGAATTACTGACCCACGCTGTCACTTGAAATTTATAAATGTATAATATTTATTTCTACTTAAGTTACAATTTTGCCTTCAGCAATACAACCAAGGGAAAATATCGCAAAATGCTCGTAATGTAATTCACATTTCCCGCAACACTATATCCACAGAGTTATTTCCCTTAGCCGAAATCTAGATCGGCATTGCGTTTGAAAAGGGGGTTAAGTTAAGGAAAATACATGTACATCATCTTCAACGCATTTTCGCAAGGGCATAACCTGCATGGATACTTTTGATATTTTACACAGTGATCAAGAAGGTTTTGAGGTAACTGAAAAATGCTGCTGCTTTGTTTCATTCTCCGGATTTGTCTTATTCGTTGATGAAAAATGACGTGATACCCCCGTAAATGATGGATTGTCGAGTGTATTTTTGGAAATGGCGTTGTAATTAACTCGATTCCATTAAAGCAGCAGTGATTTTTGGGTGAAGGAGATCACATTTTACTTATACATGCAAAACAAATAAATGTACAACGGGGGTATGCCCTTGCGATATTGAAAAATATGTGTGACATAGAAAAATGTCTATAAATATCGATGTCACGTGATAGACACGTGATGACGGTAAATGCACATGTGTGTCGTAACACATGGGTCACTTGAGTTAAGCTAATATTATTATGGGAAAAGCTGTATGCGAGTTTTGATTAATACGACCATCATATTTGTAGCTCGTTTTTGATGACATATTTCTTGGGAATTTAAGCATATGCAACCTTAACAGTGCTGCGCAATTAAAAAAAGGAGTGAATTCTCAAAATTATGATAGAAAATCATAATTGTGCCTTTAATTTATTTCAATTTGAATTCCTCATTTTCATTTATCATATTCAGTTTTAATCAGATTGTGCTCCGACAAAAGTAGAGGAGGAGAGCAAATCCATAATATTTTCATTTTTTATAAGTGAAGGTAAGAAAAATGTCTGCTGCAAAAAAAGTAGGGGAGGCAGCCCCCCCCCCCACCCGATACTACGTCTGGAGTATTCCTATGATCGAAATTCGGACTCGCCCACTAATCGGCGCGCAAAAACTGTGCTTTACCATTCACTCAACGGCTGAGATCTCAATCCGATGGTTTGATGAACTAATCAATTGGCTTATTATAACATTTAGGAGGTATAACACCTTTAATATAAACTGCTAAGTTCAAAGTTAAAAAGCGTAGGGTGTATTTATATTTATTTTATGAGAGACACCAATACGATGTTGCTTACAAAAACAATAATACTTTTTAAACCTAAGAAATGATTAACTATAAAACAGTTGTTGAAGTACAAAAAAAAAATAATCAAACACAATTCATTAACACTTACCCACAATGCACTGGGTGTATTATCCCCGGTTGTTTAATGTATACTTGGAAACACTATACATAACTCGATAACGCGCAGTTTTGCGTAAATGTTTTAAATTGAAAATAAATCGAGGTCATTCAGATTTTTGTAGACAAAAAAATTGTGTGAACATTCTGGTATATACTGAATATTAACGCATTATATTTTATAATTATATGCATTATTTACACAATTATTGTCCCCGACTGGTTTATGCGTACTTGGTAACTCCGTACACAAACTCGATATACTCGATAACATGCGCAAATGTATTAAATTTAAATAAATTGATGTCATTCAGACCTTTACAAAATTAAAACATTTGGTATATATACTGAATATTAACGAATAAGGCTGCAGTAGACAACCTAGATCAACCCACACAGAGGAACGATGTAAACACGAACTTGTAAACAAACCATTGACACATGATGTAATAAACACAAAACAGCATAAGTACCTTATAATACCAACGAATTAATGTAAAAGAAAATGTGGGTATTCTTTATGTTATTGATAAATGTGTTAAGTATTGAAAACATTTACACTAGATGTATTATCCCCGGCTTTCTTAGCATTCTGGTATACACAGACTATTAACGTATTATATTTTATGATAATATGCATTATTTACAAAATTACTTACCCATAATACACTGAGGGTATTGTCCCCGACTATTTTATGCATACTTAGCGACTCCGTATTATCCCCGGCTTGTTTAAATGTATTAAACTGAAAACTAATCGAGGTCATTCTGATTTTTCTTTTAGAAGAGAAATTCTTAGCATTCTGGTATACACAGATTATTAACGTATTATATTTTATGATAATATGCATTATTTACAAAATTACTTACCCATAATACTGAAGGTATTGTCCCCGACTATTTTATGCATACTTAGTGACTCCGTAAACAAAGTCAATAAACTCAATATCGTCCAGTTTTGGGCAAAAGTATTAAATTGAATCGAGGTCATTGAGACCTTTAATCAAAGTACTGAAAGTACTGTTAGACGGTAGCGTCGTTTGAAAGTGGCATATTACATGTAACAATGAATGATGTATGATAATTATTTTTGTCGAAAACCGCGGCCAGTATCGCATAAATACTAATACTTAACGCTTACTCGCACAACTGGTCGTGAGTTTCCTACATGGATAATTCTGTGGAAATCGTAGCTGTGATCTCAATCTACACTTTACAAATGCTGTGTCTCTTGGTCGTCATCTTTTGGGGAAAACCCAAAGATTTATCACAGTAGTCTTTGTCGTATAGAAGTTTGTATCTATATTTTGTATCAATATGTTTGTATCTATATCAGTTGACATTAAAACCCCGTTTGAAGGACTCATTATGTCTCCCCTTTCAAAGGGGAGACATATTGTTTTTGTCGACTTTCTTATTAGGGTCTTCCGTTTTTAACGGAAGACCCTCTTGTTATTCTTCGGTTTCTTTTTATTATTATTATTATTATTCTTTTTCTTTTCTTCTGACTCCTTTTTTGCTTCATAACTCAAAAAGTGTTTAACCGATTTTGATGAAATTTTCAGAGATTTTTGTAAGTTGGCGTCCCTCAAAAATATTAAAGTTTTAAAGAGAACGTCACTCCCGTTTTGACGTGACGTCATTTTTAAAAATTTCAAAAAGTCATTTTGTCCCGGACTTTTCTCAAAAACGCTTTAAGACAGAGGCTTGAAATTTTGAATGGTTATGATTTGATCGATTTACCTTTGTAATAAGGCTGGAAATGAAAATCTATCACTTCCGGTCGAAACTGGAAGTAAAACAAAATTTTCGAAAAAATGAATTTTCTGATTTAATCAAAAATGTATATGTGTTTTGTAGAGCTTATTAAGCTGAATCTAACACTGAAAGCCGTTTTAAAATCGGACGATGCATTGCAGAGATATCGGGGTTTAAAAATTGATTTTTCCGGAAATTTTGATTCTGCGTCCTTGGTTTAAAAAATAGCGTAATGTTCAAAGTAATATTAACTCGTACCAAAAATAATTGTTAAGTCGTACTTGGACACATTCGGATTTTTTTGTTAAGTCGTTCTTGAAATCAGAAAGGTTTTTGTTAAGTCGTACTTAAAATCATTCGGATTTTGTTAAGTCGTACCAAGAATAATTCGATTTTTCATCTTTTTATTTTAGTTACTCTTGTTATTGGTTTAAGAGCTCTGCTTCTTACAGGAACTTCCAGCTTTACTTCCGACATTAACGGAAGACCCACTCGTTGCTTTGCAACGAGCTTTGCTCTAGTTCTTATTCTTCTTCTTCTTCTTCTTCATCCAAATTTGTCCAGGCCGTAACTTAAATACCCTTTGACATTAAGAGTTCAAACTTGGAACATAGGTAGATGGTATTGAGAAGGAGTGCACGCCACCAAAAGTTTTGACCTTGACCTATTTTGTTCTTCAAGGTCAAGCTTTTCATAAAAAATATTGTTCGGACCATAACACAAGACTCCTTTAACATACAGACTTTTAACTTGTATCATAGATAGATGGTATATAACCTAGTTGAACCTTACCAACATTTTTGACCTTGACCTAGAATTTGTATTTCAAGGTCATATTAGAAAAAACTTCATTGTTCAACTTCTGAATATACTTTGACAGAAGGACTTCAAACTTTAAACAAAGAACAATATTATAATAATACACTTAGGTGTACTATTGAAAAATATATTTGACCTTGACCTTGTTTTACTCAAGGTCAAATTAAGAAAAAAATAAAATTTTGTCTGGATCATAACTTTAATACCCTTTGACATTAAGACTTCAAACTTGGAACATAGGTAGATGGTAATGAGAAGGAGTGCACCTTACCAAAAGTTTTGATCTTGACCTATTTTGCTTTTAAAGGTCTGGCTTTTCACAAAAAATATTGTCCGGACCATAACACAAGACTCCTTTAACATACAGACTTTTACCTTGTATCATGGATAGTTGGTATATAATCTAGTTGAACCTTACCAAAAATTTTGACCTTGACCTAAAAATTTTATTTCAAGGTCAAATTAGAAAAAAACTTCATTGTTCAACTCCTGAATATACTTTGACAGAAGGACTTCAAACTTTAAACAAAGAACAATAATAATACACTTAGGTGTACTATTGATTTATATATGACCTTGACCATGTTTTACTCAAGGTCAAATTAAGAAAAAGATAATAAAATTTTGTCTGGGTCTGGGTAACATATAGTTGACATCATTCTTTTTCAATTGTTAAATTTGCCCCATATAACAATCCTTGGGGAGAAGGGGAGACATGTGTTTTTTTTGTAAAAAAACAATACCCACTAGTTAAATATGTGGGTTGCCACCACATATTGAATGAATAAATCAAATCCAAAGTGAGTTCATCACAGTACGCCCAAATATTTGATTGTTTGAAGAAGGGGAATTTTGGTTTTTTCCCTTTTGACCTTTGGGTTGACCCCGCAAAGGGGAACAACTTTTAAGAATTGTGGATTGGACTATTGTGCTTTAAATATATTGTAGATTTTTCAAAGTAACGAGAACAAATAAAGCTTTGGTATGATAAAATACTTATTTTTACTAACTATTTGGGCATACATATAGTATGTTAATTGTCCCTCTCGACAGCATTTCCCCTCAATTTCTTCACGGGGAAAAAGTTGCAGTCTTGTGGATCATCACATTTGGTTTTTTTCCTCATAGTCAGTTAATACATTTAGGTGTAAAGAAAACGGAATGGGTTTACAAGAACCTGTTTGATAAAACTGGTATTGCTTTTGGAATGCACGTCAGAAGAGTAAATCAATATTTTATCTTCGACTTTAGTGGATTATTTCCATTTGCTCACAACGAAAGTGAATGAAAATTTAGAAAAATATCATACAATATTCGGTCGCGGCAGTTTCATTAATCAACGTTTTAAACATTTGTTCTATTGTGTTTAGCTATAGATTTATTCAAATCATTTGAATGAATTCGGGAAAGTCACATGTAGATTTTATCGCTTCTCAGTACACTTTAACACGCATAAATTACTTGCTCCATTAAACTTTTCTAGTAAACTTACAATAAATATTGATTAATTATACAAAATAAGTTTTTAAAAACACCACACAAACAAAATTCAAGCTGAACGCACGTTTTTCTGACCGTACAGCTGTGTATATAAAGAAGATGGGGGAATAAGGTGGCGCAACTGCCCTTTTGGTTTAGTCGTAAAATACAATTTTAAATTTAGCATTTCTTCAATTAAATATACTAGACTTTGACCTGTGCGTGCATTGCATATCGGACATTTAGAAATAGGTACATCGATACACCTTAATAGTGACATTTACATAACAAAGCTATAAGCCTACAATAATGCTATTTCACTACACTTTCCTTAGTCTGAGTAACCTAACCGTGTCTCGAGAAAGGCCCCTCCCTTCCTTGTACCCGTAAAGTAGCAGAAAATTGCAGAATCGCTCCGGAACGATTTTGGAGAAAGTTAATGAATAATGTTGCCTTCAAAATAACAGTCAAATACATCACAACAAACCTTTTTGAGACTGCAAATACCTTTCAACTAAAAATTTTAATCCATAGAATGGAAGAACTCAACACCTTTTCACCAACGTACACGTATATTCTTTGTAAAACTTGGTCTGTAGGACATTATTCATTTTTACGATAAAACATATTCTATCTTCACTCTCCTAACAAATATAATGTAACATTTTTGCATGTAATCAAATATTTTTTGTCATCACGAAGATGAAAGTAAGTGCTTAGTTGAAATGTATATTTGTTATTTTATACTTTCTCTCGTAAGAAATCATTAATTTATATGAACAGAATATATAGCAAAAGTTCAATAAAAATTTACCCGTATTTGTATTTTCATTTCTGAGTTTATTCTGAGATGTGATATTGTGGAAACAAATATAAACTATAGATCCCGTTAGCGTGAATGTAGTGCGCAAGCGCAAGATCGTAAAATCCAAAAAATCCAGGTGATTTCCGGGATTTTTTGAGGAATTTTCGTTGATTATTAATTAGCGAAGCTTAACTGAGAAAAAATAAAAACAAATTGGTAATCTTCAAGTACCAACGATGTTTAAAATATATAAAACAAAAGACAGTATTCTTCCGATTTCTCGGTATTAAAGACTAACAATTTGAGTCTATTATTTTAATATAGTAGTATAGATTTGATATGTTATTATACAAGTTTACAGAATGGTAATTTCTAATTATATTCAGTTTGATATATTTTAAAAAGATAAGAAAAAAATAATAAATCTTTAAGTTTTGGTGGTATCGAACCCACAACCTAAAAACTCAAGTTCTATAAAGTTACCTAATCGCTGGTGCTCTAACCACTGAGCCATTTCATTCACAACAAAGTGCGTTGTTTAAATGCTATATGAGACTATGATCACGAATTTACGGACTTGTATTATAGTTCAATTGTTGAGCTACAAAATGACATTTTTGAACTGTAGTGGGTCATCTCTCCACATTTTTGTTGAGTACACTAGGTTTAAATTACATTAAACCACATTTAGACTGTAAAAAAAAATATTGAGCTCAGACCCACTCTATGAAAGAAAATGCATTGAAGTTATAAAAATTACACTATTAGGAGGTTTTGATACGCATATGCCAGTTTAAATCAATATATTGGAAGTATTAAAAATAACCCGATGTTACGTTAAGTATACATTGTTTTTAATTATTTTTTTAAAAAGTATCAGATTTAATGATATTTCAATTTTGCCGTATCTAATCATTCCTCATATGGGCATTTTACACGCCTTATTCACCCATCTTCTTTGATTTTTTTCTTTGCATGTACTAGACAATAGATATAGGGTTCGCAAATCCCGGCAATATTTTCGGAAAGCTATATTTCTGTACCTCGGCAGAATTCTACAGTCATCTATGAAGCACATTTTTTTGCCTTCATGTTTCATTATTTATCGCTAATATAGCATGGATGTATACGCTACGGCCGGTGTAGCATTGCGTTAAGTGATGACACTTTCTATAACCGGTGTGTATTTCAACAAACTGGCGCATCTATATAGGCCCGCCTATTTGTAAATGCATGTTGACAAAATGATGCTAACACTTGGAAACAAATGTCGAAGAAAGTTCAAAATAGAGTTGTATTCGCTAGTTAAAAATTATTTAAGAACAAACGGGGCGATGTTTACGTACATATGTAAATAATGTTATCTGTTAGTGAAAAAATGCCCCCAAACCAAAGAAAAGATTCTCTAATACATATAGCTGGGACGGGCGCATATGAATTAAAGTCACTATTTGTACTTCGCTCATCGAATTGCGTTATTCAGTTCATTGTGAAAAAATTCAACAGAAACTGTTTAGTTAACAAAATTATTATATCTTACATTACCGTTCACAATGTACCATAAATGTATATGGAGTATCGCATGTTTTTTCTCACAAAAAAGCTAGTGTTTGCTGCAAATTAGAGATACACGAGCTGACACGCCGCGAAATCCATAAGACGTTTCACAGCATATGTAAAAAAAATCTGAACGAAAAATCTTTGAAACATCGTAAAATGTAGTTTATAAACATTTAAAATGGCGACTCGATTTGCACGTGAATTTTACAATCCGACGTCGATTAGCGTGTTTGAGAGAAAGTCAGCAGCAAGTAAAGCGTCAACATCAGTAGTAAATATTGTCTGATGAATATTGAGGTGCCTGTAATAAAATTAATGTTTCTACAGACTGAGTGAGTTACAAAATAAGGTACATTGTAAATCACAGGTCAGTCGAAAATTAAACACATTTGTATCGTAAATTTAAAGTTTTTTGTGTATTTGAAAACACATGCACACTTGTAGAAGAAACTGTGCCATTGATCGGTTGAAGTTCAATAAAATGTAATTTATGTAATATTCATTGTCAGTATCTATTGTGAATTCTTTGGAATAAGCTACAACAACAAAAAATATACTGCTCAACTAAAACTAATGCGTTGAAAATGGCTGAATTTATCGATGAAGCATTATTGCTGAAATATGTAATGGCAAACCAGTTTAAATAGTGTGTTTCTGACAATTATTTATATCATAAAAAAACAAGAAGCAATTATTGTGAGATCTCTTGACCAATTATCGCAGTGATATAGTTTATGCAGTCTTGATACAGAGTTAAACATCAAAACTGGCAGTTGGTGCTTATATTATTAATACCGCGTATAAGCAGACAGGGTAACGGCTCATTTAAAATAAAACACAATTTCATACATTATTTAAATGTATGTACAAAATAATTAGCAGCTATAATGCTTAAAATATCTGATAAGATTAAAATTAGTTCTCATACTGAAATCGACACGTAGATAAAACATTGTCTGTATAACACTGCATACATGTACCTAACAGAGTTATCGTTCGTTATCCGCTAGGGTCCCCGTGAGAAATACTCTTCCGGTCAGGACCGTAGCAATAGACCGTGGCTATTTATAGCCACCGTCTAAAAATTAAAAAGTTCGGTATATAATGAATATTAACGTGTAAGGCTGCAGTAGACAACCTAGATCAAATCACACAGATGAACGATGTTAACACGAACTTGTAAACAAACAAGCCTAAGTACCGTTTAATACCAACGAATTAATGTAAAAACAAATTGGGTATTCTTTATGTTATTGATAAATGTGCTTATTATTGAAAGCATATATAATTTCATAATTACTTGTTATATTTGATTTTTTTTACTGTTTTTTTTTTATTGTGAAACGATGCTGTTGACAGCGCGTAGCCAACTACAAATTAAGATTTATTTTGACATTGACTTAATCCATTCTTCCACTGCCTGCAGCAATCAAAGGGTAATCACAATTTATTGTATGGTTATAAATATAATTGATCGATGTGACACTTTAAATAAATAACGAATATAAAAATCAAAACATAACCAATGCTGAATGCTACATATGTCTCATTTCTAAATTGCTCCATCATTGTATTTAAATTGACACTTCTCTTTTAGCATGAGTACATCTATTACCGTAATGCTTCTAAAAATAATAGCAGAATATGTTTTTGTCCCTTTTTGACTGCTGATTTGTATTACAATGTCATACAATGAATTCAGTGGTCTCAAAGTTCATTTGATAGTCACTACAATCACTCCCGTCATTGGTGAGGCTCGCCTAGCCATACTGCTGAGGGTACATGTGATGAAGGATGTCTCACAAAAATGTGTTCTTTTGTTGCTTTTATGCTGGCTGAAAAGAGAAATATAACACTCTGTTTACATACTGGCTTCATTCAAACAATACTTTACAGAAAAAAAATACAGTAACAAAACTTATATTTCCGACTGTCTGCAGGATATATCATGGCCACTTCAAAATTAAAAACAAGTGAAAAGCTGCCAATGTGAGAGCTAGCCGGGTTTTCTTTTATGTGAACTGTATCCATAATCCATGTCAACCCGTATCCAATGAAATGGTGTACCCTATATGCAATATTTTGCCAAAAAATGACTAAGTTCAAAACCTGTTTTTTTTAATATAAATTATTAGAAAACAAAATCCAAGCAACATGCACACCTCTGATATATGTACAATTGATCTGCAAAATAACAACTTCCTATCTTGAAAACTGAAGGAGGAGTTATCCGTACAATGAGGGTGCCCTTTTGGCAGCCGCCCGCCATTTTCACTATTTAAATAACCGGATTTTTTCGTTGGAAAACCCGGTTAAGTAGGAAGAAAAAAGGAAACATACATATTTAAATAACATTAGCTTTAAAAGAAGAAACATCTTCATACCTGATTAAAATTAAGCATGGACAGTGGTGAAGCAGGTGCTCGTCTCCATACAACAGTGCTGACCGTTAACGTCTGAACAGGGAGCAGGACTAGGTCATAATAAAATGTTGGTTAGTTGTTTTTAAGTGGTTAATATTTATTATAAATAAAGGAAAAAAATAATGCAGATAAAGGTAATTTGTACTACAATTAAGTTTTATTGTTCTTATATATGGTAAATCATCTGTCGAGGGGCGCGGAAATGGTACCAGTATCTACTACAATGATATTTTGGGTGCTTACTTTTTATATGTTTATTGATTTATAAAAAAAAACAAAATCAAAACTTTTTCAAGTAAAGGGTTTTTGTGACAATTTGTATCAAAAAAACTTATTACAAAGTGATTTTTTTTCAATCTAATTAATTAAATAACTAATTATTATTTCTTTTGAAGACGAAGTCGGGATATAATTTTTGCGTTTAACGACAATTTTCATGTACTCTAAATAATCGAATCTGTCAGGCAATTGCTATTTAAACTTTTTAAAATTTTCGGAAATGCCATCTGAAAACACATGATTAATATAAAAAAAATGATAAATACGTCCACAGCTTAATACTTTAAGTACTCACGATATATATAAATATATTGACATTATCAATGGATAGCAAAAACTTTGAATGCTTTCAAATAATAAAGAAAAATGAGCTGTGTTTTGCGTTTTATTTGATGTATGCATCGTAATAAAAAATAAACGTATGATAAATAACAACAGTTTATAAAACCTACAACTAATAAGAAACTGGTTACTTTTTAATTGATGATTGAGAGTAGAAATTACGCTCATCGACAGCAAATTGTATAACAATTTATAAAAGTAATGCAACAGTCGCTGATTTGATACGTCATACTTACATCTTGGTTGTCGCAAAGCAAGTTGATTAAAATTACATTTAAACATTATAATTACTTTTTTCAATTTGATGATCACAAAATGCTGGAATAACAAAAACACCCTCCACCCTTAAAAAAAAATTATAAATGATTAACAACAAAAAAGGAAACAAGACCAAGAAGGACAGAATTAACAACAGAAAATCACAAAATAAATATATAAAAAAGGACCCCCCCCCCCAACTGTAAAAAAAAAATGACAACACAAAAAACCCCGCAAAACATTGTTTTGTTTAATTTTTAAAGTTTTTTTTAGACCGTTTAACATACTTTTTATTTGTTGAATCTGCAGATAGCTTCTTTTTTTTCTTCTAAATTTAAGGTAATTATAAATCAATCTTCTTACCTAAACTTCAAACAATCTTTTTAAATCAAACATAAAGGAATTAAACCATCAATATGAATCAAAACAATCTGATGGCTTGATTTCAATCCACCACCGCGTCTTCCAGGAAACTTTGAAGCAATCGCCTGTATGGTCCTAAATATATTCAGTTAAATAACATCTACTATATTTTCATTTTTAGTTTAGAATTATGTTAATATCATTTATTTAGTGACCAATCGGGTCGTCATCTGTGTAGCAAAAGTGTTTTATCATAACAAAATGAACAAAAAATATATATTTAGGATGAATAACAACTTTAAAATGAACTGTGAACATCCAAGTTCCAAGTTAAAAGTATAGGTTGTATTAATATCAATTTTATGAGAGACACCATCACTAAGTTGCCTACAAAAACAGAAATAAATTATAAATCTAGGATATGAATAACATTAAAACAGTTATTTAAGTAATATATAGGAATAAAGTTTTATGTTATGCATTCCATGTAAGTCATTATAATATGCATTATTCACAGAAAAAAAAAACAAAAACAAAGAAAAAAAAAATCCCACAAAAAACATAATCAAAATAAGTCATGAACACTTACCCACAATGCACTAGGTGTATTATCTCCGGTTTGTTAATGTATACTTGGAACCACTACACATAACTCGATAAGGTGCAGGTTTGCGCAAATGTATTAAATTGAAAACTAATCGAGGTCATTCAGATTTTTGTAGACAAGAAATTGTGAACATTCTGGTATATACTGAATATAAACGCATTATATTTTATAATTATATGCATTATTTATAATATAACTTACCCATAATACACTGGGCGTAATGTCCCACGCTGGTTTATACATACTTGGTGACTCCGTACACAAACTCAATAAACTCAATATCGTCCAGTTTTGCACAAATGTATTAAATTAGAAATAAATTGAGGTCATTCAAACCTTTAAAAATTCAAAAGTCCGGAATATACCAAATACTAACGTATAAGGCTGCAGTAGACAACCTAGATCAAACCACACAGTGGAACGATGTCAACACGTACTTGTAAACAAACCACGGCATATGATGTATTAACACAAACAAGTCTTAGTACCTTTTAATACCAGCGAATTAATGTAAAAACAATTGTGTATTTTTTATCTTATTGATAAATGTGTTGATTATTGAAAAAAATATAAGATATCATTTGTACTTGTTATTTATGATTTTTTTTTTACTTTTTCATTTAATAATATATTGCGTTTAACTGAAACTATATTAATTGAATTGAAATAATATTTTGATAACGGCATTCCTTTTTTTTTATAAAAATTATAATAAGTAAATTAAAAAAAAAGTATGTATGTAAACAAACTAACTTTTTTGACAAAAGTACCCCATCCAGCCAGGACGGCAGCCATTATCACATGAACCACTGACCTCGTTACAACCATCACATGTGTAACTGTTGATACATGTCTCCGAACAGTCTTGTCCAAAATATCCAACGGGGCAAGCTGGTAAAATAGATAATATCTATCTAACTATCTATCTATCTATCTATCTATCTATCTATCTATCTATCTATCTATCTATCTATCTATCTATCTATCTATGCTGAGTTTAAAGGACGCAAATGGAATCTGAGTTGCATGCAATGCCATGAAAGTACAGATATTACTTAGCATGTACATTCTCAAATATCTAAACAATGAAATATAGACCAAGAAAAAAAAATGAGAAATACTGGAGACAATTTATTTCACAAAATCAATTTTATTACATAAATTGACGGGATGACTGAAAAGTTGAATGTCGTGTATATGTCAGAAAATTTTGTGAACATTTTCAAAATATGAGTAAACTAAGAACTCTTATAAAGTATTTTGGCATAATTTATTAAAAATTGAACAAAAGAATATTGGAAGAGATGTTCATTTTGTCAGTCATTTAATTAACGATATGTAATTAACTTTATTTATCGGCCATACTTTCCATTGCCGTTGTTTACGATATAAATATCCGACTAGAACAACACTACCCCGTATATATTGAAATTCAAATTTAACATGCATTAATAGTGTGATACCTTCTAAACTTGAAAAGGGATGCTAGAAGCCCGTGTTTTGTGTTGCTTTGATGCAGCATGCCGGTTTCCGTCCAAAAGTTACGAAGATTTATTGTGAAATAAATGAAGATCTATTTAATCGAGGAGAATATAGGATTCTCGCAGCTATTTTCATAAAACTGAGATCTTTTGCCTATCCCTGATATGTTTATTGTTTTCTGGAAACCACGGGGTAGTGTTCTATCTTAATTTATTTTAAGGGATATACCGAAGGTATTTATAGTTATCACGTGATAATGCACCAATGTGGTACTAATGTACTTCTCTAATCTATTGCATTGACATATATTTTAGAGGATAATACCAAGTGTGTGCTCGTTTGCATTTCCAAGATCTCCTCTATTCAGGACCAGTTCTGGAGGTAGCAAACGAATACACCCCAAGTGTTTGGATTGGTTAAAAACAGTTCTTCAATCTTAAGATTAAGACCCTAAACTTTATTTATCTATATATAAATGTGTATGACTATGTTAATGTATAGTAGGATAATTCTTCCACTTACGAGTTTTACATAAGTCTCCTTGATAATCGGAATCACATCCAGTCAAACATGTTCCATTAATATTGGAACACTGTTTTACATCACGGCAGTGTCCACATGTTTCATTGCATTCGGATCCGTACATTTCTTTATCACAAGCTATTAATTGAAAAATATTCGTATTAATGATACTAAAACAATGTCAAAAAGGTGAATGAAAAGCATTATTTCTTTTCAAAACATGTTAGTTAACATTTCGTTGTCTGAATGCCAAAACATAAAACACATCTTTTGTATATTCTTAATTACTGATTTTTGCATTGTTAACTTATCTTTCTCATTTATATATGAATATTAAGAAGAAATAAGTAAAATTCTATGTTCCATAAAATGTTTTATATCCAAACTTTCCTCGCTGATTAGCTATTTAATTTTCGAATACTTTTATGATTTAGAAAGATATTCTCAATAACAAACTTATGTTTGTATTAACAATGAGCAAATGAAACAAAACACTTACGAGTTGTACACAAGTCCCCTTGATAACCAGCATCACATCCATTCAAACATGTTCCACTGATATTAGAACACTGTTTTACATCACGGCAGTGTCCACATGTTTCACTGCACTCAAAACCGTACAACCCTCTGTCACATGCTACAAATCAAATGTTCATTCACTTAAAGTTTAGATGTTCTTTGTATTATATATCTATTTTCAAACAAAATATTTTACATGCTACAAGTAATGTTAATTCCTTTAAAGTTTACATGTTATATGTAATATATATCTATTTTCAAACAAACTATTATACATGCGTAACTACTCACGAGTTTTACACAAGTCTCCTAGATAACCATTATCACATCCAGTCAAACATGTCCCATTGATATTGGAACAATGGCTAACATCGCGGCAATGTCCACATGTCTCTTTGCATTCGGATCCAAATAATCCTTCGTCGCAAGCTATGAAATAAGTTAGCATAAATATTTACATGTTTGCGTAATACAATAGTCAAGCAATGAGTTATACTTGTAAAAAAATATGATATTTAGAGAATAATACATGGACAAATCTTTATCACATCCAATTTTAACCCGCGACTCCAATATCAGCCCGAGGGCATCTGAATATACATGCAGCAGTTAATATAAAACATGTGTACAGAACCCGCTTTTTAGAAGGTTACCTTTCCTTTTCTGCACAGTCGCTTCCTTCATATTTCGGAAAAGCACCAAATATTTTGGGCAGACTAGCGGGAAATATAATTTGCTTTCGTACTTTAAATGACTGTAGATTTAAGAACTCAGTTGGATATTTTAAAACAAGACCATTAAAACTTCAGATTTTAGCTAGTGTAAATTAATAAAAAAAAAATACTTTGATTTCAGAGTGTTTTAAAGTATGATTTTCAATATAAACGTTGTATGAGCTTTTTAAGCGTTCATAATTTAAGGTGGAATAACACATCGTCACAAAATGGCTGACAGCTGATCGAAACGACATTTCGTTTTATTAAAAAGATTTTATCGACTGAGACATGTAACTTACTCCTTAGCCGAGTGAAGTGTCGGACTTGTGTTCTATACATACTGAGTTCGAATCCCGCAAGGGCTTTTGTTGTTACTTACTGAAATAGTTATTTTAGATATTCACTTTTCCCCCAAATTGCAAATTTTTCGCTTATTTGACATATGTACAGTTTATTTATCATTATATTTTTCATTATCAATTAATGCCCTGTAAATTTGAGTGAATATTTCCAGGTGTTTTATTCCTCCTTAAAGGGATCTTTAAGCTGTTTGTACCAATAATCGCAAAGTCGGCTTTGTATATT
The DNA here is from genome assembly GCF_963853765.1 of Magallana gigas. Lineage (NCBI taxonomy): Eukaryota > Metazoa > Mollusca > Bivalvia > Ostreida > Ostreidae > Magallana > Magallana gigas. The sequence continues at coordinate 69,235,582 of NC_088853.1, read as the reverse complement.
GACCTCGGCTCGAGTCAGAATTTCGAGTATGCCAATCGTGCTGCCATGCTCAATGCTCAATGCTCAATGCCCCAATGCTTGCATTATGGAGAGAGAGAAAGTTTAGATTTTTAGAATACAGCCAACATCAACAGCCATCGATGTTGAACGGAAATAGAGGTCTAGATTTAGTTCGGCATTAGAGTTTCAGACATTACTGTGAAAAGGCATTGCATGCATGTACATCAATTTGACAGTTATTTACACAATTCATTTAAAACCAGAAAAATATGTTAAAATCATCAATATCGATAAGTATAATAGATGCAAATTATTTCAAGGATTATATTCTCATAAGTTTACCGGTATTTAAAAAGTACATTATGGATTAGTGATTTATGAATTGTTAGAATTTATTAATTCTTGCATTAATTAATTTGCTTCTTGTAATTTTTCAGTCTCTCGGTAAGAATGTTATCTTCCCGTGATATTTTTTTATGAAGTTCTCAAGCAAGGTGAATAAAGACAGAGTAAAGTAAAGGGAAAATGTAAGGCTGCCGTTGACTTTTTCTAAAGCAGAAAAGAGCAGCACAGAAATATGCATTTAAAGTATCCGGAGGGTCCACCTATCAATCATGTTATTTATAATTAAGTTTAAATTTTAAAATCCTTTAAACTATCTATCTATCTATCTATCTATCTATCTATCTATCTATCTATCTATCTATCTATCTATCTATCTATCTATCATCTATCTAACACTATATATCTATCTATCTATCTATCTATCTATCTATCTATCTATCTATCTATCTATCTATCTATCTATCCACCCATCTATCTATCTAAAACGCAGTCCAGCAGTCACATCTGCTCAATTATTGTGAATATATACTTAGTAACAGTTTCTCCAACCATCCGTTAATTTATCGATTTATCCATTTATTAGTCAGATTTAATTGAATTCTAATTTCTTTTTGTACATACATTTGTAAATAAACGATGCTGATCAACACTGTTATCATCTATCTTTTAATATGTTTTTTTTTCTTTCAAAAATACATATTGTTTTGGCCAGACTAGTGGGGAAATATGATGTGTTTGTGTTACTTCAAATTACGGTAAGATAACGAACTTAATTGGTTATCTTAAAACATGCAGTACCATGAATATTTTAAATTGTGATCTTATTTAAGGGTGTTGTTTACTCAGGGTTTGAGTTCTCGAATTCGGATTGTTATAAAGTTCAATGTCATGAGTAAAATTTGTTCTAAACACAAAAAGTATCTGTAAAATGAATTATTATTGACATAACATTCGATATTTCTACTATATTATGGAATTATGCCAAAACAAAATTAGACTTTTAGCCAAACAGAGGAAATTCGGACTAAATTTTGCAGATTTTGTTTTCTGCTAAAACATTTTTGGAAGTACTCTAATATTAAAAGTTAAGATTTTATATCTTAGTCTATATAATTTTGCATATTTTCTGGTAGTTTTACCTCATTTATTCATTATAATAACCGTATGGCATGAATTTAAAAAATATTGAAATATGCTTAAAAACGAGAAAAGACACCATATCTCAAAATTTTGATCATTGACCTCATATAAATTATATACCAACAGAATAAGATCAATATAAGTAGTTTAATACTATAAATGTTTTTGTATTATCATCATTCAATTTTTTGTAAAATTGGATCAAAAATGGGTAGGAATTTGAAAAGTGATAGAGGAAATTCGGACTGGAATATTTATAAAAATTGCGAAGGAAAACTTAATGCTTTGTATGTATTTAGTGTCACTGCCATTCATAAATTGTATTTCATTTTCAAAAGTGTTGAGCAATTTGTATTATTTTCACAATTAAGAAAATCTCAATCATTGTGTAAAATTTTAAGTAATTTTCCTTTAATTTTCCAAAAATATACAATGGCCATTAACTCAAAAAGTAGGTCATTGACCTACTTTTTTGAAAATGAAAAATAACACTACAATAAAAGGTCTATATCACACAATAGTTGGTTTTTCATTATCATCAGTGGATTTTTTTTTCATTCTGAGTAAACGTCATCCTTAAGTAGAATTTAAGCATCATTCAAATTAAAAATGTACTTTGGTTTCAGAGTGTTTTAAAATATCATTATCCAAACAAACTATCGTTTTAAGAGCCTTTAAAGCGATCATTCTTTAAAAGCATTTGTGTGAAAATTACTTAACCGGACCTTCATTCTTTCTAAGTGGTCAATGAATGATCTTCTCGATCAATCTATAACGAGTGCATGTCCCCGGCGCGAAGTTCGGGCACAACAAGCAAGCCTTAAAAACTAGTGCGCGGATGGAATATAAACTTCTTTCATTAATGTAGCTCGATGGTCAACACATTGACTATCAGCTTTATCTAAAATCTTGAGATATGATTTGTTTAGCTGTAAATTGCTATTAGGTTCAGAAAAAATACATTTATATCTAAAATTTTGAGATATGATTTGTTTAGCTGTAAATTGCTATTAGGTTCAGAAAAAATACATTTATATCTAAAATTTTGATATATGATTTGTTTAGCTGTAAATTGCTATTAGGTTCAGAAAAAATACATTTATTTTACCATTCAAATGTGTGATTTTCTTATAGTTTTTTGGGGAGTTGATTTTAATTAACTCTCCTATGCAGTTACTCCGGTATACCGAAAGTGAAACAGTGTTTGGATCTAAGCACAAATTATCACCGCTAACAAGACTTACTACTTTTAAGTACTCTAAAATAATCGATAATTTCGATAAAATGTAACTAGAAGCATTGTTTTAAGAGAAAGTATTTACAAATACCTTGTAAATACAATGTAGTAAGATTTTAAATGGTACAAACAATTTAGATATATTTGGTAGTAACATGTATTCCTACGCCAAAGTTCAAGATTGCTTGGATACTTTTTTTCAGAAATGTTTCGAATACTGATACATAATGCATCGCACAGTTTGTAATTCATATTAGGAAAAAATGTGCGTAATTATTAAATTATACATATACCTATAAGAAACTACTTGGCATGTAAAATTACATATCTTTGATTATAAAATGAGCAATATTAATAAAATCAACTCCCGTCAGTACTTATATACAGCTTTTGTTTAAGGAGATTGAAGTAATCTAAAAATGGCCACGACCATTGAACATTCTTAATGATCTAGCATTCACAACGCGTTATGACGTTAATTCTGCCTGCCTGGTCAGGTTTATCGAGTGTTTTTGTACATTGATTGTTGTAGATTTCCATTGCAAGCCCAACGAAAAATATTAACTGAATGTAAACATGTAATGAATAAATACATAACGTTTGTTGAATAAAACACGTATTATCTTAATCTATTTTTTAATGAGAAAATGTGGACAAATGTTCTTGAAATATATTGGACTACATATGTCGCGCTGTCAATTGGAAGGTTTTAAATGTTAAGACTTTAGCAGTACTCTTTTAGTTTATCATATTTTGATTTCTTTATATTTTGCATATAAACAGTTTTACCTAGTTCACATCGGTGACCTTGATATCCAGGTTTACAGCCCTGACAGGTGCCCGTCTCTATGTGACAGTACTGACAGTTAACGCCTGGACAGGGAACGGAACAGTTGAACCCAAAATATCCGGTAGAAGGACATCCTTTGATTACAATTACAGTAGTGATCAGTAAACTTGAATGGTATACTGTGGAATCATTTAAATTCGTGGGGGCCAATTTTCGTGGATTGTGGGTTATCTACATATTTGTTGGGATGTAATTTCGTGGATGCGTCAGCTTTTAGTTTCAGATGGTAACTAAATCTTTTATAATTAGTTTTCATTGAGAATACCACGAAAATTGAGCCACCACGAATTCTAATGATTCCACAGTATTTCTTATGATAGGTTTCTACTATGTAGACTTTTATGTTGAATTAAATAATGTCATTATGGTAAACAAACTATTAGTTAAGATTTTTTAAAATATGCACCATGCGATAAATCAATTTTTTTTTAAATGGTTTATATCAGATTTCAATGTAGAACCGTGTTAGTTTAAAATGGACAGTAACATAACACGGCCTTCAGTTGCTTTAATCCACAGCTTTTTTAAAGTTTATTTTTAAATTGCAATTTGATTCTTATCGTGCGAGGAAAAATACAAACGCCGAGACTTTCACCAATAAATAAACCATAATTTGAAAGCAGTATAACATTACACCCACCATACACCTCCACTTCGCAGAGGGCAGTGTCAACAGAATCGGAGTACTCGTCAGGGTAGATAACTCCTGGTAGTCTCTCGTTGTAGTAGATGACGTACTGTCCATGTACAGGACAGGTGGTGTTGAAGACAGCAGGTATAGTGTCTAGTGTAAAGTTGTCGTCCTTGTAACACAGTGTTCCCTGTAGTCTGTCTGTTGTATTGGAGACGTACACAGAGAATCCACGGAAATACTTACTGATGACACTAGAAGGACCTGCATAAAATGTTAATCAATTATTGATGGACGTACAAAGATTAGCAAACAAATGATATTAAAGACAACTTAAGATGTTGTATCGGTAAAAGAGAGTGCTCAGAATTGTGTCTGTTGTACTTTTTAAACATTGTAAAATAGTTTTGAAGCTTTGCTGTAAAACTAGATAAATATAGTTCCTAAATATAAATCGTGTTGGATTAGCTTGTTTAGCTTTAAAAAACTCATCAACGTCAGATCAAAGGTATTTTATACATTTTGTTTTTCTGTAGTCTGTTCACTGTATTGAGTACGTATAAAGTAACCAAGTAACCAAGGAATTTAATGTTGTCATTCAATGAAATTTCAGTAAACAGAAAAAAAAATATTTTTGATTACGAAAGCTAGAATATCATTGGAAATAGTTCCAATATCGCATTCATTGTATTATATACGAGCACAAGATGTTGACATAATTTTCTTTACATGTAGCTAGAGCAAGAACTAATATTAAAATAAGAAAATTACCTTTATGAAATTAGTAATTGCTTACAAATAGCAAACAAAAAAAGGTTAACAACACATTTTAATCTCACATTTTAACATCCATCAACTCTTACTGCATGAGTATTTACAAGTTCGTGATACAGAAGTCCTTATTGAAGGAAAACCAAAAGAAGCTTTTAATTCAAGAAAAACGTTTTTGTATCCATTATCATACCTTTACTATTTCACACAAGGGCACAAAACAGCAGCGCTTGTCCTTTATCGTGCCAAACCCTTCCGCGTTATTGGGTCTATTAATCGTTACACTGGGTCTATAATTCGATACATAGTCACAGAAAATATTTATTTGTTAGAATTCTAACGCACTATTATCGCTAGGTAAAACTGCACTAGAAACGTCTTATTTCTTTAAAAGTTGTGGACTAAAATGGTGATCATATACAAGTAATAGTAGGATTTCCTTGATTTATTAGTCCCCTACCGGTTTTCACCGGAGGGTACTATAGCTTTTCTTTGCGTCCGTCAGTCCGTCCGTCTGTCTGTCTGTCCCACTTTTCACACTTTTTTTCTTTATGCGTTTGAGGAATAATATGAAATTTGCTGAACAGCTTCAAAATGTCAAACTACAGATCAAGTTTACACTTTTGTAGCGTCTGGTTAACATATTTTCGAGAAAATTAATTTCTTATATTCCAATTTTTTAATGTTCGGGTTCGATATCCTGCATAACAGTTCATTGTTTTCACAATTTCCACAAATCGGTAGGGGACGTGTATTGCTTATGCAATACTCTCAGAATGCTTGTTTCAGAAGACATTCAGTGCTCACATAACGTTTATAGACAGTTTAGTTTTCAATGTTCAACGTCCGTCAACTGATCATGATACTGAGTATTAACACCTTGCTAAAAAAGAAGCAGTGTACCCAAGAAGAACGTTCTGTTTACATTGTAAACCATTTCTTCACACCGCGGCTTACAAGAGAAGTGAGGGTCCTTTATCGTGCTAGCACCTACCACCGTGACACTAGGCATATCTAACGTTACATGGTTACAGTATTGATTTATTTCTATTTAAGTAGTTATAACAACTGGAGTTAAGGTTTAAGCTCGTTGCATTACTGATCATTTTAAAAGTGATGTGATATGGTGTCGTAATAAGAAGATATTTATCAGACGTATACACAATAATTTAAATAATCCCAAAAACATCATTCTACATTTCATAAAATACTTAATACGCTTGAATTTTTTTTTTTACTTTAGTGTCGATATTACTTACAATACATTGATCATAAACACAAAATCATCATCTTGTTAGTCGGAGAAATGCATTTTTGTTGAATAAATGTCATGAAAACAATTTAGTGAAGATTAATATCACACACGTTTGGGTTTCACATGATATTCATATATGTAACGTACTGATATACCGTCGTATTTTATTTCAGAACACAGTATTCTGATAGACTAATACTCTTATAAGAATTTGGTTGATATGCGTGGCTAAACACTAAACGTATCGATACAGCTATTGTCAAAACATAAAGGTTAAACACTAAATGTATTGATACAGGTCAGCTATTGTTGAAGCATATTTATGTCTTACTGGACTTAATAATGACCTAATTTTAGTAAATGTGACTATACCCCATGGATCATTGCCCGTCATGAAATAGATGGTGATGTGGTGGATGCTGTGGATGGTGGTCAGGTTCACCCACCAGGTGGCGGTTTGTCTAGGATATGATCCAGCACATTGACCTCCACCACCACGCAGGTTTGATTTACGTCCGTCTACAGCGTTACTGGCGTCCCATGTGTCGTAATCTCCAGAATAAGAGAATGGGTACTGTTGGTATGCTGGTTTATTGAGGGCGACATTAACTGTTCCAAAGGAAAAGAAAACTTTGCTAATCAATGTTAGGCCACAGCTCGTTAAAAAAAGAAAATGTTAATTAATATTGAATATGGGAAATTTATTTTAAATAAGTCATTACATTTCTAAATCGGATTTCTACTTAATATAATCGTATGTGTAACAGCATCATTTAAAGGTACAATAGAAACCGGAAGATTGTGATAAAAAGATATATGCATCGTGATTTTTCGCGTTTCGTCGTTTTTTTGTGGACACATATTTTTTCTCTAATTTACATTGTACAGACTGCATTCTCGATTGTTTTATATCATCAGTATATTATTTAATACAAGTTTTGGAGTTAATGACGTGTTCTGAATGAAATATTTAAAAAATATACAATGTCCGAATTATCGGCACAAAAATTAGGCGTCATTTTATTTTTATATGTTAGATTTGCAGCGCAGTTAAGGCTGGGATTTGAAGGCGGGCCTTTTTTTGATGAACTTTGAACTCATGAATATTCATTAGATATGTAACTTAACGTAAATAACATATATTAATGGTAATTGATTAGTTTTTTGATTTAATTTTTTGTTGAAGAGACCGATCCGCTCCCTTCCGACGCTTGTATTGTTCCGTGACGCGAAGACTGTTTAGCTGCTAGCAAAATGTCAGGCATGGATGTAAACATGTGCGCCGAGATGTTGTGAATTGATACTATGCGTGTGGATGTCGAACTATGCAGGAGATATGGTAAGTATTGGACAAATCATTTCGTAAACTAACGCAAACAGTATGATAAAGAATGTAAACGCAGTAGTTAGTGTGTGCTGTTACCACAAACATGACAAAGAGATGAGCTGGTGATGTACAGATCGAGATTTGTTTTCCCAAGACCAATTGTTGTAAATAATTACAAAGTGCTATTATTGATCAACGCACTAGCATATCATTTTGTTACACAAAGGATAATATATCAATACTTTATTTGCCTATATTTTCCTTTAGTATAATTTATTATTTTAAAGAATATTTTAAGAGTTTTTAAATCCCACTTGTTGAAAACTTCTTGGAAAAAAAAATGTCAATCGCGATTTATCGGCTTTTCCCCATCAGACTTTAGATTTTACCTGAATGCACCTTCCACATTGATTTTTTATCAGCGACACCATACATGTACCAATGTAGATGATAAGTAGTGTCACTGTATTAGACTGTGTTGTTATATTTACATGGACTGGTATATGATCAATATTTGGTTTTTTGCATGTGTACCAATTAATTAAAAGAAATCATTTTTACTCTGACAAATTGCTCTAAACTGCTAATCCATGTGGCCTCAAATAAACATGTCACTGCTCAGATTGTTTACATTGAAATTTGAAAACCTTAATATTTATTTAGAATTGATTGCAATATAACAGTGTGTCATACTTACTTATATTACCAGTATGCGTAAAATTATAGTCTAGAATAAAAAAAAAAGATAATAGCGAGCGCAGCTCGCCGGCGCGCAGCGCCGGCGCGAAGCGAGCTCTACCGGCAAGGCGTGTGTGAATAGAAAATTCGGACTATAGTTGCACATTCATTCAACGGATTTTTTTGGCGTCAGTAAATCGGACCAGTAATGCATCGTTTTAATCGTCCCAGTAGTTCCCTGTAATCATGGCAATTTTTATCACTTCACACTCTCACGAGAATCAGCAAGACAAATTTAGACAGTAAAAACAATAACGATGTAATTAAGCGACATACAGTCAATGTTACCTCTAAAGTTCACCTCAGTACACTTTCAATCAAAAATAATCGTGTGACGTCACAAACGTTTACACATTGATCCGATATATTTTTTCGGAGTCAGTAAATTTTGACCCACAATTCATAGTACCAATGGTTTCCAACCTCACGTTCCAACATCACGTTCTCCCGAGAATCAAAGTAAAACCTTTGAAAAGCTTAAAAGATGTGTAATTTTAAGAACATCATGCTTTTTAAGTAAATAAAACAGTATACTTCGCATACTTTTATTTCTCAGGGGAGTTTTAAAGAGTAAGACGACACTTAACCAACGTCAGCTTTGACGTCACAATAAGCACTGATAAGGGGAAATTACTCTATTTGAAGTTATTGTAAATCTGCTGAAATGACCAAAATCCTCTAAAAATATTGCAAAGGCTAAGATAAAGAACAGCTGACGAATAAGGACATTTCTTCAGATACAGAAAACAGTTGTAAATTGCACTAATTTGGATGAATGCTCACAAATATTTTATTCACTATAATTACGGTAATTTCCTGAAACGTAACGTTATACGTAGCAGCGCCTTTTTTTAAAGGGGGTGGGTGGGTGGATGGCAGCCTCATCCAAAAAATCTTTGCAGGCAAAAAGAAAAATAAATCATGAAAATTCTAATCCTTCAGCTCTTTAGCAGTTCAATGGTTTCTTTATTTTCACTTCCATTTATTACATGTCTAACCAACGTCAGCTTTGACGTCACAATAAGCACTGATAAGGGGAAATTACTCTAATTGAAGTTATTGTAAATCTGCTGAAATTACCAAAATCCTCTAAAAATATTGCAAAGGCTAAGATAAAGAACAGCTGACGAATAAGGACATTTCTTCAGATACAGAAAACAGTTGTAAATTGCACTAATTTGGATGAATGCTCACAAATATTTTATTCACTATAATTACGGTAATTTCCTGAAACGTAACGTTATACGTAGCAGCGCCTTTTTTTAAAGGGGGTGGGTGGGTGGATGGCAGCCTCATCCAAAAAATCTTTGCAGGCAAAAAGAAAAATAAATCATGAAAATTCTAATCCTTCAGCTCTTTAGCAGTTCAATGGTTTCTTTATTTTCACTTCCATTTATTACATGCGGGGGGGGGGGGGGGGGACAACACCATGTTCTTTTAACATGATAAGCAAATATTTTTAAGCGTAAATTAAAAATAAAATTAAACATTAATTATTCTTTTTTAAGTGGAGGGGCAAATCCATGGTAAGTCGATTTTCTATGTATAAATTGACAAAAATGAAAAAAAAAATTAGCATATGGGGGGAGCTCTATGATGAGTCAAGTTTTATATGTAAGTTTAAGAAAAAATGTCTACTGCAAAAAAAAGGGGGAAATCAATCAATCAATCATAATCACAATCACTTTAAAAGAGGAGATGCAGTGCAATGAATATTTATATATTAAAATCTTTATTATTTAACAACATTGTATCTGAGATTAAACTATTGTTCTACATATAAATAAATATAAATTATAACAAATCTTATAAACTATGAATAATGAAAATTTACTGAAAAATAGGTATGTTTTATTTTTTGGCATTCAAATTTCACGTTGTTAATTTTATTTTATTAATTTATTATAATTCATTGTTTGATCACATGCTGTGCTCGCCCCAACGGTCGCACCGTAAAACATATTACAATATAGGTTAATTGCTGTGAGAATTATTATCCCTAGTATTGTACTGTTTTGCTGACCTGTCTTAACTATCAACATGATCATGTTTAATTTTTTTAACATGTTTAATTTATCAGAACAATTTTTAAATGAAAGTATTTGTCAGGCGCGTTGACTGTCCTTGCAGACAATTAAAACATTTTTCAAAGCAATACAATTATCCTTGTTAGGTAACATTACATTGTTAATGGCTACAACTAGATTGTAATCACCTTCATTCAACTTGCATCATGCAATAACCATGTATTACACCTTGCTTTCAATGACAGGGGTCAGTCAAAACATTTCGTTGAAACTAATCTGGAGTTAACATGGCTATGCTGATTCATAGCTTTTATGTAGTGCACTGTGAAATTTTGACTTTATTTGCTTAAATTGACCGGAATACATAACCTAGAAAGAAAAGGAGTGATAGGTTTCAAAACATGTAGTGCTATTTTTGGTCTTTCACACCTTTATTAGCTGATCGCAAGTCTCAAAGACTGCATACTGATCACACCTTTATTAGCTGATTGCCAGCCTAAAAGATGCATACTGATCAACTATTACTTGTATTACTGCATAAACTTTGAGTTCAAGTCAAAATAACTGGTATTTTGTGGATTTCATTTACGCCGTAGCTTATACATGAACTTCGTTTGTAGACCCCTGTACTACTTGTGTTGTGTAAAATTGGTAAAGATGCGTGGTACCCGTGTCATGGTGTTTGATTCCATATGCTGTATGCTGTATGCCAGTGTCTCATTACAATCAACTGCTTAATCCCCAAAGTTGAATTTATCCAAAGGCATTCAATATGTTTTTGGTAAGATTTAAAAATGCAGTGCCTTACATATATATTCTGTGGGTGGAGACTACCATACCTGTATTTGTGTGTTTTCGTTCTGTCTGAAATGTAATTATACCCGCACTTACTAAAGAAAGTCCGGGTATATTGTTGTTACCCTGTTCCGTTCGTCCGTCCGTCTATCACGTTTTACTTTCTCAAACTGCTCTTACATCTTATAAACCAGCAAACTGAACTCTTGGAGTTTGATTTGGGGTATCATGATGTTTTGTAAAAAGGTTTCAAGAATTCTCTGTTAGTCCTGGGGGTTAAATAATTGGTATCTTCTAGAATATGATTGGGGATGTCATATTGAGGCGTGATCAGGTTCCAAAATTTTTTTTTATTAAGGAGATCAGTGGGCAACAAAAAATGGCGTTGTTTTGCAAAAAAAAATATGGTTCCCAGAACTCCTCTTACAACTTTTGGAGTAGCTACGTCATCTCTTGGGATATAATTGGGGCTGCCCTATAGATGTGCAATAAGGTTTTGAAAATTTAAATTTCATCCAGGGAGTCAAATAGTAGCAGAAAATTGATCATAGATCATAGAGCTCCTCTAATGATTTAATGGATGGACACATCATATCTTAGGATATGATAGGGACTGTTCTATAGATGTGCAGTAAAGTTTTAAAAATTTAAACATCCAGGGAGTCAACGAGTAGTAGAAGATTGACGTTTATCACTCCAAAAACATAGATCCTAGAACTCCTCTTATGATTTAATGGATAGACACATCATATCTTTGGATATGATAGGAACTGTTCCATAAATGTGCATTACGGTTTTGAAAAATTAAATTTAACCCCGAGGCCCATTACCTACATACCTTTTGATGCCCTTTGAAGATTATGAATATATATGGTTAAGGGGTGGGGATCTCAACCATTTTCGAGATATACGTGCATTTCCTGTTCGAGGAGGATCACGATCACCCCCGGGGCCAATGACCTACATAGCGTTTGATGCCCCTTGACACAAGGAACAAGGATATATATGGTTTAAGGCTGATGATCTCAACTGTTTTGAAGATATTAAGGGACTTGCTGTTCGAGGGGGTCAGGACCACCCACAGGGCCCATGACATACATAATATTTGATGCCCCTTGACATCAGAAACATGAATATATATGGCTTAGGTGTCATGATTTTAACTGTTTCTGAAATATATGGTAATTTCAAATTCCTGGGGTGGGGATGACCCCAGGGGTCAGATCTAATTGACCCTACATGTTGCCAGTAACAGTCAATATATGATTATGAAAACCCTATATTATTATCTTTGTCCGTTTTCAAGTTACCATTTACAGTCTACGATTCTTCGTAAAAGGTTCAATGTTAGACCCCACACCCTTTACACCCCCCTCCCCCCTTTAGAAAACAGGTTTTCTAACCCAAAATGAGAAACATAAAACCAGGGTGCACAACAACATATGCAGGCCTATCATATCCTAGAGTTTTGTACAATTCTGTTCAACCATCTCTGAGAAACAAGTTCAAAGCGGGAAAGAAGAAAAAGAAGAAGACGAAGAATAATAATACATGTATGAAGAACCTACAAAAACAATAATTCTCCAAATTTCATTCGGGAGACTTATTAATGAAAATTAAATAGAGATATGATCATCAAACATCAATAATTTAAAGATAATTGACAATTTCCAATTCTAAGAGGGTCAGGATGACCCCTTAGGGTCTTGACTTACATGCCATAATGATCTGATGCGCTATGACTTAAGAAGGAATAATATCTTTGGATTGAGATGGGGATCTCAATGGTTTTTATGATATTTGATAATTTCAGGAAGAGTACATGTACATTGTACTACGGATCATGACCTACATACCATCTGAAATGCCTTGAACAAAGAAACAATAATATAACATGTACATGATATATGATTCAGTTTAAGAACCAAGATACAGATCAACCATTAGTGTCTAGTAATACTTCCTATCCATATATACATGTACATGTATTAGTTTGTGTTTTGTTCTATACTATTCATGCTCATGACTGTAGTATGGCTTAGTCTTATCTTCAATTACATTTTAAAAAATGTCAAATATATGACTTGGAACCCCCACCCCCAAACAAACTCAAATATAAACTGTTTCCCCCCCTTTATTGAGAGGTGAAAAAAACCTTTGAATTCCATCCTCTTTATATTAACAATGATGAAAAATAAATGCCCGGCATCAGATGTAAAGAACTGCAATATATATAAGGTGGTAAAAAAATATGCAAATTATAATTAACAACTGTATTTTTAATAGTTCAAGATAATTACCTTGTATCTGCATAAAACAGGGATAACCTCATGTCTTATAAAAAAAACCTAAATTAAATGTGTATTTAAAAAATATTTAAACAGGTGTTTTATAAAATGCAAGCCTTCAGTGAATGCAAATACATTGTATCACCCAGGGTTTACCTCAACTTCAAAACAAACATCAGTTGCAGACAAAGGTGTTCATTAATCTTCATATGACAGATAGAGATAAGCCTCTAAATTTTCTGCAGCAGGCAAAATAATTAATCCCACGGGATTAATTGTTCTGCTCTCTCATCCTTTTCTTCTACATTTACAATAAAATTTTTTTTTTCAGAAATGACAGAATGGGGTTATTATCTGATTACCTGTTAAAATTAACAGCATTAAGGCAAAAAAAAACCAATTAAACAATAAAATAGTAAAAAGGGGTATCTTAATATATATCTTGATTTTAGAATTCAATAAAATTATCATAAATTATTGTGTACGGTATTTTAACCAAAATAAAGGATGAATATTATATCTTAAATCCATATTTCTAAGAATGTACACAATACTATACATCATTCAAAATAAACCTTAACTTCAAAACAAAGTTTTTTTGCAGACACAAGGAATGCAGTAATTAATCTCAATGTGACAGATAAAGATTAAGGACAAATATTGCACAGCTTTCCAAGTATACAGGGATGGTAACATTCTCAGCAGTTATCTCTCTTTGCCCATTCATTCTAATGCATAGTTAAGGAATCTACCCCACAACCCCAGCTCCAAACCAGAAGGCATAGAGACCCAAACTTAGCGTCCAAATATGTATTTCTGCCTACTGAACTACCATACCAAATTTGAACTTGATTGGGCAACCATAAAAAAAGTTATTAGACAAAAACAGAAAATTTGTGGACGGAAGAGTGACAGACGGACGGACAGAAGGACGGACGGACAGAGTGACTACTATAGGGCACCCGCAAATCCTTGCGGGGCCCTAATTATAAACAATGATATTTAAAACCTAAACAGTCAAAATTAATCTTAATATACAAATATTATTTATTTAAACCATGATTTATTTGTTAACAGTTTCCTGACTCTGAGTTATTTCTTCAAAATTCCCTTGAAAAAAGAAAAATAAATGTTTGAAAATGTATTTGTTGTTGTGATCAACACTCAAAATCTAGAAATTTACATTTTTCATATATTGTTGTTTGAGTATGTATTCATTAGGAAGAGATGGGGGTAAGAGGTTTGTGCTTGTGCTTTCTTAAAAATAAGCAGCAATATGTTGAGGATCGCCTAGTCCAAAACACGTGTATCAGGGCTGATACACTACTAGGTATATGATACTTTCAAAATAAACAGCAATTTTGAGGAAAAATGTGTTTTTTTAAATATATTTCATTCACCAGTTATTAATTAAATTGGCAAAGAAGGTTAAAATAAAATGAAAAAATGCATGGCTTGTTGATTGTCGCTGAATTCATGCTCAAAAAACTGTCCGACCACCCCCCCCCCCCCCCCGAAAAAAAAAACTTTCTGGATCTGCGCACGGAATATTAAGAGGCTATGCATGTCGTAGTTATCTCTTATGATTTTTTTTCTGTTGATGATTTACTGACCCACGCTGTCACTTGAAATTTATAAATGTATGATATTTATTTATATTTAAGTTACAATTCTGCCTCCAGCAATACAACCAAGGGAAAATATCGCAAAATGCTCGTAATGTAATTCAAATTTCCCGCAACACTATATCTACAGAGTTATTTCCGTTAGCCGAAATCTATATCGGCATTGCGTTTAAAAAGGGGGTTGAGTTAAGGAAAATACATGTATATCATCTTCAACGCACTTTCGCAAGGGCATAACCTGCAATGATACTTTTGATCTTTTACACGGTGATCAATACGGTTATGAGGTAACTGAAAAATGTTGCTGCTTTGTTTTATTCTCCGGATTTGTCTTATTCGTTGATGAAAAATGACGTGATACCCCAGTAAATGATAGATTGTCGAGTGTATTTTTTGATATAGCGTTGTACTTAATTTGATTTCAATCAAGCAGCAGTGATTTTTAGGTGAAGGAGATATTGTTTAAATTATACATGCAAAACAAATAAATGTGCAACGGGGGTATGCCCTTGCGATATTGAAAAATATGTGTAACATAGTAAATTATTTATAAATATCGATGTCACGTGATACGCACGTGATGACCCTTAAATGTGTCGTAACACATAGATCACTAGAGTTAAAATAATAGTATTTTGGAAAAAAGTTGTATGAGAGTTTGGATTAATACGACCATCACATTTGTAGTTCGTTTTTGATGACATAATTCTTAGTAATTTAAGCATATGCAACCTTAACAATGCTGCGTTATCATCCACTATGGCAAGTTGTTGATGCTCTGCATATTCATAACATGTTGTTTTACCTTCAAGGGGCATGGTCACGATTTTGGTCAAGTTTTATTTTTCTATTTACATTTACAATGCTTTAGTAAGGCATTTCTAATAATCCAATAAAATTTGAGAGTCATTCGTAGAGTTATAAGCAAGATACAGTGCTCACATGTCTGTGTCATGTAAACAAGGCTTGTGCCCCGTTTTTGTTAACACAGGTTCAATATACCAGTAAACAATTTTTATAGCGTAATTGTATATCTTGTTATTTATTTTAAGCATTGATAAACAGTTCCTAAAGTTTAACACACCAGTTTTAAATTTAAAAATGATTTTTTTCTTTTTCTTTTTGTTTACATTGCGAAGAATTTTTAGCCCTTTAACTCGCTTATAACTCAACAAATGACGCTCAAATTTCAGTTGCCTATTTCAAATGCCTTTCTAAAGCATTGAAAATATTAAAATCGGAAAAATAATGTTTGCCCAAAATCGTGACCATGTCCCTTTAAACTAGAAAGTTTTTGGTGGAATACAACCCATTGTAACGGCATTACTTTACTGTAAAATTGAGAACAAATATAGATGAGCAATGTGTTAAAAAAAAAGTCCAACATTAATTTTGATTTTTAAATCCAGTGCAAGAACCAATTAACGCCGTTAAAAAATGGACGTGAAGCGTCATAGTTCAAACTAATTGGCCGTGAAACAATGGGATTTTTCTTTTCTTATTTATAAGCTTAGCTTTTTGTTTTTGACTTATAAATATTGACATAGTCAAATACTATAACAAAACACCCGTTACATCATTCCAGTATCATGATCCTTGTGCATGTAATTAGATACAGTAATCAGAGTAAATCAGTAAAAGAGTCAAACGAACGGAAAGTGGTTTTTTTTTAATATTAAAATTTCACCAACTATATAAAATGTTGGCCGGTTTAATATAAACAAATTCAACGTTAACTTTAAAAAAATGGCTCACCATAACCATTAGCAAAGGCAAAAACTCCGACACACACAAACACTGCGTACATCTTCGTGACGAGCCCGGACATCAGAAAATAAAAGAGGACACACACCCGACTCTTTATTCTGTTTATAGTTTCACGTAGACACTCGTTAAACAGGGTGTCGTAGAAGAGGGTCATAACCCCCCAAATTATCAAAGTTTACTTATTTCATGTTTGCTTTAAAATGTAGACTTTGTGATGTTATACTATTATTACTCATTTCCTCGTTTAAATATCAATGTACATTGTAATTAATTAATTCTTGTCGCTCTTTTAATTGAAATGGAAACAAAGGAAGTGGGTGCTCTTGGAAATTTACAATGACACCACGGAGATATCACCTCTAGCATTTTCCTGTTTATCGACATTCCGGTAATGAAAGGCTAGTCATCACAGATATTACACTTGGAATACCATGTTAAATATAACAATGTCCTACTAAATGTTTTTGTTAGTAAAATTAGTACATAACAGAGAAAATAGGGACAATGTAGACAGTTTTGAGGTCTGATATTAAGCAATATAGAAAACAATAGATGAACTATAACATTGACCAGCCTGGTAAAACAAACTTCGAAAAATTAAATTTATCATGAGAAGGCAAACACGCCTAACTTGTATTTTTTTTATTAGATATTAATTACTTTCATGGTCACATATGCTAATTCCATCGATATCAATGTTAAAAATAATCTTAATTTATAAATTCATTACTGCGCATGCCAATTGTTGGAAACCAGGTACATTGTTTTGTTAACTCTTTGCTGAAGAAACTGATTTACAATGTAAGTTGGGGACTGAAATTTGTAAAAAAAAATTTGAATTTATTTAAATAATATTGAGCAAATTTTCATGTTTAGTAATATTTTTACCATTATTCATCTTATGAAAATGTGACATTTAATGGTGAACTGATGCAAATTACAAAATGTAGACAACTTCAATTTGGTATACCTTAAATGACTGTGTCTCTTTAATTGCTAGTATTGATTTTCAAAGTCAATTGCGGACTACTTATAATTATTTTTTGGTGTGTACCTCTAAATGGATCGGTTGTCATGGTCATTTTTTGACTCTATTGATCTTCTTATGGTATTAAGGGGGTAATGGTCAGAAATTCAGATATTACCAAATACAATCGAACTGAGTTTTTGAACAATGTTTAGTTTTAGTTAAAAATTGTGTGCACAGAACCACAAAAAAAGATTATAAATGTCAAGATACATGTATATGTAACTAATATAAAAGAAAAGAAAAGGAATTCCATCCACACAATCTTAATTTATCAGTTGACCCCCCCCCCCCCCCCCCAAAAAAAAAAAATGAAAATCAATAAGTTACTTTTTCATCCAAACAGTAATGATAATTATGCATTTTAACAATAGAAATATGTTAAAATACTTTTACTTATTAACTATTGAAGAACACAATCATTTGACCTTCAGATATGGCTTTGGTCAATGACCTTGACCTTTAAACTTCTTTAATATTTATAGAATAAGCAATAGAAATTGTGAATGAAAATAAAACAATTTGCATATGATTTATTATACATTCTCACATTCAAGAACTATTTTGCTTGTCAAAAAATTCACATAAACTGGGAATGACAGTGTTCAGTGTTTTTTAACAACATGTCACGCGAGCTTGACCATGACTGTTTCTGCTTACAAAATATTTCGAAGTCCATCCTCACCATCCCTTAAGTGAATTTTGTCGGGATGTGCAAGACATAACCCGGACCCTGCAATGTTTTGGGCTGTTGTCATCTTCATTTCACCTGCTGCAATTAATGGATGTAATGATTCGATGTTTTTGTTTTTTTCTCGGCTATATGCCAACTGATTTTTCACTGCTTCCGGGGAAAATGTAAAGTCTTGGAGATGTTTATCTGTTACCTTTTCATGCTTTATGAGCCATCCTAGTGACCTTACATCCTCAAGTATATTATGTGCACCATAAGTTGCAGCTAGTAGGTTGCTGACAAGGTTTTCTTGTTTGTATGAACTTTGTCCAGGGAAAATCTATTTCAACAATGGTAGACTGTCAACAAAACCAATCACGATATCACAGAATTCGGATGCACAGTTTTCAGATGCAAGTGCTGTCATGAAGACAGGAAAGTCAGGAAATTTTTCCCATTATGTGCAATCAAGATCATTAAAGCTGGCTAGATTACAACCGGATAACACGGATCGCCATCGACGCATTCAATGAGTTATCACAGCTACATACATTGTAAGTACTCTTTTTTAAAATATTTCTAGTCTACTCTGGACGACCTTCCGTCCGTGTTCTCCTTTACTTTAAAGTAAAATGGCGAACACCCTTAATAGTTAGTGGTTTCTAAGAAGGAAGAAGTTTTAAGTTTAATAAGTGAATTTTATAACATTTTATCATTAGTCACTTCTAATCCTATTGGATGGAATAAGTTTTTAAAACATTAACAATGACAGTTTTTTTACAATGCTTAACGTTGCCTTCTTTAGTCAACAAGATGATCAAATAATGTTAGAAAATTAATAACGTTTGTCTAATTATATATTAAAAGATCCGCAAAATGCGTTTATTAACTAATAAAGATTTAGTTATGTTGTTTTTGAGTTGCTACAGACCCTGAAACGTACTACTACACCACACGCTCGCTGCACGCTCGCTAAACGGTTCACACGAAACGCTGAACGGTTTACACGAAATGCTGCACGCTTTGCCCGAAACGCTAAACGATTTACACGAAACGCTGAACGGTTTACACGAAACGATTCTCGCACGAAACGGTTTGCTCGCTTTTCACACGCTTTGGACACGCTTTTATCCTCATCGATTCGGGTCCTCTCGGATTTTTACCCTGACTCTGTTAGTAATAAATTTTTTTAAGAAAACATGAAATAATAGAAATAATGATATTAGAAACATATATTTACATAAGTATTGATTTGATTGATTAAATTAATTTGGTACTTATATTTAAAGCAACAAATTATTTATTCACAGAATTAGCCCAAAATATTACTTCTATAAATATATTTATTGCTCAAAAGAAATATCCATGATTCTTATTAGTACCGTAAATGATAAATATTTCAGAGAAAAAAGTTACCGTAACACAATATTCAATACCAAAAATAAAATCCGTATGATTACACTGATATCGGTTTTTCAGTATTCGGCGGGATTTGTTTTTTCTTCTCACATTAATATTTTTATTGGTTTCAGAGAATACGATGTAAAAATACTAACTGTAAATAAACCTGTGATTATTTACATTGATAATTTGGTTTTTCAGTATTCGGCGGGATTTGTTTTTTCTTCTCACATTTATAGTTTTATTGGGTTCAGAGAATACGATGTAAAAATACTTACAGTAAATAAACCTGTAATTATTTACAGTGATAATTTTGAAAGATATGTAAAATATAAATAGTCACATAAGTTAGAAAAATGCTATAATTTTTTTTATGTCGAATCATTCGCGTAAAAAAATGTTCCGTACATAATATCACAGAGAAAAATCAATGGATTAAACAATAAAGAAAGTTGTCATTTCTATTTCGGATTTCGGAAAGAACAAAAAATAAAAAATGATTTAGAGTTTTGTCTCAATATTCGTATACATAACCGGCGCCCCGCATAACGGCGTACAATATATCTATCATAATCTATTTGAATTAAGTACCATGCATATAGATTCCCATAATAATTAATTGCATGTGTACATTTTAGGAAAATTTCAGTGTGTTAATTACTTGTTGTTTTCCGTTATCAGTGTTTAAATAATTAAAATAATAACTTGTAGAAATACTTTTAATCGGGATTCAAAAGAATTTACTTCCCGCATTTCATAGAAATGAACAGTATATTTTCTTTCTATGTTTACATATAATTTTTTTCAAATTAATGTTAAATAATCTATCATTGAAATTGTGTGCATCATCAAATACTGAATCCGACTACCTTGAAGTCATTAAATTTCTATTGGCTATTGACAAAAAAAGACACGCGTGACCATCCAATGAAAACGAATACACAGAGTTTGATTGACAGGTTCAGCCAGGTGCAGGTCTTACCCGATGTCCGAGGTTATGTGTACTGGTTGTACACAGCCGAATTGTCTCAGTAACTAGCCTTCCTTCAATACGTGTACTTTTCTTTTGTTTGTTAAAAATTAATTCAATTTTGTAAAAAGATAAGTATATCATTTCTTATAGATTTTTTTTCACGAGAATATCTCAAAGGAGTTTTGCCAATCAGTTTAAAGTAATGTTTAACACGAGCGCTCTTCTGAAACAATTAAATTTTCAGCGAGTTCCGAATGAAATCTGATGAACGTTTCACACGGTTCTCGCACGCTTTGCCCGAAACGATTTACACGCTTTGCCCGAAACGCTGCACGCTTTGCCCGAAACGGTAAACGGTTTACACGAAACGTTTCACGATTCACACGAAACGCTAAACGGTTTACACGAAACGCTAAACGGTTTACACGAAACGTTTCTCGCACGAAAGTCGCACGCTTTTTTGGTGTAGTAGTACGTTTCAGGGTCTGTACGATTGAAATACGGCCACTTTTTAACACGAGACAATTCTACTGAAAAATTGGTCACATACTTTTCATACCAATATATTAATCTGACAACAATACATGATTCAGTGACTAATAAGCTGTAAAAATACAGTAACCAGAAGTTAAAATGTATGCTTAATATTTTTTTGGGATAAAATTTTCCTAGCTTTGTTTTTATATCCCTACGTAAGAACAAACGATCTACCGATCAAATATGTCCTGCATTGCTTAGCTTGTTGCCTAACGGATGTCTTCATAAGATGCGTTGCTCAGCATTGGGTTGTTCAATTGTATTGGTCAGGTTTTCTTTATTTCTTAATGTCATTAGACTTGACCAAAAACGTTCGATTTTAACAGACAATTTATTTACAAAATGCAGTGCTTTGCAAATATGATTTCATTTTAAATATTAGAATCGGTTTGAATCTGTTTCAAGGTTTTTATATATTTCTATAGCATCGGCGCTCCTCCTCAAGTCCTGACGCAGTCATTTGATTACAAATTCACACTAACTAATTACAAAACACGTTTTAAAATATTTTTTAAAACCGCACTATTTAAGGTCAGACGACTTGTTCCTCGAGCGTTTTTTTTATATTTCCTTCCAATACAAATTATTATTTTTATAGCGATTCTAATGACTTTTAAAATAATTAAAATGCACTTGCATATGGATAGATGCCTAGATGGCCGAGTGGTTAGAGCCGTGGTCGCTTCGATGACTACCATGGGCGTATGTTCTAATGGTTGTGAGTTCAAAGCCCCGCTCAATATAGTGAATTTCGCTGTGGTGTATCATTTTTTTTTCTTTCAGCAATTCAATTGTATTTTCAAGAATATCATATAGGAAATAACATTTTTTAGTATTCTGCAGAAATGTCTGTTAAGGTATTCTAATTTTTTTGCAAGAAAGCTTGTCGGAGCAGTAGTAAACTATTAACAAACTCCTGTAAAATGTTATATAAAATTGAGAAACGTGTCATCTGATCTTAAGTTATAATTATATCTTAGGTTAATGATAAAAAATTTACAAATCTAATTTCATTTAAAAAAAAAAATGTAATGCATTGCAGATTCACAGTTTAATTTTTTCAGGTTTGCATTTCTACGATTAACGTTTTTTTAAGTGTTTAATCTATTTATTTTATTTAAGTTTGAATGGTTATTAGTTTTAAGTTTTATTGAAACCCATGATACGATTTATTCGCCAGATTATTTTTTTTTCAATTTTCTATAATAAAAGCATCTTGATTTTTTGATGTGGTGAATTTACATAGCCCGCGAATGGGGTTATGCCTCTTAGCTCACTTGCTATACATGAACATGCTATAAACACGAACAATTCTTCAAACGAGACAAGATACTAACAACCAAGTTGTTGGAACAAGCACATCACGAACCTGGATTAAAATCATCATTAAGCATAATTACTGGTCGATGCAATTACCTTTTCAGCAAGTGTTTTTAATTATGACACATGCTAACTGATGTTTTTTGTTCTTCTTAAACCGTTATTTTTATACCGGACTGACTATGGTTTCAACTGGACAACAAGCACACAGCAGATGCGACTGGTCGGCAGGGGATGCTTACTCCTCTTGGACACTATTTCTTACTTCTATTTTTTAGGTCAATGTTGCTATGCTTTGAATTTGTATTTCGCCTTATGTATTTTTGAGATGGTTGACAGTTGTTTCTGTCATTTTTCATTTACAGGCCTAAGAAGATATCAGATAACAAGAATCGACAGCAACGCTTTCGTGGGGCTTTCGCAGATGACTGAATTGTAAGGAACCTTAATGTAATTTCCTGTTTCATTCTTGCAGAAACAAAACATATTTTATGTCCCATCTGTTTTGTTTTATAAAAATGACAACACATTATATTTATAAAAATTATACGTATCTATATATTCTGTGTTAATTGAATATGTAGTATGTAGATTTTAAACGTTTAAAACTGTTTTAAACATATTAAACTATGCACATATAATGTTCTATGTCAAATAGACCACCGCTTAAAAACTAGTTTCTTGTATATAAACCTACAAAACATTGTTATCTAATGAAAATGACTTATATGCCGACAACTCAAATACTGAGAACCATGGTTTATAAAAGATTAAAAAGGACGTTAGTTTTGCAAACTGTGTGCTGTTACAGCAAACTTTTATTATATGGACCGTTATAGTATCGATTTTGGAACATGTTTCGATGTTTTAATATGATATATGTTCATAATTATTGTATAAACATCTACTTAAAGGTTGGGATTTTAAAAAGTAAATTGCGAATCTGTCATTTGATGGTATCAATAGCCAATTTGATATCATGGAAACAAAAAATTATTCTTTTTATTAAATTAATCTCCCCATTATCGACCAGTATGTCATGCTTTGCAGTGAAAAAATAAACATCTCTAGAAGAAGAAATGCAAAAAAAAAATCGAGTTATGGTCGTTAAGGTCTACTGAAATTAACATTGGATCTATATTTTATACGATTTTGTCCGACATATTATCATTGCCGCTATCTCTTCAGAAACACCTTTAATTTGACGTGTAGTGTGTCTTTCGTTGCCCTAGACTTTGTCCATTGATTTCTTGCTTTATATATATTTGTTTAAAAATAATGCATTAATAACGTTTCATCACTCGTTTTCATGTAAAACTTTGAATCCTTTGGAATTAAGCAATTCTACATGTGCATGTTGTGTGGCTTTCTATGTTTTACTTTTTTATATTAAGATTTGATGATAATATTGAAAACCGATTATTAACAATGCACTCGCTTTTCAACACTGAGACCGATCCCTGTGATCGACATTAGTTGTATGTGATAGCGTATGGCGGACGCCCGCTTTGAACGTGGGTTCTCCCCAGGAACCCCGACTCCCTCCCATACCATTGACCCCCTCGAACATCCTTGCCAACGAGAGATATTAATATAAGTTGTAAAAGTTGCTTATCAATCGTAAAATAAAAACGTTTCATTTTTTTTTAATTTTCATAAAATACGTTGATTTTTACCAACGTTTGGCACAAGAATTAAACAGAAAGAAGATAATGATGCAATAGTATTGTCAACAAAGCAGTCGTGTCTATTCGATCAAACAACACCAATATTTTCTTTTCCGTTTACAATTTTATCAATGACGAATCAAAATATACAAATGTTCAAATCTAAAGAAAAACTCAAACATCACCACAGTCAACATACTATAAAAAGCTGGCGTATTGCTTCGGAAATTTTATTTTTTACATCAGACTCCTATATCCTAGGGGTTATTCGTCCGTGGCCATGTCATGCTATGCAATTCATGCGGATAGCATAAGAATCTTTTAAATAGAAATAGAGACAAAACGAATATTAAAAACATAGATATACGTTACGTCTTAACGAGCGGTTGACAGTTATGAGATTGACAATCTGCAATACAAAACACCATACAACATTTATGGGCGCTAACTGCACATACCATTAACAGCGAACAGAGAATATTGAAGGTTTTCTGAAAGGAGACTGAAAAGTGACTAAATATGGCATACACATTTCAGAGTTTCGACTCGAATATTATTAAGTCAATATAGTCGAATACACATTTTAACTACATAAGTCTCATGAATGCAACTTACCTCTAGTAATAGAAAAGGTTACTAACAATCAATCTCGGTTGTGTCAACTCAAAGGAAATATACATGGTCCAGTGTACCAAGCTATGAAATGCGACCGTTTGGACATCAGGATACGACAATTAAAACATCTGACCAATACGTTTGAGTTTTTTTCAAGGTTTCCTCCAAGTATTTTCAACAATGCTTTCATAACAAAACTCCTAGAGGCACGACGTATTAGTTAATGTTACATTTTATTGTAAAATGAAGCTACTGTTACAAGTACATCTCTATTTTATTAAAGATAAGTGCTTAGTCTGAGTATTCTTAAAAAATAAGGTTAAGTTGCAAATATTTGATTACGATATCAGAACTGAGTTGCTATTTCTTAAAAATAAAACACAAACACAGATTAAACGTTTTGTCAATGTTTAACTGCAAAAAATAAATTGAAATAAAGAAAATAAACTTACCTGTTTATTAAAAAAGGTAGCAAATGTTACTCTTATAATCATTAGGAGATTTAATATGCACAGGGCGAAAAACCATCTTTAAGCAAGTCCTTAAAGGTGGCTTAAAGGTGACTTAAAGGAGCTTAAAGGCTATACAACCTTTAAGCCGCCTTTAAGTCACCTTTAAGCAAGTGCTTATAGGTCCTTAATGTCCAAACTTCTTTAAGCTACCTTTAAGCCACCTTTAAGCCACCTTTAAGCATCTTTAAGTGGCATTTACGCTCTCTTTACGCTGCCTTTACACTGTCTTTAAGTGGCCTTTAAGTCAATATTGATCAAGCTGAACAATAAAAACATATATTAAATGCAAAAGCTCTTTTATAGAGATGGGAGGGGGTCATCCGAGTGATAATATAATTTCCAAGGAAGGGGGGGGGGTGTTCCAGGCGGTTTTAATCGTCGCTCCATTAAACACAGATCGCTATCATCAGCACCGCTCTGATGGACACAGATTGCCGTTATAAAATTCTTTATAATTTTTGGGGGGTTTCAAAATTATTGTAGGTATGAGCGCAGTCTCTGTATCTTAATATGTGCGTAAAACTAATTAAAGTATGTTTGTTTCCTATTATAAATTAATCGGTGAAAAAAATATCTCTCTCTCTCTCTCTCTCTCTCTCTCTCTCTCTCTCTCTCAGTTCATCCGGTTATTAAACAAAATAAAGATAATGAACCAAAAATGCATGATTTAATTTGTTAATTGGTTTAAGGTTTATATTTTTTTTCAATTTTCATTATTTCTAACTCTAGATCTGCTAGATACATGTTTAAGATGAAAAGACTCTCAACTGCCTTTGTTATATCGGGCAGGATATTACTGCTTTGTTTGTCTAGACATAGTTTTGTTCGTTTGTGTATATCTAATTAGAGTCTATTGTTTGTCCAACTTAAGAAAACCCCTGGAACTAACACAGAATATACAAGATATACACAGCAGTTGTGTCGTGTGCCCAGGTGCATGTTTGTGTATATCTAATTAAAGTCTATTGTTTGTCCAACTTTAGAAAACCCCTGGAACTAACACAGAATATACAAGATATACACAACAGGTGTGTCGTGTGCCCAGGTGCACGTCAGGGTTTCTAAAGGCGTTGAATCTTAGTATGTACGAGTATACGATAAGTCTAGTGAATAAAAGTTAATTTACATTTGTAATTCATTTTCAAAGTATTATTTCCTAGCTCTGGGTTTCAAAGATGTTACGTCTACAAATTAACGATACATGTATGTAAGAGTAAAATCTTGAGGCTAATTAATTAATGTACCGGTGATCATAAATAGGGGTTGATTATTTAAATATATGTATAAGGGTAAATATGTCAAATATACCCGGCCTGGCACATCATACAATTGTATGTACAAGTCATTTGCAATTGCCACATGCAGTAAATACGTCACCGGTAATTGGTAATTTTGTTTGTTATAGAATTGATAGTTTAAAAATCATGTACATGTACATACAATTACATGTAAATATTTAAACATATTGGAACGGCGCCGCGATCATGAAAACCGGGACATTGCGGGAAATTGAACAAATACCCTAATAGTATCAATGCATTTAATAAAAGAAATGATTTCATTTTCTTTCTTACATTTTTATTTTATTTAATTTATAAATTAGATATAATTGATTGTTACAAACTGAATGGTTTGTCAAAATCTTTTCAAGTAAACACATTCAATTCAGTGATTCAATATCCACTGATATATAGGATATAAAAACGCTCATATATATGTAAGTTGCCGTGGCGCAGAGGATGTGTGGTGATGCTAGTAAGCTAAGGGTCCCGGGTTCAATTCTCGCCGTGGCCGGTTTTTTTTGTTTTTTTTTTCATTTTTCTTTCTAGAACAAAAACCGTTTTAATACCTTTTCTTTCATAAAGTTAATACATTTTGTTGGAAATTAAGCACAATATTGAATTAATTTTTTTTTAATGGCTTAAAGGTGGCTTAAAGGTAGCTTAAAGGTGGCTTAAAGGTGGCTTAAAGAAGTTTGGACATTAAGGACCTATAAGTTGTCCTTAAAGGTGGCTTAAAGGTGGCTTAAAGATGGTCTTTAAGCTGCCTTTAAGCCATCTTTACGCTTTCTTTAAGCCACCTTTAAGCAATACTTATAGCTTAAAGGTAGCTTAAAGGTGGCTTAAAGATCGTCTTTAAGCTACCTTTAAACACCTTTAAGCTATCTTAAAGGAGGACTTAAAGATGGTCATTCATCCTGTGATGAGTTAGGAATCTAAATAAATCCATCCTTTCGTTTCCTTTCTGGACTGCATGCGTTATATATGAAAATATGAATGTTTGCACACTGTAGACGTAAGGAAAAGAAAACAAAAACATAGTCCTAACACATTGTATGTAATTTAGTAAATCATCCTTCTTTTTTTAACACCACATGCAGTTAGCAGCTTAGCAGGCAAAAACATGCTTGATGACATGTAACAACACATGGAAAAAGACATACCACTACCTTCCTTTATTTCAGAATATAGCATAACAAACTCATGGCGGTTATTCTTCTTTTTGTGGCACCACTTACTGTTACCGGAAGCTTAACAGGCATCGACAACTCTTAACGGTAGGTATCGATACATCGACAATTCTTAACGGTAGGTATCGATACATCGACAATTCTTAACGGTAGGTATCGATACATCGACAATTCTTAACGGTAGGTATCGATACATCGACAATTCTTAACGGTAGGTATCACTGCCGGGATTGGTTTTGGATTAAAAAATTGTAAATTAAATATATAACATTGAATAGAATTAACATAGAAACTTGAACCATTTGATTGCAAACTTCAGAGAAATACAACGATTTTTATAAGGAATGTACAATTCAAACGCAAACAAAAAATGCATTAGTTGAATATTTTACTAGCAAAATATTCCTGACATTTTTTAAGGTTGTGATCATAGACAAATTTTATAATTGTTCTTTAAAATGTATGCCATGTTTACTCTCATCAAAATGAAATCATATGAGGCATAAATATAATGCAGATTGTTATTAAAATACACATGTTTTTAAAGAAAAACAAAGATAATTTTCCATGTCTTGTTTACTTTTATGAAGTCAATGATTATCATCTTGGACCAATCCCAATAATGCAACAAATAATTCGGTTTTAATTACATGTATTAGTACTCTGGTCATCAAAAATTATGTGTAATAAATAATAAAAAAATCAACATCTTATTATATAAATTAAACCAGATTGCCAACCATTATAACCATTGAATGTAATTAATTAAAAAGAACAATTTTGCAATAATAAATGTACACCAAAACATTCTAGCTCAGATTTTTCTTTAAGATTAATTAACGTACCAAAACATCCGTTAACCATGTTATTATTACCTGAGAAGTGAGGGCTTTCAATTTTAAATGAAATGTAATCGTAAATAAATAAGTTATGGGATTAAACAATGGAAAAGATAAACAATGAATTGTTCAAAATATTAGCTTATGAGTTGACAATTGAAATAGATTTACATTTATAATCAAACATTCTTATTCCAAACCACAAGTGATGAAGTTTCATATAAATTATACATTTACCACAAACAAAGCTGTGGATACTTACTCAAGATACACATAACTTGTAATATTGATTAACACATACCATGAAGATTAAATCACAAACAGGATAAAATGTAATATTGTGAGAACATATTCTGGCAATCTTTATTCACAGCATCATGGTCTAGCATTATACATTTCACAGGCAAGGTGAGAACACTTACCCACGATTCTCTATCAGCTGTCATAAACGACCAGAATGTCTCCCAATGAAACGCGATATCATGTAACAGACCGTTATCCTATCAACTTTAAACTGATTGTGAACATATTTGCTTTGGGGAAAAGTCTTAAAATCATAAAAGGATAATCTAAACTTAATATCATCTCACTAGTTTTCATCTCAAATGCCTCAGTTTTATTCACACCAGCAATGCTATCTTCATTTTTTTTAAAATTTAATTTCATCCTGATTTGACTTTTTTTCATTCTTTACAATAATATCGGACGAAATATTAGCGCATATTGACTTTTTTTTTCGTAAGAAACTTTCCCTCACCCTTTAAAATAATACTCGTGTTAAAAGTTGAAAAAATCTTTATTTTTGATGGTTAAATTTTGTTTATATTCATATAAAAATTATATTTATTATATCATTGTTTTAACTGTATCGAAAATTAACAAATTGTTCAAATTGACAAAAGCAAATGTATTAAATTAAAATTTATCTATCACTTTATCTAATCTATCAATATGAATGACTATGTTAATGTATAGTAGGATGATTCTTTCACTTACGAGTTTTACACAAGTCTCCTTGATAATCGGGATCACATCCAGTCAAACATGTTCCGTTGATATTGGAACACTGTTTTACATCACGGCATTGTCCACATGTTTCATTGCATTCAGAACCATACAACCCTCTGTCACATGCTACAAATCAAATGTTCATTCTTTTAAAGTGTAGATGTTATATCTCTTATATATCTATTTTCAATCAAAATATTTTACATGCGTAGCTACTCACGAGTTTTACACAAGCCCCCTACATAACCAGCATCACATCCAGTCAAACATGTCCCATTGATATTGAAACAATGGCTAACATCACGACAGTGTCCACATGTTTCATTGCATTCAGAACCATACAACCCTTTGTCACATGCTACAAATAATGTTTAACTAATGTAAACTAATAAGAAGGAACTTGGATTTCAGAGTGTTTTAAAAAATTATTTTCAAAAGAAATAAACGTTATATGAGCTTTTTGAGCGTTCATTCATTAAGATATCTGTGTGAAAAATGACGTAACCGGATATTCATTCTTTCTAAGTAGTAAATGTGTTAACTTTCCTATCAATCTATAGCGAGTGTATGTCCCCGGCGCGAAGGACTGGCAAGAAAAGCAAGCTCTAAAACCAGTGCAAGAATAGAAACAAAACCAAACTATCCACTACAAAAGTGTCTAATGGTCAAAACATTAACCGTCAGCTCTACCTAAAACGTTCATGTATGATTTGTACAGCTGTGAACTGTATTTTTTTTAAAGGAAAAAATCCATATATATTATCATTTCAATGTGTGATTTTCCTTATTTTTAGCTTTTCTTCTGAAGACCATCGACCCCTCTTAAATCTATTCATAATTTATCTAGTATTCAAAACGCGTTACGACGTCAATTTTGCTTATACCACATGGTAAGATTCATCGTGTGTTTTTGAGCATTGAATGTCGTATATTTCCAATTCAAACATAACGAAAAATATAAACTGAATGTAAACATTTAAATAATTGCTACACAACTTTTTGCAAATTTAAACACAAAATATCGTAGGTAATTTTACAATGTGAAGTTGCGTATAAATATTACTGAAAGGTTTTAATTGATTACGTCCCACTGTTAATTGCAAAGATTTTAAATGTTAAGACTACAGCCGTACAATATAATCATATTTTGTTTTCTGTATAGTTGCACATAAGCAGTTTTACCTAGTTCACATCGGTGACCTTTGTATCCAGGTTTACAGCCCTGACAGGTGCCCGTCTCTATGTGACAGTACTGACAGTTAACGTCTGAACAGGGAACGGAACAGTTGGACCCAAAATATCCGGTAGAAGGACAACCTTTGATATGAATAAGATACTTAAGGGTTTTGAAAATATGCGCCATGCGATAAAGCAAGACATTTTTAAATGGTTTATACACATGTATCATATTTCAATGTAGAACCGTGTGGGTTTAAAATGCACAGTTACATAAAACGGTCTTTGGTTACTTTAATCCACCGCTTTTTAAGTTTTTTTTCTTTTAAAATTGCAATTTGATTCTTATCGTGCGAGGAAAAAGACAAACACTGAGCCTTTCACCAACAAACAAAGGACCATATGTCATCAGTCTGTTAATTTTTATTGATATATCACGTCATGTACCTTAACTTATTCTGATCATAATTTGAAAGCGGTATAACAGCCATGTACCTTAACTTATTCTGATCATAATTTGAAAGCGGTATAACATTACACCCACCGTACACCTCCAGCTCACAGAGGCCAGTGGTAACATCATCAGAGTACCCGTAAGGGTATGCAACTCCTGGTAGTCGTTCGTTGAAGTAGATGACGTACTGTCCACGTACAGGACACGTGGTGGTGAAGACAGCAGGTATGGTGTCTAGTGTAAAGTTGTCGTCCTTGTAACACAGTATTCCCTGTAGTCTGTCTGTTGTATTGGAGACGTACACCGAGAATCCAAAGATATGCGTTGTGAAGTAATTAAAACGACCTAAATAAAATGTAAATCAGTTATTGATAAACGTACACAATCACGTAGCTAGTCAAAGTTTTACAAACATATGGTATTAAAGAGAACTTATGATGTCGTATCTGTAAAAGAGGGTACACAGTATTGTGTTTCTTGTATTTTTTAAACGTTGTAAAAAAAGTTGAAGGGTTTGCAAAAAATCAGATTTTTTATAGTACATATTTGAGTTTGATTTGTTTATTTAGCTTAAAACAACAACATAAGATGAACGGTATTTCATACATTCTGTTTTACTGTAGTCTGTCTATTGTATTGAGTACGTACAAAGTAATCGCATAATGCACTGTTGACATTAAATGAATTTGCAGTAAACATCAAAAATAATATTTATTTCTTCTTTTAGATTTTTTGATTATTACAGGTAGATAATTATTGAAGTTCCTAAATCGCATCCGTTGTATTAGAGACGTACACAATATGTCTATATAATATACCTTACATGTAGGAGGTAGACATAAAACTAGAGACGAGCTCGTTGCAAGCAACGATTAGGTTTTCCGTCGTAGCTGCGTCATACTTGTGACGTATTACAAAAAATTGATAGCTGACCATAGTACAATATTAGATGTGTAAACACTGAGAAACAAAGTATTATATTTCTGTGACCGCGTAGATTTTACGGTGATAGAGAATTCGTCTGGATCTGCATCGGTCGTGTGCAGTAAGAACCGGGTGAGGGAATGTTGGCGTAAAGTGTATAAGGTAAATGGTTGGGGCGCGCTGTGGGCCGTAAGCTTAAACGAAGGGTAGGTTTGCCATATTCCCGAAGGTCCACCAGTATACAGTTTCAGAAAAATAAACAGGCAATTGATGCAGGATTCCACATTATTGGACGAGACTCAACGATGGCAACAATTTAACAGACAGACATGTTACAAACAAGTCGGATATGGCCAGAAGAGGCCTCCGGACTCAAGACTCTGGGAGAGTAGGACGTGGCCGGGGCTGGCCGCCGTATTCCAGACTGCGCATTGACAATTGAACATAACTATTTATAAGAATCTTAACAATGAGTATAAATTGCAATTGACAGGTAATGATATAAGTAAGCTGAGTGAAAGGTTCACAGATATAAAATAATTAAATAAACTCAATGAGTCTTTGATGTCCAAGAAATGAAAATCTGATAATTGCACAATGTTGTTTTAAGAGGTTAACAGTCCTTGAGACATGACACTCTGTCTTTTTGAAATCACATATAAAGTCTGAAAAGTGTCAATCACTAAATAAAAAAAGTAACTATGTAAGAAATAAACTGTGAGAAAAAATTACGAAACAGGTGTTGAATTTTACAAGTAAAGTAAAAAAAAAAATTATAATTGAACAGTGTATTTTGCACGATGATACTACATGTTTATGAGCAAACACAGATTTTAACCCGAGTTTGATTCGCCGCATTTTATTCAAAGAGTGGGACTGTGGTTATGCCCGGTACGAAGGTAAAAAGACCATTGGCAAACGTTATACTAGCATTTTTACTAGCATGCGGAGATCCTGGAAATTTTACAAGGGGTTTTGAAGAATAATTTTGTATTTCGAGGAGGTGGAACATGCGCGGATCAGAAAATTTTTCCGGGGTGGGGGTTGAAAAGTCAGACGGTTATTTGAGTTTGCCAAGGGATGTCCGAGGCATATTTGGTAAGTTTATAATGTACACGTAATTGAAAGAAATTTCGCTGGGGGGGGGGGGGGGTCTGGAACCCTTCCCCTTCTAGATCCGCGCACGGAGAAGACCGATGCCGGTAATTTTACTGTACTTTTAACCATTTTTATTTAATTATTCATGTTCATAATTATCAGAAAACCAATATTACCTTTCAAAGCAGTTAAAACTTAAAACTTAAGATACGAACCATTTAGTCTCAGTGAGTATTGCGTCCGCGTACGAAAATAATGGCAATTTTCAAGAAATTCGGATGGACGATCTGTGTCCTAGGTCGTCCATCCGATTCTTTTTCTGACTAAAAGCTACAGACCTGCAGTTAGAGATTGTCAAACTCTTATTGATTATGTCAATTTGTTTGTCTCAAAGAATCATTTTTTAAATCAATAAAGTTTTACCTTAAAAAAAAGAAAGAAATCGGGCACAATTTTCAATGTTAGCATTTTACAATTTTATGGTTTAATAAAATTTCAAGAAACAACTCTTCATTGCTTTATCCGAAATATTGCATGAAAAAAATTTACATCGCATTTTTTAAATGACAAAAGGATATTCAAAATGAACTTGGATTAACCGCTAACAAACAGGCATAAAGAGAGACTGAGAACCAATTTCTACTCTTTTTTTTTTTTACATCAAAAGAAATTCAAAAATAAATCAAAATATATTTTTTCTTTGTATGCGTTAATGAAAATGTAGATCAGCAAGGGGTTCTTTTTCGTGCAAGCACCTACTTAACAGATTGTTACACGGGTCTACAACGATGAGAAATATCGTTGTGGCAATATAGTGGGTGAAGGATGAATGTGTAGTTTGTTTTTTAAGTTTATTTTTGATACATGTAATTATATTTATCGGTTATGTTTGTTAGTTTGTTTTGTTTATTAAAGAGGGGAATAAAGAAATGAGTAATTTCCAAGCGCGTAGCATCGTTTTTGAAAGTGGGGGGGGGGGGGGGGGCAAACTCATCCAACAAATCTTGACAAGAAAAAAAAACAGATTTTTTTTTTTTAATTTTTCAAAATTTCACTCATAATTTCATGATTTTCATAGCATTTTTTTTACATGCTACCAAAAGGGGGGGGGGGGGGGGGGGCAACTCCATGATAATTCAATTTTTTTAATGTATATTTTATAAAAATAGTTGCTTCGAGAAAAAAGTGGGGAGAGGACATCTTTATGTCATATAACATGTGAAACTGATTTCATTCCACCCACAAGCTTGAAATAATGAAATAATTTTAAGGAAAACAATATAAATAGACGTCATAAATCCCATATCAAACGACATATTACCACTTGATTCTGCGCGTCTTTTTAATGAATTTATAAACAGCGGCAAATTCTAAAATGTATTTTTAAAGGTAATGTTACATGTAGCTGCAAGTCTGTAGACCTTGTATGAAAAATTTCGGATGGTAGTCAATTTTTCCGGAATACAGACCGAGCGGTACATATATGCAGCTAAGGTAACTAAGAATAATTCCAATAAAATACTTTGTTGAGTAATGCAAGCTTTTAAGATTTGTATAACATATAACACCCAAATACTTCGTCTTACATTCGCTATTTGTAGAACAAGCAGAACCAGTATCAGTCTGACCGGCCTCACCATATACATTGCTGGAATTTTATTGTCCTAGCATTGCATTGCTCTGCATGTACACAATTTCTTTTAAAAATTAAACACTTAAAGTGTTCATCTATATGGCTACACATAACGTACACACGTGATTCAAAATAACCCAGACGGAAAACTGTAAAGAATTCAGTCATTGAGTCTACGTTTTATAGATCTGGTAAGAAAACACATTGCGGGTCTGAATGTTTGTTGATATGTCAATCTATCAATATACAGTTTGTTAATTATTTTCGATTGCTAAGGCTACAGCGTATTTGATGAACATTGAACAACATTTTTTCCATGCCACTTATTTCCATGGAAGATAGCGAATACAAGTATAAAGCATTTATAAAATGTATTTAATTGAGTTTAATTACCATGCATTGGAACCATTTTATTAACACATCTCCCAGTACTGAAACAATGTCAAAATGTCTCTGTTACAGTAACACAGTGGGGCGTTAATCGTGTACGTCCAGCTCTACAAGCACATGCACTGTCGTCTAGGCGACGGCCTGAATACAGCTAGCGTCCTATCAATCGGTAACCTGAGTCTCGTAATGCATCTAAATATAGACAGGGGAACAGTTATGAAACAAACAACAAAAATAAGTTCAAAGAGGTTTATCTATATGAAATGAAAATGTACATATGTATAAAACATTTGGGAATTTTATGTGGAATTATTTTTGCGCGCTACATGTATCAGTTAGTGCATTACAAGAAGCCCTTTCATAACCTCATAAACGTGCGCACCCCCACACAAATGGACCGAACTGACAACAATTGTTTCTGCAAATACTGACTATAAATTACGAAAACATTAAATAAAATACTATAGAAGGATTCAAAATTAATTTCTTTACAACTTTGCTTAAATAATGCATTAGAAATGTTTATTCCTTTTTAAGTTATTGATAAGAAACTTTGGACGCCTCAAACTCCCTAATTATAAGGGCCAGCCCCTTTTTCGGTATACCGAATGAAAGGTCTGGGTAAGACCAAGAACTTTTAAAATACATGTTATAACAAATTTTTATCATATAGAAAACTAACACGGAAAAAACGCGAATTTTTTTGATTTTTTTTTCTTACCTTTCTTTCAACATCTATACCTTCCCTTTTATTTGCATTTAAATAATAAATAAAATATATCTCGCACAAATTCAATGTATTAGCTTCCAAACCAGCCCATCTTTGAGACTCTGCCAGTCATCGTTAAAGCTAAACCCCCTGGACAAAAGAAGTCGTTAAATTTTACTTAAAGGGGAATAACTAAAAACCGGATAGGGATTTTCCTCAACTAAAATATGCAACGACAACATCACGCGGCATGTTATCAGTCCTGAAACTTTCAAAACAATCAGTGAACAAACGAGCGAGATATTAAGGATCAAAAATGGCGTCTAGAAGAAAAAAAAATAATAAGAAATTTGAAATTTTTTTCAGAATAATAGTAAGGTTTTCCGCTGAGAGCGGAAAACCTTAATCAAAATAAGAAAATTACCTACAGGAAATGAGTGACTGCTTACAAAGAGCAGATAAACGTATTATCACACATTTTAATCTCAGTTCTGAACATCCATCAACTCATAATAAGTATTCACGGGTTGGTCATAAAGAAGTCTTTCGTCTTAAAGAAGCTTTAAATTAAAGAAAAAACGCTTTGAATTCATTATGATACCTTATTCATTACTATTCCTTTAGTCATCATCACACCTGTTGATTCACACCAAGGCTCACAAGAGCAGTGCATGTCCTTTATCGTGCAAACACCTACTGAGACAATAGGCCTATTATTGGGGTTTATTTATCGTTCAGGTTGCATAGTCATAGTATGAATTTATTTGTTAGGATTCTAACACACTATTATCTCTAGGTAAAACTGCACTTTCAAAGATATCCGCGTAGAAATGTTCTGTAGAAATACAGTCTTGGGTCAAAAGTATTCGTAAAAAATGGCGGCCGTCATTTTCACTACCGCGCTTCGCTCCCCATTTCAGCGTCGTTATTGACGCACAAACTAGAGTTATCCCTCCTACTTGGTACAAATATTCACAAGCACATGACGGATCACGTGGTTGTGTTATGACGTATTTTGTCGTCTGCAAATGTTTTGTTTCCGCTATCAAAATAAATGGGTAGAAAAGGATTTGAACTGTGTGCATCCGAAAAAGAAAGTATTTTATCTTTGTCTAAAGCTAATATAAAGTTAAAAGAAATATCAGAAATAACAGGAAGACCAATATCTACAATATGCAGTTTTTTAAAGCGACAGGAAAGACGTAGAATTACAGAAAACAAGAATCGAAGTGGCAGGCCGCGTAAGTGTAGTGTCCAAGGGGAAAGGCAACTGATTCGACTAGTGAAAAATAATCGTCGAAGGACTTTGACTGAATTAACGAATGTTTCCAATGAGAATGGAGCTAGTAGACTGTCGGAAAGAACGGTAAAAGGAATTTTGAGAAAAGGGGGATATCGGAAAAGGCTTGTAAAGAAAAAACTCCGGATTCGTGAAGTGAACAAGAAAAGCGAGTTAATTGGTGTAAACAATACAGACACAAAACTGTCGATGATTTTTGGAATAATATAATATTCAGTGATGAATGTAAGGTGATGATTGATGGAGAACAACGCGTGTATGTATGGCGAAAGGATGGTTAAGAGTGGGACCCCCCTTGTGTTGCACCCCCTCCTGGACGGCGCCTTGATTTGATGGTGTGGGGATGTATAACAGCTCACGGTGTAGGTACTTTATGTTTTGTCGACGGTAACATAAATGCCGAAAAATATATTGAAATCATTGATAGCAACTTATGGCCTGTTGTAGCCATGCATTTCCCTAACAATCAGTATATATTTCAAGACGACAATGCGCCTGTGCATAGAGCGAGAGTAGTGATAAATTTCGTGACTAGAGAGGGAATAACAACACTTGAATGGCCAGCCCAAAGTCCTGACTTAAATATTATTGAAAATTGCTGGAAAAAAATGAAACACGAAATTAATAGAACTGTTCATAATCTGAGGACCAACGATGACCTGGCAGCTGCCGTTCGACAGGCTTGGGAAAACATCCCGCTTCAATTTATTCAGAGGCTTTACCAGTCGATTCCAAGAAGAATTCAAGCAGTAATCAAGTCTAAAGGCTGTCTTACGAAATATTAAGGTTTGTGCAAATTTAATTTAGTTAAAAAGTTGATGAAACTAAGGTGACCTAGATTTGTTTACATCGCCGCCATTTTGTTTTTTTACGAAAACTTATGACCCGAGACTGTAGCTTATTTCATGAAAAATCGTGGACTTAAAAAATTCCTGACACATTTCAAAGACATTAACTGCTTACATATAGCAGATGTTTAAACACAGTTTAGATTTCAGTTAATCAACATCCATCAAATGATACTGAGTAATAACACCTTTCTAAAAGAGAAGTAGAGTACCCAAGGAGAACGTTCTGTTTCCATTGTAAACCATTTCTTCACACCGCGGCTTACAAGAGAAGTGAGGGTCCTTTATCGTGCTAGCACCTACCGTGACACTGGGCATATCTAACGGTAAATGGTTACGGTATTGATGTATTTCTTTTGAAGTAGTTATAACAAGTGTATTCAGTTTTAAGGTGCCTCACTACACCTTGAAATATTTTCTCAAATCAGCAGAAAATTACTTGATTATGATAGATATCATAATGGATAAGAAGTATTTAAATCAAATAGGCAAAAAAAATAAGAAATTTTGGAATAAAAATTACATTTTCGAAAATTTAATTCAGTAAACATGAACAAAAACTCCAGGCGGATTCGAACTCATGAACTGAGGTTAAGAATCCCACTACTTTAACCACTGAGCTACGACGATATACAACCGAATCGAACGATATAAACAGTTTAACAAAACATTCAAATCGCCATCTTGTGACGTAGTGTCTTAAAAAGTATAAGTCTGGATGAAGTGAGGTACCTTAAAGCTGAACACCGCTCGTAAATAGGCACTGTCCGCCATATTTCTCTTTAATCACTGTTGTCCCTACAACCCTTATATAAGGGACAGACCTCTAAACAGTACAAAGTACTTCGCTGTAGAGGTCTCACCTGTGTGGACGTACATTTTGCCTCGCCGTGTTACTCTGTCACGATGAAATTATCAAATTTTACGCACCTTTTTGAAGCCAGGAGAATTCTAACATCAAATAAATTGGTCAATGTATTATTTACGAACAGAAAATGAACATAAGATAAGAAAAAAATGCATAAAATCTTAAGACCACAAAAGGAATACTACATGTCGGCCACGAGGTTCAGGTGTGCAATCGGGTGTGACGAAATCGAAGGGTTTATATACCAGGTATCTGTGTGACGTTCCTATTTACGAGCGGTGTTCAGCTTTCAGCATGTTGCATTACTGATCATTTTAATACTGATGTGATATAGTGTCGTAACAATCAGATGTTTATCAGACGTATAGATAGTAATTTAAATTTACATCGTTCAACATTTCATAAAATACCCAATGTGCTTGAATTTTTATTTTATATTAATGTTGATATTACTTATAATAATCAAAAAAACAAATTCATCATCTTGTTAGTTGGAGAATTGAATTTTTTGTTGAGGTTGTGAAGATGTAATTGTAGAGGTAAAATTTCATGAAAACAATTCAGTGAAGATTAGTTTCACACACGTTGGGGTATTACATGATTTTGCTTTATACGTGTAACGTATTGCTGTACCGTCGTATTTTATTTCAGAACACAATATTCTGATAGACTATTATACTATTTTATAAGGAATAAGGGATCATTCTTTGAGTATTATGAGGTGATAATTTTGGTCGGGGCATGATCAAATCCATTAAAGCCCGAAGAGGGCTTTATGATAGATTTGATCGCGCCCCGACCGAAGTTATCACCTCATAATATTCAAAGAATGATTCATTATTACTAATATTTATATAATTTTTAGCCATCATACGATTAAATATGTAAATATAGATAAGCATACCCCGCTGGGGCCTCATTTTGGCGTCATCTGTATTATGGGTTATATAGTACAAAATTATCACAGGCAAAGACACTGGAAAATGTAATATAAGAATGTGGGTGATATGTGAGGATAATAACTAAACGTTTCGATACATCTAAAGTCAAAACATAAAGGCTAAACACTAAATGTATCGATACAGCTATAGTCGAAGGATATTTATATCTTGCTGGACTCTAAGTAAATGTGACTATACCCCATGGTCGATTGTTCGTCATGAAATAGATGGTGATGTGGTGTATGCTGTGGATGGTGGTCAGGTTCACCCACCAGGTGGCGGTTCGTCTGTACTGTGATACAGCACATTGATCTCCATCCCAACTCAGGTTTGATTTACGTCCGTCTACAGCGTTACTGGCGTCATATTTGTCGTAATCTCCAAAAAAATCGTATGGGTTATGTTGGTATGCTGGTTTGTTGAGGGCGACATTAACTGTTTCGAAGAAAAAAAAACCTTTTTAAACAATGTTAAGCTACAATTCGTTAAAAAAAGAAATGTATAATAATATGGAAATGGAAAATGTATTTTTTTTTTATAAGTAATTACATTTCTAAATCAATCCTCTGCTTAATACAATCATATGTATAACAACATCATTTAAGGTATCCGTACCTCATTAGACCACGTGACTAAAGCTTCTGTGTCGTGACTCATCGGTGATTGCCGGTAATTGTCGGATAATAATATAAATATTTTTAAAAACCTAGTAAGTGTAAAATTTGCCGTTTGTTTGCTGTTTTATCACGTATACATGTTATAGAAAAGTAAATTACTTTTTATTTTGATGTTTTTAAGAAATCTCCCACTCACGAGACTGCGCGTAAAATGCAATGGCGGCGCCCTTGTGTACAGTCATTCGAGACAACCGAGGGCGATTTTCAACCGATAAGGCCGCGATACGCGAGAAAAGAGACAATGTAAGACGTAAGCGGGTCAAACAAAACATTATTTTGGAACATAATTATTCCATTTGCCACATTCACGACGATGTGTGCAATTTTAATGGATGTGAAGACTGTTGCCCAGGCTATTCAAGACTGCTGAATTCGAAAAAGATTGAGACAGAAGAGTGGAAAGAAGGTCGCCGAGTAATCGAATGGAAATGTTTGATAGATTCGTTAAGTCATTGTTTAGTGTGTAAGATGGGACCTTTACAACTTACATATGAAAACATTAAAGGTGAAATGAAGATGGGGTGGGGGGGGGGGGTATTTGTATATTCAATGCAGCAACTGCGGTGAGTTGAATAACGTCCCATACGGCAGTACATACACCAAACCATCAACAAGAGGACAGAAAATATTCAGTGAACACAAAGTTGGGTGCAGGTAATTTCATAATGTTTTTGATTTTGTATAGGATGCTATAAGCTGTTTAAAACAGAAATTTTCATGTATATGTAAATGAGCATTTCTTATTTTCTGAGTGTGTTATTGCAGCAATGATTGACTCAATTGGAGGGCCACAACGAGTCAACAATTTCCTTACCACCCTAGATCTCCCATCAATATCACACAAAAATCTGAAATGCATGGAGAGACGAGCTGGGAATCTGATTGAGGCTTATGCTGACAAAAGTATGGCCAGTGCAACAGAAGCATCTTTCGATGCTGAAATGAGGTTAGCATTAAATATAGTATGATAAAATCCAATTGTTTGCTTTAGTGGAGAATAAATGAACACATAGAGCATTTCAAATTAATTGAAAACAAAAATTAAATACTGTTTTAGTGACATCTCAAACTTGGAAGAAAAGAATGCACCATTCGTTCAGCATGCAACTTTTGATGAGGAGTTGGGTACTGCAGTTATAGATGGAGAATTTCTTGGGTACACATTATAAGATTCTTAGAATCATAATGAATGACAAATGGCTGCACATTTTATAGACCCCTATCTTGAATAAAATTGTTGTTTTAAAAAGTGATACCTATTTTTACACATCTGTTTATTTAGTGATCCTGCAATACTTACGAAACCAGCTACTGTTCTTGAAGAGCAGACAGGAAGTTTTGATTCAGGAAATCATAATGATTATGATGATGATTATGAAGTGTAAGAACATGAATAATTTACAATTTTTGTTTTTTATAATACCTACAAGTAAATATCTATGGCAAACAACAGCTTATGTGAACTATTTACACACATAAATTGGTCAGTAAGGGATACTTTTTATTTTTAGAAAACATCAAATGTGCATGAATGTACAGGTAGGCCAGACAAAATCCAAGATGAGAGGGCAAGGAATAGTTGTTCCTAAGAAGTTAAAGTTTAAACCTTTGACAAGAAAAGGAATGTCTGTGTGTGCAGATCATGGCTGGCAAAAAAAGGGATTTGATAGTCTCACAGGTAAAAAAAACCCTCTAAAACTAGTGATTAAATTGTATACTAGTATATTAAAATATCTTAAATGTTGTGTCAATTTTCATAACCATAAAAATTGAAACATTCAACAGGCCACACTTTTTTGCTCAGCAAAAGTAAGTATGGCAATAAAGTTCTCAAAACTGTTGTTAAACATCGAACGTGTTCAGTTTGTAAATGGTGGAAACGAAATAGACCCGGACAAAAGGTTCGTAACCATAGATGTGTCTGGAATCACAGGGGTTCATCTAAGTTAATGGAAGGAACATCAGGGATTCAGGCAATAAAGGAGATGATGTTGCAAAAGACGCCAGTTGAAGTTATTGAGGGCGACGGAGACAACACTGTGATATCAAGAATAGAGAATGAACTGGGGGTTAGAATCAAGAAAAAACTGAATCGTAACCACTGTGTCAAAAATATTGTCAAGCATTTATATGACTTGCGAAACAGTAAAGAATCAAAGATCAGCAATCAGGTGCTTCAGCACTTCACAAAATGCATCAAGTATGTCTTTGCAAAAAATCAAGGTGATCCAGATGGCATGCGCCAGAACTTGGAAGCATTAGTGCCACACCAGTTTAGGGACCATACCAAGTGTGTTCCGAGATTTTGTGGATACAAGAGAAAGCCGGATGAGACTTACTTGCATAAGAGTTTACCTTATAAGACATCATTAAGTGACCCAATTTTGAAGGAAAAGCTTCATAAAATATTTGAACCTGTGAGTGCCAAAGCTTCATTGTACAGTGATTTAGGCTCTAGCCAAGCATGTGAACATGCAAATCGAGCAGTCAGTTTACGAGCACCTAAACATCTACATTACGGGGAAAGTGAAAGCCTTGATTTTCGTGTTAAAGCTACTGCAGCATGTATAAATGAAGGTCGAAAATACTTGCCAGAGGTAGAAGTGTTAAATGTTATGATGTTTGTTTATTCTTTAGTTTACTGTTGACAGATTTTGCTAATTTTAGCACTTTACATATACAGTGGGGCCTCAGATATCCGGACGTCAGATAACCGGGCGCTTCAGTTTACGGACGATTTTATTTGGGAACAGATTTTTTATACGTTATTTTGTCTCATTTATCCGGAATTCCGCGTTCCGGATCCGGACGGTCTGTTTTTACCACAAAACACTGATTTACTACTAATTCTGCTTCATTTAACCGGACGGTAAAATATGATGATACCCTACTCAGTACAAAAGATTACCCCTGTCAATTAAGCTTCACACCTTTTTACGTGCTAGACCCTCATGAGTAGCTTGTATAAACACACTGACTTCCCAAATCACTTTCATGGAAAATTGCAAACAACAGTGTATCACACACATATCACAATTGGACACAAAGAATTAAGCTAGATTCGGTTATCATTATTGTCCGGTTAATATTTTATGACAGAATAATAAAATAAAGCAGAGTTCTTTATATCTAAAAACGTTCATTTCATCAGACAACTCTAGCATGTGTTGCTATATGGAATGAAAGGCAAATAAAACCTAGTATCAACACTGGATGCCATTGTATACAAATACATTATCATTCATGACAACAATAGACACATTTCAGATATCCGGTCGCTTCATCTATCCGGACAATTGGACTTGGGAACCAAAGCGTCCGGATAACTGAGGCTCCACTGTATATTTTTTTGAATTGCAAAAATTAACCCATTGATAAGACATATATTTCTAGATCATGTATATATGAAGATCTTATTTTCTTAGTCTGATTATTGGCATCAATTTTTATGAATAATTATGAATGTTATTTTTAATGAAACATAAAATATTTTCAGGTATTTAGAGAACACAGTCTATCCCCTGGTTATTACACTCAGAAATACTCAG
The DNA here is from genome assembly GCF_963853765.1 of Magallana gigas. Lineage (NCBI taxonomy): Eukaryota > Metazoa > Mollusca > Bivalvia > Ostreida > Ostreidae > Magallana > Magallana gigas. The sequence goes on along the minus strand of NC_088853.1, from coordinate 69,191,178 downwards.
AGAAGATGGACAATGAGAGGAAAAAACGACAGGAAAGGTCACAGTTGCCTGGGAAGAAGCGGCGGCGATTGGAATTGAAGCAGGAGAGGATCACTCAAAAAGGCACCAATGAAGCAGCTGAAGGAGATACATATCAATCAGGTAAAGTACAATTACAGACATTAGTTTTGGATTGATTTTAGTATGATTGGAACCTTTACATATAATAAGAACTTTCTGCATATCTTCAGAAGTTGGACTATCTGACCAAGTAGACATTCAAACCATTCCTGAAGCTGTTCCAAAACCAGGATTTGCAAAGGTCGATCATCTAAATGATGTTCAAGAAAATAGGGTCGTAATTGATCTGGAAACTACTGGATTGAGTAAGAATACATAATTTTATTTGAATATTTGAGTTTCAAATACCAAACTATTAAAATTATATTACATTTATTCAGATAAGTATATGTATTTATACACATTTGTAGTTTTAAACTCAGTATAATGGTGTCTATTTCAGTCCAGCGAGGATTAATGCCTCACATAACACAGATTGCTGCACAGGATATGTCTACCAATGCCAAGTTTTCATGTTATGTTTCCCCGAAGGTACCTATCAATGAAAAGGCTGAGCAGACGACAGGAATATCCTGGGATGGAGAACGCATGACAGTTCATGGAACACAAGTTGCAACAGTTTCAATGTCAGAAGCACTTTCAAAATTTTTCAATTTTTTGAAAAATATAGGCAATGTCATTTTAATTGCACACAATGGAAGGGTTTTTGATTTTCGGATTTTGTCTTATACAATTTGTAGACTTGGAAAGATGAACGAATTTTTGAGTTATGTCTTAGCATTTGTGGATACTTTGTCATTATTTCGTTCACAAGTACCCAAACTTGCCAGTTATAAGCAAGAATTTTTAGCTAAACATTTCTGTCTTGAATCATACAATGCTCATGATGCAGTAGACGATGTCAACATGTTAGCGAAAATTTTATGTGCAAGTGGTACAGAAAAACTAGATTATGTAAAACATTCATATGCATCTAATTGTCACTTTATACAAGAAAAATTCAATCTTGCTAAGACGCAAAATATTGATAGTCTTCATTGTCTTGTAGCCAGTGGTGTACTCAAATTAGCAACAGCAGAAAATATTGCAGGTTCCGGTCTTAATTTACAACATTTGAAACTTGTTTGGCAGAGAGATGGTGAAGATGGTTTGAGAAATATTTTTACTGCAAAAAATTGTATAGAGAAACCTCGTGTTACTAAAGATCAAAGATTGTTAGCAAATATCATACCAAAATTGTGTTTGTTTTTCGAAAAGTAATGTGCGACATTAGTTTTGCATTTCAATCATGTCTCTTCATACACTATTGTCAGTGAGTTTTCTGCAGATGTTTGATGTCCTATTTACATGATATTCTCAGGAAAATTTATTGATATTTGTAGATCATATCCTTTACAATTTGTAGACTTGGAATGGTGAATACATTTGTGGATACTTTGCCATTATGTTGTTCAAAAGTACCCAAATTGCTAGTTATAAGCAAGAATTTTTAGCTAAATATTTTTGTCATGAATCACACAATGCTCATGATGTGGATGATGATGTCAACATGTTAGCGAAAATTGTATGTACATTTGGTATGGAAAATCTAGATTATGTAAAACATAAGCATCTAATTGTCACTTTTTACAGGAAAAATTTAATCTTGCTAAGACGAAAAATATTGATATTCTTCACAGCTTTGATATAAAAATTGATATTTGTAGATCAGGTCAAGGACACTGGATAATCAGTGGATAATTTGAATTGTCCAGCAATCAATTTTATGAGTATCTAACTTTTTTATGCATATATTAATTTTTTCGGGCAAATTTAAATGCATATAGATAAGAAATTCTGATTTTGAAATGTTAGTGAAAAGGGGGGTTGGGTTGTTCAACATGACATCAATTTAGTTACATGCGGTAAATAATTTTACAGTTAATACAGACAGAAGTAAATACTTTGAACTTTATTTACAGTTGATATTTTGTGAACAATTTGCATTATTTTTACCAAAATATTGTAGTTTAGTACGTGTGACCTTTTTGTACTCAAAGTGAAATCTGTAATTATTGTTGATTTTTCTTAAAGTTAGTCGATATTTTTGAGGATTAGAAATGTGTTTAATAAGTATAAAGCTATATTAATAAAATAAAACCTTAATGCAATGAATATTTTTATTTTTTCTTATATTTTTTCATTTATATAATTAACGTACAGGAAAAAGGGGGGATAAGTAAAAAAATGACAATGTAAAAAAAATTTGCGGACAATTTTCAATTAAAAACCTCTGTATACCTCTTAACAACACTTGTGATCATGATTAACACCTATTTACATATTTCATGAAAATCACCTAATGTGGGTCGGATACCTTAAAGGTACAATGAAAACCGGACGATTTTGATAAAAAGATATATGCATCCAGATTTTTTTTCCCATCGTTGCTTTTTTGCGGACATTAATTTTTCTTTAATTGACATTGTACACAATGAATGCATCGTCGATTTTATATATCATAAGTATATTATTTAATTAAAATTTGGAGTTTATCACGTGCTGTGAATGAAATATGGAGAAAATATACAATGGCAGAGTTATTGGCACGATAATAAGGCATCATTTTATTTTTATATGTTAAAGTAGCACCCACTATGACAAGCTGTGGATGTTCTGCAGATCCATATCATGTTGTTCTATCTTCAACTAGAATGTTTTAGGTAAACTAAAACCCATTGTAACGTCATGTATATCATTAATTTACACGCAACATTGAAAACAGATAAATGAACAATATGTTTAAAAAACATTCCAATATTCATTTTGATTCTCAAATTCAGTGCAAGAACCAATTCACGCCGTTAACAAAATATAAGGACGTGAAGCGTCATTTAATAAACTAATTGACCGTGCAACAATGAGATTTTCTTCTAATTGATATGCTAAGCGTTTTGTTAAGAAATATTGACTTACATGTAGTACAGTACTAAAACAAAACACATGTTACATTATTCTAATTTCACGATTCTTGTACGTGTATTTAGACAAAGTAACCAGAGCAAATATTCGTTACTTAAAAGAAACAAAATTATTTTAATCTGTTGAGTCAAACGAACAAAACTTTTCTTTTTGAATATCAGAATTTCACCAACTACATGTATACAGTATTCGGGCCGATTTTATTATAAACAAATGTAAATTAAACTTATAAACGATCTGGCTTACCATAACCATTAGCAAAGGCAAAAACTCCAACACTCACAAACACTGCATACATCTTTGTGACGAGCCCGGACATCGGAAAACAAATCAAGAAACACACACGATTTTTGAATTATGTTTATAGTTTCACGTAGACATTGGTTAAACAGGGTGCCATAGAAGAGGGTCTTAATCCCCCAAATTATCAAAGTTTACTAATTTGAAGATATCGTTTAAGTAAAAATCGTCGACTTTGTAATGTTATAATATTATAACGCATTTCCTCTTTTAAAAACAAATTTTAATGGTACGTACTTAATTATTGTCGTTTAATCAAATGAAATAAAACGAGGAAAGGGACTGCTCTTGAAAATTTACAAAAAAAGCACGTGGAGATATCGCCATTACCATTTCCTGGTTATCGACACGCCAATATTATCAAGATAGTCATCACAGATATATCACTGTTTCTTTTTTGTTAGTGTGATAAGTATGTAACACAAAAAATAGAGATAATGTAGACAGTTTAAGGTCTGGTGTTAAGCATTATAAAAAAAAAAAACAATGTATGAGACATAACATTGACCAGCCTGGTAAAAAAAGAAGAAGAAAATTTAAATAATATCATGGAAAGGCAAACACGCCTAACTTGTAAAAAACTTTTCTATTAGATATCAAATACGTTCGAAAGTCATGTATGCTAATTCCATCGATGTCAATGTCTGAAATAACCTTACATCATTACTGCGCATGCCCATTGTTAGAAACCAGGCGCTTTGTTTACTTTTAAACATTAAATAACTTTAATTTTCTATTAGAATTTATGAAAACATGTACGTCAGATATTACATGTAGAAATATAATATATTTCATATTTAAAAAACAACAAATCAGTAACGTATGTGAAAGAAATGTTATGACGATAACAAAAAACATTAATTCATAACTAAGCGAATCGACCATTGGCAAGGTCCAAACTAAATATGCAGTTTTATTTGAACATGTATTCAACAATATCATTTGAATAATTTTGATTGCATTTAGAAAAGAACGATAAAGCTAAGGTATAGCCTATTTATAAGATATTGCTATGATTATTTAAGGAATGAATTCAATATTTATTAGTTTTATACGATATAAAATGGTTTGAGGCAGTTTACGCTTTATAAACCGCGAAGCGGTTTATAAAAAAGCGTAAACTGTTTCAAACCATTTTATATCGTATAAAACTAATAAATATTTAATTCATTGCTTATAATTCAATTATTTTTCTCTTCATTGTAGATAAAAACGGTCATTTGACCTTAAAACTGACGTAAAATTATACAAAATTTAAACGTAACGTCAGGCGTATTGATACGTTGTTGACGTAAGTCTTACTATGACGTAGGCAACATTCTTTATACGATATAAAATAATTTTTTAGCCAATCAGAAAGCGCGTTCCAACCAGAATTAAATTATACGACTTGACAACCTGACGTTAACAAAAATAAAGCAGTTTAAAATTTTGCCTGTGGTGTAAAATGCACTGTTTTGATGCACACTGCCAATTTATACCTGGTCCCACAGTTACCAACACTTTGAATTCCCTACACGTATATTTTGAATAATACGTGCATAGATTTAAGCTGAGAAACTCTTGGCTAAAAAATTTGACTTGAAGAAATAAGGTAAAGTTTGGGAATGAATTTTGTAACAATTTTTTTTAAGTAATTTTGTAACTATTTTTTTGTCGAGTTGATTAAAATAATATTGAACATGTTTGATAATATTTTTTTTCCATCATTCATCTTATAAAAAAGTGATATTTATCAAGCATTCTGAGAGTATTGCATAAGCAATACACGTCTCCTACCGGTTTGTGGAGATTGTGAAAACAATGCACTGTTATGCAGAATACCGAACCCGAACATTAAAAAATTGGAATACAAAAAAAAAATCTCGAAAATATGTCAACCAGACGTTACCAAAGTGTAAACTTGATCGGTAGTTTGACATTTTAAAGCTGTTTATCGAATTTCATATTATCCCTTAAACGATTAAAGAAAAAAAATGTGGAAAACTTAAGTGGGACAGACAAAAGGACGGACTGACGGACGTAGAGGAAAGCTATAGTCCCCTCTGGTAAAACTGGTAGGGGACTAATAATAGTTGATCATTTTCAAGGTAATACAACACTGGTGAACGGATGCAAATTACAAAATGTAGACAAGTTCAATATGGTATATCCTAAATGTATCTATTTATTTCACTGTATGTCTTTAATTGGTAGTATTCATTTTCCAAGTCAAATGCGGACTACTTATATTATTTTTCGGTGTGTATTGTACTATTTATTACCATGAACCATACGATTCATAGGTTTAACATATATACATAAGTAAAGTGAACAAACATATATAAACATTTAAAACAAAAAGAAAAAAGACCATAAAAATATTGTATTAGACTGCGTGTGGACATAGCAGTCTGCAAAATGTACATGACAGAAGTAAAAAGGATAGGGAAGAGTATATCACTGTCGTGTATCCGCGCCGGTAGTGACATGTTTGGATAACGTGAAAATGGCGTCAGCGTTCGTTTCTTGATAAGTTTTCGTGTTATTTAACGCTTACATTGTTTACTTTTACATTAATGAGATCGTCAAATCTATTTAAAAGCATATTCAATCTTTAAATTTCTACGAAGTTTCTGTGAAAATTATGTAAATAAGCAGTTTATGTCGATTAATTGTGAACAACGGAACAGGTTTGGATGACCTTGTTTTTCCAAATAGGATCGGTTTGGATGCGCATCTGATACGGTTTGGATGTGGTTAATATATTATAGTTTAAACTGTTCTTTTAATATATTTTCGCGAAGGGGATATTGCATCGCTACTGTGCGATATACATGCCTTCACTGCAAAGCATGCTTTCAATATTATGGAGACTGTCGTGTGACGTTTGACCTTTGAATTCACATTGTTTAAAGAAATAAACATACACGTTGAAATTAAGACTTGCATATTTAAGTCAACAAAACTTTATATACAGTAATTTGAATTTCAATTTTACACAATGCAAGCTCAAAATAACTGGGTTTTTAGTGTATAAAAATTGCATACAGAATGTTTTACAGATACCGGTATGTTAAGTATGTTGCATAATCATTCAATCGATATTAATTTAGAAAGATTCAGCCTTACCAAAATCTTTACGACACAAATATAAACATGTGTTTACGACAGTTTTGATTAAGTTATGAGGCTAACTTTATATGCTGTAAACAATGTCTGGAAAAAAAATTCAATATCAGTCAAAAGACAGAATTATACCAACTCCAATATCAGCCCGAGGGCCGTAGGCCCGAGGGATGATATTGGTCAAGGGCTGATGCAGGCTGTGATATGGAAAAGGGGTATCTATTATCATATTTATTACATACTTAGTAATAATTTTTTTCTTTAAAATGAACTTGAACAAATTGATTTTAAATATCATGTGAAAGTAGTATGCACATATATTATATACAAATATATGATCTAATTGTTTTAATAGACATATAGCTGTTGAACTGGAATTTCCTCAGGCTTTAAAAGTTAACTGCTCCAAAACATTTGCTAGCATTTGAAGTTTTCAACTGCACTTAAAAATGTCGACTGTAACAAATGTTTTATTTTTCGTCTGTAAACATGTTAAATGCCGAAACGAAAAAAAAGGCAGAGGAGTTCCGCAAGGGGTGTGATACGGATCCGTATGAGCCCTAGGGCTGATAACCTGTATCAGCCACGGAGGCCGATGCGAGTTGTGTGATGTCATCTGTATCACATATGCCAAAAATCTGTATGTATTACTATATATTTACATTTTCCAGTGTATATGCCTGTGATAACAATACGTATCGATTTTGTACTATATAACTCATAAAGCCAAATTGAGGCACCAGCGGGGTTTGCTTACTTATATTTAAACATTTAATCGTACGATGGTTTAAAATTATATAAATAAGTAATAAGGAATCATTCTTTGAATATTATGAGGTGATAATTTCGGTCAGGGCGTGATCAAATCTATCATAAAGCCCTTCGGGCTTTATTGGATTTGATCACGCCCCGACCAAAATTATCACCTCATAATACTCAAAGAATGATTCCTTATTCCTTATTTATATACACTTGTCTAACTTTTTAAATTATTAATTGAAACGTCTCCAAACAACTTTTTTGATTGCAACAGCCTTAAACCGCGCTTTGGCAAATTTTTAACGATGAAATTTTTATTATTATACTTCTTGTTAAATACCAACGCGAGTTTTGTATTTTTCTGCAGTATCGCCACCTTAATTTCCCGAATGAGTCACCAAAGAAAGAATTTTACTTTTCAATAAACTAAATTATAATGTTGTTAATTATGTTATTAGTTCACTTTCTACGCATGCACTGTACTTAGGTGCATATGTCCTCTTCGTAAGCATTAACTTCCATGATTTGTCATTGCAGTACAAAAGAACTAAATATTGATTATGGATTTTAACTAACATGGTCATTGTTTTATTTTACATGTACAAAATTATGAACAGAATAGCAATATACATTGGAAATGAAATCAGCGCATTGTAAAATACCGGTATATTGTGTAATCAATTTTAATATTTTAGTTTGTTCATTGAAAAAATTAACAAAACTTCTTGATCAGTAATATACATAGATTCATATTTAGCGTTTTGATTTTCTGGTGAAAATTATGAAAAAAAAAATGGCGACGTTTACTCAGGTCTCGTCATCACTTGGATTTTTGGACCAACTTTTTTTAACAACAGAGTAAATATGACTTAGCAGACCCACAGTTGCACACCGATAAAAGGCAAACTGTTTCATTTTTGTCTGAAATATAAAAAAATGCTATATCTTAAAATTATTTAAACCGTACCATTTGCACAATTTATATTTTGGCATCCAAACCGGAATAATTCGTTAATCAAAACCGAACTTTTTATTTAGCAGGTGCATGAAGTAATTGCTATTTTTATACATATTAGTGTATCAAAAATATATTGAAGTGATTTCATTTGGTTAGAGTAATCTTTCAAATTAATTTTGGCTGCTTCAGATTTTTAGTATGTGTTATATTATCTAGGTAATCTCGAAATAGATCTTCGTTTTAGCGTGTAAATGGCACGTTAACGATTGATATTCCTACAAAGAAGTCGTTTTTATTTACGATGAACAAAAAAATAACACTCGCTCTTTTCAACTGCAAAACCGTAAGAAAAATATGAACGACTGTTACGATTGTTTTACTTAATATTTACCTCATTGTGGATAGATAAAAGAACACAACACTCATTGTTTTTGCAATGGATACGCCATTTTCACGTTATCCAAACATGTCACTACCGGCGCGGATACACGACAGTGGTATATTCTCAAAACAAAAACAATAATATAGTGTTATCGTAATTTTGAGCATTTATATAGGTATTTTCCAAAATTGCCCAACTCTTTGATATTCTTTGTTGAAAGTAATTGAAAAAGTTTATAGAGAGAACTGCTTTTCATAAAAATATTTTTTTTACATACAACTTTCTTGTTTAAGAAATTAAGTAGCCTCGGCTTTTATACTTTAAAACAACATTTCGAGACCGAGGAGGTTTTTTCTATTTTTATTTCTATTCTACTAACAGCCCAGTATTTCTACAGATCGTTTATCCTATAGAGAGACGATCTAGGTCATTTTGACGGCTATTCCGTGTAGCCCCAAGGTTTTGTTAGTAATGTTTACATGTGTATCGATCAAAGGAATTACATGCAGACGACAGACTTTTTCTTAAGATTTTAATACTCTTCACTTATTTATGAAATATCTTTTAATCACATTCCTAATATTTTAAGGGCAATTTAATACGATTATTACTACTACACGTTTTATTTTTCATGTTAAAACACGCAATGAAAATGTGCTAGGAGGTCCTAGGAACAGCCGCATTGATCTCTTAAAAATAAAGATTTAAGGCAATACACATTGTTTTGACTGGAACTTTCTACGTGAAATTGACATCGTTTTAAAACTTTTTACGGTTTGAAGTTGTACTCCCATGATCAGTGCGAGACAATATTTCTGATCTGATAATTTACTGATGACGTTCGTGGTATATTGGAGAATAATGTCCGCGGCATCTCTTTGATATCGGCAATAACTGTAGTAGAATTCCTCATATAATGGACATATCAAAATAAAATGAAACTCATTTTTAATCTGGGATAGTGAACATTGTTTACAGACTCTCTCATTTCTATGGATATTGTAAAATCTGCCACGCTCAATCTCGAGTTGATGAGAGGATAAATGGTATTTACTTTTAAATTGTGCATATACAGTTGATATTGGTTTTGTTAAATATTCTTGGACTTCAAAATTATTACATAGGTGCTTAAATTAGCCATGACCTTCTTGTATAAACATATCGGTCAACCTCTGCTTCACTTCAAGTAAGAATACATGTACATGTTCATTAAATTGTTCTTTACAGGTCCATATATATCCAAAACCTAAATTTTTAATCAATTGTTTAATGTATGAAAGCCAACAGTTAGAGGCTAACCGTGTTTCACATTCATTTACCATATCTTGGTATATATTGCTTAAAATACAATTATCACTATTCTTTAATTTTATCCAATATTTCAACATTCTATAATTTCTATCCAACTGCAGTGGTTAACGCCCCAATTCAAAATATACCATCAGATGTAACAATTTTCTTAACACATAATAATTTCTTACAAAAATCTAAATGTATACTTTCTAATTCACTTGCTGGGTGTTTTCCCAATAATTCGCAACCATAATGTATTATGCTACCAATATATGTATCAAACAGTGACAATTTTGTATTTACGTTCAATTGTAATGGCTTCATTTTGGACAATAAACAATACATCGCTTTTCTACTTTGTGATGCTAAAACAGTTTGCGTTTTTTTGAAAACAGCCAATAAAATTCAAAGTTATACCAAGATAATTGAAGTTTTCAACAATATCAATAAGTTCATTTTATAATTCCAACTATATTTATTTGTTAACCTTCCACCTTTTCTAAATACAACAATTTTTGTTTTATCTACATTAACTTTTAACTTTCCCTTGGATGTATATTGCTGTAAACAATCAGGCATATCTTGTAAACCTTGCTCTGTCTCTGAAAAAAGTATAGAGTCGTCTGCATAAATAATCAAGAATAAAGCAATATCTCTAATTTCAACAGGTAAACACACCTCCTTTGTGAATTCAATTTCAAAATCATATACATACAAGGAAAATAAGAAGGGATACAGAGACTGGCCCTGCATCAAACGCTCGAAACAATAAAAAAAAAACCTCAGATATATGATATTTTACACATGACTTTATGTTACTATACATATACTTTATAATATTTAACATACAACAATCAACACCACTTCTTGCTTATTTAAAAAACCTTAGATTTCTATCAATTTTGTCAAAAGCCTTTTGATAGAAAACTAACGTTAAAATAATTTTTCCTCTGTGCAATACTTCGACTAATTAACCAATGTAAAATAAAAATTGCATCTGTTGTACTATATCCAGCTTTAAAGCCAAATTTAGCGTCAGTGATTACATTATATGCCTTGGACCAATTACCTAATCTGTCATTTAATAGAGATGTAAATATTTTAGATAGACAGCTTACATGTACAAGTGTGATACCTCTGTAATTATTACAGTCCATATAATCTCCTTTTTTTAAAACAGGAGTTATAATACCTTCTGACAATTTTGGGGAAAGATTCCCGAGAAAAAAAAACAATATTAAATAAGTCAACTAAGTATGTAGTACAAAAGTCACCAAACGCAAAAAAATATTCGTTCAAAAGATTGTTCATTCCTAGAGACTTGTCCTTTTTCATAGTTTATGATGCGAGTTTCTTCTTCTGTTGTTATTTGACCGTTAAGTGCGGGGTATGAAGAGTTGTCCGTTTCAGCGAATGTAAATTCCTGATCGGAGTAGGTGTTGTTATCCGAGGAGGACAGCTCTCAAAACAATTCTTCTTTGTCGGTTTCCAATTCCATTCCCTGTTTTTCACCATTTTACTGAATCGCAGTAACCATAACACACCATATATACGTGTATAAAGTTACAGGTTTACAATATTTACCGACTCAACAATACTCAAAACCTCTAAATGGCTCGATTGTCATGGTCATTTTTTGACTCTGTTGATCTTCTGAAAAGAAGAGCTCTATATCATATTATAAGAAAACGCCAAAATTTACAGATAAAAACTATATTTTTTTCTGTATTAATTTATTTTTAATTTAACAAATCATGTCTTAGAATTAAAAAAAGCTTATTGTTAATTTGTTAACTATCCCGTCCTCTCTTATCAGAACGTTTCACTTCTGTTTAAACAAGCATTCTGAGAGTATTGCATAAGCAATACACGTCCCCTACCGGTTTGTATTATTCTATGAAAGCTTCCAAGCACACATTTATTTCAGAGCTATTGTAAAATGTAAACGAGATATCATGCTTTAATCAGAGAAAAAAGAACAGAGGAAATTAAAACTATATGGTTTATATAGAAATTAAATACAAAATAGTTGAAGTAATACTCTTTATTTCATCTCCTGTAATTTCGCCAAGTCTATTCTGTATTCGCTGGTAAAAATTTGTGAAAACAATGCACTGTTATGCAAAATAATATTTCTTACCGTCTTCTGTACCCCGAATCAAACCAAACAGTTAAACAGCCCAACCCGACAACGAACCCGATTGTAATAATACACAAAAAAACCTGCCGATTAAATTTACAACACAATGTTTAACATTTTTCTACAGAATTTATTTTTTTGTTAGATATGATAAAAGGAACGGTACAAGTAACGCACGATATTATTACTAACTACATACTGGCCTCGTTTATTCAATACACTCCGAACCCGATAACGAACCCGAACATTAAAAAATTGGAATATAAAAAATTAATTTTCTCGAAAATATGTCAATCAGACGCTACAAAAGTGTAAACTTGATCTGTAGTTTGACATTTTGAAGCTGTTCAGCAAGTTTCATATTATTCCTCAAATGCATAAAGAAAAAAAGTGTGGAAAACTGAAGTGGGACAGACAGACGGACTGACGGACGGACAGACAGACGGACGGACGGACGGACAGACGGACTGACGGACGCAGAGGAAAGCTATAGTCCCCTCCGGTGAAACCGGTAGGGGACTAATAATTTTAAATGACAATCACTAACTCTCTCAAAATTTCGACATCTCGAAATTACATTTTCAAAGCTGAGCAACGCCAGCCTCTATAAGTATAGAGAAGAGATCAGGTGCCTAGGAGGAGTATTCATTCACTGCCGACCAATATAAAACAAATTCTAATCTGGTTCACCTCAACCAAGACGAGGAAAGGAAAAAATAATAAACATGTTTTTGTATTTTGTACATAACTTCAAATGGGACCTTTATATAAAGACAAGACTCTTTACCCACCGAATGTGATAGGTTGATATCTTATGGTCTGCTAGTATTCATAAACATTTCCTTATTATGTACAATGGGCACTCTCCTTAGCAGAAATCGTGAACAAAACTCGTCACCCATCAAATGTGAAAGGTTGAAATTTTCTGGTGTGCTAGTATTCATTAACATTTCCTTATTATGTACATAATTTCAAGTGGGCACTCTCCTTAGCAGAAATCGTGAACAAAACTCGTCACCAACCGACTGTTAATATCTTCTGGTCTGCTAGTATTCATAAACATTTCCTTATTATGTACATAATTTCAATTGGGCACTCTCCTAAGCAGAAATTATGAACACGAATCGCACTCTCCGAATATGATAAGTTGATATCTTCTGGTGTGCTAGAATTCATAAATATATTCTGTATTGTCTACAACACTTCAAGTGAGTCTCAAACTAACAGAAATCGTAAACAAGACACATCACCAAAAATAACCATTGGTTTTTATCTATCTGTGTGCTAGTAACAAAATCAATTCGTGAAAACTGCGTAATATTTTACTTATTATTGTATTTACCTGTTAAATGATTAAACATTCTAAGATGACATGTGATGATAACAGACAGTGTTCAAAATCAAACATCCAAATGAAAATAAACCCCCACAAAACAGGAGGAGAGCAAACACTGACCTCTTAAAATAAAACAAGAGGTAGAATTAGGTACCATAGGGATGATTGAGCATCCTCTGCTGACCTGTCACACCCGCCGTGCGCTCTTTGTCGTAATCGAGAAAAACTGAATAATCCGTACAAATTAGATGATTGATAACGGCCTAACAATAAATATAAAAACGTCAGTCAGCATGCGACCCAGTGTAAGATTTTATTTGCTGACAAGGTCGTTGTATCGACCATAGAACTTACGAAAACATGACTTTAATCGAGACTGTATAGTCCTAGATTATCAACATGTTTGTCAGTAGCTTGCCTCGCCTTAGAAACTGTTCATACGAAGAACATGCCCTTGCGTATCGAATTAACGCTATATGAAAGTGATGAAGGTATATTGCTACAATGCTGCCATCATGAAAGTTCACAAGAATACAAATAGGATAAAATGCACGATACACGATACATAATAGAATTTTAAAAGTTAAGTTCCATCCTATACTATCACTATTGTAATAAAATCAAGAATATAATTCCTGGGCCCCCCGCCGGTCAAGCAGTATATTAGTATCGACCAAGGCTGATTTAGAAACTTGACCAAGGTAATAGTAGTATAAACATTTGGTATAAATTTAATGAAAATCCGTCAAAATGTGTAGGCATGAGAGCGCTTACAAGGTCAATTTTTGGATAATACGGAGTCATTATTGTAGTCAAAGTCCCATAATTCCAACAAAAAGTATCGACAAATGCTGATTTTCGAACTTGACCAAGGTAATAGTAGTATAAACATTTGGTATAAATTTAATGAAACTCCGTCAAAATGTGTAGGCATGAGAGCGCTTACAAGGTCAATTTTTGGATAAAACGGAGTCATTATTGTGGTCAAAGTCCCATAACTCAAACAAAAAGTATCGACCAATGCTGATTTTCGAACTTGACCAAGGTAATAGTAGTATATACATTTGGTATAAATTTAATGAAAATCCGTCAAAATTGGTAGGCATGAGAGCGCTTACAAGGACAATTTTTGGATTAAACGGAGTCATTATTGTGGTCAAAGTCCCATAACTCAAACAAAAAGTATCGACCAACGCTGATTTTCAAACTTGACCAAGGTAATAGTAGTATAAACATTTGGTATAAATTTAATGAAACTCCGTCAAAATGTGTAGGCATGAGAGCGCTTACAAGGTCAATTTTTGGATAACACGGAGTCATTATTGTGGTCAAAGTCCCATAACTCAAACAAAAAGTATCGACCAATGCTGATTTTCGATCTTGACCAAGGTAATAGCGTTATAAACATTTGGTATAAATTTAATGAAAATCCGTCAAAATTTGTAGGCAAGAGAGCGCTTACAAAAAAGTGTGACGGACGGACACACGGACGGACGCCCGGCATTTTTATGTCCCCGCTCCGCGTTGCGGCGGGAGACAAAAAAACATGAGACTATCAAAAAATCCTTAGAAAACTCCAAGTGGCACTAACAAAACATAAGAGACCCTAGGGTAAGATTTTAAAATGTCGTTAAGTTTTTTGTTTAAGATGTTTGAAGCATTTTAATCATTATCAGGTGCTTAATAAGTTCAATGTTTTGCAATAAACTCCACATGCATCATTTAACATTGCTGCACATGTTAATGTAATTCTTTCGATTATTATACATCCGCTCCAAAGAGAAGGGGGTACACTGTTTTACACTGTGTGTCTCTCTGTCCGTCCGTTTCGTTTTAGAGAAAAAGCTTCAACTTTTTATAATAGGAAGAGCTTATTAATTAAGATGGACACCTGTATGCAAATATCCTTTTCAAATGTCATGAACATTTCAGGAACTAGATACGAGATTTAAATGATGGTATCCTGTAAATCACCATCACTTGATTGCAGTTAAACGCAGAGCTCGTTTGATGCAAGTCAAATGTTTTCACAAACTAAAATAGATCCTTTATGTTTTGATCAAGCTTCATGTCTGGTCCGATTAACCAACATCAACCAATTCACGTGTCGTCTAGATTGCTACTTACAGATCATATAGAGACAATTGACAGTCGTTCAGAAGAGAAGTGTTCGACTACAGAAGGAAATTAAAATGAACATCTCAAACATATTTTAACAACCCGGGGTATACGCTTGTAATTATGAATGAGTCTATAAACAAAGCAAACAATTACTGACTTAGTGGGATGATGGAATCGGATATGCAAGTCACAAACGGAAAAGTTTCTTCTAACGAGACCACAGTGTTTCATGTTGAATCCTTTGCAACTAAAGAGGCGAATGTACGGCTTTAACGATTACCGCATCCTCCTAATGAAAAGTGGAGCAACTAATTTTTTTTAAAAGATCATTCGTTAAAATAGATATGTGGGGGGTTGCTTATTAAATATCACTTACATTTAATGACAATGTGCGGAATTACCCGTTCGTAAATGCTACAAGTTGTATTGTTATACTTTCATGTTAAATACTGAAATCTGATTGGTTAAGACGCAGTTCAGAATCCGTTCTATTTCCCCAGCGTTAGCAACGCACTTAGCAACGGGTAACATTACAAATTGTTACATGCGCGAAAATTATGCGCGTACGGTTTGCTGTAGAATTCACCTTATTCCTATACAAAAGCAGTAACATTTTCTAAAAAAATTAAGACATTCCGTACAACAAAATAAATAGTGCCTGTTTGGGAGGATAACAGTTGAAATTGACACCCCTCGAAAACCCTCCCAAACAGGCACCATTTATATAATACGTCTCGGAATTGTTGGTGCTGAATGGAATCGAATGTAAAGATGTAATCGAATGTAAAGATGTAGTTGTTGCATAACTTTAATTGTTCTTTTCTCTCATTCAATACCATGTTTTGTTTTTTTTCTTTGAAACATACTGTTCCTTGTTTTTTGGTATTTTAAATCATCTCGTTTAAAACAAAGTAGATCTATCGTGCTATTAAATACACTGGTTTTAAAAAAAAAATCAGGATTTTTTTTAAATAAAGTGTTTATTCAATTTAAGCATATATAAGAAATCATTTCCGTTTCTATTTGTATAATATTCGTTTTTTGGCACGTAACCCACACCTCTTTAATGTGTGTTATATCATATCTGAAATGGCTAGATGGTAATAAATATATGGAAATATAAGAGAGTACCCAAATTGTAAAGTAAAGAAATAGTTTTTTTCTTTCACAAATAATATTTGATAGTTATACTCATTATGTCTTTAAATTTCAGCTAGGTATAATAATAATATTTACTATTTTTCCACAACCAAGTCTCCTAAGTCGTTTTAACTAAATGAAACTTCGACAGAATGTTTAGCCGTTAATATTATTTTCATTTTTTTTCATTAAAAAATAGCGTGGTGGTATTTCTAACAACATTTACATACTTTTTTTCATTTTCCATGTACTTAATACTTTGGATCGATATGACAATTGAACATGCATTGAATAATAATTATGTGTCTCAGCAAACAAGGAAATAATCGTCATATAATACGCGGAGGTATAACAGTCTTGAAATAGCAAGTCATTGTCCTTCTCTGAAGGAATGCGCATCGCATATGCTTAATTCATCTCTATATTAATCTTGGAAAATTTGACGCAATCATACAAAAACTACGAAGTTTGCTTTGTTTAGGTTTTGTTAAGGTAAACCTATGTTAATAATATTGTACCAAGAATATTTTGCTGATTTATAAATACTGCTTTGTTTCTTTTTTACAAGGTTTGCAATATAATACTCTTAATACATGTGCATACACGTGTTGAAAATCTATATGTGGTCGAGTCAGGTACATGATATCTAATATGCTCTCAGCAGTACTACTTTAACATTAATTGAAAGTCATTAAGGTGTAATTAAAGATGTGAGTCCAGCATTTTTGCGTCATCCTGGCAACCAAAACTTGTCCCACAACCACCAGAATTTTCAAATCTTTTATTTGAAATCCATAAAGTTTTGCGCATATATTTCAGTAAAAAGGTTTAAATGCACTTTTATTTAAATAAAAGAATATATGATATTCTTCATATCATGATTACGTGACGAAAAAAAATTCTAAATGCAATATAATACGAGAAAATAAAGTTACAGTTAACAAAGCATAGGACAATACGAATTAAGATGTATGGTGAATTTAATTGATCCATTCTTCTACTTTATACAACGATCACTTGTAATCACTTAAGATAAATAACGAATATAATCAAAGAACTGAGAGTACTGAAAGACGGGGTCTTAAAGTTTGAATTTGAAATTGTCCTGGATTTCCTCGAATATGCTTCCAAAATTTATGAGTTTGAATTAGTTGTTACAATCTATGTTTATTCGGCTTTTTTGCAAATGTCTGATACTTTGTATAAATTTTACTCAATCCCGGCCTTCATAATTGTAGAAAATTGACACAACGGCATATTATGTAAAATAAGACCCCAAGAATTTTTTTTTTAAAAAATAACTACTAACCGGGAAAATCAAAACACTATATCAAAGTAGATAATTTTAATCATTAGATTTATTCAATTTGGTGATCCAAGGGAAAATCCCCAAGTCGGACGGTATCCGTAATAAAAGTTTTATGAAAACACCGAAAACTCTAAAACCGCTGAATTATCAAACAAAGTGAATATTTGTATACCAATAAGGCAATAACACAGGCACCTGACGTTAGAAATATTTTTTTCAATAAGATTCCAAGAACTTTTACAATAAAAAGATTTGTCACGATCGCCATTTTGATTTTTAAGAGTTAAGACCGACTTTTCTGACACGATTTTCTTTATTTGCGATTCATGCAAAATTATTAGGTAAAAATAAATCCGTTCGCCACTTACTACTTTTTTGTGTATACTCGTGCATCACCTACACGAATTACGATACAACCGTTCCTTTCATTAAAAATCATACTCCGAAAATCAGAGACATAAATAACAGAGATTGTCAACTCCGCCATTAGCGTGTAAATGTTACGGGACCAACCTTACTTTGAGAACTACAAGTGCAACAGCAATCTTGTATAAGTCATTAAAGTAAATCCACCCTCCTGTGACGTCATACATTTTACATAAACCATGAATTCATTAAAATTCTTGCAAGTAGATTTGTAATTTCTATGTTTTCATAGGTGCACATCAAAAACTCAAATAATTGTTTAATTGGAAATATTTAATAAGCGTTTTCCATCCTTATATTCGACATAATTCAAAAATGACAAAAGGAAATAACTCTTTTCTACTTTTCTCTAAGTGATATATCTAAATGCTATAATTTTTCTAAAGTAAACAATTTTTTCTTTTTTTTTAAATTAATTTTAGTTTTCTGGCATAGTAAGCAATAAAAATTAAATAGACAAACTAGTATCCATCCACTTATATTTAATTTTTAAACAAATAAGTGTGATTTTCAGATGATAATTTCAGCCTTTGGTTTTTATTCCCTTACATCTTAAATAGTATGGATACATATATATCTTATTTATTTTTTTATGAAATTCAAGTCCAATAAGTTAAAGAAAAGTTCAGTTTTTAACTTTGAACCCATGATTTTATCGGTACGGAGCTACCTTAAATTTGAATCTGAGAGTGAACATGAATCTGGAAATATTTTAAGCATGTTTTATATATGAAATATTTACAAAAAACATTTATTTAGTTTTTAAATTACTTTTATAAAACTTATTGACTTTTCACAAAGTAATAGTAATGCATTACTTTACTCATGTAATGGTAATTAAGTAATGGTAATGTAATGCATTATTTTACAATGTAATTCAGCCCAAGCCTCATTCCAACTAAGCCGGAAAACATGAACATTAACATTGAACTTGGTTCTTTAATCGATAATATTGTATTATTATACGATGTATAAGTCTTCCAAAATGTATAATCTATTATAGATTTTGCTTACAATGCATTGTGTAAAATTAAAATTCAGTTTAATGAAATAAAGACCCAACGTACGAGAAGGCAAAATTCCTTTAGAGACAAACAGCAGTCATACTGCAAGTAGACTGGAAGCCAATGAAACACCTATGTAATTTGTAAAACATCTGTTTATAACCCGTCCCGATTTCAACTTCGGCTTGCGCGTGAAGTTTGTAAGGATTAAAGTGAGAGATTGTCAAAATAAAATTCACAACTTTTTAAAAATGGGATATTGCGTTTGGGAACTTTATTTTCGATTCAACCTCTTCTATTGATTAACGAGCGCGTACACCAATTGAATCGTCAACAGCGCATTCAGTTACGTAACTCATTCCACATTTGAACACGAGCAAGAATATTTTGATCAATAAAACTATTTGTTTATTTTCTAAACAGAATTTTGTTTATACACAGAGGACTTAATAAGATTTAATGTGTGTTTTAATAATACATATTTACTGAAATGCATGAAAACTTTCTGCACTATTTTCTTACGCGTATACTCAATGCATGTGTTCTACGCGTACCTTCCGGTTTGAGACTTCGGCTGACAGTAAAGCAATAGACGGGGTCACGTGACCCCGTCTAAAAATCAAAACAAAACCATTGGTGAATATTACGTGTCTTATTGTTGCTCCATCATTGTATTTAAAGCTGCTTGGTCCGATTTTATATCAAAGTTTATGCACGCTTTTAAACGATGGCTTTGCTTAGTATATGTATAATAATAGACATTGCAGTAGTTTTACCCGTCAATTATGCCAAATTTCAATGAAGAAAAATACGTACAAAATTTGCTAACAAAACAAACGACATTAAAAGGTACCGCGTTATTTCGCCTCATGTTAAATTTCACCCCTGACGACGAGACGGGAACGGTTGTATTACGAATTTGACATCGCTTTAAATAATGGTCGAAATGATCAAAAAAAGTTACAAATAAACATGTGTACGTTCTGTTAGCCAATATTTCTAAAGTCTGCTTTCTTTACAATCGATGCATAGCATGCGGGTTGAATAACCCCAATCATTCGGGGGACAAAACCATGCAGTTTCCTTTTCTAAACATTCCCGTGATGCATTTTGGTTTGTTTGCCCAAAGAGAAATTATTTTTGTTTACTTTAAAGCAATATGAGCTGTATTTTCTAAAATTTTATTTTGCTGCAAAAACCTGCTAGTATGATAAGGCTGCATGTAACTTAAACTTTTAAGATAAACAAGATTTGGAGAGATCATTAATTTTTGTTAAAAGAGAGATTTCTCTTCTAAGGAATATATAGCAGGTCAATTTTTGTATAGGACGACAATAATTCAATGTTGCTTCAATTTAGGCTTCTAAACGGCTTTTTCCAAAAAAATAAGACTTGCAGAAATTTAAGAACTATGTACTTTTGTCATTTTAGAAGAAAATAACATTTTCGTAACGAAAAATTTCAGCATGAAAATTGCAGCTCATATTGCTTTAAATATTTCTAACTTTGAAAGGAGACTGATTCTGCTAGTGTAAATAGGAGGAAGTCCATAACTTTCTAAGATAAATGATTTGTATATAAAAAAATTGATACTGTAATTACAAAAAAATCGGACCAAGCAGCTTTAAAAGGACACTTCTTGTCTATATATTACAGTAATGGTCCTAAAACTAATATTAGAATATGTTTTTCCCCTTTCCGACTGCTGAAAGTTCATGTGATGGTCACTACTAGCACTCTCGTCATTGGTGAGGTTCGCCTATCCTGCTGAGGGTACTTGTGGTAGATGATTTTCACAGGAAGGTATACTTTTGTGCTTTAATTTTGGCTGAAAATAGAAATTTCACACTTTTTTTTAATACTGGCCGCAAATATTGACATCGCCATAACCTAGCAAATACTTTGAACGCTTTCAAATAATAGAAAAAAATAGTTGTTGTTTTTTTGTTTGATATTGATGCATGCATAACGAATATTAAAGAAATGTTATTTAACAATTAATATAGCTTATACCGTATAGCTGTGTTCTTGTTTGGCGGAAATATAATTTTGGCCTAGTTTGGCGATTTCTGATAATTCAACAACATTAAAATCGCCAATTTTAAGTACTGTCTATACAACTTTTATTGACAAACATGTAGTTTTTTATAGATAGTTTTCATATATTTTTTTATAGTGTGTGATCTTGATAAAAAGGGAAAGACTCATTGTTACATGCACACAGTGTTACAGACACAGATGTACATTTCCTCAACATCAATACAAAACTAATGTAATTAAATACAAACTAAACATTACTATAAATTAGAAGTTAATTGTTTAAACACCATATCTCTTTCCCTTTCCATGTGTGTAATTAGCCCCAGTGTCAGGGGTGTTAGCTTGTGTTGTTTTAGGACACATGTGATTCATGTTTCATTATCGACTCAAGTGCAGATATTTGTCAGATTAACGGTTTCTTCACTACCTATAAAATAATCAAAGTACTGAGAGTACTGAAAGACGGGGTCTTGAAAGTTTGAATTTGTAATTGTCATGGATTTCCTCGAATAAGCTTCCAAAATTTATGAGTTTGAATTAGTTGTTACAATCTATGTTAATTCGGCTTTTTTGCAATTATCTGATACTGTATATAAATTTTACTCAATCCCGGCCTTCATAATTGTAGAAAATTGACACAATGTAATGTATTATGTAATATAAGACCCCAAGGAAATTTTTTTAAAAATTACTACTAACCGGGAAAATCAAACAACTATATCAATGTAGATAACTTTAATCATTAGATTTATTCAATTTTGTGATCCAAGGGAAAATCCACAAGTCGGACGGTGTCCGTAATAAAAGTTTTATGAAAACCCCCAAAACTCTAAAACTGCTGAATTAACAAACAAAGTAAACATTTGTATACCAATAACAAACACAGGCACGTGACGTAAGAAATATTTTTTTTTACAAACAGATTCCAAGAACTTTGACAATAAAAAGATTTGTCACGGTCGCCGTTTTGATTTTTAAGACCGTCTTATCTGACACGATTTTCTTTATTTGCGATTCATGCACAATTAAAAGGTAAAAATAAATCAGTTCGCCACTTACTACTTTTTTGTGTAAACTCGTGCATTACCTACACGAATTACTTTTGAAGGTAATATGAGCAAATAACATTGTTTAAGTGTTAAAAATAATCGTAAATCATTACTATGAATGCCACATTTTGAAAACCAGGCACAATGTTTTTTTAAACGTTTAAATACTATTATCCATTGGAATTTTTGAATTTATGAAATACATCTACTTCGGATATCAAATGCAGAAGTGGGGGGGGGGGTGTTCCATTTCATTGTGATTTAATTCTGGTTGTAACAGCTCATTTGATTGCCTATACAAAATCATATTACATATAATCGTATAACATAACTTGCATACACTACAACACGACGAGAATGCAAAACGCATAAATCAGCTTGACGTTACGCTTAAATTATGTACCAAAACCATTATATTAATTTTTTTAAATTGCCTTTTCTGATTTAAGTAAAAATTTCTACCTGTTATACGAGTATAACATAACTTGGGACAAATAACGCTTTCTTATCAACCGCTTCTTGGTTTATATAGCATAAAGTGTCCAAAAATATGTAATATCGTATAACAGAGGTAGAAATTAAATTCATTCTTTGATTAAAAAAGCAACACATAAACGAGTTGTGGTTATAAACACATGTGCGCGAAAGAAAAAAAAACCGAGACGAAGAGCAATGAAGAAGAGGCCTGACGGAAAATGTGTTTACAAAAACCCCGAGGGAGATGCGTATTATGAAGTTGTTAAATACATGGACTTTAATTCAGAGCTTAACGAATCGACCATTGGCAAAGTACAAATTTAATATGCAGTTTACTTTGAGCATGTATTCAACAATATCATTCTACTGCATTTGCCTAAATGAAGTTACAAAAGATTGAATGTTATAATGAATTTCCTAGAGATTGCTTTGTGTAAAAGACTTTACAACACATTATTTTGAAATATTACAGCAATGTTAAATTTTGCACGTGGTGTATAATGCATTTTTCCCACGTTACACAGGCAATTGAAACCTGACCCCGATGTCACCAACACTTTCGATTTCCTCAATTTATATGTTTTAATTATATGTGTATAGATTTGAGCTCAGTACTTTACTCTTGGCTGAGGTTATTAACTTTATTTAAGTAAAATTAGTTAATTTGGAGCCTGTATTTTGTAATTAAAATATATTTTATTACAGTATACAATTAAACTAGTATACTAATTGTTCACGGAACAATTAGAGGCCTTTTCACCTTTCATAATGATTAAAAAATAAATTCCAAAAATGTTGATAATTATTGAGCAATTAGATGAAAATCAATATCCGAAAAAAAAAATTCCGCATTGCGAAATCGAACCAATAACCCTCGAATGCGTAGGCGAGAATGTTGCCACTACCTTATATCGCTTGTTACTTGATAGAAGGTAAAATTTGTTGAGTTGTGTAGTCAATTTGAATGATGATAGAAAGAAGAGATGGAGCGTTCTTCCGTCCATCTAAAGTTAATATACCCAATGTTGTGAAACCTTTAGAATAAATAGGCGCCATGCGATTGGTCGAGAGGACAGTATTTGTTCATCAGTTTATTAAATAAAATCAGTGCTACATGTAAACAATGTGGCCGGATTGTGTTGACTAAGAAATCAACAGGCCAGGTCAAACTCTGGTGGCGAACGGCTATTTGGAAGGCCACGTTGGATTAACTGACACTCATTCTACTGTTGATTTGAAATGCACGTGTTCAAAAATATATTTACTGTCATGCATTTGTGGATAAAAATTACGGAAAATCGGAACTGAATTAAGGCCAGTCATGTATTTCAGCCAAGTCGGGAAATAAACAAACTGAAAGAAACTGTAAGCTAAATTCATATAAAATCAGGTTCTGGGAAGGAAGAGTTATCTTTCGTAGAACTTCAACACAAGTCGTCACAGGTTGCTGTTAAAATGTATACACAGATTTACAGTGAAATTTGAGCAGGAATTTATTAGATACAAATATCGAAAGGTTGAAATTTCCTTTCTCGGGATAAAGGTTTGATAATGCTGGAGTGGATATATCTTTCTTCATTTCGTTTGAAATTATGCAGACACTTAGATTGAGGTGTGAGGAACAAACCCCTGAATTTTTGCCGACTTCTCCAGAGTTGTACTGGAGCTGGAATTTTTATTCAGAAGCGTAGTCTAAAACGCTGTCTGGAGTCAAATTTCAGTTTCAGGCTTTCAAAATATTCTGACAAACGGTTGTAACACACACTGGATGAAATATCTGGTTTCAGCGCTTCGAAAACCCTTTGGCAACTCTGTGGAAACTTAGGGTTACTTTAAGTTCCCGACAGGTTTCAGCACGGAAACGTCAAGTTTCATTAAGTTTACGTAGTGCTGAAACTTAGGCTGTCCAGGAATCCAAATGGTTTCCGCAACGGAAAGTTATGAAACTTGAAGTTTCTGCATAGTTTCAATCTCTATATACTTTTGGGATACACATTGTTTACAAAGGGTTTCTGCTACGGAAATTTACTGAAACTTGAAGTTCCTGCATATTTTCAACATCCATATACACATGCAACTTATTGAAACGTTTTATTTTTTTTTTGCTTTCACAATAGCTCGGCAAGGTTTCTACTTTATGTAAAAACAACACAATTTCAAATAGGTCCAAATTTATTTTGTTCTCAAAACTGAAATTGTTTCCAATAATCAATAACATAAAGCCAAGATACAATAATGAAGAAACATCCATATGGCAATTCCCTTATCAGGGAATTTTATTTAAAAAATAATAAAATCGCACAAGAAAAAAAAACTTCAATAAAAATCTATACATTTGTACTTGTTTTCTTCCCAATTAAATGCATATCAAATCTCCCCTTAAAAATGCAAAAAAAAATCTTACTGTTTTAAAGATATGAATGCAGTTTACAAAATAACTGCATGTACGTGAATAAACAAAAAAAAGAAAAAACTCACTGTTACATGAACATGATATACTTGTCTCAATTTGTTTTGAATTACAATGAATATGAACACCATGAAATATTTTTGAAAAGGCAAAAGTGTCCATTTTTAGTAAAAAAAATAATTAAAAAAACCATACACTTCAAGATAGTAATTGACTGTAGAGGTATTACCCAGCTTTGATTTGAATATGTATGTCCAGAAATTCCAAAATGAGGTCAAAGTGACCCACTTTCGAGTTAGGATACATCTTTTTATTGTTTTACATTAGAAACAGGATTTTCCAAAGTGAACTTCTCATTATTTCCACCTATGTTGTACCAACTGATCAGATTTAAATGTCATAAGCCTATCAGTATTTAAGAGATGGGAGATATGAAAAGATGAAAAACTAACAATAGAGCAGTCTGTCAAATCATGTGCAAAAATTTGATGCACACATTTGGTTAATTATGCAACACACTTCATTCCTCATGAATTTTGTTCTTTACACACAGTTTACCTTCCTACATTTCACTACTTTACCTACATTAATATTTTTAAATCCAAGTAAATTATACCTTTTTTTTTTATATATGACAAGTATTACTATATTTACATGTACTTGCTTTTTGTAGCATGAATGTATAAGATACAAACTGTCACACAGATCATTCATCTTATATGATATAAAAGCTAGTTCCAATATTAATGGCATAACACAGATTAAAAAAAAACCCACATGGAAACAACTTTCTATGCAAAAAAATTGTTATATAAAAATTGCCCTTGATCCAGTTTTATATCAAAACTATTGTTACAGAGGTGCTGATTGCGAAGCACACGCCAAGGAATGTAGTCAACATAGGAGTTTATTTTGTGGTTGTTTACATCATTTATTACCCATTGATATTGTTATATAACATTGTGGCTCAGTGTTTGTGGATTTCCTTCAACTACAAATATCTTACCCAGAATAATGGTACTAAGCTTTATACAATATACTGAATGCATTAATCCCGTAAAACACAAATAAGTTTGTACATAAAAACTGTTCAACATGAATTTATGACTTCACAGAACCTAATAAGTAATACAATGGAATTTATTTAACATGATCACATTTGATAATGAAACAAATTAAAGGAGAAGAACAGACAACAATGGATTACATTTATCTGTAGAAAATTAAATGACAGTATCAGTCTTGGAGAAGTAGATAGCTAAGCTTCAAGAAGATGTTACAAGATTAAAGCTGCAGAAGGTAATATTTTCATAGTACTGCATATTAAACTTTCCTGAAAAATCTAAGTACATGTGAATAAAAATAATAGAAAATTATTATTAAGCTAGGTAAAAAAGAATTTTTAAAGGGTTTTTTTTAACAAGAAAAGGACATTTTATTATCTTAGTTAACACTTACAATACTTTTATTCAATATTTGGATATGGAAATACCTATTGCGTTTTGTAGCTCATATAATCTGCCCGAAGTTGGATACTTTAAACCTAAGATTTCTATTGCAGCCCAATAAGTATTCTCCCTCTATCTAGAAGAGATAAGCTGCACAGCCCACAAAACTTTCTCCCTCTGTCCAGAAGAGATAAACGCAGCTTCCAGTATCTTTTCTGGAGAAAGAATGAGATTCTTCCACAGCCAAGTGTTTCGGTCTTCACCAAAGATGTACTCTGTACCCATGAGCAAGTCCTCAATCAGAGGCACTCGACTATTTTGTGCTTTGGTTCTTCACAGAGAATTCAATGTAAAGCTTTAATCAATAACACTTACATATTATATAGGGTCTCTCATGATTTGCGATGGTATATGATTTTCATCCAAAAAAGTTGTGTGTTCTCTATCCCTGAGCCTTGGCGTGGGAATAGAAAACACAAGAGTTGGATAAAAATCATATACCATTGCAAATCATGAGAGGTTCGTTAAATCACATGTTTTATCACATCTTCTGTTAAACCGAAATCTTTTCTGTCGAAATTCTAATTGTGAGCCGCAAAGATGTCAAAACTTTTATGCATGGATAAAAGGTCCTTGGGGATATTTCATTTCATGTTCATACATATTTGTATCCTTCTAGAAAACAAATAACCATTTCATTTTCATATATATTTTATTCAAATCATGAAAAAAATAAAGCAGCATAAAATGCTTTACATTTACAACATAACACTTTCCAGCTGAATTATATTTGATCTTTTTTGATTCTGGATCACCCCCGAAAAATAAAGCACTAGTTAAATTTATGAAATAGGCTTTGTACCAACTCCCACCCCCTGAATATATTTTTGGATCCGTGCATGACAAGAAGATAAAAATCTTAAATTTCGAGATTTAGAAAATCAACGAAGAATCACAGTACGATTGTAACTCCAACAATGTAATGTATAATGCAAAGAACTGTTAAAAATAAACTCCACAGAAGAGCAACCTGTGAAGCGTCCTAATTGTACCAGCTGGTTATGCAAAAATGATCTGTCATTATCTGTTATTTTCCTTGTGAGTGCTCGAAAAATGTTTATTCACTTTTTTGTTATAAAAAACTACTTCTATAGTAAAGAATTGTTGAATTGAAATTAATCATGGGATGTCACTTTGGGAGACATACCTGTACTCCTGCTGTTTAGGACGATAAAGATCAGACATCGTTACAGTTGAATTTGGGGGTACTGACTTGGGTGTTTCAGCCAACTGCATTTGACATCCCTTTTACTTGCTCGTTTGTACATAGAATAAACAATAATACATGTCAGAATTCATGTTGTGGATTAATATAGACAATAAGAATTATAATTTCTCAAACATCAAGTTTTCTTTCTTTACCCAAGCAACAATGCTGCAGCCCCATGGTGGCATCTAAACTTTCCCATAGGGCACTGACATGTTAAATCTTTCACAATGCCGTTGTCTTCAGCATCCTAAAGTATCTACAATAGTTATATCAAACGATTATACAGGCATTTGATAAAAAAATATTTCATAATCTTACCTCCAAGGCACATAAACACAATGTATATCAACGATCTTCACATTACACAGATCCCTGAGAGGCATGTACAACAATAATGTACTGGTACTTTGTACAATGTGTCTTTAATTGATGCCTGTACACATGTTATTATGACATGTAATTCGTCCATAACAAACCGAAACACTCGTTCGCTTTCTACCACTGCCTCGCTTTTTCTAGTTCACTTCCTGTGTCCCTCCACAAACTTCGTCCAGTATATAACCGATAACGCCATTGTGTAGCGATGAGCCCGGAAGTCGATTTTCACGCAATGTATCGGCAGTCACATGACGAGATTTATAGACCCTATTAACTTTATATGCGTGTCGTGAAGGTATATTGCTACAATGCTGTCATCATGGAAGTTGACAAGGATGCAAATAGAATAGAATGCAGGATGCACGATACATGAAATAATAATAAAACTTAGGTTTTATCCCCACTACTGAAACAAAATAAAAACCCTAAGACTATCAAAAAATCCTTGGAAAATTCTAAGTGGCACTGCTAACACCCTGAAAGACCCTGAGGTCGGCACTAAGATTTCAAAATGTCGTGAAGTCTGCAAGTAGGTGTTTTGTTTATGATGTTTGAATCAATTAAATCATTATCAGGTGTTTAGTTAATTCAACAAATAATTTGCAAACATCTCGAAATGCTACGTTTTACACTGTCACGCATTTTAAAGTAATGATTTTGATTATTTTACACCCGCTATAAAGGAGAAGGGGTATACTGTTTTATCCTTGTGTGTCTGTCCGTCTGTCCTTATGTCTGTCTCTCCGTTAAAAAACTTCCTGTCGCATCATTTCAGCAACTATTCATTGTAGATGCTGTAAATGTTAACACACTATTTGTTTATGCATGCCATATTGTAGGAAATGTTTTTTTTGTACAAATTGGTCGTCAACTTTTTTTAGCCTAAATTTTCAGACAAATGTTTGCAGATGCTTGAAATTCTAACAAACTATTTGTTTAAGCATGCCATTTTGTGGGATAAATTTTTGCACCAATTGGTTGCCAACTTCCTGTTTAGTGACGACTTTGCTTACTTTGATTAATCACGCCAGAGCGGAGGTATTACTAGTATTACTAGCATTGGCTCACAGATATCTTGTTTATACATGTTTCTCCATATGAAGCATTGGCTTTTGATACCTTAAATTTATCTTTTAAATAGGTAGAGCTTAATTAAGATGGAAACGTGTACATAAATGTACTTTTTTTTAAAATTCCATGAACATTTGTTCAAAAACATTCCATGAATTAGATATGAGATTTAAATGATGGGGTGCTCTAAATAGCCATTAGTTGATGTTTATAAACTATAATAATGTATATTTTGTGCTTTGTTACAGTAGTCTGCCTCGTCCAATCAACCAATTTCTGTGTTTGCTACCTGCAAATCAGATGGAGGCAATTGACGGTCGTTTATATTTAGAGCGCTCGACTGAATAAGGAAGTAGATCTTAAACATCTCAAGGTTGTTTTAACAATTCTGGGTATTCGGTTGTTGTTCTTATTAAGCCTATAATAATGCAAAAATATTTAACCGAATAAGAGGAATAATGGAAACACATAAAGGCGACGTAGACTTTAACCTTTATTTCTAACGAGAAAACAACCTCGCATGCGCAATCTTTTAGAACTAAAGAGACAAATAAACGACATTTAAGAATACGGCATCCGCCTGATGAAAAGTGGAGTAACTCGGTTTTTTGAAAACTACACGTGATAATAAATATGTAGTAGGTTGTTGTTGAAACCTCAGTTATATTTAATGTAAAGTTTTATTTGTGGAATTATCCGTTTTTCAAAGGTTACACGTGCCAATAAGTCTATGGTAGGTTGGTTCTGAAACATCAAGTGAATTGAATGTAATGATTTATTTCATGCATAACTTCTAATTTTCTATTCTTCCATTCAGTATCATGTTTCGTTTTTTTATTCGAACACACCGTTCTTTGTTCTTAAATAACTTGATTCAGATCGTTTGAAGCAATGTATAAATATCCCGCCGGTTAGCACACTGTTTATAAATTGAATTGAAAAACGAAACGTTTATTTAATTCACCTACACTTTATGGACAATTGTCACGTTTGCATCCTTAATAGACGTTTTAGGCCTGTGACCTACCCCTTTTTAATATGTATTATATTATAAATAAAGTGTCTTGATGGTCGTGGCTATTGTTTTAATACATTGACGTCCTTGAAAAGGAGACCTTTAAATTAAAATATAGAAAAATACCCAAATTGTAATGGTAATATGCATGCATTTTTTTCTTTTTAGAATAACAGTTTATAGCTATACTATTTATATCTTTAGATTTTAGGTAGATCTGATGGATAATCTGTTGACCACCCATACTCAATAACGGTTTGACTGATTACAACTTCGAATGATGTTAAACCGTTTGTATGGTTTACGTTTTTATTTACATGTATTACCGAACGGCGTGGCTGTAATTCTAAGAGCATTTACATAGTTTTATCCAATTCCTCTCCATTATAAATGTACGCCATTCACGTACTTATTACGGGCAAGATAAGCTTAAATCGATATGATGATTCAATATATATTAATAATATTCATTTGTCTCAGCAATAAAGGAAACAATTTTCAACTAATCAGCCTAAGGATCAAAGTTTTGAGAAAGCGAGATGCTGTCCTTATTACAAGAACTGCACAGCAAAGATGGTAAATTAATCTCTGAATTTGACATGCAAAACAGAGCGCAATCACAGTAATGTTATACAAAATGTTTGATTGATTTATTTACTCGTTGTAAACGTAAAATTATGTTTAAAATATTGTACGAAAAATGATTGTTATTCTTAAATTTCTTAACTTTGCTTTATTTCTATTGTACAATAATCGAAATTTATTTCTCTGAATATATGTGTGTATAGACGTGCAGAGAGTCTTTCCGAGGCATAGTCATGTATATGGCATTTCTCTAGTTCTGGCTAGTGGGTTAAACCTTTAGCGCGGTTGATAGAGTTCCCGCATTCCAAAGAACCCGGATTCCAACCCCAGCAGCGGCAAAGTTTGTCCCTGTTACATAATCATTGATGTTTAGTGCATATATTTACAAAAGAACGATTCATGCATTTTTATTTAAAGAAAAGAAGTGTTTAAAACATTTTTCATATCATGATCACATGGGGAAAACGCAATTTTATATGCAATTAAATACAATGTGAAACGATGCTGTTGACAACGCGTAGACAACTACAAGTTAAGATTTATTGTGACATTGACTTAATCCATTCTTCTCTTCCACTGCCTGCAGCAATCAAAGGGTAGTCACAATTTATTGCATGTTTATAATTATAATTTATCGATGTGCCACTTTAAATAAATAACGAATATAAAAATCAAAACTTAACCAATGGTGAATGCTACATATGTCTCATTTCTAAATTGCTCCATCATTGTATTTAAAGGGACACTTCTCGTTTAGTATCAGCACATCTATTACCGTAATGCTTCTAAAAATAATAGGAGAATATGTTTTTGTCCCTTTCCGACTGCTGATTTGTATTACAATGTCATACAATGAATTCAGTGGTCTCAAAGTTCATTTGATAGTCACTACAATCACTCCCGTCATTGGTGAGTACTCCTGAGGGCATATGTGATGAAGGATGTCTCACAAAAATGTGTTCTTTTGTTGCTTTAATGCTGGCTGAAAAGAGAAATATAACACTTTATTTACATACTGGCTTCATTCAAACAATACAGAATAAAATACAGTAACAAAACTCATATTTCCGACTGTCTGCAGGATAACTCATTGCCACTTCAAAATCAAAAACAAGTGAAAAGCTGTCAATGTGAGAGCTAACCGGGTTTTCTTTTATGTGAACTGTATCCATAATCCATGTCAACCCGTATCCAATAAAATGGTGTACCCTATATGCAATATTTTGCCAAAAATGACTAAGTTCAAAAGCTGTTTTGTTTTTTAAATAAATTATTAGACATCAAAATCCTAGCAATACGCACACCTCTGATATATGTACAATTGATCTGCAAAAGAACAACTTCCTATCTTGAAAACTGTAGGAGGAGTTATCCGTACAATGAGGGAACCCTTTTGGCAGCCGCCCGCCATTTTCACCATTTTAATAACCGAATTTTTTCGTTGGAAAACCCGGTTAAGTAGGAAGAAAAAAGGAAACATACATATTTAAATAACATTAGCTTTAAAAGAAGAAACATCTTCATACCTGATTAAAATTAAGCATGGACAGTGGTGAAGCAGGTGCTCGTCTCCATACAACAGTGCTGATCGTTAACGTCTGAACAGGGAGCTGAACTAGGTCATTATAAAATGTTGGTTAGTTGTTTTTAAGTGGTTAATATTTATTATAAATAAAGAAGTAAAAAAATAATGCAGATAAAGTTAATTTGTACTACAATTAAGTTTTATTGTTCTTACATATGGTAAATCATCTGTCGAGGTGTGTGGAAATGGTACCAGTATATACTACAATGATATTATGGGTGCTTACTTTTTATATGTTTATTGATTTATAAAATAACAAAATCAAACTTATTTCAAGTAAAGAGTTTTTGTGACGATTTGTATAAAAAAAACCTTATACAAAGTGGTTTTTTTTTCAATTTTAATAACATGTAATTAATATATATATTTATTATTATTTCTTTCGAAGACGAGGTCGGGATAGAATTTTTGCGTTTAACGACAA
Organism: Magallana gigas; assembly: GCF_963853765.1. NCBI lineage: Eukaryota > Metazoa > Mollusca > Bivalvia > Ostreida > Ostreidae > Magallana > Magallana gigas. The sequence continues at coordinate 69,158,129 of NC_088853.1, read as the reverse complement.
TCTTAATGTACTTTTTATTTGTTCAATCTGCAGATAGCTGCATTTTTTCTCTCCAAATTTAAGGTAAGTATAAATCAATCTAATGACTTAAAGGACTAAATAAATCAAAATGTTATATCATAACTAAATGAACAAAAAATATATATTTAGGAGGAATAACAACTTTAAACTGTGAACATCCAAGTTCAAAGTTAAAAAGTATAGGTTGTATTGATACATGTATCTATTTTATGAGAGACCATCACTAACTTGCCTACAAAAACAGAAATAAATTATAAATCTAGGATATGAATAACAATAAAACAGTTATTTTAGTCATATATAGGAATAAGATTTTATGTTATGCATTCCATGTAAGTCATAATTATATGCATTATTCAGAAAATCAAAAAACAAAATAACACACAAAACAAACAAAACAAAACAAAAATAAATCCCACAATAAAATAATCAAACAAATTCATGAACACTTACCCACAATGCACTGGGTGTATGATCGCCGGTTGGTTGATGTAAACTTGGAAACACTATACATAACTCGATAATGGGCAGGTTTGAGCAAATGTATTAAATTGAAATCTAATCGAGGTCATTCAGATTTTTGTAGACAAGAAATTGTGAACATTCTGGTATATACTGAATATTAACGCATTATATTTAATGATAATATGCATTATTTACAAAATTACTTACCCATGATACACTGGGCGTATTGTCCCAGGCTGGTTTATGCGTACTTGGTAATACCGTACGCAAACTCAATAAAATCGATAACATCCAGTTTTGCGCAAATGTATAAAATTGAAGCACTACTCGAGGTCATTGAGACCTTTCAAAAAATAAAGCGTTCGGTATATACTGACTATTAACGTGTAAGGCTGCAGAAGACAACCTAAATCAACCCACACAGAGGGACGATGTCAACACGTAATTGTAAACAAACCACGGCATACATGTTTGATGTATTAAACACAAACAAGCCTTAGTACCTTTCAATACCAACCAATTAATGTAAAAGAAAGTTTGGATATTCTTTATGTTATTGATCAATGTGTTCATTATTGAAAACATATATGATTTCATAATTACTTGTTATTTATGATTTTTTTGTTACTGTTACATTTAATAATATTTTGCACTGAATTGAAACTTACCAATATTTTCAACAGCTTCATTACTTTTTTTTTATTAAAAAAATAATGCTCAATTAAAAGAGCATGTATGTGAACAAACTAACTTTTTTGACAGAAGTATCCTATCCAGCCAGGACGGCAGCCATAATCACATGTTCCATCGACATCGTTACAACCATCACACGTGTAACTGTTGATACATGTCTCAGAGCAGTCTTGTCCAAAATATCCAACGGGACAAGCTTGCAAAATGTATAATATAATAAATATCGATCGATGCATTTATCTATCTATCATTATCCATGCTGGGTTTAAAAGAAGCATATGGAATCTGAGTTGCATGCAATACTATCATGATATCACAAATATTACTTAGCATGTACCTATTCAAATATCTAAACAATGGAATATAGACCCCCCAAAAAAAGAAGAATACTGGAGACAATTTATTTCACAAATTAAATTTTATTACATAAATTACATCATGACTGAAAAGTTGAATGTCGTGTAAATGTCAGAAAATGTTGTGAACATTTTCAAAATATCAGTAATCTAAGAAATCTAATAAATTATTTTAGTGTGATTTATTGAAAATTGAACAAAAGAATATTGGAAGAGATTTTAATTTTGTCAGTCATTTATTTAAAGATATGTAATTAGCTTTATTTATCGGTCAGACTTTCCTTTGCCGTTATTTACGATATAAATATCCGACGAGAACAAAACTACCCCGTATTCATTGAAATCCAAATTTAACATGCATTAATAGTGTGATTAATGCCTAAATTGAAAAGTGCTGCTAGAATCCCGTGTTTTGTGTTGTTTTGATGCAACATACCGTTTTCTGCGCAAAAATTACAAAGATTTATTGTGAAAGAGAGGAATATATATTTTATCGAGGAGAATATAGGATTCTAGCAGCTATTTTGATAAAACTGAGATCTTTTGCCTCTCCTTGATATGTTTATTGTTTTGTGGAAACCACGAGGTAATGTTCTATCTAATTTTATATTAAGGGATATACGTAAGCTGTTTAAAGTTATCACGTGATAATGCAACAATGTGGTGCTAATGTACTTTCCTAATTTATTGACATCTATCTCAGATGATAATACCAAGTGTTTGGACTGGTTCAAAACATTCTTCAAACTCAAGATTAAGACCCTAAAATGCCCATATGCTTCCTTCACATACCCGCATTTCAATCTAACTATCTATCACTTTATTTATCTAATATATCAATGTGTATGACTATGTAAATGTACAATAGGATTATTCTTCCACTTACGAGTTTTACACAAGTCTCCTTGATAATCGGGATCACATCCAGTAAAACATGTTCCATTGATATTGGAACACTGTTTTACATCACGGCAATGTCCACATGTTTCATTGCATTCGGATCCATACTTTCTTTTATCACAAGCTATAAATTGAAAAAAAAAATCGTATTAATGATACGAAAACAATGTCAAAAAGGTAAATGAATAGCACCATTTCTCTTCAAAACACATTAGCTAACATTCCCTTGTCTGAATGCCAAAATACATCTCTTGCACATTTTAAATTACTAAGTTTTGCAGCGTTAACATGTCTTTTTTTAATTTATATATGGATATTACATACTTTCATGATTCAGAAAGATATTCTCAATAACAAACGTATGTTTATTAATAATGAGCAAATGAAACAAAACACTTACGAGTTTTACACAAGTCCCCTTGATAACCAGCATCACATCCAGTCAAACATGTTCCATTAATATTGGAACACTGGTTTAGGTCACGACATTGTCCACATGTTTCATTGCATTCAGAGCCATACAACCCTCTGTCACATGCTACAAATAATGTTAATTCTCTTAAAGTTTAGATGTTCTTTGTATTATAAATATATTTTCAGTCAAAATATTTTACATGCGTAACTACTCACGGGTTTTACACAAGTCCCCTTGATAACCAGCATCACATCCAGTCAAACATGTTCCATTTATATTGGAACAATGACTAACATCGCGGCAGTGTCCACATGTCTCTTTGCATTCGGTTCCAAAAATTCCTTCGTCGCAAGCTATAAAAATAAAACAATTTAATATAAATATTTACACGTATTGGGAAATCAACAGTCAAACTATGAGTTAATACTCTGATATTTAGAGCATAATACATGGCAACATCTGTATCACACCCCATATCGACCCGAGACTCTTGTCTGAATGCCAAAATACATCTTTTGCATATTTTAAATTACTAAGTTTTGCAGCGTTAACATGTCTTTTTTTTAATTTATATATAGATATTACATACTTTTATGATTCAGAAAGATATTCTCAGTAACAAACGTATGTTTATTAATAATGAGCAAATGAAACAAAACACTTACGAGTTTTACACAAGTCCCCTTGATAACCAGCATCACATCCAGTCAAACATGTTCCATTAATATTGGAACACTGGTTTAGGTCACGACATTGTCCACATGTTTCACTACATTCAGAACCATACAACCCTCTGTCACATGCTACAAATAATGTTAATTCTCTTAAAGTTTAGATGTTCTTTGTATTATAAATATATTTTCAGTCAAAATATTTTACATGCGTAACTACTCACGGGTTTTACACAAGTCCCCTTGATAACCAGCATCACATCCAGTCAAACATGTTCCATTTATATTGGAACAATGACTAACATCGCGGCAGTGTCCACATGTCTCTTTGCATTCGGTTCCAAAAATTCCTTCGTCGCAAGCTATAAAAATAAAACAATTTAATATAAATATTTACACGTATTGGGAAATCAACAGTTAAACTATGAGTTAATACTCTGTTATTTAGAGCATAATACATGGCAACATCTGTATCACATCCCGTATCGACCCGAGACTCCAATATCAGCTTGAGGGCATCTGATATACATGCAGCAATTATTACAAACCATGTGTACAAAGCCCGCTTGTTAGCAGGTTACTTGTTTCTGCACAGTTGCCTCCTTCATATTCCGGAAAAGACCAAATATTTAAGCGGACTATTGTGAAAATATGTTTAGCATTTGTACCTTTAAACTACTGTAGCACCTAGTTTGATATTTAAAAACAACGCCATTAATACTTGATATTTTAACTAATGTAAACTAATAAAAAAAAACCTTGGATTTCAGAGTGTTTTAAAAAATTATTTTCAAAAGAAACGTTATATGAGCTTTTTAAGCGTTCGTTCATTAAAGGGATCTGTGTGAAAATCACGTTACCGGATATTCATTCTTTCTTAGTAGTCAATTTGTTAACTTTCCTATCAATCTATAGCGAGTGCATGTCCCCGGCGCGAAGCGCTGGCAAGAAAAGCGAGCTCTAAAAACTAGTCCGAAAATAGAAACAAAACCAAACTGTCCACTACCAAAGTGCCTGATGGTCAAAATATTAACCATCAGCTGTATTTAAAATGTTCATGTATGATTTGTTCAGCTTTAAACTTTATTTTTTGTAAGGAAAAAAGCCATGTATTTTATCATTTAAATGTGTGATCTTCATTATTTTTGTTATATATAGCTTTTCTTCTGAAGGAAATTAAAGTAGTCTAAAAATGGCCAGGACAATCGACACCACTTAAATTTATTCATAATTTATCTAATGTTCAAAACGCGTAATGACGTTACTTCTGCTTATACCACATGGTAATGTTTACAGTGTGTTTTTGAGCATTGAATGACGTATATTTCCAATGCAAACATAGCCAACACATATACTGAATGTTAGCATTTAATTAATTGCTACACAACTGTTTACAGAATTAAACACAAATTATCCTAGATAATTTTACAATGTGAAGTTGCGTATAAATGTTACTGAAAGATTTTTAATTGCATACGTCGCACTGTTAATTGCAAAGATTTTTAAATGTTAAGACTACAGCCGTACAATATTAATCATATTTTGTTTTCTTTATAGTTGCACATAAGCAGTTTTACCAAGTTCACATCGGTGACCTTTGTATCCAGGTTTACAGCCCTGACAGGTGCCCGTCTCTATGTGACAGTACTGACAGTTTACGTCTGGACAGGGAACGGAACAGTTGGACCCAAAATATCCGGTAGCAGGACAACCTTTGATATGAATAAGATACTTAAGGGTTTTTAAAATATGCGCCATGCGATAAAGCAATATATTTTAAAATGGTTTATATCATATTTCAATGTAGAACCGTGTGGGTTTAAAATGGACAGTTAAATAAAACGGTCTTTGGTTACTTTAATCCACAGCTTTTTAGTTGCTTTGTTTTTTTTTTAAATTGCAATTTGATTCTTATCGTGCGAGGAAAAATACAAACACTGAAACTTTCACCAACAAATACAAGACCATATGTCATCAGTCTGTTAATTTTTATTAAAATATCACGTCATGCACCTTAACTTATCCTGATCATAATTTAAAAGCAGTATAACATTACACTACACTCACCATACACCTCCAATTCACAAATGTCACTGGCAACACGATCAGAGTAACCGTCAGGGTAGGTAACTCCTGGTAGTCTCTCGTTGTAGTAGATGACGTACTGTCCATGTACAGGACAGGTGGTGTTGAAGACAGCAGGTATGGTGTCTAGTGTAAAGTTGTCGTCCTTGTAACACAGTGTTCCCTGTAGTATGTCTGTTGTATTGGAGACGTACACAGAGAATCCAAGGAAATACTTAGTGCGCCAATTAGAAGGACCTGCATTAAATGTTTATTAATTATTGATGGACGTACATAACAATGTAGCTAGACAAACACAGTTTAACAAACACATGGCGTTCGGGGGGGTCCCGACCCCCCCCTGGAAAATGAAAATTTATTAAATTTACATAGTAAAATTATCGAAAATATGCCTCGGACCTCCACTGGCAAACACAATTATCCTTCGGACCCCCCCTGGAAAAATTTTCTGGATCCGCGCATGTCATACATTCTGTTTAACTGTAGTCTGTCTGTAAGTAATCGCATACATCATTGTTGACATTAAATGAATTTGCAGTAAACATCAAAAATAATATTTATTTCTTCTTTTAGATTATTTGATTAATAAAGCTAGATAATTATTGAAGTTCCTAAATCGCATTCGTTGTATTAGAGTCGCGCACAATATGTTTATATAATTTACCTTTCATGTAGGAGGCAGAAGTAAAATTAAAACAAGAAAATCACTAATAGGAAATTAGTGGCTGCTTACAAAGAGCAGACAAACGTATAATCACACATTTTAATCTCAGTTCTTAACATCCATCAACTCATATTGAGTATTCACGGGTTGGTTATAAAGAAGTATTTCGTCCTAAAGAAGCTTTTAATTCAAGAAAGAATGCTATCCATTCATTATCATACCCTTAGTGATTCACACCAAGGCTCACAAGAGCAGTACATGTCCTTTATCGTGCTAACACCTACTGCGACACTGGGCCTATTATTCGTTGCATAGTCACAATATAGATTTATTTGTAAGGATTCTAACACACTATTATCTCTAGGTAAAACTGCACTTTCAAAGATATCCGTGCAGAAATGTTCTGTAGAAATAGCTTATTTCATGAAAAATATAGCAAATGTTTAAACACAGTTTAGATTTCAATTGTTCAACATCCATCAAATGATACTGAGTATTAACACCTTTCTAAAAAAGCAGTGTACCCAAGGAGAACGTTCTGTTTACATTGTAAACCATTTCTCCACACCGCGGCTTACAAGAGAAGTGAGGGTCCTTTATCGTGCTAACACCTACCGTGACACTGGGCATATCTAACGTTACATGGTTACGGTATTGATCTATTTCTATCTCAGTAGTTATAACAAGTGGATTTCAGGTTTAAGCATGTTGCATTACTGATCATTTTAATACTGATGTGATATAGTGTCGTAATTATCAGACGTATATATAGTAATTAATATAGATATTTAAATTTACATCGTTCAACATTTCATAAAATACCCAATGTGCTTGAATTTTTATTTTATTTTAATGTTGATATTACTTATAATAATCAAAATAACAAATTCATCATCTTATTAGTCGGAGAGTTGATTTGTTGTTGAGGTTGAGAAGATGTAATTCGAGAGGTTAAATTTCATGGAAACAATTTAATGAAGATTAATATCACACACTTTTGGGTTTTACATGATATTGTTTCATACATGTAACGTATTGGTATATCGTCGTATTTTATTTCAGAACACAATATTCTAATAGACTGGTTTACTCTAATAAGAATTGGGGTGATATGTGGGGCTAAACACTAAATGTTTCGATACATCTATAGCCAAAACATAAAAGCGAAACACTAAATGTATCGATACAGCTATAGTTGAAGCATATTTATATCTTACTGGACTCTTAGTAAATGTGACTATACCCCATGGTTTATTGTTCGTCGTGAAGTAGATGGTGATGTGGTGTATGCTGTGGATTGTGGTCAGGTTCACCCACCAGGTGGCGGTTTGTCCGGACCGTGATAAAGCACATTGACCTCCATTCCATCTCAGGTCTGATTTACGTTCATCTACAGCGTTACTGGCGTCATATATGCTGTCAGTTGTTAAAGGGTACTGTTGGTATGCTGGTTTGTTGAGGGCGAAATTAACTGTTTCGAAGAAAAAAAACCTTTTTAAACAATGTTAAGCTACAATTCGTTAAAAAAAGAAATGTATATTAATATGGAAAATTTATTTTAATAAGTCATTACATTTCTAAATCAATCCTCTACTTATTACAATCATATGTATAACAACATCATTTAAAGGTACAATAAAAACCGGACGATTTTGATAAAAAGATATATGCATCCAGATTTGTTTTTCGTTTCGTCGCTTTTTTGGCGGACATTAATTTTTCTTTAATTTACATTGTACACAATGACTGCATCGTCTATTGTTTTGTATCATCAATATATAAATTAATTAAAGTTTTCGAGCTGATCACGTGCTGTTAATTAAATATTTAAAAAAATTACAATGTCTGAGATATCGGCACGATAATTAGGCGTCATTTTATGTTTATATGTTAAAATATCACCCACAATGACAAGCTGTTGATCATCTGTAGATTCATATCATGTCTTTTTACCTTCAACTAGAATGTTTTAGGTGAAATACAACCCAAGATAACGTCATGCACATTCCTAATTAACACGTAACATTGAGAACAAATATAAATGAATAATGCGGTTAAAAAAACTAATTACCGCCGTTAACAAAATCTTAGGACGTGAAGCGTCATAGTTCAAACTAACTGGCCGTGCAACAATAAGATTTTCTTTTCTTATTGACAATCTAAACGTTTTGTTTTCCATTAGGAAATATTGACATAGTACAGTATTATAATAAAACACCTGTTTCATTTTCCCCGATATCAGGATCCTTGAACGTGTATTTAGATACAGTAACCAGAGCAAATATCCGTTACTTAAGACGAAAAAAACAACTTTATTTAATCTGTTAAGTCTAACAAAAAATTTTCTTTCTGAATATCGAAAGTTCACCAACTATACAAGATTGGGCCGATTTTATTTATTAAAATTAAATGTTAACTTAAAAAAGAATTGTCTCACCGTAACCATTAGCAAACACAAAAACTCCGACACACACAAACACTTCATACATCTGTGTGACAAACCCGGACATCAGAAAATAAAACCAGGAAACACACCCGACTCTTGAATTCTGTTTATAGTTTCACGTAGACATTTGTTAAACAGAGTGCCGTAGAAAACGGTCTTTACCCCCGAAATTTTCGAAGTTTGTTTATTTCAAGTTTGCTTCGGGATGTTATAATACTATAACTCATTTCCTCGTTTAAAAATGAATGTTCATTGTATGTACTTCATATTTCTGGCTTTTTGGAATTGTAATGGAAACAAAGGAAGCGAGTGCTCTTTAAAATTGTCAATGACATCACGGAGATATCTCCTCTAGCATTTTTCTGTTTATCGACATTCCGGTAATAAAAGGCTAGTCATCACAGATATTACACTTGAAATACAATGATAAATATAACCATGTCCTGTTTAACGTTTTTGTTAGTGTAATTAGTATATAACAGAGAGAATAGGGAAAATGTAGACAGTTTCAATGTCTGGTGTTAAGCAATATAAAAAAACAATGTATGAGATATAACATTGACCAGTCTGGTAAAAAAAAAACTTTGGAAATTTAAATTTATCATGAAAAGGTAAACACGCCTAACTTATAAACAACTGTTCTATTAGATATCAAATACTTTTTGAAGTCATGTATGATAATTCCTTCGATTTCAATGTTTGAAATAATCTTAAATCATTATTGCGCACTCCCATTGTTGGAAACCAGGAACTTTGTTTAGTTTTAAACATTAAATAAATTTTATTTTATATTAGAACAAGTGAAAAGCTGTCAATGTGACAGCAAACCGGGTTTTCTTTTATGTAAACTGTATCCATAATCCATGTCAACCCGTATTCAGTGAAATGGAGTACCCTACATGTATATGCAACATTTTGCCAAAAAATGGCTAAGTTCAAAAGCTGGTATTTTTTTCATAAATTATCGAAAATCAGAATCCTAGCAATATGCACACTTCTAATATATGTACAATTGATCTGCAAAAGAACAACTTCCTATCTTGAAAACTGTAGGAGGAGTTATCCGTACAATAAGGTTACCCTATATGCAACATTTTGCCAAAAAATGACTAAGTTCAAAAGCTGGTATTTTTTCGATAAATTATCGGAAATCAAAATCCTAGCAATATGCACACCTCTGATATATGTATAATTGATCTGCAAAAGAACAACTTTCTATCTAGAGAACTGTAGGAGGAGTTATCCGTACAATGAGGGTACCCTATATGCAATATTTTGCCAAAAAATGACTAAGTTCAAAAGCTGGTATTTTTTCGATAAATTATCGGAAATCAAAATCCTAGCAATATGCACACCTCTAAAATATGTACAATTGATCTGCAAAAGAACAATTTCCTATCTTGAAAACTGTAGAAGGAGTTATCCGTACAATGAGGGTACCCTTTTGGCAGCCGCCCGCCCGCAATCCGCCCGCCCGCCATTTTCACCATTTAATAACCGGATTTTTCCGTTGTAAAGCCCGGTTAAAAACATGTACGTCAGATATTACATGTAGAAAAATAATAAATTTCATATTTCAAAAATACAACAACAACAAAACATTAACGCATGTGTGCGAGAAAAAATTCTTAAACCAAAAACAAATAGAAAACACGAGGCCCAGGGGCCACATCGCTCACCTGAGCAACAATTGCCTTAATTCTGATCAAATTAGCATTACAGTATCAAAATATCTTGCCATCTAAGTACAGAAGATCTTGCTAAAAAAAAAATTGCCAATTTTTATTCACCTTTTTTTTTGGGGGGGGGGGGGGGGGGGGGTAAATACCAAGCCCCTTTTGTTGTTGTACCTGTAAGAAGATTTTTCTCTATTCCTATATACCCCCCATCCCCCCTCCATTTCGTGACCCCACTTTTCTCTAGGGAATCATGGTTTCATCAAACTTAAACCTGCATAACCTGTGCTTTGATACTAAGTACTGAGTTTTGGACCGGAAACTTTCCCAAAATATTTTTAAAGATTTTCTCTATTCCTATGTAAAAATTCAAACCGCCATCACGGCCCCGCCCTATCACTTGGAAACTTGAGTTTACACTACCCGAGGATGCCTCTGGGGATGCTTCTACTCAAATTTGGGCTTTCCTGGCCTAATAGTTTTGAGAAGAAGATTTTTAAAGATGTTCTTTATATATAAAAAATTATCCCCCATTGTGGCCCCGCCCTACCCCCAGGGACCATGATTTGAACAAACTTGAATCTACATTATCCTAAGATGGTTACACGCCAATTTGAGCTTTCTTGGCCAAACAGTTTTTAAAATATATTTTTTTAAAGATTTTTTCTATATATTCCTGTATTAAAATTAATCCCCTAATTTTGGCCCCACCCTACCCCTGTGGACCATGATTTGTACAAATTTGAATCTACACTCTCTGAGGATGCTTCCACTCAAATTTGAGCTCTTTTGGCCTAATAGTTTTTGAGAAGAAAATTTTTAAAGATTTTCTCTAAATATTACTATGTAAAACTTGATCCCCCCCATTGTAGACTCACCCTACCCCCGGGGACCATGATTTGAACAAACTTAAATCTACACTATCTGAGGATGCTACCACTCAAATTTGAGCTTTCCTGGCCTAAAAGTTTTTAAAGATTTTCTCTATATATTCCTATGTAAAACTTTATCCTCCCATTGTGGGCCCTGCCTACCCAAAGGGACTATGATTTGAACAAACTTAAATCTACACTGCCTGAGGATGCTTCCATTTTAATTTGAGCTTTTCTAACCGAATAGTTTTCAAGAAGAAGATTTTTAAAGATTTTCTCTATATATTCCCATGTAAAACTTGACCCCCCAATTGTGGCCCCACCCTACCCCCAGGGACCATGATTTGAACAAACTTGAATCTACACTACCTGAGGATGCTTACATTGAAATTTGAGCTTTTCTGGCCTGAAAGTTTTTGAGAAGAAGATTTTTAAAGATTGTGTCTATATATTTCTAAGTAAAACTTGATCCCCCTCTTGTGGTCCATCCCTACCCCCGGTGACCATGATTTAAATAAACTTGAATCTACACTACCTGAGGATGCCTCCACACAAGTTATAGCTTTTCACGTCGAATAGTTTTTGAGAAGAAGATTTTTGAAAAATACCAACAAATTTTCAATAATTCTCAATTATCTCTCCTTTAAAGAGGGCGTGGCCCTTCATTTGAACAAACTTGAATCCCCTCCACCTAGTGCTTTGTGCGAAATTTGGTTGAAATCTGCCCAGTGGTTCTTGAAAAGATGAAAATGTGAAAAGTTTACAACGACAACAACAGCGACAGACAACAGATAAATTTTGATCAGAAAAGCTCACTTGACCCTTTGGCTCAGGTGAGCTAAAAAGGCTAAGGAAATTTATCACATGTTTATCCCAATATACAGTGGATATCACTCATGGGATAAATTTTTGATATTCCACTGTGTGTTCTTACGCCACGTGACGTCATAGTTAATCATTACGTAGGTTTAGACGGTTGATTGACGTAGAATGAAAAAGGTAAATAATTAATTCAGTTGAGGGGTGTTGAGATATAAATTTGAAACCTTTAATGTTGTTTCAGTTATTTGTCATGAATTCATAAAAAAATGTTCGAAAATGAATGTCTGTTTGTTAAACTTCAAGGAACTTTTTTTCCATGCGTAACGTTGTTGACGTGTTGTAAATAATGTGTTGTGCGGCTCACAATCACAATTTTTACAGAAAAAGTTGGGATTAACAAAATACTTGGTAAAACATGTGATAAAAAGAATCTCTCATGATTTGCGATGGTATATGATTTTTATCCAACTCGTTGTGTGTTTTCTATCCCCTCGCCAAGGCTCGGGGATAGAAAACACACAACTCGTTGGATAAAAATCATATACCATCGCAAATCATGAGAGATCCTATATAAATGTTATGACGATAACAAAAACATTAAATCATAACTAATTAAGAAATAAAGTACGAGTTTTCGTGAATGTTGCAGAATAACCTCCGAGGTCGAGAAATGTTGTTTTGAAATATAAAAGCCGAGGCGTTAGCCGAGGCTTTTATATTTCAAACAACATTTCGAGACCGAGGAGGTTATCCTGCAACATTCACGATAACAAGAACTTTATTTCTATTCTACTAACAGCCCAGTATTTCTACAGATCGTTTCTCCTATAGAGAGACGATCTAGGTCATTTTGACGGCTGTTCCGTGTAACCCCAATGGTTTTGTTGGTAATGTTTACATGTGTATCGATCAAAGGAATCACATGCAGACGACAGAAATTTCTTTGGATTTTTAATACTCTTATCTTTTTTATAAAATATCTTTGAATCATGTTCCTAATATTATAAGGGCAATTTAATACGATTATTACTACTACACGATATATATTTTATGTAAAAACATGCAGTGAAAAAATGCTAAGGAGGTGCTAGGAACAGCCGCATTGATCTCTTAAAAATAAACATTTGAGGCAATACACATCGTTTTGACTGGAACTAACACGTGAAACTGACATGGTTTTGAAACTTTTTACGGTTTGAAGTTGTACTTTCATAGTCAGTGCGAGACAAATAGGTATTTCTGATCTGATAATTTACTGATGACGTTCGTGGTATATTGGAGAATAATGTCCGCGGCATCTCTTTGATCTCGGCAATAACTGTAGTAGAATTCATAACAATCGACCATTGGCAAGGTCCAAACTAAATATGCAGTTTTCAACAATATCATTTTAATAATTTTGATTGAATTTACAAAAGATTGATAAGGCTATTGTGTAGCCTATTTATAAGATATTGCTTTGATAATACGACTTAACAACCTGTCGTTAACAAAAATTGAGCAGTTTAAAATTTTGCTCGTGGTGTTAAATGCACTGTTTTGATGCACACTGCCAATTTTTACCTGGTCCCACAGTTACCAACACTTTAAATTCCCTACACGTATATTTTAAATGAAACGTGCATAAATTTAAGCTCAGTAACTTTTGGCTAAAGAGTTGGCTTAAAGAAATTGAGTAATGTTTGGAAATGAATTTTGGAACAATTTTTTAAATTAATTTTGTAACTTTTTTTGTCGAGTTTATTAAAATAATATTGAACAAATTTTCATGTTTGATAATATTTGTTCCACTTTTCAGAAACGTGATTAAAAAATGATATTTAATAATAATTGATCATTTGCAAAGTAATACAACACACTTGAACTGATGCAAATTACAAAATGAAAACAACTTAAATATGGTATATCTTAAATGTATCTATTTATTTCACTGTATGTCTTTAATTGGTAGTATTAATTTTCAAAGTGAAATGCGGACTACTTATAATTATTTTTCGCAGTGTACCTCTTTTCTTTATTAATTTGTTGTACATAATTTAACAATTCATGTTTTAGAATTAAAAAAAAAAGATCTTATTGTTAATTTGTTGACCATCCCGTCCTCCCTTCTCAGCACTTTTCCCTTCCGTTTGAATAATTTTAAATGACAAAATATTACTGTCTCAAAATTTCGACATCTCAAAAATACATTTTCAAAGCAGAGCAACGCCAGCCTCTAAAAGGATAGAAAAGAGATCAGGTGGCTAGGAGGAGTACTCATCCACTGCCGACCAATATAAAACAAAATTCTAATCTGGATCACCTCAACCAAGTCGAGGAAATAATGAACAATTTATTGATATGTTTTTGGTATTTTGTACATGACTTCAAGTGGTACCTTTACATAATGACAAGACTCTTTACCCATCGAATGTGATAGGTTGATATCTTCTGGTTTGCTAGTATTCATAAACATTTCCTTATTATGTACATAATTTCAAGTGGGCACTCTCCTTAGCAGAAATCGTAAACAAGACTAGTCACCCTTCGAATGTAAAAGGTTGAAATTTTCTTGTTTAGTAGTATTCATAAACATTTCCTTATTATGTACATCATTTCAAGTGGGCACTCTCCATAGCAGAAATCGTAAAAAAGACGAGTCACCCTTCGAATGTAAAAGGTTGAAATTTTCTTGTTTAGCAGTATTCATAAACATTTCCTTATTATGTACATAATTTCAATTGGGCACTCATCTTAGCAGAAATCGTGAACAAAACTCGTCACCAACCGACTGTTAATATTTCTGGTCTGCTAGTATTCATAAGCATTTCCTCAATATGTATATAATTTCAATTGGGCACTCTCGTAAGCAGAAATTATGAACAAGAATCGTCACTCTCCGAATATCATAGGTTGATATCTTCTGGTGTGCTAGTATTCATAAATATGTTATGTATTGTCTACAAAACTTCAAGTGAGTCTCCAACTAACAGAAATCGTTGACAAAACACATCACCAACAAGAACCATTGGTTTATATCTATCGGTGTGCTACTATCAAAAACAATTCGTGAAAATTACTTGATATTTTACTTATTATTATATTTATCTGTTTAATGATTCAAAATTTTAAGATGACATGTGATGATAACAAACTGTTTAAAATCAAACATCCAAATGAAAAACAAAACATAAAACAGGAGGAGAGCAAACACGGACCTCTAAAAATAAAATAGAGGTAGGATCAGGTGACATAGGGAGGAATGAGCACCCTTTGCTGACCCGTCTCAACCGTTGTGTGCTCTTTGTCGTAATCGGGAAAAAGTGAATAATCCGTACATAATACGGCCTAACAATAAGTATAAAAACGTTAGTCAGCATGCGACCCAGTGTAAGATTTTATTTGCTGACAAGGTCGTTGTATCGACTATAGAACTAAAAACATGACTTCAATCGAGACTGTATAGTTCTAGTTTATTAACATGTTTGTCAGTAGCTTGCCTCGCCTTAGAAACTGTTTATACAAAGAGCATGCCCTTGCGTATCAAATTAACTCTATATGCAGATAATAAAGGTATATTGCCACAGGGCTTCAATCATGCAAGTTGACATGGATAAAAATAGGATATGATGCAGGATGCACAATACATGATAAAAATATAAAAAATGAATTTTATCCTGTACTATCACTATTGCAATGGGGAAAAAAACTGTGACTATCAAAAAATCTGATAAAACAGTGAAAGACCCTGACGTCGGCTCTAAGTTTTAAAATGTCGTGAAGTTTGCAAAAAAAATTTTGTTTTAGGTGTTTTAATCAATTAAACCATTATCAGGTGTTTATTAAATTCAATATTTTGCAATAATCTTCACATACATTGTTAAACACAGCTGCACATGTTAATGTAATGATTTAAATTTTTATTCACCAGCTCCAAAGGAGAAGGGGGTACAGTGTTTTCCCCTTGTCTGCTTGTCTGTCCGTTTATCTTTCGGCCTCTTTGTTACAAACCTGTTTTTATTAGGAAGAGCGTATTAGTCCCCTACTGGTTTTCACCGGAGGGGACAATAGCTTTCCTCTGCGCCCTTCTGTCCGTCCGTCTGTCTGCTGTCCGTCTGTCTGTCCCACTTCAGTTTTCTACACACAGGATGAATGACCATCTTTAAGTCCTCCTTAAAGATAGCTTAAAGGTGTTTAAAGGTAGCTTAAAGACGATCTTTAAGCCACCTTTAAGCTATAAGTATTGCTTAAAGGTGGCTTAAAGAAAGCGTAAAGATGGCTTAAAGGCAGCTTAAAGACTATCTTTAAGCCACCTTTAAGCCACCTTTAAGGACAACTTATAGGTCCTTAATGTCCAAACTTCTTTAAGCCACCTTTAAGCTACCTTTAAGCCACCTTTAAGCCATTAAAAAAAATTTAATTCAATATTGTGCTTAATTTCCAACAAAATGTATTAACTTTATGAAAGAAAAGGTATTAAAACGGTTTTTGTTCTAGAAAGAAAAATGAAAAAAAAAAACACAAAAAAAAACCGGCCACGGCGAGAATTGAACCCGGGACCCTTAGTTTACTAGCATCTCCACACATCCTCTGCGCCACGGCAACTTACATATAAATAAGCGTTTTTATATCCTATATATCAGTGGATATTGAATCACTGTATTGAATGTGTTTACTTTAAAAAGATTTTGACAAACCATTCAGTTTGTAACAATCAATTATATCTAATTTATAAATTACATGCATGCATGTATTTAGAATGAAATACGGAACTTGGTCTTCAGTGAACAAAAATATATTATACCTAAATGGAAACCGTTAGGTTCACTATAGTAGGCTTTCTTAGTTAATAAATTTAAACCGAGTAGATATACGTTCATCTAATTTATAACTATAAAAATGTAAGAAAGAAAATGAAATCATTTCTTTTATTAAATGCATTGATACTATTAGGGTATTTGTTCAATTTCCCGCAATTTCCCGGTTTTCATGATCGCGGCGCCGTTCCAATATGTTAAAATATTTACATGTAATTGTATGTACATGTACATGATTTTTAAACTATCAATTCTATAACAAACAAAATTACCAATCACCGGTGACGTATTTACTGCATGTGACAATTGCAAATGACTTGTACATACAATTGAATGATGTGCCAGGCCGGGTATATTTGACATATTTACCCTTATACATATATTTAAATAATCAACCCCTATTTATGATCACCGGTACATTAATTAATTAGCCTCAAGATTTTACTCTTACATACATGTATCGTTAATTTGTAGACGTAACATCTTTGAAACCCAGAGCTAGGAAATAATACTTTGAAAATGAATTACAAATGTAAATTAACTTTTATTCACTAGACTTATCGTATACTCGTATGTACTAAGATTCAACGCCTTTAGAAACCCTGACGTGCACCTGGGCACACTACACACCTGTTGTGTATATCTTTTATATTCTGTGTTAGTTCCAGGGGTTTTCTTAAGTTGGAAAAACAATAGACTTTAATTAGATATACACAAACATGCACCTGGGCACACGACACAACTGCTGTGTATATCTTGTATATTCTGTGTTAGTTCCAGGGGTTTTCTTAAGTTGGACAAACAATAGACTCTAATTAGATATACACAAACGAACAAAACTTTGTCTAGACAAACAAAGCAGTAATATCTTGCCCGATATAACAAAGGCAGTTGAGAGTCTTTTCATCTTTAACATGTATCTAGCAGATCTAGAGTTAGAAATAATGAAAATTGAAAAAAAAAATACAAACCTTAAACCGATTAACAAATTAAATCAAGCATTTTTGGTTCATTATCTTTATTTTGTTTAATAACCGGATGAACTGAGAGAGAGAGAGAGAGAGAGAGAGAGAGAGAGAGAGAGAGAGAGAGAGAGAGAGATTGAGATTTTTTTCACCGATTAATTTATAATAGGAAACAAACATACTTTAATTAGTTTTATGCACATATTAAGATACAGAGACTGCGCTCATTCCTACAATAATTTTGAAACCCCCAAAAATTATAAAGAATTTAATAACGGCAATCTGTGTCCATCAGAGCGGTGCTGATGATAGCGATCTGTGTTTAATGGAGCGACGATTAAAACCGCCTGGAACACCCCCCCCCCTTCCTTGGAAATTATATTATCACTCGGATGACCCCCTTCCATCTCTATAAAAGAGCTTTTGCATTTAATATATGTTTTTATTGTTCAGCTTGATCAATATTTACTTAAAGGCCACTTAAAGACAGTGTAAAGGCAGTGTAAAGAGAGCGTAAATGCCACTTAAAGATGCTTAAAGGTGGCTTAAAGGTAGCTTAAAGAAGTTTGGACATTAAGGACCTATAAGCACTTGCTTAAAGGTGACTTAAAGGCGGCTTAAAGGTTGTATAGCCTTTAAGCTCCTTTAAGTCACCTTTAAGCCACCTTCAAGGACTTGCTTAAAGATGGTTTTTCGCCCTGTGACACTTTTTATGCCCCCCTTCGAAGAAGGGAGGGCATATTGCTTTGCTGCTGTCTGTCGGTCTGTCGGTCCACCAACAGTTTCCGTTAATTTTCTTCGCAGAGGATGAACATATTGAAATGAAATTTGATATATAGGTTAATCATGATAATATCTAGGTCAAGTTCGATATTTGGTACGATCAAGCAATTTTCGACGGAGTTATGGCCCTTGGACTTAGAAAAATTATAGTTTTTTGCAGTGTCCGCTCATTTTCTTTGCAGAGGATGAACATATTGAAATTAAATTTGGTATGCAGGTTTATCATGATAATATTTAGGTCAAGTTTGATATTTGGGTATGATCGAGCAATTTTCGACAGTTATGGCCCTTGGACGTAGACAAATTCCAGTTATTTGCAGTTTCAACTAATTTCCTTAGCAGAGGATAAACACATTAAAATTAAATTTAGTATGCAGATTTATCATGATAATATTTAGATCAAGTTCGATTTTGGGTATGATCGAGCAATTTTAAACAGAGTTATGCCTCTTGGACATAGACAATTCCAGTTATTTGCAGTTTCTGCTCATTTTTTTCGCAGAGGGTGCACATATGGATAATTATATGAAATTTGATATACAGATATATATAAATAATATCTGGAATAAGGTCAAGTTTGATTTTGGGTATGATAGAGCAATTTTCGACAAAGTTATGGCCCTTGAACTTAGAAAAATACCAGTTATATGCAGTTTACGTTCATTTTCTTTGTGGATGTTTCCAAGGGAGGGGGGCATAAATGTTTCACAAACATCTCTTGTTTCCGTTATGCGTTTGAGGAATCATATGAAATTTGCTGAACAGCTTCAAAATGTCAAACTACAGATCAAGTTTACACTTTTGTAGCGTCTGGTCAACATATTTTTGAGAACATTAACGTTTTATATTCCATTTTTTAATGTTCGTGTTCGTTATCGGGTTCGGTGTGTATTCAGTAATACTATCGTGCATTACCTGTACTATTCCTTTTATTGTTTCTAACAAAGTTCTGTAAAAGTTCTGTAAAATAGTGTCAAGCATTGTGTTAATTTAATCGACATCGGTTTTTTTTTTATTACAAACAGGTTCGTTATCGGGTTGGTCTGAATAACAGTGCATTGTTTTCAAAAACTTCTACAAATCGGTAGCAGACATGTACTGCTTATGCAATACTCTCAGAATGCTTTTTTTTAAATTAAGTACTAAATAAATCAAGGTGTTGTATCATAATTAAATGAACAAAAAATTGAATATTTAGGAAGAAAAACCGCATTAAAATGAATTGCGAACATCCAATTTCAAATTTAATCAAAGTACTGAAGTACTGACGGCAGTTAATTTTATCGATTATTATTTATTCAAAATTAACGATATGTGATTTTGCATGGCAAGTATTATCAGTATCTTAAAAATTGTATTGATCCAGGCAAGATTGAACTCTTGTCTTGTTCAACCAAACGCTCGGCTGTCTCCGTTTATCTCCGTTTATCTGTTTTGTCGAATATTAACGGAGACAGCCAAGCGTCTGGTTGAACGAGAGTACATTAAACTCTAGGGTAAGTATACATACGACATTAAAAAAATTTCTAAACTGTATGTACAATTTAAAATCTTGCTATTTTCATGGTATTAATGAATTAGTTTTCTTGAAAGACAATGCTTCAGAATATATAGCATCTAATTTATCGATTATTTTCAAGAACTAAGATTATACAAGTGGCACTGAAAACACCCTTAAAGACCCTGAGGTCGGCACTTAGATTTCAAAATGTCGTGAAGTCTGCAAGTATGTGTTTTGTTTAAGATGTTTGAATCAATTAAATCAATATCAGGTGTTTAGTAAATTCAACAAATATTTTGCAAAAATCTCGACATGCTACGTTTTACAGCTTGAATCGATATGATGATTCAACTGTGCATGTATAAATACTATTCTTTTGTCTATGCAATAAAGAAAATAAACCTTCAAATAAAACGGAAGACCTTAATAATCAGCCGTAGAATCGCAGTTTTCAAATAGCGAGTCATTGCCCATATTACAAGAACTGCACAGCACAAAATGTCAATTCATTTCTGAATTTAACATGTAAAACAGAGCGCAATCATAATAAGGTTATACAAAACGTTTGTTTGTTTTTTTTTTACGCTTAGTAGACGTAAAATTATGTTTGAATTATTATACAAAAAATATTTTTTTTTTAAATTCCTAAACACTGCTATTATACAATAATCAAAATTAAATTGACTGAATATATGTATATAGACGTGCGGAGAGTCTTTCTTATTGCATTCCTGATAATCCAGATTCAAATCCGAGCAGAGGCAAAGTTGGTCCCTGTTACATATCGACCAAGGGCGAAGTCCGAGGCTAATATGCTCTCAGCAATACTACTTAAACATGAATAACATCATGGTGTAGAGACGTACATGCAGCAATATGACGTCATCTGAGAACCAAAGCTTGGCCTACATTGTTTTAGAATCCTTTAACTTATTCCTTTAATGTTAAGAGCATTTATTTGAGTAACAAGGTTCAATGTTTTTCCATTTAAAGAAAAAGAAGTATGTAACATTCTTCATATCATGATCACATGGCAAAATCAAAATTCCATATGTAATTTAATACGATTTGTAACGGTGCTGTTGATAACGCGTAGGTAACTACGAATTAAGATTTATTGTGGTATTAACTTGATCCATTCTTCCACTATATTCAGCAATCAATGGTAATCACAATTTTTTGCGATCTTATAATGATAATTCATCAATATGTCACTTAAAATCAATTACAAATATAAAAATATCCAATAACCAATACTGAATAATAAATGTGTCTTATTTCTGAATTGCTCTATCATTGTATTTATTGGGAAACGTCTCGATCAGTAAAAGCATATACTACAGTAATGCTTCTAAAAATAATAACATAATTTCTTATTCCCTTTCCGATTGCTGATTTGCAATACAATTTCATACAACGAATTCAGTGGTTTCAAAGTTCGTGTGCACTCTCGTCATTGGTGAGGCTCGCCTATCCGTACTGCTGAGGGGACATGTGATGGAGGATGTCCCCCAGAAAGGTGTACTTTTGTGCTTTACGTTTGGCTGAAAAAAGAATTATAACACTTTTTAAAATAATACTAGCTGCATTCAAATAATATTTTACAGAAAAAAATAAAAAACAAAAAAAAAAAAAAAAGCAAAACCAAAAAACAACAACCAAAAACAAAAACGAAACAAATATCATATGTTCGATTTACTACAGGATATCTGACGGCCACTTAAAAAACTCCAAAAAACCGATAAACATACTTTTTTACGGGATCATTGGCTTTGGAAGAAAAATAAATATACATACTTGATATAAGTTAAGTGTGGCAAGTGGTTAAAGTACTAACAGGTGCTTGTCTCCATTTAACAGTGCTAAAAGTTAACGTCTGGACGGAGAGCAGGACTAGGTCATATCAAAAATAAAATGTTGGTTGTTTGTTATTAAGTGGTATATATATATATATATATATATATATATATATATATATATATATATATATATATATATATATATATATATATATATATATATATATACATATATGTTATACAGATTATGTGGACATCAAGTATTTTAGAATAACCTTTAGGCAGACCTTAAATTAAGGCAGACAAAAACGGGTCTGCCTGATTTTAAAAGCAATAATTAACGTTGGGATAATTATTAATTAACTTTGTTTATCATTTTTTTGCAATAACTAAACACAATTATTTCATGGAAATACTTTTTGTGTTTATTGTTTATTTAAGGTCACAATAAAACAACATTAAAAATGTTGAATGTATGTTTTTACAAATACGCAGCATACCCTTTAGGTGGACGATGTTCAACTTGATAAAAACCATACTTTTTAAGAGTATGTTTCATGTTTTTAAACATTTTTTATCATTTACGATAATGTTTTATCAGATCCCATGCTTTTTTCCGAAAAAAAAGTTACGATAAAAAAATCGATATATTTGCCACCGTGCCAAGTCTTCATTTGAAATATATTTTTTGTCCGAAAATGAGCCTCGGTCTTTTTCTATGGGTTGCGAAGGCTTCCGAACAAACATGGCTGCTTTGAGTTACGGCAAGAGATGCGTAAGTAGGATCAAGCTTATATAGACTAGCTTATTAAGTTTCTATGTTGATATTTTACTTTTAATCATTAAAATTCTTTTGTTGTCACACTCTGTTCATGAAATATGACGACAAAAAAAATGTTGAACTAAGGAAAACATTTCAAGGACTTGTCAAAGTTAAACAATAAAACACCAAAATGATTACTAAAAAATTGAATTAAAACAAAATATTTGCAGTTTTAAGTAAAGAGAGAACTAATTCTATGAGATGCATGCATTTCAAGACAGTAGGTTTTACATGATACATAATATGACGTCATGGTTGATTTTTGCGTCACAACAAAATAGATTTATTGTGAAATTAGCTAATCTATACTGGCGTGCGACCAGTTCTCGCCGAGTACCATTTCTCGCCAGTACATTGTGACGTCATTTTTCGTCTATAATTTTATGTGTTGATAAAATGACGTCACAATGTACTGGCGAGAAATGGTACTCGGTGAGAACTGGTCGCACGCCAGTAGTGTTACGTTTAGGAGTTAACATCGTATTCATATTAATTTAATGCATAATATGTATACCTTTTCAGCTAAAAGCAGTCCTAGAAAACGATATAAAGAAAAAGGTAGGAACATTTATAATTCAATTCATGTAAACATGCATGCCCTAGCCTACTGTATAACTGTTGACTAATAACTGTAATATCGCAAGAGGTTGCTTGTTAAATTATAGATTATAACCGAAATCATGTAAAAAATAATTCAGTGATAATTTGGATAATTATTAAGTTTTCCTAGCAAACATATTGTTCATATGAAGGGGGGGGGGGGGGGGGGGTAGGAACTCTTCTGTTTCTTGAGGTAAACATTTCCGGTTTACATGTTTACTCTCGTGACTCGTCTGCCACGGTCTGGGTAAATATCCTGTAATTTCTAGCATTTTATCTTGAATTTCAATAACAT
Source organism: Magallana gigas (assembly GCF_963853765.1). Taxonomy (NCBI): domain Eukaryota; kingdom Metazoa; phylum Mollusca; class Bivalvia; order Ostreida; family Ostreidae; genus Magallana; species Magallana gigas. The sequence goes on along the minus strand of NC_088853.1, from coordinate 69,134,481 downwards.
AACATGAAAATTTGTATATAGGTATTAATATGTTTTACGGTGCTACCGTTCTGGCGAGGGCAGCAAGTATGTACACATACCTTGCATCATTGTCAACCTAGTGTTATTTAGGTATCAACGAACGTTAAAGAATTTTTGAGAGAGTATTGCTCTACAATAAGTATGGTTAAGGTATTAATTTTACAATAAGTATGCCAAATGTATCAATTTTAATGGTTATGGTACATACAAAGCAATCCCTTACCCCTCTCCAGAGAGGGAGAGAGACTCGGAGAGAGAGAGAGAGAGAGAGAGAGAGAGAGAGAGAGAGAGAGAGAGAGAGAGAGAGAAGTCTGGTCCCTGTTTGTAGTTGTGTATTTTCCCACTTTTAAATTTAATGGTTTGACTTTATGCAATATCTACATAGATTTTTTAACTTTATTTTTTCTCTTTATTCCTTTTTATTTAGTTCAAAATGTCCTATTGTTTATTTCCTCCCCACTCATATAGGCCCTACTTTAATACCTGCCTACTGTACATGCATGCACAATTAGGCCTAGCTTAAAAATGGATCGATATGACAGTAAAGTATGACTCTTGCTAGTATATATTTATATAATCTCTATATTAAAAACAAAATTAAAAACAAGTTATACAATGTCAATGAGGCAGGTATCGCAGTCTATACTGAAATACTGAAATAGCTAGTACACGCATTACAGATGTTTGAGCCACCTCTAAATTTATCATGGGAAATAGAGCGCGAGAGCACTGTGACGACATCCATGACTTTGTTCGTCTTTGTTTATGTATCTCGAAGCATGTAACAAATCTCTTGAGTCTCGCCAAACAATATGCGGTACTCAAAACGTGTCCTCAAACCTTAACACACTGTAAATTACGAGTTAAAAGTCGTCCATTTTTGGCATAGCACCACGGATGAAAACATTAGAGAGCATTAAGGGACGTAGACAAAATATTTTGTTTGATGAGCTGTAGGTTAAGCTCGTTCTTTTTCCCGCGCACACTGGTTCTGAGAGCTCGCTTCGCTCGCCGGCCGACGAGCTGCGCTCGCTATAATAATATTATATGTATTATGTCATGGGAATTTTGAAGATTTTTGGTGGTTCGGTGTGTAGTGAATAAACAAGGCCAGTAACGTTATGTGGTCAGTAATAATATCTGGCATCACTAAGTCTTGTATCACTTCTAACAAATAAGTTCTGTAGAATAGTGTCAAGTAATGTGTGTACATTTTTTGTATTATTACAATCGGGTTCGTTATCGGGTTCGGGCTGTTCAATATTATATAGCTCTTTGGTTTGATTCGGGATACAGAAGATGGTAAGAAATGATATTGTGCATAACAGGGCATTATTTTCACAAATTTCTACCAGCGAATACTTAATGGACTTGGCGAAATTGCACAAGATAAATCAGAGACATAAATGTTACTTATGTCTCTGGATAAATTAAAGAGTATTATTTTTCTCCACTTTGTATATTTCAAGAGGCCTGGTATAACATGTCAAATATTATCATTAACCTTAAAAAATCCCAAAGAATATATGTTACATTTAAATACAGTAAAATGAAGTCTGTTTTCAATCTAAAGTAGAATATATAATTTGAATTTCCTCTGTTCTTTATCTCTTATTTTCAAAAAGAGTAAAGCTTTCATAAAATATTACAAACCGGTCGGGGATCATGTGTATTGCTTGAGCTGCAGTACTCTCAGAATGCTTTTCAACTAAATTAGACGCATATGGGCTTGTATAACTAATCACACACCAGTTCCCCAGTGAAATGTTGACAATCTTTAACCCAAGATATTTACATGAACTGACAAGACTGACTTGAAAATATGAGCCGGTCCTATGATATTGTGGTAGTTAAATCATTTTGTCAAAAAATCAATATGGAGATATTTCCAGAAATTAATGTTATTGTGAGTTTCCTCTAATTAATATATACCCCAGTGATATTCAGCGTGTCTTTGTTTACTATGCCTAAAAATATCCTGATGTCAAAATTCAATTTCAGCGCGTGCTACTGTACGTAAACAGAAATACTGCCTACCATAGAACCTGTGGTATCATATGTATTATAATTATAATAAACAATACAATTTAATAATGTATATTTACATTTGCAAATACATTTCCTTATGTGAACCTATAGAATAGCGAAAACTTTCAATTCTGTATGAACTTTTTTGTGATGTCACAATGTTCATAGCACGCGCTTATCGCTTGTTGCTTGGATTTCGGCTTCACAGGATTTGATCACGTGACAAACCAACTTCATATCCCGGTGAACTTTTATTTGTTTATTTCTTAAATATTAGTTTTAAAACTCACTAATAGTATAGATATATATTGCTTAAAGTAAATTTTTCCCTATGTTTTGATAATATTAATGAAAAACAGTGACTTGTGAACCCAGCTGTTATCTCTAGAGATTTCAGACATGCACAAAATCAAAACAAAGTTTGACAGTTTGATAAAATATGTTTTCTACTCTGTTAATTGGATGCAAGAACCATTAAAAAGCAATATTAGTGAGTAGCAGTATCGTCATTTCATTAGTTAGATAGGTCTGGAGTGAAACATTTGAATTCGAAACGAGAATCCTGCCTTCAGGTGGAAGGGATGAATATTCTGTTTTCATAATGGTGCCGGTTCTGATGTTTTTCTTGCAAATAAAATATCAAATTGTCGAAAGAGCCATGAAACAACGGCTATTTCGGACTAACTGACTACATGTAACTACAGATAACTATAACCACCCATCAAGCTTTATTGTTACCATTCTCACCATCATGATATTTTTTTAGCCCCTCTTTCAGGAATGATGCTATTAATTAAGTTCTTGAATTATTTATCATATTATAAGGAGATGAATTTGAGCAAACCTTGATATGTTATATATATATATATATATCTTCTGATTTTTCATAAAATGTACAATTTACAGTATTATTGATTGATCTTGCAATAATCTTAGTCATATAATACATACTTTTTAGAAAAAACGTTTGTCGCCTGATGCTGAGGCACAGCGTTATTGTGAGGCAGGTCTTGACAAGGACGGCTTTGAAGTCAAATATATATCAGACTATAAAGGTAGTATTTTTTTTTCTTTAATACATATTTTCTTATTTATATTTGAGTAATTTATTTAATTATGTTAAGATATCGCTGATGGATATTATCATTAACAGAAAACCACTCAACTTAATATTGTACTAATTCTAAATTAAGATACTGTAGACGTATTTTTTTCCACGGGGTCATAATTCCGCGGAATCAAAATATCAATTTAATGCGCGGGTAAATACTTACGCGGATTCTTTGAATGAAAAAAAAATCATTTGAATAATTATTATTAAATTTAGTTCTGAGCGATTTTCATTACCTAGAATTTGTCCAACTTCGGACTTAAATTGTAAGAACTGTTCACAGTGAACAGTAATGATCGGTTGTGCACTGGTCGGTAGTCATTAGTTAGCCGTCAAGATGTTACAACAAATATTTTAATCTTTATTAACTGTCAATTTATAGGTTCACATGTCGTTTAAATTATGAGTTGATCAGTTTTATCAATTAAAAATCAGAGCACAAAGGGATCTAAAAATTGCAGTAAAAACACAGGTCTTAGCGTGTAGTTAATTGGGTCATTGAAAGACAGACCCGCTTTGGGTTATTTGTCTTCTGACACATGCCGTTATTTCAAGCTGGGAGAAGTTTAAATTTCATGCAAGTAAATTTACAGAAAATTCAAATCTTTAGGAGATTAAATTATTTATTATGTGAATTCTCAAAACAAATTTGTTTGAGTTTGCATATATAAAAACGATAACACATCGGGTACACGTATAGGCAAGTGTTATATAATGTATTAACTTCCAGTTATCCTTATTCATGTAATGCAATTTCAAAATTTCGTTCCAAACTGCACTTTAAGTAGCCTGGGAAAAAATTCTGCGGAAAATTTGTGCCCGCATTCATAGTGTAAATTAATACCAAGCGGACAAAAGTACGTCTACAGTAATCTTAATGACACTTTCAGAATATTTCTATGATTTCCCTATGCATATAATAGCATCAATGTGAATTTTTTTTTTTAATATCTCTTACTAGTAAGGTTGTATTGGACACCTCCAAATTGTGACATACTTCGAATTTAAGTAAACAATCATATCAAGTAAAATTTTATGATTAAAATGATAATATAGACAGGTGTCCCATACCACCTAGATTCCAGGATTCTCTCAAACACTGGTGTTTAAAATCAGAAGCATTTAATGATATATATAATATATATTATCCTCTTTTTAAAACATTTTACTGACCTTATATTGTGACATTATTCCCTATGCACAATGATTTTAACGAAAGTTCATTCTTTTTTTTAACCAAATCTTTATGTGGTTTTGAAAAATACCGTATTAATTTGATTAATAAAGAAATTTTGCATTTCATTTCAAAAGTTTTAGTAATATAATGGCGTGTGACCAGTTCTCGCCACCTACCATTTTTCGCCAGTGCATTCTTACATCATTTTAATTATCAACACATAAAATTATATATGAAAAATTACGTAACAATACACTGGCGAGAAATGGTACTCGGCGATAACTATTTGTATGAAAATGTTAAACGTGACCCGTACTTGTAATGTTTTGTTGCCAATCAGGAGTTTCATTTCATCCATAAAACAGGGTTTGGCGTATTTAGTGTGGCTGAGCATGCGAAAGGGGATTTTCTATTACAATATGCTGGGGAGAAAATAACGAAGAACGAAGCAACTGAAAGGATGAAAAAGTCAACAGAAAACAAATTCTTCTTCTATTGCTACAAAGGACAGGACTTATGGTAAGAATAGTTTTGAATACTTTATTGAATCTTATGTATACTTTTGTGATGTTAATGAGATATTACATGTGCATAAATATGGGTACATGTACCAACCGATGACAAGACTTGCTGTTTATATATAATAATGTTGTGTTTACATGTACTATGCCTAAATAGTAGTCAGGGTTTGAGACAATATTAGTGCACAAGCCTATTGTTATTATTATGCCGACTGTTGAATATACGGACATGCTTTGCTATAAGTACATGTAACTGTGACGTTCGAGTGTTGACAAGTCCCTAAAAATAATCACTGGAAAAGCAAGTGTTTGTTTCTTTTTCAAATTAATCAATTGATTTGATAGTTTATTTAATCAACAATTTGTTGTACATTAAAAAGTCAACAAAGGTTTATGTTCTTTTCAAGAAATGAGAGACGTTTGGCCTTGCCGAGAAAACTCGAAATGTTTAGCAGACGAAATCTCATTGAATTTTTTTCTTGTACATTCGTTATCAAGCGTCATTTAAAAAAGCGTTTTTGTGATTCTCATGTAGAACAATGTAGAATTTCTTTGAAAAATGTTCAATCAATTTGTTCAAAAGTTCATTAGAAACTTTAACTTTAAAATTACCGTCAATAATGAAGTGTTTTTGGAAAAACAAATAATTTTAATTGCTTGATGTCAGCCGTACATATCTACATTTTATATAGATAAATACCGTTATTTATAATAACGGCTAATTTAGTGTAGCGGTAACGCGTTGGGCTTCAAGCTGGAATGATTTTAGCGTTGTGAGTTCGAATCCTGCTGTCGGCGCTTGAAAGATTTTTGTTGAAAACATTTGCCGTGCTCTATTACGGCATAGTATGCTTACGCTATATAAATCCTTTAATACTATGCGAAAATAGATGAGTAATGAATATATAGTGACAAACAGACAGAAGGCATAAAAATTTCTCTTAGACTATGTAATGTTTGTGAATTTGTTTTATTTGCTTCCGATTTTTGATTACGCTTTCATGTGTGAAATCATTAAAGATGAGTGTGATATGCTTATTATACAGTCCCCTGTAAATTAATTCAACAAATAAAATGCATATTTTATTATAAAAAAAACCCATAATTACAAGCATAGGGTAACTTTATTGATAGAAGGCATACATGTTAACTCTATCGCTTTATGTTGAAGTCTACAGCTTTTTACATCTGAGTCTGTTTCCCGCTTACTGCTTTGATTTGGAGATCTACTGCTTTTCTTCAAAATACATTCGTTGTTTTGTTAGATAGCCATTTGGTCCAAAAACCCTGTCAGGTTTGAATTATTAAACTCTGGTGTAGGAATACATGAGACTATAAAAATATCTTAGTTGTTCATATTATATAAAATCTGATTATTTTCAAAGTGTTTATTGATAAGTTTCCTTGAGAAACAAGCATACATTACATTGAATTTTTCTATTATTTTCAAGAACTAAGTCTTGTCAGCGGTGAAGATTTGTGCTTAGGTCCAAACACTGTTTCACTTTGGGTTTGCCAGAGTAACTGCATAGGAGAGTTGATTAAAATCAACTCCCAAAAATGATAATGTGTCAAAGAAGATATCTTGATATTTTCCCTTTCATCAATTTCAATTGTATTTCTTTCACAGGTATGTGTATTTTAAGTAAAAATCATCAAAAACAGATTGAAGCAATAACTTGGGATAGAGTAAAGTTCTTTATAAATAATATTATTTGTAAAATTTCGATAACTTAGCCTATTTTTTACTGAACAAAGGCAATTGTTAAAGTCTCCAAAAAATAAAATAGCTTTAACAGTTGGATGGTAAATACATGCAAACTTTTTGGGGGGCAGGAGTTGATATTGCTAAATATGTCAAGTTTTCTATATTATAGTTGATATCCTTCTCTCTCTCTCTCTCTCTCTCTCTCTCTCTCTCTCTCTCTCTCTCTCTCTCTCTCTCTCTCTCTCAATGTCATGAACGTGAACAAAAGTTGTCATTAAAAAATTCTGATGAAAATGAATTACACAAAATTATTTTACATTTTCCTGAAACTGTGTTTGCATGTTTGAGGACTTTCTGTGATGGTTTGGGGCTAACAATGTTTTCTACCTTCTACATACCGGGCCGGTACATGTACATGCTAACCTACAGTGGTGAAAAAGAGGTAAATTTAGAGCCCCAAAGAGATGGCATTGTGTGTGGCCTTTTTTGTGTATATTTTAAAGCACATAGTTTTATATACTATTTATGTAAATAGAGATTCTTATTAGTTATTCTTACTGGGGCTGTAAATTTACTTTGAGATAAGCAGGGCATTTGAGTTATCCGTGTTGACATACCCGGGTTTTTTATAATCACTTATATAGTAAAAATGGGTGGGACCACAGACGTACCTCGAGATATCTGCGGTATTCGAGATATTGGTGCTTGAGATACCGAAGTTTAACTGTATCCAGAAAGTCTCTCCTTATTTCAATTTTGAAAAAAGGTTCACAATTGATAGAAAAATTTGCAAAGTATATACAAAGCAATATGTACAAAAATACAAAGCCCATTAATGTGAAGAGTGTTATTTCATGTATATAGTATAAATTACTTAAACTTAAGGTACCTTACTACAGCTAGACTTTACTTTTCAAGACACTATATTACAAGATGGCAGTTAAAGGAATATGAGCTGCAATTTTCATGATGAAAATTTTTTTAACGAAAATGTCAAAAATATCATGGTATTTAAATTTCTTTTCGCCAAATTTTTGTGAAAAGGGCCGTTACGGAGCCTTAATTGGAGCGAAATTGAATTATTGTTATCCTGTACAAAAATTGATTTGCCATATGTTCCTTAGAAGAGATATCTTTTCTCTGACAAAAATTAATGATTTTTTTTCAACCTTATTTATCATAAAAAATTAAGTTACATGCAGACTTAGCATCCTAGCAGGATTTACAGCAAAATGAAATTCTAAAAAAATACAGCTCATATTGCTTTAAATGTATTGTTATGGTATATTGTTGTTAAATATCATTTATTTATCATAATTGCTCAGCAGTTAAAACATTGGGCTTGTGAACTGCAGATCATGAGTTGGAATCTGCCTATGACTTTTGTTCATGAATACTAGTGTACTGAATTGAATTTTTAAAAATACAGTTTTTTATCCAAAATTTACCTCCTATTTGATTTCTACACTTCTTATTCATCATGCAATCTATCATAATCAAATTTACATAATCAAGTAGTGTTGTGCTGATTTGAGAAATTATTTCAAGGTGTAGTGAGCCACATTATTAATAAAGGTAAAATACAGATTTTTTTTTCTTCATTTGTTATTTATAATTGTTTATTTTTTTTGTTTTAGCATTGATGCAGAGGGTGTCAGTAACAGCATTTGTCATTTTGTGAATGATGCAGACAAAACAGCCAATTCAGTAATGAAGCTTAAAGTTTTTCATGAAAAGGAGTACCTCTGTCTGTATGCTATGAAGGATATACAGCCAGGGGAAGAAATTCAATATAATTATGGGGACAAAGAGAACCTTTGGTGGAGGAGCAAGGTAAAGTATATTAACTAACATCATGGAGAAACTGAAATTATATACATGTAATTGATAAATAATAAAAATGAAAAAAAAAAACATTAAAATTTTTTGAAGATGTTATTTAATGTTAATTGTTTTAACTTCATACCCAATGATTAAGGTTCACATTTTTTGTATGTTTGTTGCCCTCATGTCTGTCTATCTGTCTGTAGATTCAATTTATTTTAAATATCCTGCATGGATAAATTAATTTAAATATGTGTGGATATGTTAAACAATATCACAACATGTTTGAACTAAATTAAATGTTCTGTGTTGGTTGGCATGGATGAGGGTTGAGGTATTAATTAAGGAATGAAAATTCTATGTTTTATCATCTGTATATAACTAGCAGGTTGATTTATTTCAAATGGACACCAGTTTTGTTAAGAAAATTAGAAAAATTAATGTTATAGTGCCTAGAATATAATTTTATTTTCAATTGATTTACTCAACAGTAATTTCTAAGATGGCACATAATTTTTTTTCAAAACTTTTCAGGATGTCTGCAAGTTTGGTAAATGTCATTTATAATTGCTGAAATAGTTCAAATAAATTTCATCTGATTTATTTTATTTATATATTTTCTTTTTAATGTTTTTATAGTTATTATTACCCTTGTGTATATATCAATTTAACATATTGTCTAATTTTTTGGTTTCAAATTGCATATGTGCCTTATTTAACAGTCTTTGATTGTCCTTATGTTAGTTAATAGAATAAAAACTGATAATAAGTAATGAAATAATAATGACCATATTCCTGAGTATAGGATACTTTTGGAAATTATGTTACACACCCATTCTGGCATTTAGAACTGGATTTTGTTTGAAACTTGCTGTTTCAATTAAAAGTATTTAATGTAATTGACAGAATTTGAGGATGATGACTGTGATGATATTGATGATGATCCATTTGATATCAGGAAGATTTCGGGTAAATAATATTTTAATGACAATTTTTTAGACGGATATGATCATGGTGAAGCTTCAGTGTAAATAAATTAGTCATAATCAAGTGGTGTAAGCCAGCTAGTGCACATATTGTACATGTACCTCAAATGCTACATGTTATTGGTTATTGAGAAGACAGCATTTTTTATGGTGGGCTTTATTTGAAAGATATTATTATTCTATCAAACAATGCTGCTAATGTTACACTGCATTGTTATTGCTTACATTAAATGGGATCAGTGATACATGCATGTGGTCAAATAACCATAATAATCTATCAAGAGAAACTGATTGTATTTTAGTAGAAAGTCATCGGGCTGACTGTTTAAAATAAATTCTATGTTCAATATCTCATTTGTTTGCATAAATTAAGGAAAAATTGTCATAAAAAAATTTATTTATTTTTTCCAGTTACATTTTACTTAATGCAACAAAAATACTGCATTTGTACAAATAGGAAATGCTTGGGGCACATCATGAATTATACATCGGATATTTAATGGGATGGTCTTTTAAACTGACAGGAAAGATCATTAAACAGCTAGTCTACATGCAGCTAGAATACTCACTATATATGTATATATGTGACTGAAAATCACTCGTTTGAAAACTTTTTGTATCTTTTCATTTTGTTGCCCTCCCTTATAGTTTGGTATTTCAAAGTTAACGCCTAAGATTCAATGAGAATATTTTTGAATATGAAGCAAATTAAAAAGTTACTGCTATAATTATTGGTATACTTTTCCTTATTTTCTTTTACTTTTGTGTTAGATGTCAGCTCAGAGGAAGATTACATTTCAGATAGCTGTTCTGATTCTCTACAATCAGAGATCATACAACAATTATGCTTTAAGACAAAGAACTTCAAGGTAATAGTAAACATATAATATTACATGTACATTGCTGAGCAAATCATTCAAAATGAGTATCATATTACCTTCAAAAGTTTGATGAATGGTTTTAAGTTAAGTGTCCAGTCTTATTTAAGGACTAATCAACAATTATACCCTCCTTAGTACGGAAAATACTTAGCATAGAAAAGTACCAAGATACTCAAGAAAGAACAAAAGAATTCTTTGATGTAATAGTTCATGTTCAGATATGAATTTGTGACTTATTTAAACAGAGGAGTATTGTTTGCCAGCCCCAGTGATAGTATATATAATACTGTAAAGACGTTTGCTTAATATCTAGAATAAATATTGCAATTCAAAGGGGTGAAAATTATGCAAGTGTAAAATGATGAAAATTACCCTATATTCATTATAACTACCTAAGCTTTAAAATTCACTTACTAGTAATTATTAAATCTCATGTGATGTTTTTTTAGCCAGCGGATTTGGGGCAACGAGAAGAGAATACTGGAGAAGTGTTCAATGAAGATGATGGGGTAAGTTAAGAAAGAATGTCTCTCGTATTCTGTCTCAGATATTTTAATATGAACTATATATATGTAAACAGTATTTGGAGGACACAAGTTAAGGTGTCTGCTTAAGAGGGGTAAACGAAATTATTAATTATACACCTATAATCTATAATAAAAATATGTAATTAATCCTGTATCTCATACATAGTCAGAAAATGGAAGTGTAGAATGGTGAAGATTACCCTGTATTCATTATAACTACAGTACCAATCAGACCCAACCTAACACCAGAGTAAACCTCCAACTAAACACCTGGTATACATTCGAGGTTAACTTGGGGTTTACTCTGGGTTTACTTTTGGAAATTTGTGTCCAGTTTGGGTTTACCATGGATCCACTCAGTATTTACTTTGGGTTTACTCGTGTTTACTTTTATAGTCCTCTTTAAACATTGAAATGTGAAGCAGACCCATCTTTTATCTAATTATCTTACTGCCTGTAATGCCCACCTCTCGTATATTCGAAATACACATGTAGCGTCTGCCTTAGTGGTCTTTTTACAGGGGTTACTCTCTAGTTTACTCTGGGTTTACTTTAATTAACCTGGAGTTAAACCCGAAAGTAAACCGAGGGTTTAGTTTGGGTTCACTTTCTGTAAGATTGGTACTGTACCCAAGTTTGGTATATCCAACCTTTTTTTTAACTTAATGGGGTGTTTTTTGTAGCAAATGGATTTAGAGCAACGAGAAGAGAATACTGGAGAAGTGTTCAATGAAGATGATGGGGTAAGTTAAGAAAGAAAGAATGTCTCTCGTATTCTGTCTCAGATATTTTAATATGAACTATATATATGTAAACAGTATTTGGAGGACACAAGTTAAGGTGTCTGCTTAAGAGGGGTAAAAGGAATTATTAATTATACACCTATAATCTATAATAAAAATATGTAATTAATCCTGTATCTCATACATAGTCAGAAAATGGAAGTGTAGAATGGTGAAGATTACCCTGTATTCATTATAACTACAGTACCAATCAGACCCAACCTAACACCAGAGTAAACCTCCAACTAAACACCTGGTATACATTCGAGGTTAACTTGGGGTTTACTCTGGGTTTACTTTTGAAAATTTGTGTCCAGTTTGGGTTTACCATGGATCCACTCAGTATTGACTTTGGGTTTACTCGTGTTTACTTTTATAGTCCTCTTTAAACATTGAAATGTGAAGCAGACCCATCTTTTATCTAATTATCTTACTGCCTGTAATGCCCACCTCTCGTATATTCGAAATACACATGTAGCGTCTGCCTTAGTGGTCTTTTTACAGGGGTTACTCTCTAGTTTACTCTGGGCTTACTCTAATTAACCTGGAGTTAAACCCGAAAGTAAACCGAGGGTTTAGTCTGGGTTCACTTTCTGTAAGATTGGTACTGTACCCAAGTTTGGTATATCCAACCTTTTTTTTTAACTAAATGGGGTGTTTTTGTAGCAAATGGATTTAGAGCAACGAGAAGAGAATACTGGAGAAGTGTTCAATGAAGATGATGGGGTAAGTTAAGAAAGAATGTCTCTCGTATTCTGTCTCAGATATTTTAATATGAACTATATATATGTAAACAGTATTTGGAGGACACAAGTTAAGGTGTCTGCTTAAGAGGGGTAAAAGGAATTATTAATTATACACCTATAATCTATAATAAAAATATGTAATTAATCCTGTATCTCATACATATTTAGAAAATGGAAGTGTAGAATGGTGAAGATTAACCTGTATTCATTATAACTACAGTACCAATCAGACCCAACCTAACACCAGAGTAAACCTCCAACTAAACACCTGGTATACATTCGAGGTTAACTTGGGGTTTACTCTGGATTTACTTTTGGAAATTTGTGTCCAGTTTGGGTTTACCATGGATCCACTCAGTATTTACTTTGGGTTTACTCGTGTTTACTTTTAAAGTCCTCTTTAAACATTGAAATGTGAAGCAGACCCATCTTTTATCTAATTATCTTACTGCCTGTAATGCCCACCTCTCGTATATTCGAAATACACATGTAGCGTCTGCCTAAGGGGTCTTTTTACAGGGGTTACTCTAGTTTACCCTGGGTTTACTCTAATTAACTTGGAGTTAAACCCGAAAGTAAACCGAGGGTTTAGTCTGGGTTCACTTTCTGTAAGATTGGTACTGTACCCAAGTTTGGTATATCCAACCTTTTTTTTAACTTAATGGGGTGTTTTTTGTAGCAAATGGATTTAGAGCAACGAGAAGAGAATACTGGAGAAGTGTTCAATGAAGATGATGGGGTAAGTTAATTAAGAAAGAATGTCTCTCGTATTCTGTCTCAGATATTTTAATATGAACTATATATATGTAAACAGTATTTGGAGGACACAAGTTAAGGTGTCTGCTTAAGAGGGGTAAAAGGAATTATTAATTATACACCTATAATCTATAATAAAAATATGTAATTAATCCTGTATCTCATACATAGTCAGAAAATGGAAGTGTAGAATGGTGAAGATTACCCTGTATTCATTATAACTACAGTACCAATCAGACCCAACCTAACACCAGAGTAAACCTCCAACTAAACACCTGGTATACATTCGAGGTTAACTTGGGGTTTACTCTGGGTTTACTTTTGAAAATTTGTGTCCAGTTTGGGTTTACCATGGATCCACTCAGTATTTACTTTGGGTTTACTCGTGTTTACTTTTATAGTCCTCTTTAAACATTGAAATGTGAAGCAGACCCATCTTTTATCTAATTATCTTACTGCCTGTAATGCCCACCTCTCGTATATTCGAAATACACATGTAGCGTCTGCCTTAGTGGTCTTTTTACAGGGGTTACTCTCTAGTTTACTTTGGGTTTACTCTAATTAACCTGGAGTTAAACCCGAAAGTAAACCGAGGGTTTAGTCTGGGTTCACTTTCTGTAAGATTGGTACTGTACCCAAGTTTGGTATATCCAACCTTTTTTTTAACTTAATGGGGTGTTTTTTGTAGCAAATGGATTTAGAGCAACGAGAAGAGAATACTGGAGAAGTGTTCAATGAAGATGATGGGGTAAGTTAATTAAGAAAGAATGTCTCTCGTATTCTGTCTCAGATATTTTAATATGAACTATATATATGTAAACAGTATTTGGAGGACACAAGTTAAGGTGTCTGCTTAAGAGGGGTAAAAGGAATTATTAATTATACACCTATAATCTATAATAAAAATATGTAATTAATCCTGTATCTCATACATAGTCAGAAAATGGAAGTGTAGAATGGTGAAGATTACCCTGTATTCATTATAACTACAGTACCAATCAGACCCAACCTTACACCAGAGTAAACCGCCAACTAAACACCTGGTATACATTCGAGGTTAACTTGGGGTTTACACTGGGTTTACTTTTGGAAATTTGTGTCCAGTTTGGGTTTACCATGGATCCACTCAGTATTTACTTTGGGTTTACTCGTGTTTAGTTTTATAGTCCTCTTTAAACATTGAAATGTGAAGCAGACCCATCTTTTATCTAATTATCTTACTGCCTGTAATGCCCACCTCTCGTATATTCGAAATACACATGTAGCGTCTGCCTAAGGGGTCTTTTTACAGGGGTTACTCTCTAGTTTACTCTGGGTTTACTCTAATTAACCTGGAGTTAAACCCGAAAGTAAACCGAGGGTTTAGTCTGGGTTCACTTTCTGTAAGATTGGTACTGTACCCAAGTTTGGTATATCCAACCTTTTTTTTAAATCAATGGGGTGTTTTTTGTAGCAAATGGATTTAGAGCAACGAGAAGAGAATACTGGAGAAGTGTTCAATGAAGATGATGGGGTAAGTTAAGAAAGAATGTCTCTCGTATTCTGTCTCAGATATTTTAATATGAACTATATATATGTAAACAGTATTTGGAGGACACAAGTTAAGGTGTCTGCTTAAGAGGGGTAAAAGAAATTATTAATTATACACCTATAATCTATAATAAAAATATGTAATTAATCCTGTATCTCATACATATTTAGAAAATGGAAGTGTAGAATGGTGAAGATTACCCTGTATTCATTATAACTACAGTACCAATCAGACCCAACCTAACACCAGAGTAAACCTCCAACTAAACACCTGGTATACATTCGAGGTTAACTTTGGGTTTACTCTTGGTTTACTTTTGGAAATTTGTGTCCAGTTTGGGTTTACCATGGATCCACTCAGTATTTACTTTGGGTTTACTCGTGTTTACTTTTAAAGTCCTCTTTAAACATTGAAATGTGAAGCAGACCCATCTTTTATCTAATTATCTTACTGCCTGTAATGCCCACCTCTCGTATATTCGAAATACACATGTAGCGTCTGCCTAAGGGGTCTTTTTACAGGGGTTACTTTAGTTTACTCTGGGTTTACTCTAATTAACCTGGAGTTAAACCCGAAAGTAAACCGAGGGTTTAGTCTGGGTTCACTTTCTGTAAGATTGGTACTGTACCCAAGTTTGGTATATCCAACCTTTTTTTTAACTTAATGGGGTGTTTTTTGTAGCAAATGGATTTAGAGCAACGAGAAGAGAATACTGGAGAAGTGTTCAATGAAGATGATGGGGTAAGTTAAGAAAGAATGTCTCTCGTATTCTGTCTCAGATATTTATACCCCCCGCAAACAAAGTTTGGGGGGGTATATAGGAATCACCTTGTCCGTCCGTCCGTCTGTCCGTCTGTCTGTCTGTCTGTCTGTCCGTCTGTCTGTGTAATCATATCCGGTCCATATCTTTCTTATGGAGAAACATTGGAAGTTTTTACTTCACACAAAGATTGTTTATGACCTAAGGGTGTGTCATGACCTTGACCCAAGGTCATTTGGTCAAGGTCACTGGCAGGAAAAGTGCAAAATTCGTGTCAGGTCCATATCTTTCTTATGGAGAAACATTGGAAGTTCCTACTTCACACAAAGATTGCTTATGACGTAAGGGTGATTCATGACCTTGACCCAAGGTCATTTGGGCAAAGTCAAGGTCACTGGCAGAAAAAAATGCAAAATTCGTGTCCGGTCCATATCTTTCTTATGGGGAAACAATGGAAGTTCTTATTTCACACAAAGATTGCTTATGATTAAAGGGTGTGTCATGACCTTGACCCAAGGTCAATTGAAAAAGTTCAAGGTCATTGTTTCAAAAAAGCTAAATTCTGTCTGTGTCATGTTTTGTATTATTGGAAATATTAGAAGCTAAAAATTAACAGTTTTCAAAAATAAAGCAGTTGTTATTTATAGAAAATGGACAGTGAAATAGATTCATCCAATATTTTCTATAATAGCAAAAATACACGCGTTATGATTTTTTTCTTAGCGGGGGGTATCAATTGTGAGCTTGCTCACAGTACCTCTAGTTTAATATGAACTATATATATGTAAACAGTATTTGGAGGACACAAGTTAAGGTGTCTGCTTAAGAGGGGTAAAAGAAATTATTAATTATACACCTATAATCTATAATAAAAATATTTAATTAATCCTGTATCTCATACATATTTAGAAAATGGAAGTGTAGAATGGTGAAGATTACCATGTATTCATTATAACTACAGTACCAATCAGACCCAACCTAACACCAGAGTAAACCTCCAACTAAACACCTGGTATACATTCGAGGTTAACTTGGGGTTTACTCTGGGTTTACTTTTGAAAATTTGTGTCCAGTTTGGGTTTACCATGGATCCACTCAGTATTTACTTTGGGTTTACTCGTGTTTACTTTTATAGTCCTCTTTAAACATTGAAATGTGAAGCAGACCCATCTTTTATCTAATTATCTTACTGCCTGTAATGCCCACCTCTCGTATATTCGAAATACACATGTAGCGTCTGCCTAAGGGGTCTTTTTACAGGGGTTACTCTAGTTTACTCTGGGTTTACTCTAATTAACCTGGAGTTAAACCCGAAAGTAAACCGAGGGTTTAGTCTGGGTTCACTTTCTGTAAGATTGGTACTGTACCCAAGCTTGGTATTTCCAACCTATTTTTTAACTTAATGGGGTGTTTTTTGTAGCAAATGGATTTAGAGCAACGAGAAGAGAATACTGGAGAAGTGTTCAATGAAGATGATGGGGTAAGTTAAGAAAGAATGTCTCTCGTATTCTGTCTCAGATATTTTAATATGAACTATATATATGTAAACAGTATTTGGAGGACACAAGTTAAGGTGTCTGCTTAAGAGGGGTAAAAATAAGCTAATATCAATTTGACTGCATAAGCTGGATATTAATTTTAAAGAACACTCTATAAAACGTTTTTGTTACCATGCATTATATCAAAGTTTTTGAGGTTTTACAATGAATTTAAAATCTAAACACTTCATGACCTAAAGATGGATTTGAGGTCAAAGGTCAATGCCAGCAATTTTTACTTTTTTTAATAGGTTGTAACACTTTTGTTTCCTGTTGATATCTCAGAAAGCATTTTGTGCTTTTGCAATTAATTAAGATATCATAACTACTTCATTTTAATTTAAAGTCATATACATGTAGATTAATTTCAACTTTAAAATCACTTTTGTTATCCTAATCTTTATGTATAGCATGAATATTTTTGAATTAGTTGTAAAAAATCAGTGCTTAAAGTTAAAAGTTATAGATTTATAAATTTTCTTTGTTTTAGAGATTTGAAGATTCAGCGTTAAAAAGTACCCGAGCTAAACCGAAAAAGGAAGTATGTAGTAGAATGTTGATGTAACAATTTTATGAAGAAAAAGACCATTAGATTAACAAATATTATTACAGTGAAGGATCTTTTATAAAATTTAGAGAGATATTCATCTTTAAGTTTGCTTGCATTAATCATATCTATTCTATTCTTTCAGAGACCAGGTCGAATGTGTGTGTTTTGCAGTAAAATAATTGAAGGAGGAAAGTTGAAAAGGCATATAACAAGTCACAAAAAAACACATGAGGAAGTTGCAGCCATCCTTAAAAAACCAGTTGAAGAGCAAAACAAATGGTTTGAAGAAAAACGTCATGAAGGAATATACAAATACAACATGCATCATTTGGACGATAATGATACCAAATTGATGAGGGAGAGGAAACCAAAAACGCCGGATGAGCTTCGGATGTGCTTGGCATGTAAAAAGTTTTTTTCCAACAGAACGTTTTACAAACACAAAGAAACTTGTAGCAGTCAAGCTCAGCCAGTTAAAACTAAAACACTAAGGCCTCTCGACCTTCACTATAGTGAAGAGTTTGTTTTGAATATCCTGAATAAATTTCGAGATGGTTCTATTGGAAACTTCATAAGAGAGTCCAAGATTGTTCAAACAATTGGATATAAACATTATCTTGCTAGACGATCAGAATCGAGTAAAACTACAGAGGTGAGAAGAGAAGTCATGATGGAAATGAGAGAACTCAGCAGACTGTTCTTTTGTTTCAAGTCTATTGCAGACGAGGAGCTTCCGTTTGAAGAAATGTATGAAAGAAACCATCTGTCAACTCTAAAGGAAGCTTTCTCAACTTTATGCACAGGAGAAGAAGGAGAGAAGTATGGTTTGAAAATGAACTTAAACAGCATTTTCCAAAGAAGCATAAAGATTCTTTTGGGATATTACTCAGAAACACAGCTTGACTCCAAAGTTAAGGAATTGGAGAGGTTCAGAAAAGCGTACAATTTCAACCTTCCTGATATTGTTGGTAAAGCCAGATATCACACAGAGAAGAACTCTTTAAAGAAGGCAAGACTCCCCAAGAGCCTTCCACTTGAAGATGAAATGAGGAAATTGAAACAATTTCTCATTCAAGAAATAGATGACACCGTGGAAAACTTTTCACTTAATCGGTACACATGGCTTCGTTCATTAGTAGTCGCCCGATTAACTCTATATAATGCCAGACGAGGAGAAGAGGGTTCAAGGCTACTGCTTGAGGAATGGTATGATGCCATAAATTCAACCTGGATACCTCAGGAAGCAGTTGAAAGTGTTAAAGATGATGCAGAAAAGTACCTCATTGGCCAATATAAACTAGCATACATGGCTGGGAAAGGGAGAAAGTGTGTTCCAGTTCTGATTCCGAATGATTTGGTAGGGCCAATTGAACTGCTAATATCACACAGGCAGAAGTTTGGGATTGCAGAGACTAATAATTTTTTGTTTGCAACAAAAAGTTCGAGTTCACATTGCTCTGGATGGCATGCAGTATTCACTGTGTGTGAAGCAGTTGGCATATCCTCAGTCACAGCAACAAAAAATAGGCACAGAGTGTCAACAGTTTATGCTACCCTAGATATGTCGGAAAATGACAGAAAAATATTTTATGACCATCTAGGTCATAATGAGGCAATAAATAAGGACAACTATCAGTGTCCTCCAGGAGTGACCGAGGTCTTGCATATGGGGAAGTTTTTGAGCTCGCTAGAAGGTAAAAACATACTTCATACGAAAGTCAGTTTTTTGCATCTTACTTTTAAGTAGCATTACTATGTTAGGTATATCAATTTCGATAAATGTAAATGGAATTGCTTTTCTTTCTCAGATGGCTTACCAGTAGCGGCTCCAGAAAGCCATGAGAAGAAGACAAAGACAAAAGGTAAGAATAGTCAGGATTTTAAAAATATTTTACATGCTTATTATTTGTTAATTTTAAAATTGGTAAACAATATGTGACTTTGCATGTTAAGAAATATATTGATACTAATTCTCTTGATTTTAAACTTAACAGATACTAGAACACAAAGTGCAGAAATTGTTAGTGAAGGAAAGAAGCAAAGAAAAGGTTAGTCTGTAATATACACTTTGCATGAATCCCACTACCAGAGAGAACCTCTTTCGTAGCTCACAGAGATGAAGTCTGGGGGAGCTTATGCTATACCCCCAGTTTTTTTTTTGCTTCGGCGTTCGGATCTGGTTTAAGTTATTGTTGCAGGTCCCGTATTTTAATTATTATTGATTGTGCATCTTGACATACTTACGGACATAAGACTTGTATTCTAAATTTGGGCCATGAATTTCAGATGGTGGAGGAGGTTTTTGGAGCAGGTTAAAGGTTTTGGAGCAGGTGCCCTTTGATTACTATATCCTTGTTATTACTTGTTTTAATTTCACTAAACTTGTATGAATGGTGCATCAAATGATACTCATGCACTGGACAGGCTTGAATGCAAAAGTTTTGGATGCCAAATGAGGTTAATGTTTTTCGAGATAGTTAAAGTTTTTGGAGCAGGTTCCCTTATACCTTGTATCAAACAAAATAATACTATGCTGTATCGTATCATATTGTATTATACGATATAATATCATATTTCATACAACAATATCATATGATACATTATAAAGAGGTGTTGGCGTATTTGATAGCTTCGACTGATTTGGACACGTTAGCTCCGGGTTTGAGTCCGGTCTGTCGCTATTACTGTAACATTGTAACCTTGGGCAAGTTACTTAACTCTACTAGTGCACTCTCTCTACCCAGGGGTTAAATTGGGTACCTGGCTCATGAGACAACCTGGCCATGTGGATAAAAAGCATTAGCGCCGTAGTTTGGCAGCTCTGCTTGTAAGCTCCAAGTTGAGGATCCAGCAGTTGCATTACTTGATACAACAAATGATTACATGTTTGTGCATATTTTCTGGTCTAGATTTAATATGCTTGTAATATCCTTTATTTCTACAAATAAACCAATATGCTGATCTAATATTCTGCAAGTCTCATCAAAATTAAACTCTGTACAAATTTTTTTTATGAGTTTTATGTATAACTTGTGCATATCAATCATTACTATTAAAGTAAAAACAAAGAAAAAGCTTTGAGTTTTTAATACACTTTTTTTTAAAATTTCTATTTCCAAAGACTATCCAGCATTTGAATTTATCTTTTCAGACTCATTTCGCTGGACAGAAGCGAACACGAAAGCTGTAATAACAGATTTTAAGGAGTGGGTAAACACCGAAAAGGGAAACAGTCTACCAAGTTCGTATTTTTTTTCTTTCCATGCTTCAGTGAAAAAATTCTTTGACAAAAGCAATTTTTCTGTAAGTTTATGTTATCTACAACGTTCAGTTGAGACCTTTATTTGAGCATGTAATATGCATACAGTTATGCAAACAGGAAACTTTGCATAGTGACAGTAACTTATGGTTTTTAGCTCACCTGAGCTGAAAGCTCAAGTTAGCTTTTCTGATCAAAATTTGTCCGTTGTCTGTCGTCGGCGTTGTTGTTGTCGTTGGCGGCGTTGTCGTTGTAAACTTTCCACATTTTTTTCTTCTTCTCCCGAACCACTGGGCAGATTTCAACCAAATTTGGCACAAAGCATTACTATGTGAAGGGGATTCAAGTTTGTTCAAATGAAGGGCCACGCCTATTTAAAGGGGAGATAATTGAGAATTATTGAACATTTGTTGGTATTTTTCAAAAATCTTCTTCTCAAAAACTATTCGGCCAGAAAAGCTTAAACTTGTGTGGAGGCATCCTCAGGTAATATACATTCAAGTTTGTTCAAATCATGGTCCTCAGGGGTAGGGTGGGGCCACAATAGGGGGATCAATTTTTACATAGGAATATATAGAGGAAATCTTTAAAAATCTTCTTCTCAAAAACTATTAGGCCAGAAAAGCTCAAATTAAAATGGAAGCATCCTCAGGTAGTGTAGATTCAAGTTTGTAGAAATCATGGTCCCCGGGGGTAGGGCGGGGTCACAATAGGGGGATGAAGTTTTACATCGGAATATATAGAGAAAATCTTTAGAAAATCTTCTTCTCAAAAACTATTAAGCCAGAAAAATTCAAATTAAAATGGAAGCATCCTCAGGTAGTGTAGATTCAAGTTATTCAAATCATGGTCCCTAGTGGTATGGTGGGGCCACAATGGGGGGATAGATTTTTACATACGATTATATAGAGAAAATCTTATTCTCAAAAACTATCAGTCCAGGAAAGCTCAAATTTGAGCAGAAGCATCCTCAGATAGTGTAGCTTTAAGTTTGTTCAAATCATGGTCCTCGGGGGTATGGTGGGGCCACAATTGGGGGATAAATTTTTATACAGGAATATATAGAGAAAATCTTTTTAAAAAATCTTTTAAAAACTATTAGGCCAGGAAAGCTCAAATTGGCGTGTAACCATCCTCAGATAATGTACATGTAGAATCAAGTTTGTTCAAATCATGGTACATTGTACCTAGGGGTAGGGCGGGGCCACGATGGGGGATCATTTTTTATATATAGAGAAAATCTTTAAAAATCTTCTTTTCAAAAACTATTAGGCCAGGAAAGCCCAAATTTGAGTGGAAGTATCCCCAGATCGTATAGATTTAAGTTTGTTTAAATAGTCCAGGGGTAGGGTGAGGGCACAATGGGGGTGAATTTTTACATAGGAATATATAGAAAAAATCTTTAAAAATCTTCTTTTTAAAGACTATTTGGCCAGAAAAGCTTAAACTGGTGTAGAGGCATCCTCGGGTAGTGTAAATTCAAGTTTGCAAAATCACAGTCCCTAGCGGTAGGGCAGGGCCGCGATGGCAGTTTGAATTCTTACATAGGAATATTTAGAAAAAATCTTTAAAAATATTTTAATTTAAAGTCATATACATGTAGATTAATTTCAACTTTAAAATCACTTTTGTTATCCTAATCTTTATGTATAGCATGAATATTTTTGAATTAGTTGTAAAAAATCAGTGCTTAAAGTTAAAAGTTATAGATTTATAAATTTTCTTTGTTTTAGAGATTTGAAGATTCAGCGTTAAAAAGTACCCGAGCTAAACCGAAAAAGGAAGTATGTAGTAGAATGTTGATGTAACAATTTTATGAAGAAAAAGACCATTAGATTAACAAATATTATTACAGTGAAGGATCTTTTATAAAATTTAGAGAGATATTCATCTTTAAGTTTGCTTGCATTAATCATATCTATTCTATTCTTTCAGAGACCAGGTCGAATGTGTGTGTTTTGCAGTAAAATAATTGAAGGAGGAAAGTTGAAAAGGCATATAACAAGTCACAAAAAAACACATGAGGAAGTTGCAGCCATCCTTAAAAAACCAGTTGAAGAGCAAAACAAATGGTTTGAAGAAAAACGTCATGAAGGAATATACAAATACAACATGCATCATTTGGACGATAATGATACCAAATTGATGAGGGAGAGGAAACCAAAAACGCCGGATGAGCTTCGGATGTGCTTGGCATGTAAAAAGTTTTTTTCCAACAGAACGTTTTACAAACACAAAGAAACTTGTAGCAGTCAAGCTCAGCCAGTTAAAACTAAAACACTAAGGCCTCTCGACCTTCACTATAGTGAAGAGTTTGTTTTGAATATCCTGAATAAATTTCGAGATGGTTCTATTGGAAACTTCATAAGAGAGTCCAAGATTGTTCAAACAATTGGATATAAACATTATCTTGCTAGACGATCAGAATCGAGTAAAACTACAGAGGTGAGAAGAGAAGTCATGATGGAAATGAGAGAACTCAGCAGACTGTTCTTTTGTTTCAAGTCTATTGCAGACGAGGAGCTTCCGTTTGAAGAAATGTATGAAAGAAACCATCTGTCAACTCTAAAGGAAGCTTTCTCAACTTTATGCACAGGAGAAGAAGGAGAGAAGTATGGTTTGAAAATGAACTTAAACAGCATTTTCCAAAGAAGCATAAAGATTCTTTTGGGATATTACTCAGAAACACAGCTTGACTCCAAAGTTAAGGAATTGGAGAGGTTCAGAAAAGCGTACAATTTCAACCTTCCTGATATTGTTGGTAAAGCCAGATATCACACAGAGAAGAACTCTTTAAAGAAGGCAAGACTCCCCAAGAGCCTTCCACTTGAAGATGAAATGAGGAAATTGAAACAATTTCTCATTCAAGAAATAGATGACACCGTGGAAAACTTTTCACTTAATCGGTACACATGGCTTCGTTCATTAGTAGTCGCCCGATTAACTCTATATAATGCCAGACGAGGAGAAGAGGGTTCAAGGCTACTGCTTGAGGAATGGTATGATGCCATAAATTCAACCTGGATACCTCAGGAAGCAGTTGAAAGTGTTAAAGATGATGCAGAAAAGTACCTCATTGGCCAATATAAACTAGCATACATGGCTGGGAAAGGGAGAAAGTGTGTTCCAGTTCTGATTCCGAATGATTTGGTAGGGCCAATTGAACTGCTAATATCACACAGGCAGAAGTTTGGGATTGCAGAGACTAATAATTTTTTGTTTGCAACAAAAAGTTCGAGTTCACATTGCTCTGGATGGCATGCAGTATTCACTGTGTGTGAAGCAGTTGGCATATCCTCAGTCACAGCAACAAAAAATAGGCACAGAGTGTCAACAGTTTATGCTACCCTAGATATGTCGGAAAATGACAGAAAAATATTTTATGACCATCTAGGTCATAATGAGGCAATAAATAAGGACAACTATCAGTGTCCTCCAGGAGTGACCGAGGTCTTGCATATGGGGAAGTTTTTGAGCTCGCTAGAAGGTAAAAACATACTTCATACGAAAGTCAGTTTTTTGCATCTTACTTTTAAGTAGCATTACTATGTTAGGTATATCAATTTCGATAAATGTAAATGGAATTGCTTTTCTTTCTCAGATGGCTTACCAGTAGCGGCTCCAGAAAGCCATGAGAAGAAGACAAAGACAAAAGGTAAGAATAGTCAGGATTTTAAAAATATTTTACATGCTTATTATTTGTTAATTTTAAAATTGGTAAACAATATGTGACTTTGCATGTTAAGAAATATATTGATACTAATTCTCTTGATTTTAAACTTAACAGATACTAGAACACAAAGTGCAGAAATTGTTAGTGAAGGAAAGAAGCAAAGAAAAGGTTAGTCTGTAATATACACTTTGCATGAATCCCACTACCAGAGAGAACCTCTTTCGTAGCTCACAGAGATGAAGTCTGGGGGAGCTTATGCTATACCCCCAGTTTTTTTTTTGCTTCGGCGTTCGGATCTGGTTTAAGTTATTGTTGCAGGTCCCGTATTTTAATTATTATTGATTGTGCATCTTGACATACTTACGGACATAAGACTTGTATTCTAAATTTGGGCCATGAATTTCAGATGGTGGAGGAGGTTTTTGGAGCAGGTTAAAGGTTTTGGAGCAGGTGCCCTTTGATTACTATATCCTTGTTATTACTTGTTTTAATTTCACTAAACTTGTATGAATGGTGCATCAAATGATACTCATGCACTGGACAGGCTTGAATGCAAAAGTTTTGGATGCCAAATGAGGTTAATGTTTTTCGAGATAGTTAAAGTTTTTGGAGCAGGTTCCCTTATACCTTGTATCAAACAAAATAATACTATGCTGTATCGTATCATATTGTATTATACGATATAATATCATATTTCATACAACAATATCATATGATACATTATAAAGAGGTGTTGGCGTATTTGATAGCTTCGACTGATTTGGACACGTTAGCTCCGGGTTTGAGTCCGGTCTGTCGCTATTACTGTAACATTGTAACCTTGGGCAAGTTACTTAACTCTACTAGTGCACTCTCTCTACCCAGGGGTTAAATTGGGTACCTGGCTCATGAGACAACCTGGCCATGTGGATAAAAAGCATTAGCGCCGTAGTTTGGCAGCTCTGCTTGTAAGCTCCAAGTTGAGGATCCAGCAGTTGCATTACTTGATACAACAAATGATTACATGTTTGTGCATATTTTCTGGTCTAGATTTAATATGCTTGTAATATCCTTTATTTCTACAAATAAACCAATATGCTGATCTAATATTCTGCAAGTCTCATCAAAATTAAACTCTGTACAAATTTTTTTTATGAGTTTTATGTATAACTTGTGCATATCAATCATTACTATTAAAGTAAAAACAAAGAAAAAGCTTTGAGTTTTTAATACACTTTTTTTTAAAATTTCTATTTCCAAAGACTATCCAGCATTTGAATTTATCTTTTCAGACTCATTTCGCTGGACAGAAGCGAACACGAAAGCTGTAATAACAGATTTTAAGGAGTGGGTAAACACCGAAAAGGGAAACAGTCTACCAAGTTCGTATTTTTTTTCTTTCCATGCTTCAGTGAAAAAATTCTTTGACAAAAGCAATTTTTCTGTAAGTTTATGTTATCTACAACGTTCAGTTGAGACCTTTATTTGAGCATGTAATATGCATACAGTTATGCAAACAGGAAACTTTGCATAGTGACAGTAACTTATGGTTTTTAGCTCACCTGAGCTGAAAGCTCAAGTTAGCTTTTCTGATCAAAATTTGTCCGTTGTCTGTCGTCGGCGTTGTTGTTGTCGTTGGCGGCGTTGTCGTTGTAAACTTTCCACATTTTTTTCTTCTTCTCCCGAACCACTGGGCAGATTTCAACCAAATTTGGCACAAAGCATTACTATGTGAAGGGGATTCAAGTTTGTTCAAATGAAGGGCCACGCCTATTTAAAGGGGAGATAATTGAGAATTATTGAACATTTGTTGGTATTTTTCAAAAATCTTCTTCTCAAAAACTATTCGGCCAGAAAAGCTTAAACTTGTGTGGAGGCATCCTCAGGTAATATACATTCAAGTTTGTTCAAATCATGGTCCTCAGGGGTAGGGTGGGGCCACAATAGGGGGATCAATTTTTACATAGGAATATATAGAGGAAATCTTTAAAAATCTTCTTCTCAAAAACTATTAGGCCAGAAAAGCTCAAATTAAAATGGAAGCATCCTCAGGTAGTGTAGATTCAAGTTTGTAGAAATCATGGTCCCCGGGGGTAGGGCGGGGTCACAATAGGGGGATGAAGTTTTACATCGGAATATATAGAGAAAATCTTTAGAAAATCTTCTTCTCAAAAACTATTAAGCCAGAAAAATTCAAATTAAAATGGAAGCATCCTCAGGTAGTGTAGATTCAAGTTATTCAAATCATGGTCCCTAGTGGTATGGTGGGGCCACAATGGGGGGATAGATTTTTACATACGATTATATAGAGAAAATCTTATTCTCAAAAACTATCAGTCCAGGAAAGCTCAAATTTGAGCAGAAGCATCCTCAGATAGTGTAGCTTTAAGTTTGTTCAAATCATGGTCCTCGGGGGTATGGTGGGGCCACAATTGGGGGATAAATTTTTATACAGGAATATATAGAGAAAATCTTTTTAAAAAATCTTTTAAAAACTATTAGGCCAGGAAAGCTCAAATTGGCGTGTAACCATCCTCAGATAATGTACATGTAGAATCAAGTTTGTTCAAATCATGGTACATTGTACCTAGGGGTAGGGCGGGGCCACGATGGGGGATCATTTTTTATATATAGAGAAAATCTTTAAAAATCTTCTTTTCAAAAACTATTAGGCCAGGAAAGCCCAAATTTGAGTGGAAGTATCCCCAGATCGTATAGATTTAAGTTTGTTTAAATAGTCCAGGGGTAGGGTGAGGGCACAATGGGGGTGAATTTTTACATAGGAATATATAGAAAAAATCTTTAAAAATCTTCTTTTTAAAGACTATTTGGCCAGAAAAGCTTAAACTGGTGTAGAGGCATCCTCGGGTAGTGTAAATTCAAGTTTGCAAAATCACAGTCCCTAGCGGTAGGGCAGGGCCGCGATGGCAGTTTGAATTCTTACATAGGAATATTTAGAAAAAATCTTTAAAAATATTCTGGGAAAGTTTTTGGTCCAAAACTCAGTACTTTGTTTGAAAGCACAGGCTATGCAGATTTAAGTTTGATGAAACCATGATTCCCTAGAGAAAAGTGGGGCCACGAAATAGGGGGGGGGGTATATAGGAATAGAGAAAATCTTCTTACAGGTACAACAACAAAAGGGGCTTGGTATTTACCAAAAAAAAAGATGTGGATAAAACTTAGCAGACTTTGAATTTTTTTTTGCAATATCTACTGTACTTAGTTGTCAAGATATTATGATACTGAACTGCTAATTTGATCAGAGTTAAGGCAATTGTTGCTCAGGTGAGCGATGTGGTCCGTGGGCCTCTTGTTTTACATTACACACACTTTACATATATTATAGAATTAAATATTACATGTAGATATACTAGTATTCTTATATGACGCAATGCACTTTAAATTTCATAAAGTTATGTGTTCTTTCAGGTAAAACATGTCTGGAGGAGTACTTAAGCAGATCGACATCCCTTGCTTGCACAGTTCTGCAACTCAGAACAAAAATTATGAATGAGCAGAACAAAAGAAAAAAGAATCATTCCAATCGATTAAAAAAACTTTCTTTTTAG
The DNA here is from genome assembly GCF_963853765.1 of Magallana gigas. Taxonomy (NCBI): domain Eukaryota; kingdom Metazoa; phylum Mollusca; class Bivalvia; order Ostreida; family Ostreidae; genus Magallana; species Magallana gigas. Next base: position 69,106,551 of record NC_088853.1, on the reverse strand, counting down.
ATTTTTTATAACAAAACTTTCAATCAAATACCTTTGTTTACTCCTTTTTAGCTAACCTGAGCTGAAGCTCATGTGAGCTTTTCAGATCACTTTTTGTATGACGTCTGTCAACTTTCACATTTTCAACTTCTTCTCTAGAACCACTGGGCTAATTTCAACCAAACTTTGCACAAAGAAACCTTTAAATGGCTTTCAAATATGGTCAAATGAAGGACTAAGTCCCATTTAAAAGGGAAATGATTTTTATTTTACATATCATATTTTAAACAAATCTTCTCGAAAACCATTTGGTTGGAAAAGCTGAAACTTGTGTCGAAGCATCCTCAGTCATGTAGATTCAAGTTTGTTTAAATCATGTTCCAAGGGGGTAGGGTTGAGCCACAATGGGATAATATATAAGTATTTATATAAGTAATATATAAAGACAACTCTTCCAAAACCTTTTTCTCAAAAACCAAAAGGTCAGACAAGCTGTAATTTGTGTTGAATTTTGATTAAATCAGGATGCTCAAGGTTAGGGAGGGGTCAAGATGGGGGGGGGGGTCAAATTTTTACATAAGATTATATCGAGAAAAAATCTTTAAAAATCTTTTTCTTTTAAATTTTTTTCTTCTCAAAAGCCATGTTGTGACTTATGTTGAAGAATTATCAGGTAGTGCAAATTTCATCATGTTCAAATCATGATTATGATCTTGAGGGTATAATTAGGTCACAATAGGGGGGGGGGGGGTGGTATAATTACCTAGGAAATAATTCTGATTCTCCAAAACTCAAATGTTATTTGTATTTGTTATTTGTTATTCATATGGTATTGCTTATAACCAATCATCTTGACCTTTATGATTCTCAGTTGTTCTCAACTGTGGCCCCTGAGCTACACAATGTGTTCAAAGTTTGATGTTATGAACTGTTCTTCTTGATCTTCTGGAGAAATGAAATGCTCAACATGTAGTTAATTGATGATAAAATCATCAACTTTCGAAAGAAGCTCAATGTATAGCACAATAAAATGTGTTTTAAAAATCTATTTTCCTACATTGTTCAGATATTTTCTAAATGGCCGTATAAAGCTGATTTCATCATTGATGTCGTTGCTCAAGTGAGCGATGTGGCCTATGGACCTCTTGTTTGGAAATTATCTTGGTCACTTTTCAAACCAAATTTAAATTCTGCCTGTTATTCTAACAAACATTGAAGATAGCTACATGTTTGATGTTTAAATGTTTCTTCACATAGATTTTACAAGCAAATTATTCCCCATCAAATCCCATTTCAATTTTTTGCACAACTGATGGCAATTAATAAAGTTTGCTTGATTATCATATACAATGTAGAGATCTAGAAGTTGCATTATGTCTTTGTATTACATATTGTTTTTAAATTAATTTAACTATAGGAAACAAAAATTAAACACACTTCCTTGATTGTGTTTCAGAAATATTACATAGTTGTTTTGAGGCAAAGAAGTAAAAAACCAGGCCCGTGGAGTGCATTGGTTTTTTTGTTGACATAATCTTTTAAGGAAAAACTACTGTGGTGTTAAACATCTATTAATTATTATGAGAATGTTGTGCATGTACCTGGGTTTAATTTATTCATATACCAACGATTAGAACTAATGTTTATGAATATGCATAGTTGAGTTAATATAAATGTTTTCATGTTTACATGAAATACATGTAGTTAAGTATTTACTGTTAATTAGAATATAGTGACTCCTAAAATTAATTTAAACTTACTAAACTATTAAAATGGATTAGTACAACCGTACAAAGTGTTTGTTTTTTTTAAACTCTGTAGTCCGTTAGAGTTTAAGCTGTATCTTTAAAATTTTAATACATTTAATTAAAAAAATAATTCTTATATTTTATACAATAATGGAGGTAATAATGAATTAGATTTATTTTAGTTATTGAGCATGTTATCAATATGTGTATAATTATGATACATGTACTTATATCATTGCTTCAGTTGTTTCGGTAACTGTGTTGATCTGTTTACAACATAAGTGCATATCAAATCAAAATACAATATCATGCAGTAATTTTCATGTCCAGAACAAATTAAAATGAGATATCATGTTAGTTTCATTTGTAATACTAGTTCATTTTTAATGTTCTCATCTGTTATATATATATTTCTGATCATCGGTGTTTTAATATTAAAAATATTAAAACTTGGAATCGCTTTTCTTGTCATTCATAAGAGGTTTGTTATTACATGTACCAGTGTACAATTTAAATAAAATTATTATTTTAAGTTAAAAATTATAAAGTTATTTCCTTTAAAAAATAGTAATGATGTTGTGACTTCTTCATCAAGTTTTAATGATTCTAATATTAATCAGTTAATTTAGATTTGAATAAATTTTTTACCTATGACTATATAAAATATAAATTTTTAAACAGATTTGCTGGCACAACCGCACAATATACACTTAAAAATGTGTTAAGAGATGAATACGACATTGCTTTAAAATAAATACTATACAATTAAGGTAGGAGTTAGGTTACCAAAAAATAATGTTTGTAGAATGCAATTGCTTTTGCATTTTAATTAACACTATTGAATGTATATTAATTTACTAAAATTACTACTATTTATATTATTGTCTGCCTGATAGGCATTTCAAATATTAATATATGTCTACCTTATATTGTATTTATATAATGTCAGCTTAAAGTCTACTACATGGTTTTGAAAAATTAGGCAGACCTCTTAAAATGTATATCTCTTTGGATGCAATATATCTTAACAACAGTCTACCAATGAACATACTTTTGTGTTTTAATAGCTTGTTGAGATGGACAATGAATAATATTGAGATTTAAAAAAAACTATATATGTCTGCCTAAGTATGGTTTTTTAGCCATGTCCGCCTATTGGTGAAAGCAGGTATATATATATATATATATATATATATATATATATATATATATATATATATATATATATATATATTTAAAACAAAACAATATGTTGATAAAGTTAATTTGTACTACAATTAAGTTTTCATGTTCTTACACATGGTAAGATACATTTTAGGGGGCAATGGAGACATTTAGTAACACTATCTACTACAATTATATTTTAGGTGTTTAATTCTCTCTAAATATTTTTGATTTCCGAAATAATAGAGTCAAAACTTATTATGGAAAGAGTTTTTGCGCATTTTTATTGACGGTTTGTAATAAACAATATAATATAGAATGAGATTGTTTTCTTTAATTTTCATTTGTTTATTTATTTATTTCTTATTTTTTAAGGACGAAGTCAGAATAATATCTTTTATTTTACAACAATTTGCACGTACTCTAAATAATTGAAATTGTCAGATAAAACATGATGCTATATAAACTCAATTTTAATTTTTTCTTCGGAATTGACATCCGAAAAGACATAATTTATAAAAATTGATCCACACCAGTTGGTCTTGTTCCTAAGCTTTATACTTTAAGTACTCACAATATATAAAAATATATTAACATCATCACTGCTTAGCAAAAACTTTGAACACTTTAAATTAATAAAGACAAATCTTGTGTATTTAAGTTTTGTGTATATTGATGTATGCATCATAAAAAATAATAAACATTTCTTAAATAACAAATAGTTAATATCACCTACATCTAATAAAAAAAATGTTATTTTCAATTGAAGGTTGAGAGAAGAAATAAATGTTCTACATTACGCTCGTCGACAACAAGGTATACTAACAATCCATACAAGTAATGCAGAAGTAGGTGATTGGATAAGTCATACTTACATCGTTTGTTGTCGTAAAGCAAGTTGAATAAAGTTAAATTTAGGCCGTGCAATTACTTTTTTTATATTAATTTGATGATCAAAAAATGCTGGAATAAAAAGCAACCCCCTAACAAAAAAAAAATTAATCATTAACCAAAAAAAAAGTAAACAACACCATCAACGCCAAAAAAAAAAAATATTTAAAGTTTTAATTGTTTTTAAACCGTTTAAGTTAAACAACATATACTATATTCCATTAATCAACAGATATCCTCACTTTCTTTTTAAATAAATAAGTTTGATATTAATCAGTCGTCTAACTTAAACTCCCAACAGTTTTTTAAAAAAATGAAATATTGAGGCATGAAACCGTCTATATAAATCAAAGCAATCTAATGACTTGATTTCAATCCACCACAGCGTATTCCAGGAAACTATGAAGAAATCGTCTGTATGGTCCTAAATATATTCAGTTGAATAACATTTAGTATAGAATTATGATCATAGCATTTATTTATTGACCAATTGGGGCGTCATTCGTGTAACAAAGGTGTATTTTTTTAATTAAGGACTAATAAATCAAAATGTAATATCATAACTAAATAAACAATAAATAAATAAATGTTAAGAAGGTATAACACTTTTAATATATACTGCGAAGTTCAAAGTTAAAAAGCGTAGGGTGTATTTATATTCATTTTATGAGAGACACCATCACTAAGTTGCTTACAAAAACATAAATTATTCATAAACTTAGGAAATGATCAACTATTAAACAGTTGAAGAAGCAGAAAAACATATAATCAAAAACAATTCATTAACACTTACCCACGATACACTGGGTGTATTATCCCCGGCTGCTTTATATATACTTTGAAACACTATACATAACTCAATAACGTGTAGGTTTGCGCAAATGTATTAAATTGAAAACTAATCGAGGTCATTCAGATTTTTGTAGACAAGAAATTGTGAACATTCTGGTATACACTGAATATTAACGTATTGTATTTTATGATAATATGCATTATTTACAAAATTATTTACTCATGATACACTGGTGGTATTGTCCCAGGCTGGTTTATGCGTACTTGGTAACTCCTACACAAACTCGATATACTCGATAGCATCCAGTTTTGCGCAAATGTATAAATTAAAAATAAATTTAGGTCATTCAGACCTTTACAAAATTAAAAAGTTCTGTATATACTGAATATTAACGTATAAGGCTGCATGAGACTACCTACATCAAACCACACAGAGGAACGATGTAAACAAATCACGGCATATGATGTAATAAACAAAAACAGCCTTAGTACCTTTTTATACCAACAGATTAATGTAAAAAAAAAAAAAAAAAAAATTGGGAATTTCTTCTGTTATTGATAAATGTGTTAAGTATTGAAAACATATATGATTTCATTATTACTTGTTATTAATGGAGTTTTTTTCATTCAATAATATTTTGCGCTGAATTGAAACTTTATTAATTGAATTGAAATGATAGTTTGATAACGGCATTACTTTTATGGTTTAAAAAAATAATTGCTAAATTAAAAAAGCATGTTTGTGAAAAAAAAAAAAATTCACAGAAGTATCTTTTCAAGCCAGGACGGCAGCCATAATCCCATGAACCACTGACATTGTCACAGACATCACACGTGTAACTGTTGATACATGTCTTAGAACAGTCTTGTCCAAAATATCCAACGGGACAAGCTTGCAAAATGTATAATATAATATATATCTATATATCTTTCTATCTATCTATCTAGTATCTATCTAGTATCTATTTATCTATGCTGGGGTTTAAAGGAAGCATATGGAATATGAGTTACATGCAATTCTTTTTCACAAATCGCATACAATTTTTTTCACAAATTAAATTTTATTACATAAACGGACGTCATAACTGAAAAGTTGAATGTCTTGTATATGTCAGAAAACTTTATGAACAGTTTCAAAATATAAGTAATTTAAAAATTCTAATAAAGTGTCTTAGTGTAATTTATTGGAAATGGAACAAATGAATATTGGAAGAAATGTGAATTTTATTAATCGTTTAGTTAAAAGTATGTAATTTTGCTTTATTTCTCGGCCAGACTTTCCTCTGTCGTCGTTTACGATATAACTATCCGACTAGGACAACACTACTCCGTATATATTTAACTTCAAATTATACATGTCCTAATAGTGTGATTAATGCTCAGCTTGAAAAGTGCTGCTAGAATCTCGTGTTTTGTTTTTCTTTGATGCAACATAGCGTTTTCTGTGCAAAAGTTACGAAGGTTTATTGAGAACGAGATGCAGCGGTAACCTATTTTTTTTTAATTTATATATGGATATTATGAAGAAATAAATAAAATTTAATGGTCCATAAAATGTTTTCTATAACAACATTCTTCGCTGATTAGCTATTAATTTTCGAATTCTTTTATGATTTAGAAAGATATTCTCAAAAACAAACTTATGTTTATTAACACTGAGCAAATGAAACAAAACACTTACGAGTTTTACACAAGTCCCCTTGATAACCAGCATCACATCCAGTCAAACATGTTCCATCGATATTGGAACACTGGTTTAGGTCACGACAGTGTCCACATGTTTCACCGCATTCAGAACCATACAACCCTCTGTCACATGGTACAAATAATGTTCATTCTCTTAAAGTTTAGATGTTCTTTGTATTATAAATCTATTTTCAATCAAAATATTTTACATGAGTAACTACTCACGAGTTTTACAGAAGTCCCCTAGAAAACCAACATCACATCCAGTCAAACATGTTCCATTGATATTGGAACAATGGCTAACAACGCGGCAGTGTCCACATTTTTCTTTGCATTTGGTTCCAGAAAATCCTTCGTCGCAAGCTATAAAACAATTTAGTTTAAATATTTACACGTATTCGGAAATCAACAGTCAAACTATGAGTTAATACTCTGATATTTAGAGCATAATACATGGCAACATCTGTATCACATCCCATATTGACCCGAGAATCCAATATCAGCCCGAGGGCATCTAATATACATGGAGCAAATATTACAAAACATGTGTACAAAGCCCGTGTGTTAGCAGGTTACTTTTTTCTGCACAGTGGCATCCTTCATATTCCGGAAAAGACCAAACATTTAGGCTGACTATTGTGAAAATATTTTTAGCATTTGTACCTTTAAACTACTAAAGAACTAAGTTGGATATTTTAAAACAATGCCATTAATACTTCAGATTTTAACTAATGTAAACTAATAAAAAGAAACTTGGATTTCAGAGTGTTTTAAACAATTATTTTCAATATAATTAAACGTTACACTAGTTTTTTAAGCGTTCATTCATTAAATGTGTTAAAAAATCACGTACATGTAACTGGATATTCATTCTTTCTTAGTAGTCAATGTGTTAACTTTCCTATCAATCTATAGCAAGTGCATGACCCCGGCGCGAAGTGCTGGCAAGAATAGCGAGCTCTAAAAACTAGTGCGAAAATAGAAACAAAACCAAACTATCTGCTACCGAAGTGCCTAATGGTCAAAACATTAACCATCAGCTCTACCTAAAAATTTTAAATATGATTTGTTCAGCTGTAAACTTCATTTTTCTTAATAAAAAATCCATACATTTTATCATTTAAATGTGTGATTTTCCTTAATTCTTTTATATATAGCTTTTCTTCTGAAGGAGATTAAAATAGTCTAAAAATGGCCACGACCATCGACCCTCTTAAATCTATTCATAATTTATCTAGTATTCAAAACGTGTTATGACGTGAATTCAGCTTATACCTAATGGTAAGTTTTATCGTGTGTTTTTGAGCATTTAATGTTTTCTATACAAGCACAGTGAAAAATATAAACTGAATGTTAACATTAATTAATTTCTACACATAACTTTTTGCAGAATTAAACACAAAATATCCTAGATAATTTTACAGTTTGAAATTGCGTATAAATATTACTGAAGGATTTTTGTTTGCATACGTCGCACTGTTAATTGCAAAGATTTTAAATGTAAAAACTCTAGCCGTACAATGTTAATCAAATTTTGTTTTCCTTAGAGTTGCACATAGACAGTTTTACCTAGTTCACATCGGTAACCTTTATATCCAGGTTTACAGCCCTGACAGGTGCCCGTCTCTATGTGACAGTACTGACAGTTAACGTCTGGACAGGGGAGGGCACTGTTTGACCCGTAACATCCGGTAACAGGACAACCTTTGATATGAATAAGATACTTAAGGGTAAAAATATGGTATACAAATATGCACCATGCGATAAAGCAATTTTTTTTTAAATGCATGCATGGTTTATATCAGATTTCAATGTACAACCGTGTGGGTTTAAAATGGACAGTTACATAAGACGGTCTTTGGTTACTTTAATCCACAGCTTTTTTAGCGTTTTGTTTTTAAATTGCAATTAGATTCTTATCGTGCGAGGAAAAATACAAACACTGAGACTTTCACCGACAAACAAAGGACCATATGTCATCAGTCTGTTAATTTTAATTGATATAACCCGTCATGTACCTTAACTAATTCTGAACATAATTTGAAGGCGGTATAACAGTACACCCACCGTACACCTCCACTTCACAGAGGTCACTGAAGACACTATCAGAGTAGTTCTCAGGATAGGTAACTACTGTTAGTCTCTCGTTGTAGTAGATGACGTACTGTCCATGTACAGGGCAGGTGGTGGTGAAGACAGCAGGTATTGTGTCCAGTGTAAAGTTGTCGTCCTTGTAACACAGTGTTCCCTGTAGTCTGTCTGTTGTATTGGAGATGTACACCGAGAAACCAAGGAAATACTTAGTGATGACATTAGAAGGACCTGCATAAAATGTTAATCAATTATTGATGGACGTACATAATAATGTAGCTAGACAAACAAAGTTTAACAAACATATGGTATTAAAGACAACTTATGATTTCGTATATATCACTGGGAAAATTAAGGTGTCTCTATATATCCTGGTGACAATAACACTTAAATGCTCTAGATGATAAAAAAGCACTTTATTTGAACTTTAGGTCGGTATGGGTGATTTCTATGAATCCAAAAACTACACCCGAACAATTCAAAACCTAATTCATCTCTTTCGACATTGGTGTATAACACAATATATAATAATTGAAAACAATAGAAATTAGCAGTTAAGCACAAGCGACATATGCCATAGAGTAAAACTTCAATGTGAGTGAGCCACTTAAATCAAAGGTGAGGTGTAAGAGTTATTGAAAAAATAATTAAGCAATTATAACTGGAGTGAATTATTGTTTGTACAAAGGGAAAGGTACATTTATGAATAGCTAACAGTAACTCAAATTCCACTCCATGATATTTCTATACAAGAGGGTACCCAGTATTGTGGTTGTTGTATTTTTCAAACGTTGTAAAACATTTGAATGGTTTGCAGTAAAATTAGATTACTACAGTACCATTTTGTGTTTAATTTGCTTGTTTAGCTTAAAAAGAAAAAAAACAAAACAAAAACAAAACAAAAAAAACCCACATAAGATGATTGGTATTTCAGACATTCTGTTTTACTGTAGTCTGTCTATTGTATTGATGAGTAGAAAGTAATCGCTCACGGCACTGTTGACATTAAATGAATTTGCAGTAAACATCAAAAACTAAAAACTGACCAGCCAGGAAGGGCCCCGCTATGACAATTAATGTAGAGAAGTGAAAAAAAAACTTTGAATTCCATCCTCTTTATATTAACAATGATGAAAAATATATGCCCGGCATAAGATGTAAAGAACTGCAATATATAGGATCTCATGATTTGTAGTTGGATATGATTTTCATCCAACAATTAAAGTGTTAATCTGAGGGGTAAAAATATAAGGGTGCAGGTCATGGAATGAGAGTTTAATTTGATTACATATTTAAAAAAAAATGAAAGTTATAAGTAACAACTGTATTTTAAAAATTTCAAGATAATTCCTGAATGTCCAAAAATTCTAAATAGTAACCTTGTATCTGCATAAAAGAGGGATAACCTCATGTCTTAAAAAAAAAACAAAAAAAACAAAAAAAAAACAACATGTATTTAAAAAAGATTTAAACAGGTTTTTTTTATAAAATGCAAACCTTTAGTGAATGCAAATACATTGTATCACCCAGGGTTGACCTCTACTTCAAAACAAACATCAGTTGCAGACAAAGGTGTTCATTAATCTTCATATGATAGATAGAGATAAGCCTCTAAATTTTCTGCAGCAGGCAAGATAATTAATCCCAGTGGATTAATTGTTCTGCTCTCTCATCCTTTTCTTCTAAATTTACAATAAGATTTTTTTTTTCAGAAATGACAGAATGGAGTTATTATCTGATTACCTGTTAAAATTAACAGCATTAAGACAGAAAAAAATAAATTAAATAATTAAAAAATAAAATAGTGAAAAAGGATATCTTAATATATATAATGATTTTAGAATTCAATAAAATTATCATAAATCATTGTGTACGGTATTTTAACCAAAATAAAGTATGAATATTAATATATTTTAAATCCATATTTCAAATAATGTACACAATACTACACATCATTCAAAATTGACCTTAACTTTAAAACAAAGTTCATTTGCAGACACAGGCAGTGCAGTAATTAATCTTAATGTGACAGATAAAGATAAAGCTTAGGAGTTTCTTCCTGTTGAAGGTTAATTAACCCCAAAGGACAAATATTGCACAGCCTTCCAAGTATACAATGGTAACAATCTCAGAAATTATCTCTCTTTGCCCATTCATTCTTATGCATAGTTAAGGAATCTACTCCACCACCCCAGCTCCAAACCAAAAGACATAGAGAACCACACTTAGCATCAAAATATGTATTTCTGTCTACTGAACTACTATACCAAATTCGAACTTGATTGGGCAACCATAAAAAAAAAGTTATTAGAAAAAAAAACAGAAAATGTGGACGGAAGAGTGACAGACGGACAGACAGAAGGACGGACAGATTGATTACAATAGGGGACCAGCAAATCCTTGCGGGGCCCTAATAATATTTATTTCTTCTTTTATATTTTGTTATTAATAAAGGTAGATAATTATTGAAGTTCCTAAATCGCATTCGTTGTATTAGAGACGTGCAAAATATGTTTATATAATTAACCTTACATGTAGGAGACAGAATAAGAAAACTACCTTTAGAAAATGAGTGGCTGCTTACAAAAAGCAGATCTTAACATCCATCAACTCATACTGAATATTCGCGGGTTGGTCATAAAGAAGTCTTTCGTCCTAAAGAAGCTTTTAATTTAAGAACAAACGGTTTGTATTCAGTATCATACCTTTACTGATTCACACCAAGGTTCTCACAAGAGCAGTGCATGTCCTTTATCGTGCCAACACCTACTGAGACACTGGGCCTATTATTCGTTGCATATTTATTTGTTAAGATTCTAACACACTATTATCTCTAGGTAAAATTGCACTTTCAAAGATATCCGTGCAGAAATGTTTTGTAGAAATAGCTTATTTCATGATAAATGGTGGACTTTAATAATACTAATTTACATGTAATAGTAAGAAATTCCTTGTACATTTCATAGACATTAACAACTTACATATAGCAGATGTTTAAACACAGTTTAGATTTCAGTTGTTCAACATCCATCAAATGATACTGAGTATTAACACCTATCTAAAAAAGAAGCAGAGTACCCAAGGAGAACGTTCTGTTTTCATTGTAAACCATTTCTTCACACCGCGGCTTACAAGAGAAGTGAGGGTCCTTTATCGTGCTGACACCTACCGTGACACTGGACATATCTAACGTTAAATGGTTACGGTATTGATCTATTTCTATTTCAGTAGTTATAACAAGTGGATTTTAGGTTTAAGCATGTTGCATTATTGATAATTTTAATAGCGATGTGATATAGTGTCGTAATAACCAGATGTTTATCCGACGCATTTATATAGTAATATAAATTTACATCGTTCAACATTTCATAAAATACCTAGTGTGCTTGATTTTTTTATTTTATTTTAATGTTGATATTACTAACAATAATCATTAACACAAATTCATCATCTTGTTGGACGGAGAGTTGAATTTTTGTTGAGGTTGTGAAGATGTAATTATACCCCCGCTCCGAAGGAGAGGGGGTATACTGTTTTACCCTTGTGTGTCTGTCTGTCCGTCCGTCCGTCTGTCTGTCTGTCTGTCCGTCCGTCCGTCTGTCTGTCCGTCCGTAACACAAATTTCTGTCGCATTTATCTCAGCAACTATTTATCGCAGATGCTTGAAATTTTAACACAGTGTTTGTTAAGGCATGTCAAATCGTGGGATATATTTTTGTACCAATTTTGGACGCCAACTTCCTGTTAAATGACGACTTTGCTTATTTTTTAACCAACATTTTCAAACAAATTCTCGTCAAAGAATTCTCAGCAACTGTTTATCGCAGATGCTTGAAATGTTTACACAGTATTTGTATAGGCATGCCATATCGTGGGTTATATTTTTGTACCAATCAGACGTCAACTTCCTGTTAAATGACGACTTTGCTTATTTTTTAACCAAAATTTTCAAACAAATTTTCGTCAAAGAATTCTCAGCAAATATTTATTGCAGATGCTTGAAATTTTTACACAGTGTCTGTTAAGGCATGCCGTATCGTGGGATATATTTTTGTACCAATCGGACGTCAACTTCCTGTTAAATGAGTACTTTGTTTTTTTTAGCCAAAATTTTCAAACAAATTTTCCTCAAAGATTTCTCAGCAACTGTTTATCGCAGATGCTTGAAATTTTAAGACACTATTTGTTTAGGCATGCTATATTGTGGGATATATTTCTGTACCAATCGGATGCCAGCTTTCTGTTAAATGTCGACTTTGCTTATTTTGCATATTCACATCAGAGCGGGGGTATCACTAGTGAGCATTGGCTCACAGATATCTTGTTCTAGAGGTTAAATTTCATGAAAAGAATTTAGTGAAGATAAGTTTCACACACTTTGGGGTTTTATATGATAGTGTTTCATACGTGTAACGTATTGATGTATCGTCGTATTTTATTTCAGAACACAATATTCTGATAAACTTTTATACTCTTATTAGAATTGGGGTGAGATGCTCGGCTAAACACTAAATGTATCGATACAGCTATAGTTGAAGGATATTTATATCTTACTGGACTCTTAGTAATTGGGACATTACCCCATGTTTTATCGTTTGTCATGAAATAGATGGTGATGTGGTGGATGCTGTGGATGGTGGTCAGGTTCACCCACCAGGTGGCGGTTTGTCTATAATCTGATACAGCACATTGACTTCCACCACCATTCAGGTCTGATTTACGTCCGTCTACAGCGTTACTGGCGTCATATGTGTCGTAATCTCCAAAAAAATCGAATGGGTACTGTTGGTATGCTGGTTTGTTGAGGGCGACATTAACTGTTTCAAAGAAGAAAAAAAAACCTTGTTAAACAAAGATAAGCTACAGTTCGTTAAAAAAAAGAAATGTATATCAATATGGAAATTGGAAATGGAATTTTTTTTTATTAGTCATTACATTTCTAAATGAATCCTTTACTTATTACAATCATATGTATAACAACATCATTTAAAGGTACATTAAACAGGACGATTTTGATAAAAAGATATATGCATTCAGATTTTTTTTTCGTTTTTGCGGGCATTGTTTTTTTTTTTAATTTACATTGAACACAATGACTGCATCGTGTATTGTTTTATATCATCAGTATATAAAATAATTAAAATTTTTCGAGTTGATCACGTGCTGTGAATGAAATATTTTAAATATATTTTAAAAAACCAATCAAAAATTTCAACAGATGTTTATTACAAAACCACGGACACTCATCAGTATCTAAATTTTAAATCCTGTCACCCTACGCACACCAAAAGAAATATCCCGTACAATTTATCAAGAAGAATTTGCACTATTGTTAGTGAAGAAAAAACCAAAGATCGAAGATTGATGGAATTAATTGCTCAAAATTATCCCGAAAAAAACTAATAGATTCGGCCAAAAAAGAAGCAAAGAAAATACCACAGAATATACTCAGAACAACCAGAAAAAAGGAAAAAGATTCATTTTTAATTCCTTTTGTTACAACCTACAATCCCAAACATTTTAATATATTTCAAGAAGCAAAAAGGAATTTTTCTATCATTGAGCGGGATCAAGAACTTCAACAACTAATTAAAAAATCTGACCTACTCCATAGCCAAAGACAACCACCAAATCTGAAGAAAATATTAACAAGAGCAAAATTTCATTCAACACCAGAAAAATATGTTGTTTCCAAATGCGGAGATTCCAGGTGTGGCACGTGTCCTTTCCTAAAGACAGGAGATTCTATTTGTTTTAAATGTGGCAAGACTTTTTATGTTAATGAAAATATGTCGTGTAAATCCAAAAATCTGCTTTACTGTATTACATGTAACCACTGTGGCGAAAATTACATCGGCCAAACCGGAACACAACTTACCGCCCGCATGCGCGTCCATCGCCAACAGATCAATGATCCCAGTACCAGAGATGTGCTAAGGGAGATTATAAAGTATTCCCATTTTATAAACTTAAAACCGATTCAACCGCCATGAGACTTGTGAAAGAGAACTATTTTATTAAATTATTTTCCCCAAAACTCAACAAACATTAAATATCTGTATAATCATCTTTGTTCTAGCCAGTCTTTGTATTTGTAAATTTATTGATGTCGTTATGATCATATTGTGTCTAATTCAGTTTTCCCGAACTTTAACGTTTTATATTGTATTATGACGTCATGGATTTATTCCTTCCCTGAAAAGACTCTCGTTACATCATGACGTCATAGTAAATGTTTCTAAGGAAAAAAAGTTCATAACTTATGTACATTCACCTGAAGAAGGATGTAAATCCAGGCCCCGCCGTCACCAACGTTCCTCAAGTCAATACTCAGCCTCAAATCTGAGGTTTTACCTCAAATTTATGCACATTTCTTTAAAGGATTTGATTTGAGGAATGTGTTGAGGGATTTGAAAATGTTGGTGACGGTGGAGCAAGAAAGCGCTAGTGAATAGAAACTTTGGAACTGTTCATTTTCTTTTTCTTTTTTGATTATTTATACTGTGTGATATCACCTTTCACTCATTTTGGATTATGTTACGGATTCACACATAGAAGAAATGGCAGAACCAAATACTACGGATAAAACTGTAAGTAATAACATGGAATTATTACTTAAGGAGATTTCTGAAAAACTATCAATTTTGATTGAAAAATTTGATAGCAACCATGAACCTATTAAACAAACTCTTGACGCTATCAACCAGAATTTTGAATCTATCAATGATAAACGCCAAGGATTCATTGATTTCGGAGCAACATCCGCTACAAATAACACGCAGCTGGAAAAGAAATCAGCATGAAGAAAAATATCATCATCCGGACATGGAAAAGAAATCTAAACGAACGAAAACAGGCATTTTGGAATGCATTGAAAACTGAAAATATTGTCAACATCTATAAAAAATGGCGACAAGAGGAAAATACCATCATAATGCCGAGAAAATTTCACATCAAAAAAATAGCAGGGGAGGATGAAACTGAAAGAGCAATAAGAGAAAATTTAGCTCTACAAAAATTTGATGCAGAAATTGCACTATTGGAAACAAGATCAACTAGGTATACTCAACGATTTCAAAATATTGATATCAAAATGGAAGATGAAATAAAGAAAATTTCATCCGGAGAAGTTCAGAACCACTTACTTAAACAGTGGAAAAAAGTCACCGATGAGGAGGAAGAAAAGTCTGAATACATCTGGACCAAGAAGAAGGTCTTTTATGACGATTATGCAGACAATTACGGGAACGTTGAATTGGACAGAAATGAAAAACCTGCCCAAAACAAATCGTTAAAACCAAGATCAAGGTATCAGCATCGAAACGATAAAACATATGCTGATGTAACCATGGAAAAAAACAATGAATCGGCGAGACAGAGGACTAACAATCAAACTTTTAAATCAACACAAAATAACCAACGACACCATGGAAACTGGAATCAAAACCAAAGGTACCTTAAACCAACAACCAGAAGAACTCATCAAAGAGACCAAAGCTATAATCCCATTAGCAACAGGCAACACGACGTTCACAACGATGAAATGAACAACAACAACAACAACCAAAACAACAACAACAATCACAGAAAGCCTTTTTTGTGGAGGGGCAAATTTCAGAAATACCGCTGGAAAAGTTGGGCATAGAAAACATAGACCCCAAAATAATTAATTTATCTAGAAAGACCTTTTCCAAAGAAGAAATTGAAGTATTAGAAATGGGTTTCAAATTCACACCAACACCAAACCCAGACAATCAAACCTTAGAAAAGGACATAGATGAATTTTGTCGAAAACTACGTTTACGTGAATTTTTTGGACGGGTTGAGAATTTTAATGATTGTATAGTTCAAAACAAAAAAGGAACAACAATACAAAAAGGTCGAAACAAACATCTTGATGAGTACATTGATAGTCTGAAAACTACAAAATCTTCATTGAAAAACAAAAATCATGTGAAATATAATTTAAACGTCAAACAGAAGAAAGCTCTGCAAAACTTACAAAATGAAGATACAATCATTCTCAAGGAAGGCGATAAAGGAGGAGCAATTGTGTGTATGGACAAAACGTTTTACAAAACCCTTGTTCTTCAACATCTAAGTGACGACAACTTTTATGTAAAATTACCAGAAAATCCCGACAACAAAATCATGAGAGATTTGAAACGCCTATGCAAAAAACATGAACATTTATTGAAAGATAAGGAACTGGACTATCTTACAAATTTTGAAATGAAAACTAGTAATTTTTATGGACTTCCTAAAATACATATAAGTAATCATATTAAAACCGCTATCAAAGATCAAAATCAAGCATATATTACTACTACTGAACCCTTGGATCTGAAGCTTCGACCAATTGTTGCAGGCCCATCATGCCCAACACATCGACTGAGCAACTTTGTGGACATTTTACTTAAGAATATATGTGAAAAAGTCCCTAGTTACATTCGGGATAGCATGGATTTCCTCAACAACATTCCTGAAACAACAGCCCCAAATTCTCTTCTAGTAACATTTGATGTTACTAGTTTATATACAAATATTCCTCATGATTTTGGATTACAAGCTATAAAATTTTGGATAGAAAAACGACCAAAGCTTATTCCGAGAGACTTTTCACCAGACTTCATTTTAGATTCAATACAGTTTATTTTGGAAAACAATACGTTTCATTTTGATGGAGATTTTTACAAACAAATCAAGGGAACTGCAATGGGGACAAAAATGGCGCCCACCTACAGTATTTTAGTAATGGGATATTTTGAAGAAATTTTGTATCAAAAAGCTGAAAAGGAACTAGACCAAAAAATTAGTGAACACCTTAAACATTCCTGGAAACGATATTTAGACGACTGCTTCATTTTCTGGGAAGAATCTGAGGAAGATCTTCATGAATTTCACAGTCTTCTTAGCTCTTTAAATCCAAATATTCAATTCACCATGGAATTCAGTGATTGTTCTATTTCATTTCTGGATATCATGGTTTTAAAAAACCAATCAAAAATTTCAACAGATGTTTATTACAAAACCACGGACACTCATCAGTATCTAAATTTTAAATCCTGTCACCCTACGCACACCAAAAGAAATATCCCGTACAATTTATCAAGAAGAATTTGCACAATTGTTAGTGAAGAAAAAACCAAAGATCGAAGATTGATGGAATTGAAAATGTATCTAATTGCTCAAAATTATCCAGAAAAACTAGTAGATTCGGCCATAGAAGAAGCAAAGAAAATACCACAGAATATACTCAGAACAACCAGAAAAAAGGAAAAAGATTCATTTTTAATTCCTTTTGTTACAACCTACAATCCCAAACATTTTAATATATTTCAAGAAGCAAAAAAGAATTTTTCTATCATTGAGCGGGATCAAGAACTTCAACAACTAATTAAAAAATCTGACCTACTCCATAGCCAAAGACAACCACCAAATCTGAAGAAAATATTTACAAGAGCAAAATTTCATTCAACACCAGAAAAATATGTTGTTTCCAAATGCGGAGATTCCAGGTGCGGCACGTGTCCTTTCCTAGAGACAGGAGATTCTATTTGTTTTAAATGTGGCATGACTTTTTATGTTAATGAAATCGTGTAAATCCAAAAATCTGCTTTACTGTATTACATGTAACCACTGTGGCGAAAATTACATCGGCCAAACCGGAACACAACTTACCGCCCGCATGCGCGTCCATCGCCAACAGATCAATGATCCCAGTACCAGAAACACCACATGCAGTGAACATTTTGACAGATGTGCTAAGGGAGATTATAAAGTATTCCCATTTTATAAACTTAAAACCGATTCAACCGCCATGAGACTTGTGAAAGAGAACTATTTTATTAAATTATTTTCCCCAAAACTCAACAAACATTAAATATCTGTATAATCATCTTTGTTCTAGCCAGTCTTTGTATTTGTAAATTTATTGATGTCGTTATGATCATATTGTGTCTAATTCAGTTTTCCCGAACTTTAACGTTTTATATTGTATTATGACGTCATGGATTTATTCCTTCCCTGAAAAGACTCTCGTTACATCATGACGTCATAGTAAACGTTTCTAAGGAAAACAAGTTCATAACTTATGTACATTCACCTAAAGAAGGATGTAAATCCAGAAAGCGCTAGTGAATAGAAACTTTGGAACTGTTCATTTTCTTTTTCTTTTTTGATTATTTATACTGTGTGATATCACCTTTCACTCATTTTGGATTATATATATATATAGATAGATAGATAGATAGATAGATAGATAGATAGATAGATAGATAGATACAATGTCTGAGTTATCTGCAAGATAGTTAGGCGTCATTTTATATTGATATGTTAAAATATCACCCACTATGACAAGCTGTTCATCCACTGTAGATTCATATCATGTTTTACCTTGAACTAGAATGTTTAAGGTGAAATACAACCCAATATAACGTCATGCATAGTCTTAATTTACACGTAACATTGAGAACAAATATAAATGAATAATGCGGTTAAAAAAAAATTATTACCGCAGTTAACAAAATATCAGGACGTGAAGCGTCATAGTTCAAACTAACTTGCCGTGCAACAATGCGATCTCCTTTTCTTATTGACAATCTAAGCGTTTTCGATTAGGAAATATTGACATTGTACAGTATTATTATAAAACACCCGTTTCATTTTTCCGATATCAGGATCCTTGAACGTTCATTTAGATACAGTAATCAGAGCAAATATCCGTTACTTAAAATTAAAAAAGAAATTTAAAAAAAGAACTTTTATTTTATCTGTTGAGTCGAACGAAAACAAAATGTTCTTTCTGAATATCAAAAGTTCACCAAATATAAAAAATTAGGCCGATTTTATTTATAAACAAATTAAATGGTAACTTAAAAAAGAACTGTCTCACCATAACCATTAGCGAAGACAAAAACTCCGACACACACATACACTGCATACATCTTTGTGACGAGTCCGGACATCAGAAAATGAAACAGGAAACACACCCGACTCTTGAATTCTGTTTATAGTTCCACGTAGACATTCGTTAAACAGAGTGCCGTAGAAAACGGTCTTTACCCCCGAAAATATCAAAGTTTACTTATTTGAAGTTTGCTTCGCGATGTTATAATATTATAACTCATTTCCTCGTTTAAAAAAGAATGTTCATTGTATGTACTGAATTCTTGTCGCTTTTTGAATTGTATTTGAAACAAAGGAAGCGAGTGCTCTTTCGATTTCAATGTTTGAAATAATCTTAAATCATTATTGCGCATGCCCATTGTTGGAAACCAGGAACTTTGTTTAGTTTTAAACATTAAATAAATTTTATTTTATATTAGAAAAATATGTACGTCAGATATTACATGTAGAAAAATAATATTTTTCATATTTCAAAAAAATGAACAACAAAACATTAACGCATGTGCACGAGAAAAAAATTCTAAAACCAAAAACAAATACAAAACACAAGGCCCAGGGGCCACATCACTCATCTGAGCAACAATTGCCTTAATTCTAATCAAATTAGCATTACAGTATCAACATATCTTGACAACTAAGTACAGTAGATCTTGCTAAAAAAAAATTGAAAATCTGCCAATTTTTATCCACCTCTTTTTTTTTTTTTTTTTTGGGGGGGGGGGTAAATACCAAGCCCCTTTTGTTGTTGTACCTGTAAGAAGATTTTTCTCTATTCCTATATACCCCCCCCCTCCATTTCGTGGCCCCACTTTTCTCTAGGGAATCATGGTTTCATCAAACTTAGATCTGCATAACCTGTGCTTTGATACTAAGTACTGATTTTTGGACCGAAAACTTTCCCAGAATATTTTTAAAGATTTTCTCTATATATACCTATGTAAAAATTCAAACCGCCATCACGGCCCCGCCCTATCGCTAGGGACTGTGATTTTGGAAACTTGAATTGACACTACTAGAGGATGCCTCTTCACAAGTTTAAGATTTTCTGGCCAAAAAGTCTGTAAAAAGAAGATTTTTTAAGGTTTTTCTCTATATATTCCTATGTAAAAATTCTTCCCCCATTGTGGCCTCACCATACCCCTGGGCTATAATTAAAACAAACTTGAATCTATACGATCTGGGAATGCTACTACTCAAATTTGGGCTTTCCTGGCCTAATAGTTTTGAGAAGAAGATTTTAAAGATTTTCTTTTTATATAAAAATTGATCCCCCATTGTGGCCCCACCCTACCCCTGGGCACCATGATTTGAACAAACTTGAATGAACATTATCTGAGGATGCTTACACGCCAATTTGAGCTCTTCTGGCCAAACAGTTTTTAATTTTTTTTTTTAAAGATTTTGTCTATATATTCCTGTATTAAAATTTTTCCCCTAATTTTGGCCCTACCTTACCCCTGGGGACCATGATTTGAACAAACTTGAATCTACACTCTCTGAGGATGCTTTCACTCAAATTTGAGCTCTTCTGGCCTTATAGTTTTTGAGAAGAAGATTTTCTCTAAATATTACTATGTAAAACTTGATCCCCCCATTGTTGACTCACCCCCCCCCCCCCAATCCCCCTGGGACCACGATTTGAACAAACTTGAATCTACACTACCTGAGGATGCTTCCATTTTAATTTGAGCTTTTCTGGCCTGATAGTTTTTTAGAAGAAGAGTTTTAAAGATTTTGTCTATATATTTCTAAGTAAAACTTGATCCCCCTCTTGTTGTCCATCCTTACCCCCCGGGGACCATGATTTAAACAAACTTGAATCTACACTACCTGAGGATGTCTCCACAATTTATAGCTTTTCAGGTCGAATAGTTTTTGAGAAGAAGGTTTTTGAAAAATACCATCAAATTTTCAATAATTCTCAATTATCTCGCCTTTAAAGAGGGCGTGGCCCTTCGTTTGAACAAACTTGAATCCCCTTCAACTAGTGCTTTGTGCAAAATTTGGTTGAAATCTGCCCAGTGGTTTTTGAGAAGATGAAAATGTGAAAAGTTTACAACGACGACGACAGAGAACAGATAAATTTTGATCAGAAAAGCTCACTTGACCCTTTGGCTCAGGTAACCTAAAAAGGCTAAGGGAAATAAATGTTATGACGATAACAAAAACATTAATTCATAACTAAGTAAATAGACCATTGGCAAGGTCCAAACTAAATCTGCAGTTTTCAACAATATCATTTTAATAATGTTGATTGAATTTACAAAAGATTGATAAGGCTATTGTGTAGCCTTTTTATAAGCTATTGCTTTGATTATACGACTTAACAACCTGTCGTTAACAAAAATAGAGCAGATTTAAATTTTGCTCGTGGTGTTAAATGCACTGTTTTGATGCACACTGCCATTTTTTACCTGGTCCCACAGTTAACAACACTTTAAATTCCCTACACGTATATTATAAATGATAGAGCATAGAGTTAAAGGGAAAGGTCAGGTAAAAAAAAAATTCTAGTGAAATAGATATACTAAATGCCAATTTATACCTGGTCCCACAATCACTTTGAATTCCCTACACGTATATTTTAAATGATACGTGCATAGATTTAAGCTCAGTAACTCTTGGCTAAAGAGTTTGACTTAAAGAAATTGAGTAATGTTTGGAAATGAATTTTGGATTAATTTTTAAAAATAATTTTGTAACTTTTTTGGTCGAGTTTATTAAAATAATATTGAACAAATTTTCATGTTTGATAATATTTTTTCCACTATTCAAAAACGTGTTTAAAAAAGACATATTTAATAATAGTTGATCATTTGCAAAGTAATACAACACACGTGAACTGATGCAAATTACAGAATGAAGACAACCTAAATATGGTATATCTTAAATGTATCTATTTATTTCACTGTATGTCTTTAATTGGTAGTATTAATTTTCAAAGTGAAATGCGGACTACTTAAAATTATTTTTCGCAGTGTACCTCTTTTCTTTATTAATTTGTTGTACATAATTTAACAATTCATGTTTTAGAATTAAAAAAAAATATGATCTTATTGTTAATTTGATGACCATCCCGTCCTCCCTTCTCAGCACTTTTCCCTTCCGTTTAATTAATTTGAAATGACAAAATATTACTGTCTCAAAATTTCGACATCTCAAAAATACATGTTCAAAGCAGAGCAACGCCAGCCTCTAAAAGGATAGAAAAGAGATCAGGTGGCTAGGAGAAATATTCATCCCCTGCCGACCAATTTAAAAAATATTCTAATCTGGTTCACCTCAACCAAGACGAGGAAATAATGAAAAATTTATGAACATTTTTTGGGTATTTTGTACATGACTTCAAGTGGTACCTTTACATAATGACAAGACTCTTTACCAACCGAATGTGATATGTTGATATCTTCTGGTTTGCTAGTACTCATAAACATTTCCTTATGTACATAATTTCAAGTGGGCACTCTCCTTAGCAGAAATCGTAAACAAGACTAGTCACCCTTCGAATGTGAAAGGTTGAAATTTTCTTGTTTAGTAATATTCATAAACATTTCCTTATTATGTACATAATTTCAATTGGGCACTCATCTTAGCAGAGATCGTGAACAAAACTCGTCACCAACCGACTGTTAATATTTTCTGGTCTGCTGGTATTCATAAGCATTTCCTTAATATGTATATAATTTCAATTGGGCACTCTCCTAAGCAGAAATTATGAACAAGAATCGTCACTCTCCGAATGTGACAGGTTGATATCTTCTGATATGCTAGTATTCATTAATATATTCTGTATTGTCTACAAAACTTCAAGTGAGTCTCCAACTAACAGAAATCGTTGACAAGACACATCACCAAATATAACCATTGGCTTATATATATCAGTGTGCTAGTATCGAGAACAATTCGTGAACACTGCGTTATATTTTACTTATTATTATATTTACATATTTAATGATGAACAATTCTAAGATGACATGTGATATTAACAAACAGTGTTCAAAATGAAACACCCAAATGAAAAAAAACCACAAAACAAGAGGAGAGCAAACACAGACCTCTAAAAATAAAATAGTGGCGGGATCAGGTACCATAGGGAGGATTGAGCATCCTCTGCTGACCGGTCTCAACCGCTGTTTGCTATTTGTCGTAATCGGGAAGAACGGAATAATCCATACACAATTAGATGATTGATAACGGTCTAACAATAAGTATTAAAACGTCAGTCAGCATGCGACCAAGTGTAAGATTTTATTTGCTGACAAGGTCATTGTATTGACCATAAAACTTACAAAATGACAACTTGTATTACACTACCATTTACTAATCAATGTTATCACGTATTCAAATGTATAGCTACACATGGGCAGTCAAACTTTTATTTCACCAACAGCGTGTAGTTTGCTTGACCGTGCGTGCTCAAACTTTGTACTGCGATTAGAATCCTGCGCATCGATTGGCTGTTAGATTTCAATGCAATGAATACTATTTTGCATATCAAATACAGATCCAATGATAGCACTGACCAATGACAATGAATGATGGTCTGCTACTTTTTGTAGTAAATATTTACACGTGGTCAGTCAGAACTTGTTTTTCATTGAATTAATCGGAGAATTTATTGATAATATTATAAGGAAACAAATTGACATTTTTTTCCTGATTTTGATACATAGTTTGTTCACAATATGACATTTATAGTAATAAAATAACAGGAGACAAACAAGGCTTTATCTGACCACGTCTTGATATTTTTACAGAGTATCTTACAGTCCGATATCATATTACATTATTTAGTCAACTGATCTGCAGCAGTGGTTTTTAACAAATGTAAATAATAAATTTTGTTTAGTTTTGTTTAAGGTCAGGTGGATTAAATCAGCGACATATTACAGGAATCGAAACACCAATTTGCAAAAGAATCTCTATATGAGATCTGTAAAGTTGACATCTATTGCGTCAAAGAAAAGGGTTCAGAACGTTTTTATTTACGACTACTAGAAAACGGAGAGAATGGAAGTGTACGATTCAGTCCCCAACCAATCGGAGTTAACAAACTATCTAGCCTTTTAAAAAGCATGTGCACAGAAGCTTACATACCAGGTTTCTTCACAAACCATTCAGGTAAGCGTACATGCGCTACATCCTTGTACCAAGCGGGAATTCCAGAGCAAGAAATAATGAGAAGGACTGGACATAGATCAGTAGAGAGTATACGACAGTACAAAAGACCCTCCTCGGAAATGCTACACGAAGTGTCAGGTGCTTTAGAAGCTGAAATCCCATCGGCGTCGGTGGATGAGCTTGAGGAAACGCCTAACAAAAAGATTAAAAGTGAGGCAAAGGAGCAAGAGCAGAAGTTGGAGTTTTTCCTGCACTATTAATTTGCAATAAAAACTGCGTTCAAATATCAATCTTAATTTATTAATAATGTATTTTTGTTTTTATTTATTTCAGTACAATTAGTACGGATGGACGATTGATTAAAAATATTTAGTTTGGGAGTTGCTGTTTTTCCTAACATTGTGGGCGGAGTTTGAAAAATTGTGGGGTATGTAAAGATAACCCACACTTTTAACAATAGAAAACACGCCAAGCTATGGTACAAGTAGAGCTGGACACTTAGGATCGAAACCTGAATGTAAATATTCTTTTCAAATTTCATGAACATTTCATGAACTAGATATGATATTTAAATGATAATACCATGTAAATTACCATTCCTCGATAACAGAACATCCAGATATTCATTGGATACATATCAAATATTCTCACAAACTATAAGATATCTTTTATGTTTTGTTACAGATTTGTGTCTGGTCTAATCAAACCACATCACCCAACTGACGTGTCAACTAGATTTCTACCTATAAATCAGACGGAAGCAATTGACAGTTCTTCAGAAAAGGAGCGCACGACTGAAGAAGGAAAAAGAAATCAATCAATATCTCAAAGATGTTTTAACAACTGTTAACTGGGATGATGAAATGGGATAGATGCGTCGTAGACGGTAACGTTTCTTCTAAGGAGAAAGCAGCGTTGCATACCGAATGAGACGAATGCACGACTTTCAAGATTACCACATCCTCCGTATGAAAAATGGAATATTTCGTTCAGAAAAACGTGCGCAAGTTTTCGACTAATTTACATTATTTATACGCAAATTCTGTGAAAACAATTAGTACCATCAAATTCCTCATGCAATTTACTACTGATATCGTCTCTTCACCTGCCTCGGATAGTCTTTTAAACACCATCACCAGTCCCGTAAATTCATGTGGTGCACTTTGTTTACATGTAAAAATGGCGACTCTCGTTCTCGATGTAAATTCAACATACTTGATTTTCCGAGGTCGGTAGCGTGTTTCGGAGAAAATCGGAGGCAAATAAAGAGGCGATATCAGTAGGAAATTGCATAAAGAATTTAATGGTACTAATTGTTTTCACAGAATTTGCGTATAAATAAGGTAAATTAGTCCAAAACTTGCGCACGTTTTTCTGCGCAATATACAATTTTTTCAATGGGTGGCCCTGTAGCTCCCGGGTCCTCCATCCGATTTTTTTCAGACCGGGAGCTACAGACCTGCAGCTAGGATAACATTGAATGTAACGTTTTATTTGTGAAATAACGCCCTTTTTAAAGGTCTACACGTGATAATATGTATATCGTATGTTGTGCTGAATGGAATCGAATGTAAAGATTCAGTTGATGCATAGCTTCTATTTATTTATTCTTTCATTCAATGTATTTTTCAACATGATGTGCCCTGGGTTTTTTTCAGTGCTATGATTTAACTTGTTTGAAGCAATGTAGATACATGTATATCTCACTGTTCATATTCAATCTAAACACATATAATGAACAATTGACCCAACCCTCTATCATGTGTGTTATATCATAAATAAAGTTGTCTGATGTTCGTGGTAAGTGTTATAGTACACTGACGTCCCTAAAAAAGAAAGCTGTATATTAAATATAGGAACATACACAAATTAAAATGTTTGGATTTTTTTAATCTAAATTATTTGTTTTTGGCTGTAACAATCATGTTTTTATATTTTAGGTAGATCTTATCGATGGTTTGCTGACCACCAATCCTCCTTAACGGAGTAAATACAAATTTAAATGATGTTGAAGCCTTTATTTTATTTATTTATTTATTTGCCTTTTTACTCATTACAGAATGACGTTGCTGTTATTCAAAGAGCATTAACATTCTAATTCCTAACCATATGACGATTCAACATGTATAGATAATAAGTATTTGTCTACGCCATGAATGAAGTGAATTTTTAACTAATCAGCCGAAGATTCACAAGTTATTGTCCTTACAAGTATTACAGGACATGCGCAGCACAAATGCTAAATTCATCTCAGAATTTAATGTGTAAAACATAGCGCAATCAAAGGTACTTTACACAAAACATTTTTTTTTTATTTATATAGGTTTTATAAACGTATGATTGATATAATAAACCGAAAAAGATTTGTTTTTTAATATCTCAACACTGCTTGATTTTTATTTTACAATAATCGAAATTAATTATTTTGAAATGTGTATAGAATTGCTGAGAACTTTCTGTGATTGAGTCATATATATGGCATTACGTCTAGCTTTGGCTAGTGGTTTAACACTTCAGCTCGATTAGTAGAGTGCTTTATTTGCATTCAAGAGAACCCGAATTCAAACCCCAGTAGAGGCAATGTTTGTCCCTGTAACATATCGATCAAAACGAAGTCCGAGTCTAATATGCTTTCAGTGCATACATAAGAGTAAACATTTTGAATGCATTTTCATTAAAAAAAAGAAGCGTTCATAACATTTTTCATATCATGATCATATGGGGAAAACCGAATTCTAAATGCAAATTAATACGATGTGTAACGATGCTGTTCACAACGCTTTGGCAACTACAAGTTAAGATTTATTGTGACATTGACTTAATCCATTCTTCAACCCTACGCAGCAATCATTGGACAATCCCCATATTGCGATCTAATAATGAAAATACATCAATGGTTCACATAAGATAAATAACGAATTCAGTATAAAAATTAACCATCATTATTGAATTTTTATAATGATAAGTTATCAGGCTGTCACTTGAAATAAATATGATATAAAATAAAAAAAAAAAGCAATAGTTGCTCCATCATTGTATTTATAAGGAAACTTCTCCTATAGTATAAGCACATATATTACAGTTACTGTAATACTTCTAAATAACAGAATATGATTTCCCTGTCGGGCTGCTGATTTGTATTACAATGTCATACACAGATTTCAGTGGTATCAAAGTTCACGTGTACTCTCGTCATTGGTGAGGCTCGCCTATCCGTACTGCTGAGGGTATATGTGATGGAGGATGTCCCACAAAAAAGTATACTTTTTGTGCTTTAATTTTGGCTGAAACGAGAAATGTTGACAATTTTTAAAAATACTGTCTGCATATATTGACATCATCATTACATAACAAATACTTTGAACGCTTTTTAATTATCAAATAAACAATTTAAGGTATTTTTAGTTGATTATTTAGTTGTTTTTATTGATGCATGTCTAACGAATAATAAAATTTGTATAAAAACAATTATTTTTTGTAATATCGCCTATCTAATAAGCATATAGCTGATTTCTTATTAAAGATTGAGAGTAGAAACAAGTCTTTCACAATAGTTACACAATAGTTACACTTGTTAACAGCAAAGTATATAAACAGTCCATACTTACATCGACAGTTGTCACAAATTGAATAGAGTTACTTTATGTCAGCGGAATTACTATTTCATATTGATGATAGCAAAATGCTTGTAAAAAACACCCTCCATACATGATTTTCACAAATTGAAAATGTACACCACCTGAGAATGATAGTACACATGTTTCAGCTTTCCTGGCCTTACGGTTATTGAGAAGAAGATTTTTGAATATTCTCAAAAATTCTTAATATTTCTTAGTTATCTTCCCCGGTAAAAGGGCATGGTCCTTAATTTTCACAACTGTGAATTCCATTAACCTAAGAATGTTTTGTACCAAGTTTGGTTGAAATTAGCCCGGTGGTTTTTGAGAAAAAAATCTAAATGTGAAAAGTCAATAGACGGACGACAGACAAAACGTGATCAGAATACCTCACCTAGGCTATCAGTTCAAGTGAGCTGAAAAACAAAAACAAGGGGAAAAACCAGAAAAAACATATTATCAAAAACAATTCCTGAAAACTTACCCACAATACACTGGGTGTATTATCTCCGGCTGGTTTATATGTACTTGGAAACTCTATAAATAAACTTGATAACGTGCAGTTTTGCGCAAATGTATTAAAATTAAAACTAGTCAAGGTCATTTAATTTTTTTTTAGAAAAGAAATTCTTAGCATTCTGGTATACACTGAATATTAATGCATTATATTTAAAGATAATATGAATTATTTACAGAATTACTTACCCATGATACACTGGGTGTATTGTCCCCGACTGGTTAATGCATACTTTGTGACTCCATACACAAACTCGATATACTCAATATCGTCCAGTTTTGCGCAAATATATTAAATTGAACACTAATCGAGGTCATTGAGACATTTGAAAAAATAAAACGTTCGGTATATTCAAAATATAAACGTATCAGGCTGCAGTAGACAACCTAGATCAACCCACACAGAGGAACGATATTAACACGTACATATACTTGTAAACAAACCACGGCATATGATGTAATAAATACAAACAAGCCTAAGTGCCGTTTAATACTAACGAATTAATGTTCAAGAAAATGTGGGTATTCTTTATGTTATTGATAAATGTGTTTATTATTGAAAGCATATATGATTTCATTATTACTTGTTATTTATGATTTAACTGGTTTTTTTTTAAATAATAGTTTGCACTGAATTGAAACATATATATTTTCAATAACTTCATTTCTTTAAAAAAAAAAACCATATATGTCAAAAAACAACTTTTTAGACAGAAGTATCCTATCCAGCCAGGACGGCAGCCATAATCACATGTAGCACTGACATCGTTACAACCATCACATGAGTAACTGTTGATACATGTTTCAGAACAGTCTTGTCCAAAATATTCAAAAGGGCAAGCTTGCAAAATGGATAATATAATATCTATATATCTATCTATCTATATATCTATCTATATATCTAATTATCAACCTATCTTTGAATAGTTGAAGAGATGTTAATTTTATGAATCATTTAATTAAATATATGTAATTTTGCTTTATTTTTCGGCCAGATTTTTCCTCCGATATACATATCCGACTAGAACAACACTACACCGTTTATATTAAACTTTCAATTCAACATGTATTACAAATAAGTGATTAAAGCTTAAGTTGAATAGTGCTGCTAAAATCCCGTGTTTCGTGTTGCTTTCATGAAACATACCGTTTTCCGTGCAAAAATTATGAAGGTTTATTGAAAACGAGATGAATATCTATTTAATTTAAAGGAATATAGGATTCTAGAAACGAATTTGATAAAACTGAGATATTTTGCCTTCCCTTGATATGTTTATTGGTCATTAGCGAAGACAAAAACTCCGACACACACATACACTGCATACATCTTTGTGACGAGTCCGGACATCAGAAAATGAAACAGGAAACACACCCGACTCTTGAATTCTGTTTATAGTTCCACGTAGACATTCGTTAAACAGATTGCCGTAGAAAACGGTCTTTACCCCCGAAATTATCAAAGTTTACTTATTTGAAGTTTGCTTCGCGATGTTATAATATTATAACTCATTTCCTCGTTTAAAAATGAATATTCATTGTATGTACTGAATTCTTGTCGCTTTTTGAATTGTATTTGAAACAAAGGAAGCGAGTGCTCTTTCGATTTCAATGTTTGAAATAATCTTAAATCATTATTGCGCATGCCCATTGTTGGAAACCAGGAACTTTGTTTAGTTTTAAACATTAAATAAATTTTATTTTATAGTAGAAAAACATGTACGTCAGATATTACATGTAGAAAAATAATATTTTTCATATTTCAAAAAAATGAACAACAAAACATTAACGCATGTGCACGAGAAAAAAATTCTAAAACCAAAAACAAATACAAAACACAAGGCCCAGGGGCCACATCACTCACCTGAGCAACAATTGCCTTAATTCTAATCAAATTAGCATTACAGTATCAACATATCTTGACAACTAAGTACAGTAGATCTTACTAAAAAAAAATTTGAAAATCTGCCAATTTTTATCCACCTCTTTTTTTTTTCTTTTTTTTTTTGGGGGGGGGGGGTAAATACCAAGCCCCTTTTGTTGTTGTACCTGTAAGAAGATTTTTCTCTATTCCTATATACCCCCCCCCCTCCATTTCGTGGCCCCACTTTTCTCTAGGGAATCATGGTTTCATCAAACTTAGATCTGCATAACCTGTGCTTTGATACTAAGTACTGATTTTTGGACCGAAAACTTTCCCAGAATATTTTTAAAGATTTTCTCTATATATACCTATGTAAAAATTCAAACCGCCATCACGGCCCCGCCCTATCGCTAGGGACTGTGATTTTGGAAACTTGAATTGACACTACTAGAGGATGCCTCTTCACAAGTTTAAGATTTTCTGGCCAAAAAGTCTTTAAAAAGAAGATTTTTAAGGTTTTTCTCTATATATTCCTATGTAAAAATTCTTCCCCCATTGTGGACTCACCATACCCCTGGGCTATAATTAAAACAAACTTGAATCTATACGATCTGGGAATGCTACTACTCAAATTTGGGCTTTCCTGGCCTAATAGTTTTGAGAAGAAGATTTTAAAGATTTTCTTTTTATATAAAAATTGATCCCCCATTGTGGCCCCACCCTACCCCTGGGCACCATGATTTGAACAAACTTGAATGAACATTATCTGAGGATGCTTACACGCCAATTTGAGCTCTTCTGGCCAAACAGTTTTTAATTTTTTTTTTTTAAAGATTTTGTCTATATATTCCTGTATTAAAATTTTTCCCCTAATTTTGGCCCTACCTTACCCCTGGGGACCATGATTTGAACAAACTTGAATCAACACTCTCTGAGGATGCTTTCACTCAAATTTGAGCTCTTCTGGCCTTATAGTTTTTGAGAAGAAGATTTTAAAAGATTTTCTCTAAATATTACTATGTAAAACTTGATCCCCCCATTGTTGACTCACCCCCCCCCAATCCCCCTGGGACCACGATTTGAACAAACTTGAATCTACACTACCTGAGGATGCCTTCATTTTAATTTGAGCTTTTCTGGCCTGATAGTTTTTGAGAAGAAGAGTTTTAAAGATTTTGTCTATATATTTCTAAGTAAAACTTGATCCCCCTCTTGTTGTCCATCCTTACCCCCCGGGGACCATGATTTAAACAAACTTGAATCTACACTACCTGAGGATGTCTCCACAATTTATAGCTTTTCAGGTCGAATAGTTTTTGAGAAGAAGGTTTTTGAAAAATACCAACAAATTTTCAATAATTCTCAATTATCTCGCCTTTAAAGAGGGCGTGGCCCTTCATTTGAACAAACTTGAATCCCCTTCAACTAGTGCTTTGTGCGAAATTTGGTTGAAATCTGCCCAGTGGTTCTTGAAAAGATGAAAATGTGAAAAGTTTACAACGACGACGACAGAGAACAGATAAATTTTGATCAGAAAAGCTCACTTGACCCTTTGACTCAGGTAACCTAAAAAGGCTAAGGGAAATAAATGTTATGACGATAACAAAAACATTAATTAATAACTAAGTAAATAGACCATTGGCAAGGTCCAAACTAAATCTGCAGTTTTCAACAATATCATTTTAATAATGTTGATTGAATTTACAAAAGATTGATAAGGCTATTGTGTAGCCTTTTTATAAGCTATTGCTTTGATTATACGACTTAACAACCTGTCGTTAACAAAAATAGAGCAGATTTAAATTTTGCTCGTGGTGTTAAATGCACTGTTTTGATGCACACTGCCATTTTTTACCTGGTCCCACAGTTAACAACACTTTAAATTCCCTACACGTATATTATAAATGATAGAGCATAGAGTTAAAGGGAAAGGTCAGGTAAAAAAAAAAATTCTAGTGAAATAGATATACTAAATGCCAATTTATACCTGGTCCCACAATCACTTTAAATTCCCTTCACGTATATTTTAAATGATACGTGCATAGATTTAAGCTCAGTAACTCTTGGCTAAAGAGTTTGACTTAAAGAAATTGAGTAATGTTTGGAAATGAATTTTGGATTAATTTTTAAAAATAATTTTGTAACTTTTTTGGTCGAGTTTATTAAAATAATATTGAACAAATTTTCATGTTTGATAATATTTTTTCCACTATTCAAAAACGTGTTTAAAAAAGACATATATAATGAAAAATTTATGAACATTTTTTTGGTATTTTGTACATGACTTCAAGTGGTACCTTTACATAATGACAAGACTCTTTACCAACCGAATGTGATATGTTGATATCTTCTGGTTTGCTAGTACTCATAAACATTTCCTTATGTACATAATTTCAAGTGGGCACTCTCCTTAGCAGAAATCGTAAACAAGACTAGTCACCCTTCGAATGTGAAAGGTTGAAATTTTCTTGTTTAGTAATATTCATAAACATTTCCTTATTATGTACATAATTTCAATTGGGCACTCATCTTAGCAGAGATCGTGAACAAAACTCGTCACCAACCGACTGTTAATATTTTCTGGTCTGCTGGTATTCATAAGCATTTCCTTGATATGTATATAATTTCAATTGGGCACTCACCTAAGCAGAAATTATGAACAAGAATCGTCACTCTCCGAATGTGACAGGTTGATATCTTCTGATATGCTAGTATTCATTAATATATTCTGTATTGTCTACAAAACTTCAAGTTAGTCTCCAACTAACAGAAATCGTTGACAAGACACATCACCAAAAATAACCATTGGCTTATATATATCAGTGTGCTAGTATCGAGAACAATTCGTGAAAACTGCGTTATATTTTACTTATTATTATATTTACATATTTAATGATGAACAATTCTAAGATGACATGTGATATTAACAAACAGTGTTCAAAATGAAACACCCAAATGAAAAAAAAACCACAAAACAAGAGGAGAGCAAACACAGACCTCTAAAAATAAAATAGTGGTGGGATCAGGTACCATAGGGAGGATTGAGCATCCTCTGCTGACCGGTCTCAACCGCTGTTTGCTATTTGTCGTAATCGGGAAGAACGGAATAATCCATACACAATTAGATGATTGATAACGGTCTAACAATAAGTATTAAAACGTCAGTCAGCATGCGACCAAGTGTAAGATTTTATTAGCTGACAAGGTCATTGTATTGACCATAAAACTTACAAAATGACAACTTGTATTACACTACCATTTACTAATCAATGTTATCACGTATTCAAATGTATAGCTACACATGGGCAGTCAAACTTTTATTTCACCAACAGCGTGTAGTTTGCTTGACCGTGCGTGCTCAAACTTTGTACTGCGATTAGAATCCTGCGCATCGATTGGCAGTTAGATTTCAATGCAATGAATACTATTTTGCATATCAAATACAGATCCAATGATAGCACTGACCAATGACAATGAATGATGGTCTGCTACTTTTTGTAGTAAATATTTACACGTGGTCAGTCAGAACTTGTTTTTCATTGAATTAATCGGAGAATTTATTGATAATATTATAAGGAAACAAATTGACATTTTTTTCCTGATTTTGATACATAGTTTGTTCACAATATGACATTTATAGTAATAAAATAACAGGAGACAAACAAGGCTTTATCTGACCACGTGTTGATATTTTTACAGAGTATCTTACAGTCCGATATCATATTACATTATTTAGTCAACTGATCTGCAGCAGTGGTTTTTAACAAATGTAAATAATAAATTTTGTTTAGTTTTGTTTAAGGTCAGGTGGATTAAATCAGCGACATATTACAGGAATCGAAACACCAATTTGCAAAAGAATCTCTATATGAGATCTGTAAAGTTGACATCTATTGCGTCAAAGAAAAGGGTTCAGAACGTTTTTATTTACGACCACTAGAAAACGGAGAGAATGGAAGTGTACGATTCAGTCCCCAACCAATCGGAGTTAACAAACTATCTAGCCTTTTAAAAAGCATGTGCACAGAAGCTTACATACCAGGTTTCTTCACAAACCATTCAGATAAGCGTACATGCGCTACATCCTTGTACCAAGCGGGAATTCCAGAGCAAGAAATAATGAGAAGGACTGGACATAGATCAGTAGAGAGTATACGACAGTACAAAAGACCCTCCTCGGAAATGCTACACGAAGTGTCAGGTGCTTTAGAAGCTGAAATCCCATCGGCGTCGGTGGATGAGCTTGAGGAAACTGCAATAAAAACTGCGTTCAAATATCAATGTCAATTTATTAATAATGTATTTTTGTTTTTATTTATTTCAGTATAATTAGTACGGATGGACGATTGATTAAAAATATTTAGTTTGGGAGTTGCTGTTTTTCCTAACATTGTGGGCGGAGTTTGAAAAATTGTGGGGTATGCAAAGATAACCCACACTTTTAACAATAGAAAACACGCCAAGCTATGGTACAAGTAGAGCTTGACACTTAGGATCGAAACCTGAATGTAAATATTCTTTTCAAATTTCATGAACATTTCATGAACTAGATATGATATTTAAATGATAATACCATGTAAATTACCATTCCTCGATAACAGAACATCCAGATATTCATTGGATACATATCAAATATTCTCACAAACTATAAGATATCTTTTATGTTTTGTTACAGATTTGTGTCTGGTCTAATCAAACCACATCACCCAACTGACGTGTCAACTAGATTTCTACCTATAAATCAGACGGAAGCAATTGACAGTTCTTCAGAAAAGGAGCGCACGACTGAAGAAGGAAAAAGAAATCAATCAATATCTCAAAGATGTTTTAACAACTGTTAACTGGGATGATGAAATGGGATAGATGCGTCGTAGACGGTAACGTTTCTTCTAAGGAGAAAGCAGCGTTGCATACCGAATGAGACGAATGCACGACTTTCAAGATTACCACATCCTCCGTATGAAAAATGGAATATTTCGTTCAGAAAAACGTGCGCAAGTTTTCGACTAATTTACATTATTTATACGCAAATTCTGTGAAAACAATTAGTACCATCAAATTCCTCATGCAATTTACTACTGATATCGTCTCTTCACCTGCCTCGGATAGTCTTTTAAACACCATCACCAGTCCCGTAAATTCATGTGGTGCACTTTGTTTACATGTAAAAATGGCGACTCTCGTTCTCGATGTAAATTCAACATACTTGATTTTCCGAGGTCGGTAGCGTGTTTCGGAGAAGGAAATTGCATAAAGAATTTAATGGTACTAATTGTTTTCACAGAATTTGCGTATAAATAAGGTAAATTAGTCCAAAACTTGCGCACGTTTTTCTGCGCAATATACAATTTTTTCAATGGGTGGCCCTGTAGCTCCCGGGTCCTCCATCCGATTTTTTTCAGACCGGGAGCTACAGACCTGCAGCTAGGATAACATTGAATGTAACGTTTTATTTGTGAAATAACGCCCTTTTTAAAGGTCTACACGTGATAATATGTATATCGTATGTTGTGCTGAATGGAATCGAATGTAAAGATTCAGTTGATGCATAGCTTCTATTTATTTATTCTTTCATTCAATGTATTTTTCAACATGATGTGCCCTGGGTTTTTTTCAGTGCTATGATTTAACTTGTTTGAAGCAATGTAGATACATGTATATCTCACTGTTCATATTCAATCTAAACACATATAATGAACAATTGACCCAACCCTCTATCATGTGTGTTATATCATAAATAAAGTTGTCTGATGTTCGTGGTAAGTGTTATAGTACACTGACGTCCCTAAAAAAGAAAGCTGTATATTAAATATAGGAACATACACAAATTAAAATGTTTGGATTTTTTTAATCTAAATTATTTGTTTTTGGCTGTAACAATCATGTTTTTATATTTTAGGTAGATCTTATCGATGGTTTGCTGACCACCAATCCTCCTTAACGGAGTAAATACAAATTTAAATG
Source organism: Magallana gigas (assembly GCF_963853765.1). Lineage (NCBI taxonomy): Eukaryota > Metazoa > Mollusca > Bivalvia > Ostreida > Ostreidae > Magallana > Magallana gigas. Next base: position 69,070,213 of record NC_088853.1, on the reverse strand, counting down.
ATGTTGAAGCCTTTATTTTATTTATTTATTTGCCTTTTTACTCATTACAGAATGACGTTGCTGTTATTCAAAGAGCATTAACATTCTAATTCCTAACCATATGACGATTCAACATGTATAGATAATAAGTATTTGTCTACGCCATGAATGAAGTGAATCTTTAACTAATCAGCCGAAGATTCACAAGTTATTGTCCTTACAAGTATTACAGGACATGCGCAGCACAAATGCTAAATTCATCTCAGAATTTAATGTGTAAAACATAGCGCAATCAAAGGTACTTTACACAAAACATTTTTTTTTTATTTATATAGGTTTTATAAACGTATGATTGATATAATAAACCGAAAAAGATTTTTTTTTTAATATCTCAACACTGCTTGATTTTTATTTTACAATAATCGAAATTAATTATTTTGAAATGTGTATAGAATTGCTGAGAACTTTCTGTGATTGAGTCATATATATGGCATTACGTCTAGCTTTGGCTAGTGGTTTAACACTTCAGCTCGATTAGTAGAGTGCTTTATTTGCATTCAAGAGAACCCGAATTCAAACCCCAGTAGAGGCAATGTTTGTCCCTGTAACATATCGATCAAAACGAAGTCCGAGTCTAATATGCTTTCAGTGCATACATAAGAGTAAACATTTTGAATGCATTTTCATTAAAAAAAAGAAGCGTTCATAACATTTTTCATATCATGATCATATGGGGAAAACCGAATTCTAAATGCAAATTAATACGATGTGTAACGATGCTGTTCACAACGCTTTGGCAACTACAAGTTAAGATTTATTGTGACATTGACTTAATCCATTCTTCAACCCTACGCAGCAATCATTGGACAATCCCCATATTGCGATCTAATAATGAAAATACATCAATGGGTCACATAAGATAAATAACGAATTCAGTATAAAAATTAACCATCATTATTGAATTTTTATAATGATAAGTTATCAGGCTGTCACTTGAAATAAATATGATATAAAATAAAAAAAAAAAAGCAATAGTTGCTCCATCATTGTATTTATAAGGAAACTTCTCCTATAGTATAAGCACATATATTACAGTTAAATAACAGAATATGATTTCCCTGTCGGGCTGCTGATTTGTATTACAATGTCATACACAGATTTCAGTGGTATCAAAGTTCACGTGTACTCTCGTCATTGGTGAGGCTCGCCTATCCGTACTGCTGAGGGTATATGTGATGGAGGATGTCCCACAAAAAAGTATACTTTTTGTGCTTTAATTTTGGCTGAAACGAGAAATGTTGACAATTTTTAAAAATACTGTCTGCATATATTGACATCATCATTACATAACAAATACTTTGAACGCTTTTTAATTATCAAATAAACAATTTAAGGTATTTTTAGTTGATTATTTAGTTGTTTTTATTGATGCATGTCTAACGAATAATAAAAATTTGTATAAAAACAATTATTTTTTGTAATATCGCCTATCTAATAAGCATATAGCTGATTTCTTATTAAAGATTGAGAGTAGAAACAAGTCTTTCACAATAGTTACACAATAGTTACACTTGTTAACAGCAAAGTATATAAACAGTCCATACTTACATCGACAGTTGTCACAAATTGAATAGAGTTACTTTATGTCAGCGGAATTACTATTTCATATTGATGATAGCAAAATGCTTGTAAAAAACACCCTCCATACATGATTTTCACAAATTGAAAATGTACACCACCTGAGAATGATAGTACACATGTTTCAGCTTTCCTGGCCTTACGGTTATTGAGAAGAAGATTTTTGAATATTCTCAAAAATTCTTAATATTTCTTAGTTATCTTCCCCGGTAAAAGGGCATGGTCCTTAATTTTCACAACTGTGAATTCCATTAACCTAAGAATGTTTTGTACCAAGTTTGGTTGAAATTAGCCCGGTGGTTTTTGAGAAAAAAATCTAAATGTGAAAAGTCAATAGACGGACGACAGACAAAACGTGATCAGAATACCTCACCTAGGCTATCAGTTCAAGTGAGCTGAAAAACAAAAACAAGGGGAAAAACCAGAAAAAACATATTATCAAAAACAATTCCTGAAAACTTACCCACAATACACTGGGTGTATTATCTCCGGCTGGTTTATATGTACTTGGAAACTCTATAAATAAACTTGATAACGTGCAGTTTTGCGCAAATGTATTAAAATTAAAACTAGTCAAGGTCATTTAATTTTTTTTTAGAAAAGAAATTCTTAGCATTCTGGTATACACTGAATATTAATGTATTATATTTAAAGATAATATGAATTATTTACAGAATTACTTACCCATGATACACTGGGTGTATTGTCCCCGACTGGTTAATGCATACTTTGTGACTCCATACACAAACTCGATATACTCAATATCGTCCAGTTTTGCGCAAATATATTAAATTGAACACTAATCGAGGTCATTGAGACATTTGAAAAAATAAAACGTTCGGTATATTCAAAATATAAACGTATCAGGCTGCAGTAGACAACCTAGATCAACCCACACAGAGGAACGATATTAACACGTACATATACTTGTAAACAAACCACGGCATATGATGTAATAAATACAAACAAGCCTAAGTGCCGTTTAATACTAACGAATTAATGTTCAAGAAAATGTGGGTATTCTTTATGTTATTGATAAATGTGTTTATTATTGAAAGCATATATGATTTCATTATTACTTGTTATTTATGATTTAACTGGTTTTTTTTTAAAAATAGTTTGCACTGAATTGAAACATATATATTTTCAATAACTTCATTTCTTTTAAAAAAAAAAAACCATATATGTCAAAAAACAACTTTTTAGACAGAAGTATCCTATCCAGCCAGGACGGCAGCCATAATCACATGTAGCACTGACATCGTTACAACCATCACATGAGTAACTGTTGATACATGTTTCAGAACAGTCTTGTCCAAAATATTCAAAAGGGCAAGCTTGCAAAATGGATAATATAATATCTATATATCTATCTATCTATATATCTATCTATATATCTAATTATCAACCTATCTTTGAATAGTTGAAGAGATGTTAATTTTATGAATCATTTAATTAAATATATGTAATTTTGCTTTATTTTTCGGCCAGATTTTTCCTCCGATATACATATCCGACTAGAACAACACTACACCGTTTATATTAAACTTTCAATTCAACATGTATTACAAATAAGTGATTAAAGCTTAAGTTGAATAGTGCTGCTAAAATCCCGTGTTTCGTGTTGCTTTCATGAAACATACCGTTTTCCGTGCAAAAATTATGAAGGTTTATTGAAAACGAGATGAATATCTATTTAATTTAAAGGAATATAGGATTCTAGAAACGAATTTGATAAAACTGAGATATTTTGCCTTCCCTTGATATGTTTATTGGTCATTAGCGAAGACAAAAACTCCGACACACACATACACTGCATACATCTTTGTGACGAGTCCGGACATCAGAAAATGAAACAGGAAACACACCCGACTCTTGAATTCTGTTTATAGTTCCACGTAGACATTCGTTAAACAGAGTGCCGTAGAAAACTGTCTTTACCCCCGAAATTATCAAAGTTTACTTATTTGAAGTTTGCTTCGCGATGTTATAATATTATAACTCATTTCCTCGTTTAAAAATGAATGTTCATTGTATGTACTGAATTCTTGTCGCTTTTTGAATTGTATTTGAAACAAAGGAAGCGAGTGCTCTTTCGATTTCAATGTTTGAAATAATCTTAAATCATTATTGCGCATGCCCATTGTTGGAAACCAGGAACTTTGTTTAGTTTTAAACATTAAATAAATTTTATTTTATAGTAGAAAAACATGTACGTCAGATATTACATGTAGAAAAATAATATTTTTCATATTTCAAAAAAATGAACAACAAAACATTAACGCATGTGCACGAGAAAAAAATTCTAAAACCAAAAACAAATACAAAACACAAGGCCCAGGGGCCACATCACTCACCTGAGCAACAATTGCCTTAATTCTAATCAAATTAGCATTACAGTATCAACATATCTTGACAACTAAGTACAGTAGATCTTACTAAAAAAAAATTTGAAAATCTGCCAATTTTTATCCACCTCTTTTTTTTTCTTTTTTTTTTGGGGGGGGGGGGTAAATACCAAGCCCCTTTTGTTGTTGTACCTGTAAGAAGATTTTTCTCTATTCCTATATACCCCCCCCCCTCCATTTCGTGGCCCCACTTTTCTCTAGGGAATCATGGTTTCATCAAACTTAGATCTGCATAACCTGTGCTTTGATACTAAGTACTGATTTTTGGACCGAAAACTTTCCCAGAATATTTTTAAAGATTTTCTCTATATATACCTATGTAAAAATTCAAACCGCCATCACGGCCCCGCCCTATCGCTAGGGACTGTGATTTTGGAAACTTGAATTGACACTACTAGAGGATGCCTCTTCACAAGTTTAAGATTTTCTGGCCAAAAAGTCTTTAAAAAGAAGATTTTTTAAGGTTTTTCTCTATATATTCCTATGTAAAAATTCTTCCCCCATTGTGGACTCACCATACCCCTGGGCTATAATTAAAACAAACTTGAATCTATACGATCTGGGAATGCTACTACTCAAATTTGGGCTTTCCTGGCCTAATAGTTTTGAGAAGAAGATTTTAAAGATTTTCTTTTTATATAAAAATTGATCCCCCATTGTGGCCCCACCCTACCCCTGGGCACCATGATTTGAACAAACTTGAATGAACATTATCTGAGGATGCTTACACGCCAATTTGAGCTCTTCTGGCCAAACAGTTTTTAATTTTTTTTTTTTAAAGATTTTGTCTATATATTCCTGTATTAAAATTTTCCCCCTAATTTTGGCCCTACCTTACCCCTGGGGACCATGATTTGAACAAACTTGAATCTACACTCTCTGAGGATGCTTTCACTCAAATTTGAGCTCTTCTGGCCTTATAGTTTTTGAGAAGAAGATTTTAAAAGATTTTCTCTAAATATTACTATGTAAAACTTGATCCCCCCATTGTTGACTCACCCCCCCCCCCCAATCCCCCTGGGACCACGATTTGAACAAACTTGAATCTACACTACCTGAGGATGCCTTCATTTTAATTTGAGCTTTTCTGGCCTGATAGTTTTTGAAAAGAAGAGTTTTAAAGATTTTGTCTATATATTTCTAAGTAAAACTTGATCCCCCTCTTGTTGTCCATCCTTACCCCCCGGGGACCATGATTTAAACAAACTTGAATCTACACTACCTGAGGATGTCTCCACAATTAATAGCTTTTCAGGTCGAATAGTTTTTGAGAAGAAGGTTTTTGAAAAATACCAACAAATTTTCAATAATTCTCAATTATCTCGCCTTTAAAGAGGGCGTGGCCCTTCATTTGAACAAACTTGAATCCCCTTCAACTAGTGCTTTGTGCGAAATTTGGTTGAAATCTGCCCAGTGGTTCTTGAGAAGATGAAAATGTGAAAAGTTTACAACGACGACGACAGAGAACAGATAAATTTTGATCAGAAAAGCTCACTTGACCCTTTGACTCAGGTAACCTAAAAAGGCTAAGGGAAATAAATGTTATGACGATAACAAAAACATTAATTAATAACTAAGTAAATAGACCATTGGCAAGGTCCAAACTAAATCTGCAGTTTTCAACAATATCATTTTAATAATGTTGATTGAATTTACAAAAGATTGATAAGGCTATTGTGTAGCCTTTTTATAAGCTATTGCTTTGATTATACGACTTAACAACCTGTCGTTAACAAAAATAGAGCAGATTTAAATTTTGCTCGTGGTGTTAAATGCACTGTTTTGATGCACACTGCCATTTTTTACCTGGTCCCACAGTTAACAACACTTTAAATTCCCTACACGTATATTATAAATGATAGAGCATAGAGTTAAAGGGAAAGGTCAGGTAAAAAAAAAATTCTAGTGAAATAGATATACTAAATGCCAATTTATACCTGGTCCCACAATCACTTTGAATTCCCTTCACGTATATTTTAAATGATACGTGCATAGATTTAAGCTCAGTAACTCTTGGCTAAAGAGTTTGACTTAAAGAAATTGAGTAATGTTTGGAAATGAATTTTGGATTAATTTTTAAAAATAATTTTGTAACTTTTTTGGTCGAGTTTATTAAAATAATATTGAACAAATTTTCATGTTTGATAATATTTTTTCCACTATTCAAAAACGTGTTTAAAAAAGACATATATAATGAAAAATTTATGAACATTTTTTTGGTATTTTGTACATGACTTCAAGTGGTACCTTTACATAATGACAAGACTCTTTACCAACCGAATGTGATATGTTGATATCTTCTGGTTTGCTAGTACTCATAAACATTTCCTTATGTACATAATTTCAAGTGGGCACTCTCCTTAGCAGAAATCGTAAACAAGACTAGTCACCCTTCGAATGTGAAAGGTTGACATTTTCTTGTTTAGTAATATTCATAAACATTTCCTTATTATGTACATAATTTCAATTGGGCACTCATCTTAGCAGAGATCGTGAACAAAACTCGTCACCAACCGACTGTTAATATTTTCTGGTCTGCTGGTATTCATAAGCATTTCCTTGATATGTATATAATTTCAATTGGGCACTCTCCTAAGCAGAAATTATGAACAAGAATCGTCACTCTCCGAATGTGACAGGTTGATATCTTCTGATATGCTAGTATTCATTAATATATTCTGTATTGTCTACAAAACTTCAAGTTAGTCTCCAACTAACAGAAATCGTTGACAAGACACATCACCAAAAATAACCATTGGCTTATATATATCAGTGTGCTAGTATCGAGAACAATTCGTGAAAACTGCGTTATATTTTACTTATTATTATATTTACATATTTAATGATGAACAATTCTAAGATGACATGTGATATTAACAAACAGTGTTCAAAATGAAACACCCAAATGAAAAAAAAAACCACAAAACAAGAGGAGAGCAAACACAGACCTCTAAAAATAAAATAGTGGTGGGATCAGGTACCATAGGGAGGATTGAGCATCCTCTGCTGACCGGTCTCAACCGCTGTTTGCTATTTGTCGTAATCGGGAAGAACGGAATAATCCATACACAATTAGATGATTGATAACGGTCTAACAATAAGTATTAAAACGTCAGTCAGCATGCGACCAAGTGTAAGATTTTATTAGCTGACAAGGTCATTGTATTGACCATAAAACTTACAAAATGACAACTTGTATTACACTACCATTTACTAATCAATGTTATCACGTATTCAAATGTATAGCTACACATGGGCAGTCAAACTTTTATTTCACCAACAGCGTGTAGTTTGCTTGACCGTGCGTGCTCAAACTTTGTACTGCGATTAGAATCCTGCGCATCGATTGGCTGTTAGATTTCAATGCAATGAATACTATTTTGCATATCAAATACAGATCCAATGATAGCACTGACCAATGACAATGAATGATGGTCTGCTACTTTTTGTAGTAAATATTTACACGTGGTCAGTCAGAACTTGTTTTTCATTGAATTAATCGGAGAATTTATTGATAATATTATAAGGAAACAAATTGACATTTTTTTCCTGATTTTGATACATAGTTTGTTCACAATATGACATTTATAGTAATAAAATAACAGGAGACAAACAAGGCTTTATCTGACCACGTGTTGATATTTTTACAGAGTATCTTACAGTCCGATATCATATTACATTATTTAGTCAACTGATCTGCAGCAGTGGTTTTTAACAAATGTAAATAATAAATTTTGTTTAGTTTTGTTTAAGGTCAGGTGGATTAAATCAGCGACATATTACAGGAATCGAAACACCAATTTGCAAAAGAATCTCTATATGAGATCTGTAAAGTTGACATCTATTGCGTCAAAGAAAAGGGTTCAGAACGTTTTTATTTACGACCACTAGAAAACGGAGAGAATGGAAGTGTACGATTCAGTCCCCAACCAATCGGAGTTAACAAACTATCTAGCCTTTTAAAAAGCATGTGCACAGAAGCTTACATACCAGGTTTCTTCACAAACCATTCAGATAAGCGTACATGCGCTACATCCTTGTACCAAGCGGGAATTCCAGAGCAAGAAATAATGAGAAGGACTGGACATAGATCAGTAGAGAGTATACGACAGTACAAAAGACCCTCCTCGGAAATGCTACACGAAGTGTCAGGTGCTTTAGAAGCTGAAATCCCATCGGCGTCGGTGGATGAGCTTGAGGAAACTGCAATAAAAACTGCGTTCAAATATCAATGTCAATTTATTAATAATGTATTTTTGTTTTTATTTATTTCAGTATAATTAGTACGGATGGACGATTGATTAAAAATATTTAGTTTGGGAGTTGCTGTTTTTCCTAACATTGTGGGCGGAGTTTGAAAAATTGTGGGGTATGCAAAGATAACCCACACTTTTAACAATAGAAAACACGCCAAGCTATGGTACAAGTAGAGCTTGACACTTAGGATCGAAACCTGAATGTAAATATTCTTTTCAAATTTCATGAACATTTCATGAACTAGATATGATATTTAAATGATAATACCATGTAAATTACCATTCCTCGATAACAGAACATCCAGATATTCATTGGATACATATCAAATATTCTCACAAACTATAAGATATCTTTTATGTTTTGTTACAGATTTGTGTCTGGTCTAATCAAACCACATCACCCAACTGACGTGTCAACTAGATTTCTACCTATAAATCAGACGGAAGCAATTGACAGTTCTTCAGAAAAGGAGCGCACGACTGAAGAAGGAAAAAGAAATCAATCAATATCTCAAAGATGTTTTAACAACTGTTAACTGGGATGATGAAATGGGATAGATGCGTCGTAGACGGTAACGTTTCTTCTAAGGAGAAAGCAGCGTTGCATACCGAATGAGACGAATGCACGACTTTCAAGATTACCACATCCTCCTTATGAAAAATGGAATATTTCGTTCAGAAAAACGTGCGCAAGTTTTCGACTAATTTACATTATTTATACGCAAATTCTGTGAAAACAATTAGTACCATCAAATTCCTCATGCAATTTACTACTGATATCGTCTCTTCACCTGCCTCGGATAGTCTTTTAAACACCATCACCAGTCCCGTAAATTCATGTGGTGCACTTTGTTTACATGTAAAAATGACGACTCTCGTTCTCGATGTAAATTCAACATACTTGATTTTCCGAGGTCGGTAGCGTGTTTCGGAGAAAATCGGAGGCAAATAAAGAGGCGAAATCAGTAGGAAATTGCATAAAGAATTTAATGGTACTAATTGTTTTCACAGAATTTGCGTATAAATAAGGTAAATTAGTCCAAAACTTGCGCACGTTTTTCTGCGCAATATACAATTTTTTCAATGGGTGGCCCTGTAGCTCCCGGGTCCTCCATCCGATTTTTTTCAGACCGGGAGCTACAGACCTGCAGCTAGAATAACATTGAATGTAACGTTTTATTTGTGAAATAACGCCCTTTTTAAAGGTCTACACGTGATAATATGTATATCGTGTGTTGTGCTGAATGGAATCGAATGTAAAGATTCAGTTGATGCATAGCTTCTATTTATTTATTCTTTCATTCAATGTATTTTTCAACATGATGTGCCCTGGGTTTTTTTCAGTGCTATGATTTAACTTGTTTGAAGCAATGTAGATACATGTATATCTCACTGTTCATATTCAATCTAAACACATATAATGAACAATTGACCCAACCCTCTATCATGTGTGTTATATCATAAATAAAGTTGTCTGATGTTCGTGGTAAGTGTTATAGTACACTGACGTCCCTAAAAAAGAAAGCTGTATATTAAATATAGGAACATACACAAATTAAAATGTTTGGATTTTTTTAATCTAAATTATTTGTTTTTGGCTGTAACAATCATGTTTTTATATTTTAGGTAGATCTTATCGATGGTTTGCTGACCACCAATCCTCCTTAACGGAGTAAATACAAATTTAAATGATGTTGAAGCCTTTATTTTATTTATTTATTTATTTGCCTTTTTACTCATTACAGAATGACGTTGCTGTTATTCAAAGAGCATTAACATTCTAATTCCTAACCATATGACGATTCAACATGTATAGATAATAAGTATTTGTCTACGCCATGAATGAAGTGAATCTTTAACTAATCAGCCGAAGATTCACAGCTTTGAAATACTTAGTTATTGTCCTTACAAGTATTACAGGACATGCGCAGCACAAATGCTAAATTCATCTCAGAATTTAATGTGTAAAACATAGCGCAATCAAAGGTACTTTACACAAAACATTTTTTTTTTATTTATATAGGTTTTATAAACGTATGATTGATATAATAAACCGAAAAAGATTTTTTTTTTAATATCTCAACACTGCTTGATTTTTATTTTACAATAATCGAAATTAATTATTTTGAAATGTGTATAGAATTGCTGAGAACTTTCTGTGATTGAGTCATATATATGGCATTACGTCTAGCTTTGGCTAGTGGTTTAACACTTCAGCTCGATTAGTAGAGTGCTTTATTTGCATTCAAGAGAACCCGAATTCAAACCCCAGCAGAGGCAATGTTTGTCCCTGTAACATATCGATCAAAACGAAGTCCGAGTCTAATATGCTTTCAGTGCATACATAAGAGTAAACATTTTGAATGCATTTTCATTAAAAAAAAGAAGCGTTCATAACATTTTTCATATCATGATCATATGGGGAAAACCGAATTCTAAATGCAAATTAATACGATGTGTAACGATGCTGTTCACAACGCTTTGGCAACTACAAGTTAAGATTTATTGTGACATTGACTTAATCCATTCTTCAACCCTACGCAGCAATCATTGGACAATCCCCATATTGCGATCTAATAATGAAAATACATCAATGGGTCACATAAGATAAATAACGAATTCAGTATAAAAATTAACCATCATTATTGAATTTTTATAATGATAAGTTATCAGGCTGTCACTTGAAATAAATATGATATAAAATAAAAAAAAAAAAGCAATAGTTGCTCCATCATTGTATTTATAAGGAAACTTCTCCTATAGTATAAGCACATATATTACAGTTACTGTAATACTTCTAAATAACAGAATATGATTTCCCTGTCGGGCTGCTGATTTGTATTACAATGTCATACACAGATTTCAGTGGTATCAAAGTTCACGTGTACTCTCGTCATTGGTGAGGCTCGCCTATCCGTACTGCTGAGGGTATATGTGATGGAGGATGTCCCACAAAAAAGTATACTTTTTGTGCTTTAATTTTGGCTGAAACGAGAAATGTTGACAATTTTTAAAAATACTGTCTGCATATATTGACATCATCATTACATAACAAATACTTTGAACGCTTTTTAATTATCAAATTAACAATTTAAGGTATTTTTAGTTGATTATTTAGTTGTTTTTATTGATGCATGTCTAACGAATAATAAAAATTTGTATAAAAACAATTATTTTTTGTAATATCGCCTATCTAATAAGCATATAGCTGATTTCTTATTAAAGATTGAGAGTAGAAACAAGTCTTTCACAATAGTTACACAATAGTTACACTTGTTAACAGCAAAGTATATAAACAGTCCATACTTACATCGACAGTTGTCACAAATTGAATAGAGTTACTTTATGTCAGCGGAATTACTATTTCATATTGATGATAGCAAAATGCTTGTAAAAAACACCCTCCATACATGATTTTCACAAATTGAAAATGTACACCACCTGAGAATGATAGTACACATGTTTCAGCTTTCCTGGCCTTACGGTTATTGAGAAGAAGATTTTTGAATATTCTCAAAAATTCTTAATATTTCTTAGTTATCTTCCCCGGTAAAAGGGCATGGTCCTTAATTTTCACAACTGTGAATTCCATTAACCTAAGAATGTTTTGTACCAAGTTTGGTTGAAATTAGCCCGGTGGTTTTTGAGAAAAAAATCTAAATGTGAAAAGTCAATAGACGGACGACAGACAAAACGTGATCAGAATACCTCACCTAGGCTATCAGTTCAAGTGAGCTGAAAAACAAAAACAAGGGGAAAAACCAGAAAAAACATATTATCAAAAACAATTCCTGAAAACTTACCCACAATACACTGGGTGTATTATCTCCGGCTGGTTTATATGTACTTGGAAACTCTATAAATAAACTTGATAACGTGCAGTTTTGCGCAAATGTATTAAAATTAAAACTAGTCAAGGTTATTTAATTTTTTTTTAGAAAAGAAATTCTTAGCATTCTGGTATACACTGAATATTAATGTATTATATTTAAAGATAATATGAATTATTTACAGAATTACTTACCCATGATACACTGGGTGTATTGTCCCCGACTGGTTAATGCATACTTTGTGACTCCATACACAAACTCGATATACTCAATATCGTCCAGTTTTGCGCAAATATATTAAATTGAACACTAATCGAGGTCATTGAGACATTTGAAAAAATAAAACGTTCGGTATATTCAAAATATAAACGTATCAGGCTGCAGTAGACAACCTAGATCAACCCACACAGAGGAACGATATTAACACGTACATATACTTGTAAACAAACCACGGCATATGATGTAATAAATACAAACAAGCCTAAGTGCCGTTTAATACTAACGAATTAATGTTCAAGAAAATGTGGGTATTCTTTATGTTATTGATAAATGTGTTTATTATTGAAAGCATATATGATTTCATTATTACTTGTTATTTATGATTTAACTGGTTTTTTTTAAATAATAGTTTGCACTGAATTGAAACATATATATTTTCAATAACTTCATTTCTTTAAAAAAAAAAAACCATATATGTCAAAAAACAACTTTTTAGACAGAAGTATCCTATCCAGCCAGGACGGCAGCCATAATCACATGTAGCACTGACATCGTTACAACCATCACATGAGTAACTGTTGATACATGTTTCAGAACAGTCTTGTCCAAAATATTCAAAAGGGCAAGCTTGCAAAATGGATAATATAATATCTATATATATATCTATCTATATATCTATCTATATATCTAATTATCAACCTATCTTTGAATAGTTGAAGAGATGTTAATTTTATGAATCATTTAATTAAATATATGTAATTTTGCTTTATTTTTCGGCCAGATTTTTCCTCCGATATACATATCCGACTAGAACAACACTACACCGTTTATATTAAACTTTCAATTCAACATGTATTACAAATAAGTGATTAAAGCTTAAGTTGAATAGTGCTGCTAAAATCCCGTGTTTCGTGTTGCTTTCATGAAACATACCGTTTTCCGTGCAAAAATTATGAAGGTTTATTGAAAACGAGATGAATATCTATTTAATTTAAAGGAATATAGGATTCTAGAAACGAATTTGATAAAACTGAGATATTTTGCCTTCCCTTGATATGTTTATTGGTTTGTGGAAACCACGGGGTAGTGTTATTGTACCTCATTTTATATTAAGGAATATACGTACGCTGTTTATAGTTATCACGTGATAATGCACTGATGTGGTACTAATGTACTTCCCTAATTTATTGCATTGACATCTATCTCAGAGGATAATACTAAGTGTTTGGACTGGTTCAAAACAGTTCTTCCATCTTAAGATTACGACTCTAAATTGCCCATGTTTCCTTTACATATCAGCATTTTTATCTAACTATCTATCACTTTATTTATCTAATCTATCAATGTGTATGACTATGTACATATGTAAATGTATAGTAGGATTATTTTTCCACTTACGAGTTTTACACAATTCTCCTTGATAATCGGGATTACATCCAGTCAAACATGTTCCTTTGATATTGGAACACTGTTTTACATCACGGCATTGTCCACATGTTTCATTGCATTCGGATCCATACTTTCCTTTATCACAAGCTAAACATTTAATAATATTCGTATTAATGATACCATAACAATGTCAAAAAGGTGAATGAAAAGCATCATTTCTCTTCAAAACATTCTAGTTAATATGTAAAAATGCCAAAACACATCTCTTGCAGATTCTAAATTACTGAGTTTTGCAGCGTTAACTTATGTTTTTTTTTATTTATATATGGATATTAAGACAAAATAAATACTTTTATGATTTTGAAAGATATTCTCAATTATGTTTATTAACAATGAGCAAATGAAACAAAACACTTACGAGTTTTACATAAGTCCCCTCGATAACCAGCATCACATCCAGTCAAACATATTCCATTGATATTGGAACACTGATTTAGGTCACGACAGTGTCCACATGTTTCATTGCATTCAGAACCATACAACCCTTTGTCACATGCTACAAATAATGTTAATTCTCTTAAAGTTTAGATGTTCTTTGTATTATTAATCTATTTTTAATCAAAATATTTTACATGCGTAACTACTCACGAGTTTTACACAAGTCCCCTTGAAAACCAGCATCACACCCAGTCAAACATGTTCCATTTATATTGGAACACTGGTTTAGGTCTCGACAGTGTCCACATGTTTCACTGCATTCAGAACCATACAACCCTCTGTCACATGCTACAAATAATGTTTAATCTCTTAAAGTTTAGATGTTTTCTGTATTATAAATCTATTTTCAATCAAAATATTTTACATGCGTAACTACTCACGAGTTTTACACAAGTCCCCTAGGAAACCAACACCACATCCAGTCAAACATGTCCCATTGATATTGGAACAATGGCTAACATCGCGGCAGTGTCCACATGTCTTCTTGCATTCGGTTCCAAAAAACCCTTCGTCGCAAGCTATACAAATAAAACAATTTAGTATAAATATTTACACGTATTGGGAAATCAACTGTCAAACTAAGAGTTAATACTCTGATATTTAGAGCATAATACATGGCAACATCTGTATCACATCCCGTATCGACCCGAGACTCTAATGTCAGCCCGAGGGCATCTAATATACATGCAGCAATTATTACAAAACATGTGTGCAAAGCCCGCTTGTTAGCAGGTTACTTTTTTCTGCACATTCGCTTCCTTCATATTCCGGAAAAGACCAAATATTTAAGCGGGCTATTGGGAAAATATTTTTAGCATTTGTACATTTAAACTACTGTAGAATTTAGTTTGATATTTCAAAACAACGCCATTAATACTTTATATTTTAACTTATGTAAACTTATAGAAAGAAATTTGGATATCAGAGTGTTTTAAAAAATTATTTTCAAAATAAACGTTATATGAGCTTTTTACGCGTTCATTCATTAAAGGGATCTGTGAGAAATATCACGTAACCGGATATTCATTCTTTCTAAGTAGTCAATTTGTTAACTTTCCTATTAATCTATTGCGAGTGCATGTCCCCGGCGCGAAGCGTTTGCTAGAAAAGCGAAAAATTTTCATATATGATTTGTTCAGCTGTAAACTTCATTTTTTTTTTCAAGGAAAAAATCCATATATTTTATTATTTAAATGTGTGATTTTCCTTAATTTTTTTTATACATAGTTTTTCTTCTGAAGGAGATTAAAAAGACTACAAATGTCCACGACCATCGACCCCTCTTCAATCTATTCATAATTTATCTAGTATTCAAAACGCGTTATGACATTAATTCTCCTTATAGCACATGGTAAGGTTTATCGTGTGTTTTTGAGCATTGAATGTCGTTTATTTCCAATGCAAACATAGCTAAAATATAAACTGAATGTAAACATTTAATTAATTGCTACACAACTTTTAGCAGAATTAAACACAAAATATCCTAGATAGTTTTACAGTGTGAAAATGCGTATAAATATTACTGAAAGATTTTTATTTGCATACGTTGTACTGTTAATGGCAAGTTTTTAAATGATAAGATTGTAGTCGTAATCGTTTATCAAATTTTGGGGTTTTTTTAGAGTTGCACCAAGCAGCTGTACCTAGTTCACAGCGGTAACCTTGATATCCAGGTTTACAGCCCTGACAGGTGCCCGTCTCTATGTGACAGTACTGGCAGTTAACGTCTGGACAGGGGAGGGTATTGTTTGACCCGTAACATCCGGTAGAAGGACATCCTGCATAATGAATATCATTAGTGAATAGTAGAACTAAATAGTTTAACTCTGATAAAATTTACATCTTAATATATTAAATAAAGTCTTTTAATAAATTATATGTTAAACTAAAGGGTACTTAAGGGTTAAAACATTTGCACCCTGCGATAAAACTTATTTTCAAATGGTTTATATCAAATGTCAATGTAGAACCATGTGAACTCACAATTGACATTAATTTAAAAAGGACTTCAGTTACTTTAATGGACATTTTTTTCTTAATTTCTATTTTTTTAATTTTTTCTTTTATTTTTGCAACTTGATCATTATCGTGCGTAGAAAAATACAAACACTGAGACTTTCACCAACAAATAAAGGACCATATGTCATCAGTCTGTTAATTTTCATTCATTTATCACGTCATGTACCGTATTTATTTTCTGATCATAATTTGAAAACGGTATAACAGTACACCCACCGTACACCTCCACTTCACAGAGGCCAGTACGAACGTCACTGAAGACACCATTAGAGTAATAGTTAGGATAGGTAACTCCTGGTAGTCTCTCGTTGTAGTATATGACGTACTGTCCATGTACTGTACAGGTGGTGGTGAAGACAGCAGGTATGGTGTCCCGTGTAAAGTTGTTGTCCTTGTAACACAGTGTTCCCTGTAGTCTGTCTGTTGTATTGGAGACGTACACAGAGAATCCAAGGAAAAACCTAGTGCGCCAATTAGAAGGACCTGCATAAAATGTTAATCGATTATTGATGGACGAACATAACAATGTAGCTAGACAAACAAAGTTTAACAAACATATAGTGTTAAAGACAACTTATCATGTTTTTTCTGTAATAAAGGGTACACAGCATTGTGTTTGTTGTACTTTTTAAACATTGTAAAAAAAATAAAGAGTTTGCAGTAAAATTAGATTACTATTGTTCCCATATATAAATCGTGTTGGATTTGCTTGTTTAGCTTAAAAAACAAACATACGATGAACGGTATATCATACAATCTGTTTTACTGTAGTCAGTCTATTGTATTGAGTACGTACAAAGTAATCGAATAAAGCACTGTTGACATTAAATGAATTTGCAGTAAACATCAAAAATAATATTTATTTCTTCTTTTAGATTTTTTAAATTAATAAAGCTAGATGATTATTGAAGTTCCTAAATCGCATTTGTTGTATTAGAGACGTGCATCCTATGTCTATATTATTTACCTTACATGTAAGAGGCAGACATAAAATTAAAATTACTAATATGAAATGAATTGCTTATAAAGAGCAGATAAACGTTTTAATCACACAATTTAATCTCAGTTCTTAACATCCATCAACTCATACTGAGTATTCACGGGTTGGTCATAAAGAAGTCTTTCGTCCTTAAGAAGCTTTTAATTCAAGAAAAAACAGTTTGTATTCATTATCATACCTTTAGTGACTCATACAAAGCTCACCAGAGCAGTACATGTCCTTTACCGTGCTAACACCTACTGCGACTCTGGACTTATTAATCGTTGCATAGTCATAGTATGACTTTATTTGTTATGATTCTAACACAGTATTATTTCTAGGTAAAACTGCATTTTCAAAGATATCTGCGCAGAAATGTTCTGTAGAAATAGCTTATTTCATAAAAAATCGTAGACTTAAATAATATTTATTTACATGTAGGCCTAGCAGTAAGAAATTCCTGATACATTTCATAGACATTAACTGCTTACATATATCAGATGTTTAAACACAGTTTAGATTTCAATTGTTCAACATTCATCAAAAGATACTATATAAATAGTGCCTGTTTGGGAGGGTATTTATTTTGTTATACTGAATGTCTTTTTTAAAAATTTGAAGAAAATGTTACTGCTTTTATATAGGAATAACGTGAATTCTACAGCGAACCGTACGCGCATAATTTTCGCGCATGTAACATTTTTTAATGTAACCCGTTGCCAAGTGCGTTGCTAACGCTGAGGGTAATAGTAAATATTATTAACTGCGTCTTAACCAATCAGATTTCAGTATTTAACATGAAAGTATAACAATGAGTATTAACACCTTTCTAAAAAAAAAGCAGTGTACCCAAGAAGAACGTTCTGTTTACATTGTAAACCATATCTTTACACCGCGGCTTACAAGAGAAGTGAGGGTCCTTTATCGTGCTAGCACCAACCGTGACACTGGGCATATCTAACGTTACATGGTTACGGTATTGATATACTTCTATTTCAGTAGTTATAATAGGCGGTTTTGAGGTTTAAGTATGTTGCATTACTGATCATTTTAATAGTGATGTGATATAGTGTCGTAATAATCAGATGCTTATGAGACGTACATGTATATATAGTAATTTAAATTTACAACGTTCAACATTTTATAATTTACCGATGTGCTTGAATTCTTATTTTATTTTAATGTTGATATTAATTTTAATAATCAAAATAACAAATTCATCATCTTGTTAGTCGGAGAATTGAATTTTTTGTTGAGGTTGTGAAGATGTAATTGTATAGGTCAAATTTCATGAAAACAATTTAGTGAAGATTAGTTTCACACACTTTTGGGTTTTACATGATTTTGTTTTATACGTGTAACGTATTGATGTACCGTCGTATTTTATTTTAGAACACAATATTCTGATAGAGAATTATACTTTTATAAGAATTTGGGTGATATGTGAGGCTAAACACTAAATGTATCGATACAGCTATAGTTGAAGCATATCTATATCTTACTGGACTCTTAGTAAATGTGACTATACCCCATGGTTCATTGTCCGTCCTGAAATAGATGGTGATGTGGTGAATGCTGTGGATGGTGGTCAGGTTGACCCACCAGGTGGCGGTTTGTCCGTACTGTGATACAGCACATTGGCCTCCATCCCAACTCAGGTCTGATTTACGTCCGTCTACAGCGTTACTGGCGTCAAATTTGTCGGAATCTCTGAATGCGTTCTGTATGTATGCTGGTTTGTTGAGGGCGACATTAACTGTTTCGAAGAAAAAAAAAACTTGTTAAACAATGTTAAGCTACAGTTCGTTAAAAAAAGAAATGTATATCAATATGGAAATGGAAAATTTATTTTTTATAAGTCATTACATGTTTTAATCAATCATCTACTTTTTGCAATCATATGTATAAGATCATCATTCAAAGGTACAATAAAAACCGGACGATTTTGATAAAAAGATATATGCATCCAGATTTTTTGTTCGTTTCGTCGCTTTTTTTGCGGACATTGATTTTTTCTATAATTAACATTGTACACAATGACTGTATCGTGTATTGTTTTATATCATCAGTATCTTAATTAAAGTTTTCGAGTTGATCACGTGCTGTGAATGATATATTTAAAAAAAATACGTCTGAATTATCGGCACGATAATTATGCGTCATTTTATTTTTATATGTTAAAATATTACCCACTATAACAAGCTGTTGATCCTCTGTAGATTCATGTCATGTTTTACTATGAACAAGAATGTTTGAAGTGAAATACAACCCTATGTAACGTCATGCATATTCCTAATTAACACGTAACATTGAGAACAAATATAAATTAATAATGCGGTTAAAAAAACTTATTACCGCATGTAACAAAATATAACGACGTGAAGCGTTATAGTTCAAACTAACTGGCCGTGCAACAATGAGATTTTCTTTTCTTATTGACAATCTAAGCGTTTTGTTTTCTATTAGGAAATATTGACATAGTACAGTATTATAATAAAACTATCGTTTCATTTTTCCGATATCATGATCCTTGAACGTGTATTTAGAAACAGTAATCAGAGCAAATATCCGTTACTTTAAAAAAAAACAAAAAACTTTATTTAATCTGTTGAGTCTAACGAACGAAAAATGTTCTTTCTGAATATCAAACGTCCACCACCTATAAAAGATAAGGCCAATTTTATTTATTAACAAATTAAATGTTAACTTAAAAAAGAACTGTCTCACCGAAACCGTTAGCAAAGACAAACACTCCGACACAAACAAACACTCCATACATCTTTGTGACGAGCCTGGACATCAGAAAATGAAACAGGAAACACACCCGACTCTTGAATTCTGTTTATAGTTTCACGTAGACATTCGTTAAACAGGGTGCCGTAGAAAACGGTCTTTACCCCCGAAATAATCAAAGTTTACTTATTTCAAGTTTGCTTCGGGATGTTATAATATTAGAACTCATTTCCTCGTTTAAAAATGAATGTTCATTGTATGTACATAATTTTTGTCGCTTTTTGAATTGAAATTGAAACAAAGGAAGTGAGTGCTCTATAACATTCTCAATTACATCACGGAGATATCATTTCTAGCGTGTTCCTGGTTATCGACACGCCGGTATTATCTAGATAGTCATCACAGATATATCACTTGGAATACAATGTTAAATATAACTGGTGTTAAGCAATATAGAAGACGATGTAGACAAGGTAATACAATAATGGTGAACTGATGCAAATTACAAAATGTAGACAATTTCAATATGGTATACCTTAAATGTATCTCTTCATGTCAGTGTGTGTCTTTAATTGCTTGTATTAATTTTCAAAGTCAATTGCGGACTTCTTATAATTATTTTCCGGTGTGTACCTCTAAATGGCTCGATTGTCATGACCATTTTTTTTTACTCTATTGATCTTCTTAAAAGAAGAGCTCTATATCAAATTATAAGAAAACATTTACAAAATATATAATTGTTTCTTTATTAATTTATTGTACATAATTAAACAATTGATATTTAAACATTTGAGAAAGATGTTTTTGTTAAATTGTTGACCATCTCGTCCTCCATTATTAGAAATTTTCCTATCGTTTATATAAATATGAAAAAAATGACAATCACATAACAAACTACATCAAAATCTCGACATCTCGAAAATACAATTTCAAAGCAGAGCAACACCGGCCTCTAAAAGGATAGAAAAGAGATTATGTGGCTAGAAGGAGTTATCATCCCCCGTTGACCAACATAAAAAAATGTTGTATCGACCAAAAACATACAAAAAGATGACTTCAATCGAGATTGTAGATAGGCCTGGCTTATCAAATCGTTTGTCAATACCCTGCTTCGACTTAGAAACTGTTTTTACGAAAAGGATGCCATTGCTTATCGAATAGGGTCTGTAAGTCTTGTTTGGTTTCACTTTCGTTTTACAACTTCCGGGTACATCAGCGCTCGTAGTAACGATAAGGTATACATCGATAGGGTACAAACAACGCACCAGCTCTAAACAGACTTGGAATTTGTTAAGATTTCCACACGATGCCAAAGAACGGAAGGAATGTATAGAACTATGCAGGTAGGTAATACAATTGTGATAATCATTAGATTAGAATGTTCACAGGGCGAAAAACCATCTTTAAGCAAGTCCTTAAAGGTGGCTTAAAGGTGACTTAAAGGAGGTTAAAGGCTATACAACCTTTAAGCCGCCTTTAAGTCACCTTTAAGCAAGTGCTTATAGGTCCTTAATGTCAAACTTCTTAAAGCCACCTTTAAGCCATAGTGCTGAAACAAATGTTCGAATATTGGCAAATGAATAGTAAATTTCTAATATTCGAATGTATATTTAGAATTCGAATATTCGATCACATGTTAAACATCCATATCAAGCACTGTAAACTATGCAGCATCGTGTTATTTCATTTTACTTGGAACGAAAGTAAATATAAAGCCATCTATGACTGCCATGCTTGGTAGAGTCTATTACTTAACCCAGTAATAGACTCTTCCCCCATGCTTGTTTACCTTGAAAGTAAAAGCAGGGTCTACATCGAATGGAGACAAACATTCTGGATTTTTCAATTCATATCAGACGCTGAAGAAAAATATTGCTTAACTGTTTGAAAGAGTGTGAGCTACGGAGAATTAATATAGAATTAATCAGTTTTTAAAAAAGATACCTCGATATAATTTGTTTTTTTTTAATAAACAGAAGATTTCCGGAGTTATGAGCGTTATCAGTTTTCTGTTTAATACTATATCAAACATGGCAGAAATATTTGGACTGACTTACGAAGTTACGTATCGGTCTCATCCAGGAGTCAGGACTGCAGTATATTATTAAAGAAGTAAAAAATCTTTTGATTGTAGTTGATGGAGATTTTTAAAAAAACAGTATGTTATTATTTGCTTAAAAATTAAATGCGCACCCAATTCAGTGGATACTTATGCATTAAGTGTCAACTTCAAACTGACATGTTTAAGCAGTCTACACATACACCCACTTAGTAATACAAACTATCATATATGCTTAATACATTGTCTATGACGTCTACGAATATTCGAATACGAATCGAATAGCACTCACGAATATTCGAATACTGATTTATGGTATTCGTTTCAGCACTACTTAAAGGTGGCTTATTAAGCCACCTTTAAGCACCTTTAAGTGGCATTTACGCTCTCTTTACACTGTCTTTACACTGTCTTTAAGTGGCCTTTAAGTCAATATCGATCAAGCTGAACAATAAAAACATATATTAAATGCAAAAGCTCTTTTATAGAGATGGGAGGGGGTCATCCGAATGATAATATAATTTCCAAGGAAGGGGGGGGGGTCTTCCAGGCGGTTTTAATCGTCGCTCCATTAAACACAGATCGCTATCATCAGCACCGCTCCGATGGACACAGATTGCGTTATAAAATTCTTTAAAATTATTGTAGGGATGAGCGCAGTCTTTGTATCTTAATATGTGCATAAAACTAATTAAAGTATGTTTGTTTCGTATTATAAATTAATCGGTGAAATCTCTCTCTCTCTCTCTCTCTCTCTCTCTCTCTCTCTCTCTCAGTTCATCCGGTTAATAAACAAAATAAAGATAATGAACCAAAAATGCATGATTTAATTTGATAATCGGTTTAAGGTTTGTATTTTTTTTTTCAATTTTCATTATTTCTAACTCTGGATCTGCTAGATACATGTTAAAGATGAAAAGACTCTCAACTGCCTTTGTTATATCGGGCAGGATATTACTGCTTTGTTTGTCTAGACATAGTTCTGTTCGTTTGTGTATATCTAATTAGAGTCTATTGTTTGTCCAACTTAAGAAAACCCCTGGAACTAACACAGAATATACAAGATATACACAACAGTTGTGTCGTGTGCCCCGGTGCATGTTTGTGTATATCTAATTAAAGTCTATTGTTTGTCCAACTTAAGAAAACCCCTGGAACTAACACAGAATATACAAGATATACACAACAGGTGTGTCGTGTGCCCAGGTGCACGTCAGGGTTTCTAAAGGCGTTAAATCTTTGTAAGTACGAGTATACGATAAGTCTAGTGAACAAAAGTTAATTTACATTTGTAATTCATTTTTAAAGTATTATTTCCTAGCTCTGGGTTTCAAAGATGTTACGGCTACAAAATTAACGATACATGTATGTAAGAGTAAAATTTTGAGGCTTATTAATTAATGTACCGGTGATCATAAATAGGGGTTGATTATTTAAATATATGTATAAGGGTAAATATGTCAAATAAACCCGGCCTGGCACATCATACAATTGTATGTACAAGTCATTTGCAATTGCCACATGCAGTAAATACGTCATCGGTAATTGGTAATTTTGTTTGTTATAGAATTGATAGTTTTAAAATCATGTACATACAATTTCATGTAAATATTTAAACATATTGGAACGGCGCCGCGATCATGAAAACCGGGAAATTGCGGGAAATTGAACACATACCCTAATAGTATCAATGCATTTAATAAAAGAAATGATTTCATTTTCTTTCTTACATTTTTATAGCTATAAATTAGATGAACGTATATCTACTCGGTTTAAATTTATTAACTAAGAAAGCCTACTATAGTGAACCTAACGGTTTCCATTTAGGTACAATATATTTTTGTTCACTGAAGACCAAGTTCCGTATTTCATTCTAAATACATGCATGCATGTAATTTATAAATTAGATATAATTGATTGTTACAAACTGAATGGTTTGTCAAAATC
The DNA here is from genome assembly GCF_963853765.1 of Magallana gigas. NCBI lineage: Eukaryota > Metazoa > Mollusca > Bivalvia > Ostreida > Ostreidae > Magallana > Magallana gigas. The sequence goes on along the minus strand of NC_088853.1, from coordinate 69,046,259 downwards.
TTTTCAAGTAAACACATTCAATACAGTGATTCAATATCCACTGATATATAGGATATAAAAACGCTCATACATATGTAAGTTGCCGTGGCGCAGAGGAAGTGTGGTGATGCTAGTAAACTAAGGGTCCCGGATTCCATTCTCGCCGTGGCCGGTTTTTTTTTGTGTTTTTTTTTTTCATTTTTCTTTCTAGAACAAAAACCGTTTTAATACCGTTTCTTTCATAAAGTTAATACATTTTGTTGGAAATTAAGCACAATATTGAATTAAAAGTTTTTTAATGGCTTAAAGGTGGCTTAAAGGTAGCTTAAAGGTGGCTTAAAGGTGGCTTAAAGAAGTTTGGACATTAAGGACCTATAAGTTGTCCTTAAAGGTGGCTTAAAGGTGGCTTAAAGATAGTCTTTAAGCTGCCTTTAAGCCATCTTTACGCTTCCTTTAAGCCACCTTTAAGCAACAAATATAGCTTAAAGGTGGCTTAAAGATCGTCTTTAACCTACATTTAATCACCTTTAAGCTATTTTTAAGGAGGACTTAAAGATGGTCATTCATCTTGTGGTTTATGTCACTGAATCTGCAATGTTTATTTAGAGGTCATAGAGAGAATATATACTCGAAAGTTCTTTGCATATATTAATTTATATTCAGGGAACATTTTTCTACAAATCTCTAGTAGCTTTATTTTGACTGATTTTATAGCACCGACATAATAATATTAGTTAAAATTCTGGTCCTGTTTTCGTTATGTCATGTACCCCCTCACCCATTTTTGTCAACAACACAAATGATAAAAATCATATACCATTTGTAAACAGATAGCCATGCTATGACCTTGAATTGCTAGTATTACATAATGGTCACTATGATATTTATGTGTACCTAGATGCTGCGCACTGAATGGTGTTAATGATAATTGACAGAATGAACTCTGTGACTCTTGTAGCAATGCGTAGTATTCCTAAATGATGTTATGAAACCAGGTGCGTAATACGGGCATAATAATATCCAAATTGAGAGTTTAACAACATGTGACATATTTGGCGATTCTGTGTCTGCAACGATAGCTCTGGTACTCTATATTGAGTCATGTATTGTGTATTATATATATTAACCTTTGTAACCTTTTATGCTATGTATGAATGAGCGTATTATGAGTAAGTGATGCCTCATACTAGGTGGGGGACTCCGAGATCCAGGATTCGGAGACTCACATCCTGCATCCAGACTCTTTGATTGGCAGTTTTGACAGTTTTGTTACTTTATTTAGAAATAAAATATTAATCTTAATTTTGAACACTAAATGTTCACTCATGATCGTCGTAAATGGGCCGAACTAGTCAGAACTGTCCATCATAAGTAAAATGTTATATATACCCATGTAAAATGATGTTGAACAGATTGAGATAGATTACGCTTATAGAGATTCTTAGACTCCTGATTTGGGCTGCTATTAGCTGATGTAATTGTAACTATACGATCACGCTTAATAAAACCGAAGAGAAAGAAATACTGGACTTGTCATCACTAAGTTTGAGCTGACCCTCAATTGGATCCGTAAGACGGAAGGCTTACACATTGAAAATCATGAGAGGTTCTTTTAATCACATGTTTTATCACATCTTTTGTTAAACCTCAATCTTTTCTGTACAAATTATAATTGTGAGCCGCACAACACATTTACTGCAAAGACGTCAACTACTGATGCATGGATAAACGGTCCTTAAAGAAAACAAATAACCTTTTCATGTTCATGCATTTTTCTATCCTTGAAGATAACAAATAACCATTTCATTTTCATATATATTTTATTCGAATCATGAAAGAAAATAAAACATCGTAAAATGCTTTACATCTACAACACCACACTTTTCAACTAAATTATATTTGTTCGTTTTTCATTCTGGATCACCCCAGAAAAATAAAGCATTAGTTAAATTTATGAAATATGCCTTGTACCAACCCCCACCCCCTGAATATATTTGTGGATCCGTGCATGAAAAGAAGATAAAAATCTTGAATTTCTAGATTTAGAACATCAACAAAGAATCACAGTTCAATCTCCAACAATATACTGTATAATGTAAACAACTCCAACAATATAATGTATAATGTAAACAACTCCAACAATATAATGTATAATGTAAACAACTCCAACAATAAAATGCATAATGTTAACAACTCAAACAATATATAATGTATAATGTAAACAACTCCAACAATTTAATGTATAATGTAAACAACTCCAACAATATAATGTAAACAACTCGAACAATATAATGCATAATGTTATTTCCAACAATATAATGTATAATGTAAACAACTCAAACAATATAATACATAATGTAAACAACTCCAACAATATAATGTTTAATATAAACAACTCCAACAATATAATGCATAGTGTAAACAACTCCAACAATATAATGTATTATGTAAACAACTTCAAAAATATAATGCATAATATAAACACCCCTGCGAGATGATCATGAACAATTCATGATTTTCCCTTGAATGATTCATGAATTATATTCATGAAATGTTCATGAAAAGTTCATGAGCATCCCATGAACTTATTATTGGACATTTTAAAGTCATGAATATTTGTTCATGAAAAAATGTTGATGAATATTCATGAACATTCTTTTTCATGAATAATTCATAAACATTTATATCATGAAGCTTCATCATTTGATGAATGTCCAATAATAAGTTCATCGGATCTTCATGAACTGTTCATGAAAAAGTTTAATGAATCTTCATGAACTGTTCATGAATATCATTATGAATTTTATTCATGAATAATTCATAAATAAAATTCATGAACTATTCATGAAAATTCTTACCTTCTACATTTTGTATATAAAAAGGCGAAATCTCCTAAAAAATCAAATATAAAATACTTTATTATAACAAATCGATGAATAATGAGACAATATCTTAAGTATCACATAATTCTTATGTACTGACTATCACTTTAAATAATCAGCAAGTTTAATAAAGTTGTTTTAAAAAACAACAGGTAATAATATCAATACTAACTCATTAGCTTTAAAGGAATGTTACAATATTAGAATTGACATACCAATATGCAATGATTTGAAATATAAGCGACATTAGAATATGATTACTAGTTGATAACAATATGTTCTTTATGAAATCTTCCTTTGTTGCATCTTCCTTGCCTCTACTCATGTTGATTTCACTTGTATTCCATATATTGCAATGTGCATTTACTGCATGGTAGGTAAAATGCTCCATCCTTTAAATGATTATTTTCTACAAACCCAGAGTGTCTTGGTGACAATACTTCTTGGTGGCAATTCTTCAGGCTTCACATATAGCCCCTTCGGTGGCAGAAGAATTGTACCTCTGTACTGTACAAAAATAATATGACATTCAAATAGCAGTATAATTATGACATGTCGTTTAAAACATTTGGAACATCAACTAATCATTCAATCATCTCATTCAATTTTTATTTCAAATATTTTTATCAAATGATAAAGCTGAAATTGTACTAGAGCTTAAGAATGAGAATGCCTACCCTAGAAAAAGTGATATCGCAGAAAAAAAAAACTCAAGATGAAACAAGACGAAAAATTCAGGAGAAAACATAAACAGGCATTATGCCTGATGTTCAATCCATTTCAATGTATCTATATACTTGAATAAAATACTTCTTAAATTAATTACGATGAAACTATAACTGTTTTCAAATTTGTAAATGATACTGGCCATTCTATTAGAAATTTTCAATTACTTGCAATAGCATTTATTTATTACTTACTGAAATTTATGTTCAATGATCATTATCTTTAGGGCTGTCCAATATTCTGTTTCACTGCATAATTCTAGAGTAAAAAAAAAAATGTATTAACTCAAATGACATAAGCATATAACTTTACCTTGTAATGGCACCGATTTAGGTATATCAAATGTGTAATTTATTATCAATTATGTAGTTAAAACTTATGAGCTAGTCAAAAAAGAATTTTACTGCAAATTAAAAACCACCATTTTGAAATGTTTGAAAAAATGAACAAAACTTAATCTTACGTTTTGACTCCCTCATAAAAGTTATTTCAACATACATGTTTACATACTATATAACCTTGAATACCATTACTTTAAACTACATCTGCTGCATTATCTTCGTGCATGTTTCATGCTTAATTAATCCATCGCTCATGTTGAAGATCCGTCTGCTTTCATTCAAAATGCGTAATCACTGGGCGGAAGTGACGTAATAGAATCAAAACAACTCGCTGACTGTGTATTCTGAGACTCTTTCATTTGGTTAAATAATTTTTTTTAACATATGTTAATAATAATCATAAATGAAACTAATTTTAAAATGCTTAAGTTTTCATTATTATATTTTCAGAGATTATAAGAAATGTACGATTTAATATCGTTCGGTTTACACAAGTTGTGTTTGTTAAACTTCAACCCCCTTCGTTTTTGAACCCTCAAGGTTTTGGAATTTAAAAATAATTTACACTCAATTAAATATTCTTTCATACTTTATTTCTATAATTTGCATTAATGTTTTAAAGTAATATTTTCATTATTGCTAATCATTAAGTTAATTGACAAATTGAAGTTCAGTGTGTTTTTGTAATGGAGGCGAATCGACATGACACCTCATAAATAATGGCGGACTCCTCGAAACTTGAAGTGTAGTAACGGTAGTTGTCTGAGTTTAAACAGCTAGCTAATCATAAATGAATTGTTGGAAGTTCTCAACGGAATAATTGACGTAACGGATTTGTAACTTCTTAGGATGAATCGCTTTCAAATGTGTGCAACAGTAATGCCTTTTACAAAGAAACCGCAAAGGTTCTAAACTCGTCGGGGTCCAAATTTCAACTGAATGTGCTTGGAACATTTTCTATGTCGTTCTCCCAGGAACAGACGAATTCGTCTTGTGTGTATTTATGCTTCTATGATAGACTGACAACCTACCACGTCTTTAATAAACTTGATATACAATGTACTTCAAACAAGTTGGAATTCAACGTATCCTAAATATTTTTTCCAAAGAAATATGCAAATTTTTAAATTATTTCACTTTTTCAGTTTAGTTTACAAGATTTGTAACAACATAAAACAGCCATAATGTATCATCTGCAAAGACTGATTATTCACTGATAAATTATGTCATTTTTTTTTAAAATATAAATTGAACAATGAGGAAATTAAGCGTCAAATTTAGGATCTAGTAATGACCATTTGATCATGATGTCTGAGACCTTCGTTGTTGTCAATGAATTTACATGTTTCTAAGAATTGATTAAATAATGTAACTATAATATATCACATCTTTCTTTTTCAAAATTAATGATGCCACATTTATATAAGTGTTTGCATGAATATTCATGAATGTTCATGAAGACTGTGTTTTAATATTAATATTTTAAGATGTATAATTTTTTTTTAAAAAAGACAATGTTCTGAATACTAGAGTAAACTATGTTATTTATAAAAGTATTTGAAATTAATTATATATTTCGTAAATTAGAACTTCATGAAAATTCATGAATGTTCAATACCTAGAACTATTGAATACCAGGTATTTCCTGTATTCTTGTATATTCATAATTTGTTCATGAATTACATTTTAAGAATATATTCATGAATAAAATTCATGAACCACCTTTATGAACCAGTTATGAACCAGTCATGAATACATCATGAAACTTCATGAACGGTTCATTAAAGTTCTTAAAATCATGAATTTCATCTCGCAGGGGCAACTCTAACAATATAATGCATAATGCAGAGAATGCAGAACTGTTACAAATAAACTCTACAGAAGAGCAACATATGAAGCGTCCCAATTGTACTAGCTGGTTATGCAACAATGATCTGTATTCATCTGTTATTTTCCTTGCGAGTGCTCTAAACATGTTTATTCACTTTTTTGTTATAAAAAAACTACTTCTATTGTAAAGAATTGTTTAATTGAAATCAATTATGGGGTGTCACTTTGAGAGACATACTTGTACTCCTGCTGTTAAAGGAGGATAAAGATCAGACATTGTTACAGTTGAATTTGGGGGTACTGACTTGGGGTGTTTCAGCCAACTCCATTTGACATCCGTTTTACTTGCTCGTTTGTACCTAGAATAAACAATAATACGTCAGAATTCATGTTTGTAGATTAATATAGACAATAAGAAATATTATTTCTCAAACAACAAGTTTTCTTTCTTTACCCAAACAATAATGCTGCAGCCACATGGTGGCATATAAACGGTCCCATATGGCACTGACATGTGAAATATCTCACAATGACATTGTCTTCAGCATCCAAAAGTATCTACAATAGTTACATCAAACGATTATACTGGCACTTGATAAAAAAATGTTCCATAATCTTACATCCAAGGCAAATAAACAAAATTCATATCAACGATCGTCACATTACACAGATCCCTGAGAGGCATGTACAACAATAATGTACCTGTACTTTGTACAATGTATCTTTCATTGCTGCCTGTACACACGCTATTATGACATGTAATTCGTCCATAACAAACCAAAACACTCGCTTTTTCTAGTTCATTCGTGTGCCCCTCCACAAACTTCGTCCAGTATATAACCGATAACGCCATTGTGTAGCGATGAACCCGGACGTCGATTTTCACGTAATATCTCGGCAGTCTGTCACGTGACGAGACTTATAGACCCTATTAACTCTATATGCGTGTGGTGAAGGTATATTGCTACAATGCTGCCATCATGAAAGTTGACAAGGATGATTGAAAAAATAATAAAAGTTAAGTTCTATCCCCACTACTGTAACAAAATAAAAACCCTAAGACTATCAAAAAATCCTTGGAAAACTCCAAATGGCACTGATAACACCCTGAAAGACCCTGAGGTCGGCACTAAGATTTCAAAATGTCTTGAAGTCGTGTTTTGCTTAAGATGTTTGAATCAATTATATCATTATCAGGTGTTTAGTAAATTTAACAAATATTTTGCAAAAGTCTCGACATGCTACGTTTTACACTGCCACGCATTTTAAAGTAATGGTTTTGATTATTTTACACCCGCTATAATGGAGAAAGGGGTGTACTGTTTTATCCCTGTGTGTCTGTCCGTCTGTCTGTCTGCCCGTCTGTCCTTATGTCTGTCTCTCCGTTAAAAAACTTCCTGTCGCATTATTTCAGCAATTATTCATTGCAGATGCTTGAAGTTTTAACACACTATTTGTTTATGCATGCCATATTGTAGGAAAAAAAATTGTACAAATTGGACGTCAACTTATTTGTAGTCAAAATTTTCAAAAAAATGTTTGCAGATGCTTGAAATTCTAACAAACTATTTGTTTAGGCATGCCATTTTGTGGGATATATTTTTCAACCAATTAGTTGCCAACTTCCTGTTTAGCGACGACTTTGCTTACCATGATTAATCACGCCAGAGCGGGGGTAATACTAGTGAGCTCTGGCTCACAGATATCTTGTTAACACATGTTTCTCCATATGAAGCATTGGCTTTTGATATGTACTGATGTGTGTTGCAATGTATAGTTTCTTTTGATAGTACGGTTAACACTGTGTTACACTGCACATGTGTTAGTTATCGTCCTTGGTGTTTCTGTTTTCGTCATTTTGTTTATAACTGTCTCGATCTTGGAAGTAGCAAAATAAAGACGGACTCAGAAAAGGCTTTTTATATAAAAAAAAAAAAAAGTAAGTAAAGCCCGAAACTTCATACGAAGAATAATTACATGTTTGTGTAGATTACAGTTGTGTCCCATATTATATCAGCAGAAGAATATATTAATTTTCATTATATACTACTTGAACGTATACGTTATGTGTACATATTGTGTGTGGTAAACTACTTTGCAAAGTACTCAATATAGATAAAAAAAACCCCTTAAACTTATCTTTTAAAAAGGTATAGTTTGATTAATATTGAAACCTGTACGTAAATATACTTTTTTAAAAATTCAATGAACATTTGGTCAAAGAAATTCCATGAATTAGATATGAGATTTTAATAATGAGGCAAAGAAGAAATCCATTACTTGATATTTACCAACCATAATGTATATTTTGTGCTTTGTTGCAGTAGCATTCCTCGTCTAGTCAACCAATTTCTGTGTTTGCTACCTGCAAATCAGATGGAGGCAATTGACATCGTTTACTATAAGAGCGCTCGACTGAAGAAGGAAGTATATCTTAACAAACATCTTAAGGTTGTCTTAACAATTCTGGGCATCCGGTTGTACTTATTATTAAGCATATACAAAAGCAAAAATATTTTACTGACTTAGTGGAATAATGGAAACACATAAAGGCGACGTAGACTTTAACGTTTATTTCTAACGAGAAAACAACCTCGCATGAGCAATCTTTTAGAACTAAAGAGACGAATAAACGACATTTTAAAATACGGCGTCCGCCTAATGAAAAGTGGGAAACCTCGGTTTTTTTAAAACTACACGTGATAATAAATATGTAGAAGGTTGCTGTTGAAACATCAATTATATTTAATGTAAACTTTTATTTGTGGAATAATCCGTTTTCAAAGGTTACACGTGCTAATGAGTCTATGATAGGTTGGTGCTGAAACAGCAATAGAATCGAATGTAATGATTTATTGATGCATAACTTCTTTTTTTCTATTTTTCCATTCAATACTACGTTTCTTTGGAACATACTGTTCTTTGTTCTTCGGTAACTTGATTTAATTCGTTTAAAGCATTGTAGATATATCCTTCTGTTTAACACAAAAATTGGAAAAAAAAAACATTTTTTTTTTTTAATTAAGTGTTTATTTAATTCATTCGTAATGAACCATTGTCATGTTTGTATCATTTATAGACCTTTCAGGCCTGTGACCTACCCCTTTTTAATATGTATTATATTATAAATAAAGTGACTTAATGGTCGTGACAATTGTTTGAATACACTGACGTATTTTAAAAGGAGACCTTTATATTAAAATATATTGAAATACCAAAATAATAATGGTAAAATACATGCATTTTTTTCCAGAAAAATAGTTTAAAGCTATAATATTTATATCTTTAGATTTTATGTACATCTGATGGATAATCTGTTGACCACCCATGGTCCTTAACGGTTTGACTGAATACAACATCGAATGATGTTTAACCATTTGTATGGTTTACGTTTTTATTTATTACAGAATGGCGTGGCTGTAATTCTAAGAGCATTTGCATAGTTTTATCCAATTCCTCTCAATTATAAATGTACGACATGCATGTACCTATTATGGGCAAGATAAGCTTGAATCGATATGATGATTCAATATGTATTAATAGTATTCATTTGTCAAGTAATAAAGGAAAAAAAAATCTTCAACTGATCAGACTAAGGATCACAGTTTTAAGATAGCGAGATATTGTCCTTATTACAAGAACTGCACAGCACAGATGGTAAATTAATCTCTGAATTTTACATGCAAAACAAGAGCGCAATCACAGTAATGTTATACAAAACATTTGATTGATTTATTTATGCGTTGTAAACGTAAAATTATGTTTAAAATATTGTACGAAAAAAATTTGTTTTTCTTTAATTTCTTTACTTAATCGAAATTTAATTCTCTGAATATATGTGTGTATAGACGTGTGGAGAGTTTCTGAGGCATAGTCATGTATATGGCATTTCTCTAGTTCTGGCTAGTTGGTTAAACCTTTAACGCGGTTGATAGAGTGCTCGCATTCCAAAGAACCCGGATAACAACAACAGCAGAGGCAAAGTTTGACCCTGTTACATAATCCTTGATGTTTAGTGCATATATTTAGAAAAGAACGACTCATGCATTTTTATTCAAAGAAAAGAAGTGTTTATAACATTTTTCACAACATGATGACATGGTGAAAACGCAATTTTATATGCAATTAAATACAATGTGAAACGATGCTGTTGACAACGCGTAGACAACTACAAGTTAAGATTTATTGTGACATTGACTTAATCCATTCTTCTCTTCCACTGCCTGCAGCAATCAAAGGGTAGTCACAATTTATTGTATGTTTATAATGATAATTTATCGATGTGCTACTTTAAATAAATAACGAATATAAAACTCAAAACTTAACCAATGGTGAATGCTACATATGTCTCATTTCTAAATTGCTCCATCATTGTATTTAAAGGGACACTTCTCGTTTAGTATCAGCACATCTATTACCGTAATGCTTCTAAAAATAATAGGAGAATATGTTTTTGTCCCTTTCCGACTGCTGATTTGTATTTCAATGTCATACAATGAATTCAGTGGTCTCAAAGTTCATTTGATAGTCACTACAATCACTCCCGTCATTGGTGAGTACTGCTGAGGGCATATGTGATGAAGGATGTCTCACAAAAATGTGTTCTTTTGTTGCTTTAATGCTGGCTGAAAAGAGAAATATAACACTTTGTTTACATACTGGCTTCATTCAAACAATACTTTACAGAAAAAAATACAGTAACAAAACTCATATTTCCGACTGTCTGCAGGATAACTCATTGCCACTTCAAAACAAGTGAAAAGCTGTCAATGTGAGAGCTAACCGGGTTTTCTTTTATGTGAACTGTATTCATCATCCAGGTCAACCCTTATCCAATGAAATGGTGTACCCTATATGCAATATTTTGCCAAAAATGACTAAGTTCAAAAGCTGTTTTGTTTTTTAAATAAATTATTAGAAATCAAAATCCTAGCAATATGCACACCTCTGATATATGTACAATTCATCTGCAAAAGAACAACTTCCTATCTTGAAAACTGTAGGAGGAGTTATCCGTACAATGAGGGTACCCTTTTGGCAGCCGCCCGCCCGCCATTTTCACCAGTTTAATAACCGGATTTTTTGGTTTGAAAACCCGGTTAAAAAGGCAGGAAAAAGGAGACATACATATTTAAATTTCATTAGGTTTCAAAAAAAGAAAAATCTTCATACCTGATTAAAATTAAGCATGGTCGGTGGTGAAGTAGGTGCCCGTCTCCATACAACAGTACTGATCGTTAACCTCTGAACAGAGAGCAGGACTAGGTCATAATAATATGTTAGTTAGCTGTTATTAAGTGGTTAATAATTATTATAAATACAGAAAAAAATAATAATGCAGATAAAGATAATTTGTACTACAATTAAGTATTATTGTTCTTACGTATGGTAAATCATCTGTCGAGGGGGCGCGGAAATGGTACCAGTATCTACTACAATGATATTTTGGGTGCTAAATTTTTATATGTTTATTGATTTATAAAATTATAAAATCAAAACTATTTCAAGTAAAGAGTTTTTGTGACGATTTGTATAAAAAAAAACTTATACAAAGTAATTTTTTTTTTCAATTTTAATTACATTTAATTAATATATATATTTATTATTATTTCTTTCGAGCACGAGCTCGGGATAGAATTTTTGCGTTAAACGACAATCTTCATGTACTTTTTATTTGTTCAATCTGCAGATAGCTGCATTTTTTTCTCCAAATTTAAAGGGAATTATAAATCAATCTAATGACCTAAAGGACTAAATAAATCAAAATGTTATATCATAACTAAATGAACAAAAAATATATATTTAGGAGGAATAACAACTTTAAACTGTGAACATCCAAGTTCAAAGTTAAAAAGTATAGGTTGTATTGATACATGTATCTATTTTTATGAGAGACCATCAGCAACTTGCCTACAAAAACAGAAATAAATTATAAATCTAGGATATGAATAACAATAAAACAGTTATTTTAGTAATATATAGGAATAAGGTTTTATGTTATGCATTCCATGTTAGTCATAATTATATGCATTATTCAGAAAATCAAAAATACAAAATAACACAAACACACAAAAAAAAAAAAAAACCAAAAAAAAAAAAACCCAAAACAAAACAAAAATAAATCCCACAAAAAAATAATCAAAATAATTCATGAACACTTACCCACAATGCACTGAGTGTATTATCGCCGGTTGGTTGATGTGAACTTGGAAACACTATACATAACTCGATAATGTGCAGGTTTGAGCAAATGTATTAAATTGAAATCTAATCGAGGTCATTCAGATTTTTGTAGACAAGAAATTGTGAACATTCTGGTATATACTGAATATTAACGCATTATATTTAATGATAATATGCATTATTTACAAAATTACTTACCCATGATACACTGGGCGTATTGTCCCAGGCTGGTTTATGGGTACTTGGTAATTACGTACTCAAACTCAATAAAATCGATAACATCTAGTTTTGCGCAAATGTATAAAATTGAAACAGTAATCGAGGTCATTGAGACCTTTGAAAAAATAAAACGTTCGGTATATACTGAATATTAACGTGTAAGGCTGCATTAGACAACCTAGATCAACCCACACAGAGGAACGATGTCAACACGTACTTGTAAACAAAGCACGGCATATGATGTAATAAACACAAACAAACCTTAGTACCTTTCTATACCAACCAATTAATGTAAAAGAAAGTTTGGATATTCTTTATGTCATTGATAAATGTGTTAATTATTGAAAACATATATGATTTCATAATTACTTGTTATTTATGATTGTTTTTATTACTGTTACATTTAATTATATTTTGCACTGAAAGAAATTTACCAGTATTTTCAACAGCTGCATTACTTTTTTTTTTATTAAAAACATAACTGCTAAATTAAAAGAGTGTGTATGTGAACAAACTAACTTTTTTGACAGAAGTATCCTATCCAGCCAGGACGGCAGCCATAATCACATGTTCCACCGACATCGTTACAACCATCACACGTGTAACTGTTGATACAAGTCTCAGAGCAGTCTTGTCCAAAATATCCAACGGGACAAGCTTGCAAAATGTATAATATAATACATATCGATCGATGCATTTATCTATCTATCATTATCCATACTGGGTTTAAAAGAAGCATATGGAATCTGAGTTGCATGCAATGATAACATGATATCACAAATATTACTTAGCATGTACCTATTCAAATATCTAAACAATGGAATATAGACCCCCCCCCCCCCCAAAAAAAAAAAAGAAGAATACTGGAGACAATTTATTTCACAAATTAAATTTTATTACATAAATTACATCATGGCTGAAAAGTTGAATGTCGTGTATATGTCAGAAAATGTTGTGAACATTTTCAAAATATCAGTAATCTAAGAAATCTAATAAATTATTTTAGTGTGACTTATTGAAAATTGAACAAAGGAATATTAGAAGAGATTTTAATTTTGTCAGTCATTTATTTAAAGATATGTAATTAGCTTTATTTATCGCTCAGACTTTCCTTTGCCGTTATTTACGATATAAATATCCGACGAGAACAAAACTACCCCGTATACATTGAAATACAAATTTAACATGCATTAATAGTGTGATTAATGCCTAAATTGAAAAGTGCTGCTAGAATCCCGTGTTTTGTGTTGTTTAGATGCAACATACCGTTTTCTGCGCAAAAATTACGAAGATTTATTGTGAAAGAGAGGAATATCTATTTTATCGAGGAGAATATAGGATTCTAGCAGCTATTTTGATAAAACTGAGATCGTTTGCCTCTCCTTGATATGTTTATTGTTTTGTGGAAACCACGGGGTAGTGTTCTATCTAATTTTATATTAAGGGATATACGTAAGCTGTTTAAAGTTATCACGTGATAATGCAACAATGTGGTGCTAATGTACTTTCCTAATTTATTGACACCTATCTCAGAGGATAATACCAAGTGTTTGGACTGGTTCAAAACATTCTTCAGTCTTAAGATCAAGACCCTAAAATGCCCATATGCTTCCTTCACATACCCGCATTTCAATCTAACTATCTATCACTTTATTTATCTGATATATCAATGTGTATGACTATGTAAATGTACAATAGGATTATTCTTCCACTTACGAGTTTTACACAAGTCTCCTTGATAATCGGGATCACATCCAGTCAAACATGTTCCATTGATATTGGAACACTGTTTTACATCACAGCAATGTCCACATGTTTCATTGCATTTGGATCCATACTTTCTTTTATCACAAGCTATAAATTGAAAAAAAAAATATTCGTATTAATGACACGAAAACAATGTCAAAAAGGTAAATGAAAAGCACCATTTCTCTTCAAAACACATTAGCTAACATTCCCTTGTCTGAATGTCAAAATACATCTCTTGCATATTTTAAATTACTAAGTACTGCAGCCTTAACATGTTTTTTTTTTTAATTTATATATGGATATTACATACTTTTATTATTCAGAAAGATATTCTCAATAACAAACGTATGTATATTAATAATGAACAAATGAAACAAAACACTTACGAGTTTTACACAAGGCCCCTTGATAACCAGCATCACATCCAGTCAAACATGTTCCATTGATATTGGAACACTGGTTTACGTCAAGACAGTGACCACAGGTTTCACTGCATTCAGAACCATACAACCCTCTGTCACATGCTACAGATAATGTTAATTCTCTTAAAGTTTAGATGTTCTTTGTATTATAAATATATTTTCAATCAAAATATTTTACATGCGTAACTACTCACGAGTTTTACACAAGTCCCCTTGATAACCAACATCACATCCAGTCAAACATGTCCCATTGATATTGGAACAATGGCTAACATCGCGGCAGAGTCCACATATCTCTTTGCATTCGGTTCCAAAAACTCCTTCGTCGCAAGCTATAAAAATAAATCAATTTAGTATAAATATTTACACGTATTGGGAAATCAACAGTCAAACTATGAGTAAATACTCTGATATTTAGAGCATAATACATGGCTACATCTGTATCACATCCCTTATCGACCCGAGACTCAAATATCAGCCCGAGGGCATCTAATATACATGCAGCAATTATTACAAAACATGTGTACAAAGCCCGCTTGTTAGCAGTTTACTTTTTTCTGCACAGTCGCATCCTTCACATTCTGGAAAAAACCAAACATTTAGGCGGACTATTGTGAATATATTTTTAGCATTTGTACCTTTGAGCTACTGTAGAACTTAGTTGGATATTTTAAAACAACGCCATTAATACTTCATATTTTAACTAATGTAAACTAATAAAAAGCAACTTGGATTTCAGAGTGTTTTAAAAAAATATTTTCAAAATAAATGTTATATGAGCTTTTTAAGCGTTCAGTCATTAAAGAGATCTGTGTGAAAAATCACGTAACCGGATATTCATTCTTTCTAAGTAGTCAATGTGTTAACTTTCCTATCAATCTATAGCGAGTGCATGCCCCCGGCGCGAAGCGCTGGCAAGAAAAGCGAGCTCTAAAAACTAGTGCGAGAATAGAAACAAAACCAAACTATCCACTACCAAAGTGTCTGATGGTCAAAACATTAACCATCAGCTCTGCCTAAAATTTTCTTATATGATTTGTTCAGCTGTAAACTTTATTTTTTTTTCAAGGTAAAAAACCTTTTTTTTTATCATTTAAATGTGTGATTTTCCTTCATTATTTTATATTTATAGTTTTTCTTCTGAAGGAGATTAAGATAGTCCAAAAATTGCAACGACCATGGATCTCTCTTAAATTTATTCATAATTTATCTAGTATCCAATACGCGTTATGACGTGAATTCTGCTTATACCACATGGTAAGGTTTATCGTGTGTTTTTGAGCATTGAATGTCGTATATTTCCAATGCAAACATAACGAAAAATATAAACTTAATGTAAACATTTAATTATTTGCTACACACCTTCTTGCAAAATAAAACACAAATTATCCTCGATAATTTTACAGTGTGAAAATGCGTATAAATATTACTGAAAGATATTTAATTGCATACGTCGCACTGCTAATTGCAAAGATTTTAAATGTTAAGACTATAGCCGTTCAATGTTAATCATAGTTTGTTTCTTAGAGTTGCACATTAGCAGTTTTACCTAGTTCACATCGGTGACCTTGGTATCCAAGTTTACAGTTCTGACAGGTGCCCGTCTCTATGTGACAGTACTGACAGTTTACGTCTGGACAGGGAACGGAACAGTTGGACCCAAAATATCCGGTAGCAGGACAACCTTTGATATAAATAAGATACTTAAGGGCTTTAAAAATATGCGCCATGCGATAAAGCAATATATTTTAAATGGTTAATATCATATTTCAAAGTAGAACCTTGTGGGTTTAAAATGGACAGTTACAAAAAACGGTCTTTTGTTACTTTAATCCACAGCTTTTCTAGTTTTTTTTTAATTGCAATTAGATTCTTATTGTGCGAGGAAAAATACAAAGATTTTCACCCACAAATTAAGGACCATATGCCATCAGTCTGTTAATTTTTATTGATATATCACGTCATGTACCTTAACTAATTCTGATCATAATTTGAAAGCGGTATAACTTTACATTACACTCACCATACACCTCCAGCTCACAGAGGCCAGAGCCAACAGTATCAGAGTAATAGTTAGGATAGGTAACTTCTGGTAGTCTCTCGTTGTAGTAGATGACGTACTGTCCATGTACAGGACAGGTTGTGGTGAAGACAGCAGGTATGGTGTCTAGTGTTAAGTTGTCGTCCTTGTAACACAGTGTTCCCTGTAGTCTGTCTGTTGTATTGGAGATGTACACCGAGAATCCAAGGACATACTTAGTGATGACATTTAAAGGACCTGCATTAAATGTTAATCTATTATTGATGGGCGTACATAATACTGTAGCTGGACAAACAAAGTTTAACAAACATATGGTATTAATGTCAACTTATGATGTCGTATTTGTAAAAGAAGGTACCCAGTATTGTGATTGTTGTATTTTTTAAACATTGTGAAAAAAGTTTGAGGGTTTGCAGTTAAATTAGATTACTGCAGTAGTGTACCTATTTGTGTTTAATTTGCTTGTTTAGCTTAAAAAGCCAACATAAGATGAATGGTTTTTCATACATACTGTTTTTCTGTAGTCTGTATATTGTATTGAGTACGTACAAAGTAATCGCACACAGCACTGTTGACAGTATTTGAATTTAGTATTTACAGTAAACATCAAAAATAATATTTATTTCTTGTTACACCCGTACAGGCTACCATAGGTATAACTCTTTTCTCAAGTGAGGTAATTTTATATCTTGTTACGTTATTCTGTTTATTTGGCGGTAAGCACATGGTGCAGCGAAGTCAGGAAAACCCTCAAATATTACGAAAATAAGGCACAATAAATAAATTTATATTTTGTGTAAAGATCATTTGCTTATTCTATAGTCTGTCCCAAGTTATTGCTTCCATCGCTTTTTGATGATTTGTAATAAAATTACACATACCTGTGAAAGAAATACAGTTGAAATCGTTAAAAGGGAATATATCCAAGATATCTTCATTGAACAATTATCCCTTTCCACTCAGAAAAATTCACAGGAATGAAAACAGATTCCTTATGGAGATTTATTATGGGGAATGTTTACATCTTTTCTCCATTCGGAATACATCGCACAATTTTTTAACGTTATCATCCGGGCTAATTAATGGCTGTTGCAATGCAAAATCTCCGTAGACTTTCAATTTCGGGATGTGCATTTAAACCTGAAACGGTAGAGGGGGCGTTTCAAAACAGATAATCTGGACATTTTTTATATTAGTGGATGAACGTAGTTTGAGCACAAAAGTATTTACTATTATTGAAATATCAAGCAAAAAGTAGTGGAAGCAAAAACTCGGGACAGAGTATAATATTAATTTTCAATACAAGTATATTGAATTCTGTGTAATTGTTTACAGTTTCACGTTTTCAAGTTTGGTACTGTTTGTGACTCTGCGGCGGGAATACCCGTATTTTTGTTCCACATTAAACTTCATCAGTCAAAACCAAGTCAACCTTGTTTTATCTACGGGAGGGTCGATCCATAACCGCACATCTCTGCCGTAATATTTCTACTTTAAGATTTTTTGATTAATAAAGTTAGATAATTATTGAAGTTCCTAAATCGCATTTGATGTATTAGAGACGTGCACAATATCTATATAATTTACCTTACATGTAGGTGGCAGAAATAAAATCAAAATAAGATTACTACTTATAAGAAAATAGTGTCTCCTTACAAAGAGCAGATAAACGTACTATAACACAGTTAAATCTCAGTTGTTAACATCCATCAACTCATACTGAGTATTCACGGGTTGGTGATTAAGAAGTCTTTCGTCCTAAAGAAGTTTTTAATTAAAGAAAAAACGGTTTGTATTCATTATCATACCTTTACTGATTTTCACCATGGTCACAAAAGAAGCGAGGATCCTTTATCGTGTTAACACCTACTGCGACACTGGGCCTATTATTCGATGCATAGTCACAGAATAGATTTATTTGTTAGGATTCTAACACACTATTATCTGTAGGTAAAACTGAACTTTCAAAGATATCCGTGCAGAAATGTTGTGTAGAAATAGCTTATTTCATGAAAAATCGTGGACTTAAATAATACTCATTTGCATGTAATATTAAGAAATTCCTGATACATGTCATAGACATTAACAACTTACATATCACAGATGTTTAAACTTAGTTTAGATTTCAGTTGTTCAACATCAAATGATACTGAGTATTTACACCTTTCTAAAAAAGAAGCAGAGTTCCCAAGGAGAACGTTCTGTATACATGGTAAACCATTTCTTCACACCGCGGCTTACAAGAGAAGTGAGGGTCCTTATCGTGCTAGCACCTACCATGACACTAGGCAAATCTAACGTTATATGGTTACGGTATTGATCTATTTCTATTGAAGTAGTTATAACAAGTGGATGTCAGGTTTAAACATGTTGCATTGCTGATCATTAAGGTCTTCCGTTGGAAAACGGAAGACCTTGGACTGATTCTGTTGGAAATTCTTTATTAAGGTCTTCCGTTTTCAACGGAAGACCTTGTACTGATTCTGTTGGTAATTCTTTTTATTCTTTTTTTTCTTCTAGACGTTTTTTAAAACTCAAATATCTTGCTTGTTTGTTGTCCTATAAAGTTCAAATTTGCAGAGCTTATTGGTAATTACTATTTCTCAATATCTATGGAAAATCGTTGATATCGACAATTCCGGTACCGAGTTATTCCCCTTTTTCCCAAAAATATAGGCATTCTTGTGCACGCAAAGGCTCTGAAACCGCTCACAGCCTGTGTTACAAAGTCACAAATCTTCAAAATAAAGAGTTTGAACGTTGTCCTCCGAGTTTTGTTTTTACAATTTTCCTCCTTTAAAGTTTCAAAAAATTGATTTGAATTTGTGTTTCAAAAAATGCTGATTTTTTGTTGTGTTTTTGTTATGTAGCTCTTTAGTTTAAAATTTTCTCTAAACACATATAGAACAAAATATGTGCAAAATGTCAAGGGCTTTCACCTGACACCATTGAAAAAGCCCCTTAAATTAGGGGTTTAGAGCACTTAAAAGTCTTCGCTTTATAACTCAAAAAATGGTTAATATTTCGCTATAGCTGTCGATAGAAAAGTTGTTCATTATTCTGTTATCAATGTCGTTACAAAACTATTTTGTACCGGTAATGCGTATTATGAGTGTAAAAAGTTTGTCTTGTTAACATGTACCTGTATTCATTTGGCAAGTAAGCGAATCGTCTTCGTGCGAATAACGTACATATATTAACAGCTGAAAGTGTTCCAGCATATACGGGATGCTTTGATTCATTTGAAAAAGTGTCTAAAAAGTATACGTGTACATGTTTTTCTTACAGCCTTTTTTTTTGGAGTAACCTCTGTTTAGGTCCTATAGTGGACAACCGTTAAGAAAAACAAAAACGAGAAAATATAAACGTTCTTTTTCTTATCTAGTGAGATACATAAACTAGATTTAAAAAAAAAATAACTTCCATGAAATGGATTTGAGTCATTTTACTGCATGCATTTCAAATCGACCTAAATTCTTAGTTGTGTGCGTCATTACATAACCCATCTCGCCCGCGGCCGAGAAATTCGATCGCCAAGGTCGCAGCTGGACTACCTAGCGGTCAGCTGTTATCTAATACACAAGAATCGCGTCTGTCATATGTGATTTTACTTAGCAGCAAACACAAGAATCGTACACAATGACATTAAAGCTTACTCTTCTTAATTTGAATTAAACGATAGATTAAGAAATCGTTCTGTTTAATCATAAACTCGAACTGAAGCAGTATCAGACAGATAGATCAACTGTGGGATTAAAGGGGAAAAAAAACTTATATTAATTAGAGTTTATTCATCATACTGCAAACATTGTAAATCTTCCTGGGTTCTGAGCTTTTTATGTGTGTTTTAACTTTACGTAAGTTATCCGATCCCTCATCCGCGGCCGAGGAAATCGGTCGCGGCTGCACTACCTAGAGGTCAGCGGTTATCTAATAACAAGATATATATACAAGAACTGTTTCAATTTTATGTTCTTTTTGTTCACCTTCAATTTATTGAATGAAACATTAGAATGTGAATTGAGAAGCCCCTCTAAAAATTGATAAAAGCAATATTGTTCCAAATCAGAAACATCATCAGACATAAATCAATAGTGAATTTGTAATTCTAAAATGTTCTAAAAACTATACATGTACTAATAATGTTATAGATAAACAACGAAAAACCACAAAGATTAAACCTTCAAATGATCACCCCTAGAACATAGCAAAGGAGATCCCGCGCGAGTGGACAAGTTATCCGCGGTAGCTCGTGTTCTTCTGCATGTACTTGATCACACGTGCATGTTTATTGATATTTTGTACGATTCCAACTACTTGTTTATTCGAGATTTTGACCGGTACATGTAAGATTGACTTGTGTTTCAATTTAAGATTTTTTTTTATTTACCCACGAATATTTCCGCTAGATACTGCTGAGAGGTTTTATAGATATCGTAGAAAGTAGTTGACGTCTTCATAAGGTTGCACATAAAATGAGAGAGAGAGAGAGAGAGAGAGAGCGCGCTCAAAATTGGAAGCATTATTTAGCCGAATTAAGAAAATGAAACAGTCTCCAAGCGTTCAAGGCAGGATAAAAAAAATCAAATATCAAATTAACACATGCGGTAGAGGCAATTGCAACTTCTCTGGCCTTTCTGGCAAGTTTGGAAAAACACCTCGAATGTATTAACATCACCGGATGTTAGAATATCATACAAAATGGAGTCGCTTCCCATTAAAATAAGTATCGGCAAGAAGTTTTGTATGTCGTTTCTGTGTTATATTTTAGTGTATATTGATACCTTTAATGAAATATAGCTCACATCTCAACAGATCATAAAATGTGTTGTAATTATATCAAGTTTTAAAAAAAGGGGGGTCGTCATGGACGCCTAGGTAATACATTCGAAGTGTTTTTCCGAGCTTGCCAGAAAGGCCCGAGAAGTTGCGATTGGCGGTAGAGGCTGACACGATAGCTATAGAATTGAGGGATTTAGTGATTATTTTTAGAATGTTCACATGAGTTTTTAAACAAGATTTGTTTAGATTTTATCGGTTTCATGATCACAGTGCAAGGGATTTTTTTTTTCAAAATGTGGCGAAGACCCATTTTTTTTGCGACTGCTTAACATGTGTACATTTTTCTCCTCAATGTATGTCACCTTCCCATCCGTGTGTTTATTCGGTCAGTCTATGCTAAGTCAAATGTATCCGCTCCACGTGCGACCGAAAATCTCGTGTCGCGTCAGCGCACATAGCCTAGAATATTGCCCCTGGGCTGCAGATCAGCAATTGATAAATAATTGAGTAACATTTGGAAGGATGTTTTCAATGCAGCGGTCAATTGTTAAACAATAAGTGTTTAAATATTCGATGTCAATCAACCTCACATTAAAGGTGCGATATCGTAATCTGAGAATGTGGCTAAAAAATTAACCTGTTGAACACGCTAAACTTCTATAGTTATGAACAGAATAAAATATATATTATCAGAGACTTAAATAACTTAAAAAGTTATTTATGTCTCTGGTTTTATAAGTTAACAGTTTTAAGTCAAATATTAAATAAAATTTGTTCTCAGGATTAGAAGTAATGATATACGACTACATTAAGCAATAAAGTCGGTCGATCGTCATTAAATCATCAGAGTACTGCAAGTGTCGACAGTTTCTTATTTCTTTGAAATAATTGTAGTAGTTCAATTGACTTGCAGACTATAATATAGCGACTTTTCTGCCTCCCAAAAATGTATGCATTTAATTGCGATAGATATTTGTTCTTGGGGATTTTACTTATTGTTATATGCACATTGATAAAAAAAATCATTGAAGTTGTGTAATATGAGGTTGTAATGCAGATTAAAACTCAGCTGAATATTTTATTTTTAATCTAGCTTGTCAAAATGGGAGATTGTTAACTTGTAGCTTGTTAACTCTGAAAAAGTCTAGAACAGAAGAAATAAAGTCTTTATAGCTTTCGCTACATCTTCTTATTTATGTGTACGCGTAAATAAAGCTATTTTAGATTTTTTTTACTGTATAAAAAAGTGTTGTTTTCCTAACCTTAAATTTAAATCTATAGAAATTCAATATCTACATGTAACATCTCAATAGCTTTGATAGCTTATTACCGCTTGGAAATCATTTAGTGATGCAAATTGACAAATGCCCATGAAAAGACATTATTGGACCCCAAGGGTTTCTTATCCTTTCCGACGATGATGAGAAGAACTCAAATGTGCATACAAATCATATATTTACATGTATATTTATATGTGATATGATAGAAATAATTGAAAAATATAGGTCTTTTTGTGCCGCACAAAACGGGCGAAAACGATTTTTAAACCCCACGAAAAAAAATTGAGGGGGAGAGGGTTAAAAAAAAATCACCTTGTCCGTCCGTACGTCGTGTCCGGTCTATATCTTTCTGATGGAGAAACATTGGAAGTGTTCTTACTTCATACAAATAATACTCTTTAACTGACGAAGCTTCATGACCTAAACCCAAGGTCATTTGGACAAAGTAAAGGTCACTGGCAGGAAAAGTGCAAAATTTGATTCCGGTCCACTTTGGAATTTCTTACTTCACACAAAGATTGCTTATGACCTGAGGGTGTGTAATGATTTGTTCCTAAGTCATTTAAGGAGAAACATTGGGAGTTTCTATTTCATGTAAAGATTCCTGATGACCGATGATGTGTCATGAACTTGACCCAGGGTCAGTTGCGCAAGTTCAAAGTCATATTAAACATGTGTCATATCTTGTAATAATGGAAATGAGTAAAAGCTAGAGTTTGTCATAAAGGTTACTTGTGACCTGTAAATATACCCTGCCTTGTCTGACTCACTTATTAAAGAAAACGAACCATCCATTATTCTCTAATAGAGAAATACGTGAGTAATGACTTCTTTCTTAGCGGGGATATCATTTGTGAGCTTGCTAACAGTACCTTTTAGATGGTCCAGTGGGAGCAATGCCCCCTTTCTCTCAACCAAAATTTCCCTTAAGTTAACGCTTAGAAAATTGATTTTTGGGTCATTTCCCCCACCGCCACATCCACACTTTTATTATAATTAAATTAATTATATACATGTACATAAATGATGTACTTTTTAAAGTTATCCTAAACTTGAAGTAAGTTAAAGGAAGAACTTGCCTGGTATGAAAATAATACTTTGAAATTGAGTCTCGTTTTCGATTTCTTGAACTTACTATTATCATATTGATAATCCAGTATAATTAAAAACCATTTCCCTTCTCCTTACACTCGCCAGGTTCTGATAGACCTGTATCAATAACAGACTATACCCACTTGACCTCCACATTTGCATACAAATTAAATAAACACCTACTTAGCAAAGATATGCCTTTATCTGTTTAATGAGTAGTGCAATACGCAATCTAGAGGTTACATAGAAAACAGGTATGAATAAATTTTTTTTGTCTCCATTTGAAGAGTTCCAATCAATTTTCTAAAGCTCTAATTCGTAAGAAGAAATTGTCATGTAAAGATGACCTTTTATCAATACAGGGTCTGTCAGGCTCTGACAAGTGTCAGGAGAAGGAGGTATTTTAATGAGACTGATGGACAATCCTTTCGCGACACGAAGTTGCGACGGAAGACCTACTCGTTGCTTTGCAACGAGCTCGGCTCTAGTTATTTTTCATCTTCTTTTTCTTCTAGACGTTTCTTTAAACTGTAATATCTCGCTTGTTTGTCATTAGATTTTATTCAAATTTTCAGGGTTTATTGGTAATGACAATAGCTTACTGTAGCACTGTGAAATCGCTACTTCCGGTTTTGAGTTATTTCCCTTTTAATATATTTTAGTGGGTCTCGTTTACCTGCAAAGGCTCCGAGTTGATCCGTAGCAAGTAGTTTTAATTTACAAATCTTGAATGTAGACATCTTGAACGTTGTCCTCCTTGTTTTACATGTTTGATTTACCCACGTTTTCTTCTTAAAAAATTACATCGAAATATACGTTTCAGAAAATGTTAACTTTTGCTTATATATTTTCTCAATAACTTTTTAGTTGTAATTTTTTTCTAGTCACGCATAGAACAAAAGTTGTGCAGAATATTAAGAGCTTTCATTTGACACCATAAAAAAAGGGGCTAGCCCCTACAATGAGGGGTCTAGATCCCTTAAAAGTCTTTGCCTCATAACTCTAAAACGGTAAATTTTTCGATATGGGCGTCGCTACAAAAAATGTTGTTTGTGACTTTATTGATCTCATAAAACTGTTTTTGTGTTCAGGTATTGCATAATATGAGGGTAAGAAGTAATACGTGTTGACCAGTTCTCGCGGCAATTTGGCCAAGTTAACGAAACTCTCCCGCGGCCGAGAAAATCGGTCACCATGGTCGCGGCTGGGCTACCTAGCGGTCAGCGGTTATCTAATACACGAGAGTTGCGTCTCTCAAATATGAGTTTTATTTAGCCACAAACTCAAGAATTGTTTTAGTTTTGATTACACATAAAAGTTAGTGGACTAAACGATTAGGTATCAATTAAGAAATCGTTCAGTTAATTAATAAAAGCAATATCATTCTCAATCTAAAGCAAAATCAGACATAGATCAATTGTGGGTTTCAAGTTTAAAACAAAGAACTTCTATTTGATAGAATATGGTCATTATACTGCAAACTTTTCAAATCAAATGAGCTGTGCGTGTCTGTGCGTTGTACCTTTACGTAATCTATCCTTCGTCCACGGCCGAGGAGATCAGCCACGGCTGCACTACCTAGCGGTAAGCGGTTATCTCATACACAAGTTTCGCACACCTCGACGCACACTTAGATGAATATGAACGTGTTTGATTTTATATAGCCGTAAATGCAAGAACTGTTTTAAATTTATTTTATAAAAGTTTGTCCATCTTGTATTTATTTTATTAAAAATTTGAGTGGAAGTGAATATTAATGAACGATATTGCTACAAATCGGAAACATCGGCAGACATGAATTAATGGTTGGTTTGTATATCTAAAAAATGTCCCCCCCCCCCCCCGAATATTAAATGATGATCATCCCTCGCACATGGCCGAGGAGATCCAGCGCGAGTGGACAAGTGATCCGCGGTCGGCTCCTGATCTTCTACATATACCTTATCACGCGTTCATGTTTCATATTTTGCACAGACAGAACTATATTTTATTATGTTTTCAACTATTATATAGGTTTAAGATGAAAATATAAATTTATTTTACTTGTACAGTTGATTAAGCATTGATTTAATTATACGATAGCGTACAAGGTAGTTTAACAATCAAATCAAATTATAATCAAAGTTCTATGTTACATGTTTGCGGTAGGTGCTAGCACAATAACAAAATGTTCTGATTTGTCCTGAATTGAGGCATTTGATGATTATTTTAAAGAATATTCACATGAGTTTTAAATAACTTAAGATTAGGTTCTATCGGCCACATATTAATCACTCTGTAGTTTTTTCTACATGGTTGTTCGTTTCAGTGTGGAAGCGAACTCATTGCTGCGCCCCCCCCCCCCCCACCCTCCTCCCGCCCCGCCCCCCTCCTCCCGCCCCCGCAGGGGTGTTAAGGAAGCATATGGGCAATTTAGCGTCTTATTTTGACTGTTAAATTCAAACTCGTGAAATTAAATAACTATTTATAAATACGATCAAAAACTTAGTATTATCCTTTGAAAAAGATGTCAGTGCAATAAAATCGGGTAGTACATTACTGCCTCATTGGTGCATTATCACGTGACAACTATAAATAGCTTTCGTATATTCCTTAACATAAAATGAGATAGAACAACACTACCCCGCAGTTTCCAATATAAAAAAAACATACCAAGTGAAGGCAAAACATCTCAGTTTAATCAAAACTGCTGCTAGAATCCTATTTTTATCTTAATTCAATAGTTATTCATCCGGTTCTCGTAAAACCTTCCCAACTTTAATAAAGTTTGTACGGAAAACGGCAAGTTGCATCAAAACAACACACAACATGGGATTCTAGCAGCACTTTTCAATTTAAGCATTGATCAAACTAACGATACATATAAAATTCCAAGTTCAATATATGCGGGGTAGTGTTGTCCTATATATAGTCGGATTTTTATTTCGTAAACAACGACAGAGGAAAGCCTGGCCGAGAAATAAAAGCAAATTTACATACCTTTTAGCGAATGATTGATAACACTATTATCTCTCCTAGTATTCTTATGTTCCATTCTCAATAAATCACACCACAATATTTTATTAGAGTTCTTAGATTAGTTATATTTTGAATATGTTTACAATGCTTTCCGATCAAATTCACACGACATTCAACTTTTAGTCATGACGTCATCAATGTGTAAATCTACGTAATACAAACTAATTTCTGAAAAAAATTTGACTTCAGTATTTTTATTTGCTTTTGGTCTACGTTTCGTTGCTTAGATAATTGAATATGTACATAATAACTAAGATTTGTGATTTCACGAAATTACAAGTAACTCAGAATCCATATGCTTCCTTAACACCCCCGCGTTTGAATTACAACTAAACATGTATAAGAATATTCTAACTATTGTTAATTATCACTTTCGCTTCTTAAACCATTGATAAAACAATCTATATTATATAAAAATATTGTAAATACTTACTACGACCTCCAGAGATCTTGATTGATCATCACTTCCGCCGCCGAGATGCGCGCGCATCGAAAACAACAAGTGTGTGTTATGGCGTCCGATAAAACTGTGTGACAAGTGCTCGCGCTGGATTTTTTTTAATTTGGCGAAAAGATATCCAGATCTGTCGAAAATATTTTTTTATGGAACGCCATGGCTGCCTTATAGCATTATACTATAGGTACATTATGTCAAATTACCATTACATTATGTCAAAGTCCATTACGTGGTGTGAATATATCTTTACATTTGGTCAAATCGTTATTACGTGATGTCAAAAGCACGTTATGTGAAGTAAACATGTCTTTACATTATGTCAACTTTTTATGTTGTGATGTAAAATCACCCTTACGTTATGCAAACATTGTACAACCAGAGGTCAATACATCATGACATTATTTCGACACTGTATTACATGGGGCGAATGTATCCTTACATTATGTCAACATTTTATTACATGCTTTCAATATATCCTTATATTATATCAACACTGCAGTACATATCGCGATTCTATCCTTACATTATGTCAACATTTTATTACATGATATCAATGCATTTTTACATTTTATCAACACTTTATTACATGGTGTAAATATATCGTTTTATTATGTCAAACCTTTATAACTTGATGTCATAAGTTTATGACGTTATGTCTAAACTTAATAACGTGATGTGAATAAGTCTTTACTGTAGGTCAGTTCTCTATTTCATGATGTACATGCTCCATTACTTTAAGGTGAAACATCATTTCGTTACGTGAACACGGATACATCGGCCTTTCTATATACAAGGAAACGGTAAGCTTACCAAAATGTATCCAGGGGTTATTGAAACTTTGTGGAACAGAACGGAACCAATAAAGGGTCATCCAATGGAAAATAGAAATTTAAAAATAATGATTTATTTTGTTTTTATTCATTTCATTTCAAAATAAGATTGATCTTTAATTTTATTGTTTAAATTCGTTGTTTAAAGAAAAATATACATAATTATATTTAATTCTTACTACTCTAATATTAACATATTACAGTGTTTTCACAGCAGAACTTACTAACTAGTTTAAGCTAGCAAAAACATATTCTTTATTAGTTAAAGATTTAAAACAACGAAACGCATTCCAAAGCATACCATCTTTAAAATTACAATGTCAGCAGTACTTGACTTATTTGTAAGATTCTGGTTCCGTTACGTTCCGCAATATATTTTTACCCCTGTGTATATTGGTATTCAACGGAACAGAACGGAATGAGCGTAAATTTCCTTCTCAGTCTATTTTCACGCATATTCTATACTTACAACGAAAATATATGTAACATGATCATACATTTAACTGTTACAAAAACCAACACTCATGCTGTCGAATTATTTCATTTAATTAAAAATTAGTAAGTTACATGTATGGGGCAAACCCTGAAGACAGTACCGATTCTACCAAAAGTGTTTGGTTTTCTTTATAATAAATCTGAAATCGGCGAATACAGTTCACCTCCCTTATTTGTGTGCGTTTTTATCATGACATATTTCTGATTTATACCCTCTGTCTGAACAATTACCTAAAACAAACATTTCATAAAAACATCTATATCAAGATGGAGAAGGTCTTTAAAAGGGTTAAAGATCTCTTGTAATTTATTTGTAGATTTTATTTCATATAAGTTATCAAGTGCCCTCTTGGATGAAAAGGAGAAAATTTATTCAGAGGAACGTAGCGTACCCTCTCCACAAACACCATTCCCACCCCCTCTGCAGCAGTAAGAAAAAAATCATTTTCATAGCATAATAATTTTGTAGCAGAACGGCCATACCTACATGTGTAGTTAGGGTCAGTATCCTTAATTTAAGATAGCAATAGCAACGTTTATTTTTAGCTACTAAATACTTTATTTTAACTACTAAATACTTTGAGACTAAATTTTAGAAAATTAAATGTGCACTGGGTGTCTGCACCACGACATACAGGCTTTGGAACGATAAAGAACCCTGACTGCTAAATGACTGAGTGTGTAGTAACGAACGTAATTTGAATATTCTTAAAGTAAAAAAAGGGTAAATCAAAAATAAAATTTTAACCCCCCCCCCCACCCAAAAAAAAAAACAATAAAGGGGCTAATTTTAGATTTTATATCCATTTCATTTTAAATATTCAAGGGCCGATGAGCACGAGAACACTTGGATTTTAAGTCTTATTCTTATAACTTAGGTCTATCTAAACTATAAATTCAATGTTTAAATACGTAGATGTTCATTCACTCTCGGGAAATTAAACTGTCAGCAACTAAGTCTTTTACAGATTTCAGAACACCTATATATAGGCCTATATATATTTTCATTCTTGTATGATTAAATCACTGCTTCTTACTAGTATCTACTGGTGGGGTTTTTCTGGGTCCATTTGGGTAAATCGGCGTACCGTTTCTATATAGTAAATTTTGTATTTAAAACATGACAAATATACATAGACCAAGGATTTCGTGTTTGTATAACGGAATGATGTTTCGACTTAAAGTAATAGAGCGTATACATCACGGAATAGAGAATTTGCCTAATGTAAAGACTTATTTACATCACGTAATAAAGTGTAGACAAAAAGTCAAGACATTTTCGTATCAAGTAATGTACTTTTGACATAAAGTGATAAAGTGTTGACATAATGAAAGGATGAGTTAACACCATGTATTAAGGTGTTGATAAAATGTAAAAACGCATTGATATCATGTAATAAAATGTTGACATAATGTAAGGAAAGAATCGCGATACGTACTGCGGTGTTGATATAATGTAAGGATATATTGAAAGCATGTAATAAAATGTTGACATAATGTAAGGATACATTCGCCCCATGTAATACAGTGTCGAAATAATGTCATGATGTATTGACCTTTGGTTGTACAATGTTGACATAACGTAAGGATGATTTTACATCACAACGTAAAAAATTGACATCACGTAAAGACATGTTTACTTCACCTAACGTGCTTTTGACATCACGTAATAACGATTTGACCTAGCGTAAAGATATATTCACACCACGTAATGGACTTTGACATAATGTAATGATAATTTGACATAATGTACCTATAGTATAATGCTATAAGACAACCATGGCGTTCCATAATTTTTGGTGACTTCTCCTTCTGTGTAACATTTTCTCCTCAACGTGTTTCGTTTTCGCACCCGTTTGTTTATTCGGCCAGTCTGTGTTAATTCAATCGCCACGTGCGACCGAAAATCTTGTGTCGCTTCTCAGAACATATGTTATTGAGGAACAGTAAAAATTGGAAGGGTGCTTTTATAAACAATAAGACTATTATTCGAAGTCAATCATCTTCACATTGAAGATGTGAAATCGTAACTTGAGAATGTGGCTAATAAATTAACCTGTTAAACACGCTAAACTTCTATTGTTATGAACAGAATAATTCATAATGCATTATAATTAAAAGTTTGAAGTCAAAGGAAATTTTGTTCTTAGGAAATACGACTACATTATGCAATGCAGTCGATCGCAGTCGGCATAGAAATCATCACAGTACTGCAAGTGTCGATAGATTTCTTATTTCTTTGAAAGACCATGATAATTCACTTGACTCTCAGACTATAATATAGCAACATATCTGCCTCCCAAAAATATATGCGCTTCTCAAAGTTACACTTAAGTGAGATAGATGTGCGTTATTGGGGATTTTATTTATTGCTAATTGTATGAAAATTGATAAAAAAAAAACCTTTTAATTGAAGTTGTGTATTATGAGGTTGTATTGCAACTTAATTTACTTACAAGGTTAGCTACAGTCAGTGGAATACTAATTTTAGCTGAACAATGAATACCCAATATATTAAAATACAAGATAAATAGTTTCCAGAACTATAATACTATGCATGTGTATATGAAGGTTGCACCCTGATTTGTATGGCTGTAGGTGGGGAGGTAAAGGTGTATCGATGTAAATACAATGTATGACTGCACGTACGGATTCCGGACCGTGGGTACAGACGATACCCATGATAGTCCTTTAATACACCAATGCGCAGTTTGATCTAGAAAGTGACCAGTTTCATAACTTCTTCCAATTTCTCTAACACGGACTGTCTAGTTCCTTCCCAGAATTCAATTTCCGCAAGCGCAATTGATTTTTTTTTTCAATTTAATTAGTCGACCCACTGACATAAAAATAAGGATTTTGCACTTATCACACTCTGGTTTTCACCGTCGTGATGTTTGGGGAATAGCTCAGCTGATTTGTGGCTATGTTAGGAACTCACGTTCACAATACCTGAGGAATCAAAATCAAAATCCGTAGAAATTAATTAAAAGATATTTATTTCGATGAGCCGCAAGTTGGAAAGTCGTTTCAAATCACAAATATAAAAATATAAAGTTGTACAATTTCAGAGATTAAAAGCATTATCTAAAACACATCTGATGATGTAAACAAACATGTAAACACGAATGAAATTAACGTACAGTAAACTTAAAAAGAAATCAAAACAAGATCAAGCACACGGCTTACCTATAAACTGTTTCATTTGTAATAACATGATGGATCGAAAATGAATTATCGAAAGAATAAAATAATTACTTAAGATTTTGACTTGTTTTAGAATTTAGCGGATAAAATTTCTTTTTTCGTTTTGTATAGGTTAACTTGTTTATCTCTTAGCACAGAAGAGTTCTTTTAATTTAGCGCAGTAAAATTTAAAGTTGAAATATGAATAATTCGTGAAACTAATTAATATATTAAGGATAACGAATTACTTACTTTATTTAGTTCAATAACAAAATTAATATAAGTTGAACAGAATCTTTATAGTTAGATTTGATAATTTAAGAATTGTCATGATTAATTAATCAAATTCCTTTACAAGTAAATAATAATAAAAAAAAAACTTTTCAAAATAGTCTTAAAATAAGATTTCCTAAATAATAAATATTATAAAAAGTACTAAGAAAAAATTTTGAGCTTACCTGAGGAATCAAAATCAAAATCCGTAGAAATTAATTGAAAGATGTTTATTTCGATGAGCCGCAAGTTGGAAAGTGATTTCGTAAAAATCACTTACCAACGCGGTCACTCTACGGACTTGAAATTGGCCAATCAGGTAACTCATTTTAAAAAGGTTAACGCCCAATTTCGGCAAAATTTCTTTGATGCTTGACACTGTTAACTAAGCCAAAAAGGTGTTACAACAATTACTCGCATTTCCGCAAAGAAGACCTGTAGCAAAGACAGGATTAACTTGAAGCCGAAACAAAATAAATAAGTTTATCTACGTGGAATTTCGAAGTGTCAAGCTAATGCGCCAAAGAATTTATTTCCAAAGAAACCGAAAAACGAAATGTTTACATTACTACCTAACAGCCTGTCAAAAATTCTTTGATGTAAAATGGCATTCTATAAGTTACATAAGATGTGCGAGTAAACCTTGGGAGTGAAAATTAGTCTAAATGAGATTTATGTAAGAATACCATTTTGGGTTAAAAGAATGCATGAGATATTTCATCGCACTAAACAAAATAAATTAATTAAACTAATTTCAAATATTAAATTTTGATACGTAATTATATGTCATAAACGCAAAAAATCTCTATTTCAAATAACAACATTTTTCAATTAATCGAACAATGAAATATCATGAATTGCTGATTCATGTTACATGTACTTATAACTGTTACATTAAAAGTTTAAAATTTATCAATTTAAACTTAACTATAACAGTTTACCCCCCTTAAAATTGTTATAGTTAAGTTTAAATTGATAAATTTTAAACTTTTAATGTAACACATATTATTACATTGTCGAGAGAAGTTATATTCATTTCTGTAAATAAGGTTATTTAATTCACGTTACATAGCGGTGTCTCTATGAAACGGCACCATCTGGTGTAAAATTTAAATGCTCGCTTTTGCATAAATTCTCCCGCTGATCTTTTTTTTTAGCTGATTATATATTATTTTGAATGTCTAGGTCTACTCGTATCATTAAATAATATCAGACGACACACATTTCCCTGTAGAAAAGTTCAGAGAAGCCATCAATTTTGACTAATTACTAAATTTTGTCTAAACTTGCACATAGTCTTCAAAAAATTATAAAGATTTAAATAAAGAAGTTATCCAATAGAAAAGGTTACGTGTTTTGTAGGCAGGTTCGGTTTTTAAAAAAATACGATTCCTGATATGAGTCATGAGCACATACTGTTTATAACAATGCTTGCTACCCTTTGAAAATTTAACTCGCCATTAAACATATCATTTCTTAAAGAATTGTTGAAACGATTACACAAACTGTGTTCGACAAATATTTTCTTCCTTTCTTTTTCTAAACACGTTTTATATACAGGCTTTCAATCACAATACGTTTTTATAACAAAAGCAGAACTGAAAGTTTAGTCATTACAATCGTTTGACACCATATCACATATATTTTCAACCCCCAGCGACAACGGAAGACCTACGCTTTGCCACGAGCTCTGCTCTAGTTTTAATACTGATGTGATATAGTGTCGTAATAATCAGATGTTTATTAGACGTATGTATATAGTAATAAAAATTT
The DNA here is from genome assembly GCF_963853765.1 of Magallana gigas. NCBI lineage: Eukaryota > Metazoa > Mollusca > Bivalvia > Ostreida > Ostreidae > Magallana > Magallana gigas. Next base: position 69,012,701 of record NC_088853.1, on the reverse strand, counting down.
ACATCCTTCAACATTTCATAAAATACACAATGTGCTTGAATTTTTATTTTATTTAAATGTTCATATTACTAACAATAATCATTAATACAAATTCATCATCTTGTTGGACGAAGAGTTGAATTTTTGTTAAGGTTGTGAAGATGTCATTCTAGAGGTTATATTACATGGAAAGAATTTAGGGAAGATAAGTTTAACACACTTTGGGGTTTTATATGATAGTGTTTCATACGTGTAACGTACTGATGTACCGTCGTATTTTATTTCAGAACACAATATTCTGATAGACCATTATACTATTATAAGAATTTGGGTGATATGTGGGGCTAAACACTAAATGTTTCAATATATCTATAGTCAAAACATAAATGCTAAACACTAAATGTATCGACACAGCTATAGTCGAAGCATATTTATATCTTACTGGACTCTTAGTAAATGTGACATTACCCCATGGTTGATTGTCCGTCCAGAAATAGATGGTGATGTGGTGGATGCTGTGGATTGTGGTCAGGTTCACCCACCAGGTGGCGTTTTGTCTGACCACTGATCCAGCACATTGACCTCCATACCAACTCAGTTCTGATTTACGTCCATCTACAGCGTTACTGGCGTCATGTCTGTCACCTGTTACAGGGTACTGTTGGTATGCTAGTTTGTTGAGGGCGACATTAACTGTTTCGAAGAAAAAAAACCTTTTTAAACAATGTTTAGCTACAATTCGTTAAAAAAAGAAATGTATATTGTAGTCTGTCCTAAGATATTATGCTGCACATTTGGACGATTTTTAACAAAAAATACACTTATTTGTGAAAGAAGTGCAATTGAAATAGTTGAAAGGGATATTTTCCAAGATAATTTCATTGACACATTATCATCTTTACTCGGAAAAATTCACAGGAACGACAACAGATTTCTTACGGAGATTTATAATGGGGAATGTTTACATCTTTTCTCCATTCGGAATACACTCGGAATACATCGCGCAATGTTTCAACGTTATCATCCGGGCTTGCTGCAATGCAAAATCTCCGTAGACATCACATTTTTTAGCATTGTATTGAAACCTGATAAGCTAACAGGGGCGTTTTGACTGAGAAATCTTGGAAATTTTTATACTTTTGAATGAACATCGTTTGAATCCTGAGGTATTTATAAATATCAAACAATTAAGCCAGACGTGAATCCAAAATATCTTGGGACAGAGTATAATATGGAAATGGAAAGTTTATTTTTTATAAGTAATTTCATTTTTAGATCAAATTTCTACTTATTACAATCATATGTATAACATCATTTAAAGGTACAGTAAAAACCGGACGATTTTGATAAAAAAAAAATCCATATTTATTTTTTCGTTTCGTCGTATTTTTGCGGACATTATTTTTTCTTTAATTTACATTGCACACAATGACTGCATCGTGTATTGTTTTATATCATCAATGTATAAATTAATTAAAGTTTTCGAGTTGATCACGTGCTATGAATGAAATATTAAAAAATATACAATGTCTGAGTTATCGTCACAAAAATTAGGCGTCATTTTATTTTTGTATGTTAAAATATGACCCACTGTGACAAGCTGTTGATCCTCTGTAGATTTATATCATGTTGTTTTACCGTGAACTAGAATGTTTAAGGTGAAATACAACCCATTGTAACGTCATGCACATTCTTAATTTTCGCGTAACATTGAGAACAAATATAAATGAATAATGCGGTTAAACAAATTACTAGTCACATTACGTTTGATTTTTAAATCCAGCACAAGACCCCATTAACGTCGTTAACAAAAAATGTTCGATTAGGAAATATTGACATAGTACAGTATTATAATAAAACAGCCGTTTCATTTTTCCGATATCATGACCCTTGAACGTGTATTTTAATACAGTATTCATATCAAATATCCGTTACTTAAAATATAATAAAACAAAACAAAACATTTTTTTTTTGATCTGTTGAGTCGAACGAACAAAAGCTGTATTTTCAGAATATTAAAAGTTCACCAACTATAAAAGATTAGGCTGATTTTATTTATTAACAAATTAAATGTTAACTTAAAAGAGAACTGTCTCACCGTAACCGTTAGCAAAGACAAAAACTCCGACACACACAAACACTGCATACATCTTTGTGACGATCCTGGACATCAGAAAATGAAACAGGAAACACACCCAACTCTTGAATTATGTTTATAGTTTCACGTAGACATATGTTAAACAGAGTGCCATAGAAAACGGTCTTTACCCCGGAAATTATCAAAGTTTACTTATTTTAAGTTTGCTTCGGTGTGTTATAATATTATAAGTCATTTCCTTGTTTAAAAATGAATGTTCATTGTATGTACTTTATTTTTGTCGCGTTTTGAATTGAAATGGAAACAAAGGAAGGGAGTGCTCTTTTAGATTTACAAAGACATCACGGAGATATCACCTCTAGCATTTTCCTGTTTATCGACATTCCGGTAATAAAAGGCTAGTCATCACAGATATTACACTTGGAATACCATGTTAAATATAACCATGTCCTATTAAACGTTTTTGTTAGTAAAATTAATATAAAACAGAGAAAATATGGACAATGCAGACAGTTTTAAGGTCTGGTGTTTAGCAATATAAACGACAATGGATGAGATATAACATTGACCAGCCTGTTAAAAAAAAAAACTTGAAAAATTAAATGTACATGTATTATGAAAAGGCAAACACGCCTTACTTTTAAACAATATTTTTTTTATTATAAATTATATACTTTCATGGTCACATATGCTAATTCCATCGATTTCAATGTTTAAAATAATCTAAAATCATTATTGCGCATGCCCATTGTTGGAAACCGGGCACTTTGTTTTATTTCAAACATTAAGTAATTTTTATATGTTAATTATTATATTATTTATTACAATTTATGAATTAAAGAGAAACATGTACGTCGGATATTTCATGCAGAACAATATTATATTTCATTTTTTAAAAAGAAGCACATTAGCGCATGTGTGCGAGGGAAAAAAATCGAAACGAAGAGCACTGAGGAATAGGCCTTAGCAAAAACAAAAAAAAGGCCAAGGGATATGCATATTATGACGTTAACAAAAACATTAATTCAAAACTAAGCGGATCGACCATTTGCGAGGTCCAAATTAAATATACAATTTATTTTGAACATGTACATAACAATATCATTTTAATAATTTTGATTGAATTAACCAAGATTGATAAAGCTACTGTAGAGCCTATTTATAAGATACTAGATTTTGATCCGTGTGTGCACGGGTTGACATTGTATATGATGGCAGACATTTACGGAATAAATACATCGACACACCGTGTTGTTGTTATTTACATAAAAAAAGCTTTAAGCCTACAATAATGCTTTTAATTTCACTACACTCTGCTTGTTAAAAATAATCTAACCGTGTCTTGGGACATGCCTATATCAAAGTTTAAATGCTTTCCATATACCCGTAATGTAGCAAAAAAAATTGCAGAATCGCTCCAAACGATTTTGGAGAAAGTTAATGAACCTGCTTTAAAAATAACAGTCAAATTATTCATAATAATACCATGTTGAGCCTGTAAATACCTTTCATCTAAAAATTTAATTCATATTAATAAAGAATTAAACACTTTCTCCAGCAACGTTTTTCACTCGCTTCGAGTTGACATATTTTCAATGAAAATTTACACGTATTTGTAATATCGTTTCTGAGTTTATCCATGCAAATGTGATATTGGGTAAACAACAACTAAAGAGCCTCCCGTGATTTAGCGTGAATGTAATGCGCATGCACAAGATTGTAAAATCCGAAAAATCCATATGATTTCCGGAATTTTTAAAAGAATTTTCGTTGATTATTAATAAGCGAAGCTTGATGCAGAAGAAATAAAAACAAATAGGTAATCTTCAAGTGCCATTAATGTTTAAAATATATACTGTAAAACGAGAAAATATGGCGCACTACAAATTTTAGCGCCTTTGGCGCAACTGCCTCTTTAATTAATTAATAGTGCGCCAACGATTTTCCATATGTATTAAATTTCTTCAAGTTGCAAAACAATAACGTCAGTCCATTTTTAAGGCTATATAGTAGTGTTCATTTAAATATCAGATGCTGTCGGTTCTGTTTGTTTAAACAATTACACAGGTAAACGGTATGGATTATCGGGTATAAGTGCCTAAACATGGATTAATTAATTCAGGTTTAAATGCTTTTCAATATCTCTCATTAGCACCTTGAAAATTGGGCTTCTCCCCATGCCACTTCCATTTAGCGCCTCGAGGTGAAAATGTGATTAAGCGTGGCGATCGTAAACGCTGACAATACATGATTGATGATCATTTCTTTGATCTCTGATTAGTGGGTATAAAGATAAAAAGACGATACCTATTTTTTGTGTTTTTTTAATGTTAAATTACCGTAAAAAAGATTCTCTCATGGTGATCGAAACTCATGGTAAATGTGGCATTCGATTTCACTTTTAGTTTCGGGACTCTTCTAGTGTTATCCAATTCGATACGTTAAATTCAAAGTCCGATAACTTAAATTTGTTTACCAACAAAAATTACACATCATCGCCAATAAATGAGGTTTTCATATCTATCTACTGACGATTTACACAAAAGTAAGTGTATTGTTCTCAACGACAGTTTACCGTGCATGCGAGATAGAAATCAAAGTCGTTGTGTTCACGTGCTTGAGTGAACACAGAACTAAATTTTGGGCGTGATCGTTTATTAAACAACAACATTTTTTGTATTCTTTTCAAAGAAAAGATGCATGCGCTAAAATATAATTGCGCTAATGTACTGACACTTGCGTTTGCGCTAAAATACGTATGCACCAAATTTTCTCGTTTTACAGTAAAACAAATGACAGTATTCTTCCGATTTCTCGGTATTAAAGCTAAAAAAATCGAGTCTATTATTTTAAAAATAGTTGTATAAATTGTGATAGGTTGATACCTTCTGTTGTGTTAGTAATTATAAATATATTATGTATTGTGTACATAACTTCGAGTGGATACTGCGTGCTATTTTACTTATAATTATATTTACATATATAATGATTAAAAATTCCTTAGATGACATGTGATGATAACAAACAGTGTTCAAAATCAAATGCAATAACAACAAGAGGCCAAATAGGCCTAATCGCTAACCTGAGCAACAAGGTCCCTCCGTAGATTAACCAAAAATGAATATCCGGATTTCACACTTATTTTTGCATATACTTAATCTTTGACATATTTACCTTTATGGTTTGCATTTTATTCGAAAATAAGATCATAATTATGGAATATAAATTCCAGTTCTCTTAATTTTAGCCCCCCCCCCCCCCCCCCCATCAGTTTATAAAACGATTAAAATACAAAACAGCGTAAGCAACATTTTCTCCCTCCACTACTTACAAGTTATTATATATATATTTTTAAATCGTATACGTGAAAGAAAAAAGGCGTACTTCAATGCACCAGAATGAATGCGCTCAATAACTCAAATTAAAAACACTGAAAACATTTGATGGCCTTCTACATTATAAACGATTGTCGTTTACCAGGCATGAATTCATTTCGTATGACGTTTCATATCCTAACTCACTTGACTGATGAATAAACTTAACTGAGAATTGTCACATATGTTAAAAAGCTATAATTTGATTCAATGTATTGGCAGGCATGTCGCTCTATTGTACCAAGCCCACCCAATTTTTTCATCTGTATAAAAAAACAACAACGAATGTCTTCAAACTAAGATGATTTTCCGTTGCAATATTTTTTTAAGAACATCGATAATGCTTTTATCCTCATAATAATAATGTGTCATGACTATGGGAACTGTTTACAAAGCGTCGTTATCATTTACTTGTGTTCGAAAAACTCCCAAAAATTTGTGTAGAATTTATGCAAGTCGTCGTTGAAGAAAGGGCACCAGAAAGTAATTTAGCATATCATCCTTTTAGCAAGACATTACTATTGATCAACTATAATTTCAGCGTCAATTATTTAATTATAAGCAAGATACATAGCTTGGTTTGAGACATGTTTTTGTTCACATGAGTTTATTACATGCAACTAAAGATTTTTAAACTTGGTATTTCCTATTCAGCATAGCTGCATTTAAAATATGAACGATCAGAAGCATGCACTCAGCTTTGTGTGCAAACATACAGTAGCATTGTGCACAAAGCTCTTTATCTTGCTTATAACTCGAAGCTTGACTCTCAGGTTAGTGAATAATTTGTAAACAATTAAAACAAGAGAACAATGCACTAAAACAAAGCAAAAAAACTATTTATTTTTCATCTTAATAAACTTATATATTTCCAGCAGCGAGAATAATCTCCATTTAGATTGAGATTGCTGAGCATCCTGATAAGGCCTGTTGCATAAATTAACCATTACGTAAAAATCGTACCGAATTACATGTACCAAAATAATGGACACTATTTTATAATATGTTGTTAGTGCATCAAAATTTGCGCAGGTACATGTAAACAATCAGCTGTCTAATTTACCGGTCTACACGTTATAAATCTAAATTCTAAAACAAAAAAATGTTTCCTCTCAAGTTAAAATAAAAAGAAACTAAACATGCTATAAACGAAAATCAAAACAAGCTAAAACCCCGTCACAAATGAAAATGTCAACGCATTGAAATATTTAACCTCGATTTACTTTACATAAACGGAACACATATATTTTGGATGTTTCAAATATTTCCTGTGCACGTAAACTGATGCACAACAAGAAAATCCGTCTCTGTTCAACATGTTCAAGATGTGTGGTTCTAACATAGACTGGTACTCTAAACTGGTTTTCGATATATGAAATATCGAGTCCAAAGTTAAACTGATTGACCCCCATTCTCTCTGTTTTATTAATACATATAAAACATCATTAATGTTTTGATACAGATTTGTGTCTGGTCCAATCAAACCACATCATCCAACTCACGTGTCAACTAGACTTCTACCTATAAATCAGACGGAAACAATTGACAGTCGTTCAGAAGAGGAGCGCACGACTGAAGAAAGAAAAAAGAAATCAATCAGTATCTCAAAGATGTTTCAACAACTCTAGGTATACGCTTGTTCTTAATAATGAGCAGATAAACAATGCAAACAATTCTGACCGACTAGTGGGATGATGAAATGAAATAGATGCGTCGTATACGGTAAAAACGTTTCTTCTAAAGAGACGGATGCACGACATTCAAGATTACCACATCCTCCGTATGAAAAATGGAATCTATCGTTTTTTTAAAGAATACAAGTGAAAATGTGTATGTAATATGCTATTGCTGAAACATCGATTACATTGAATGTAAGGTTTAATTTGTGAAATAACCCCTTTTTTAAGATCTGCGCGTGATAATAAGTATATCGTATGTTTTGCTGAATGGAATCGAATGTATAGATTAAGTTGATGCATAGCTTCTTTTAGTTTATTCTTTCATTCAATGTATTTTTAAACATGATATTTCTTTTTTTTTATCAGTACTAAGATTCAATTTGTTTGAAGCAGTGTACATGTTTGTCCCACTGTTGGACTCACTGTATAGGAATTTGAATCAAGAATTGTTTCTTTATCCCTCTGACTGCGGCAGGGACATACATGTCCTTCACGACGTCATGAGCGTAAAGTCATTTCTCCCTTTTATTTTCGATGCATTTCATATCATTATTACTCGATTTTTACTATATAGATTGATTTTAATTTTAGAAATATCAACCTTTTGTTATAGTTAATAAAAGTAAATGAGCGATTCTGCTTTAAAGGTAAGAATAATTTAATTTTCAATTGGCTCCAAGATACTTTTTAAAATTAAAAAAAAAATATTTTTTTACTATAAACACTGTGCCGGAGGTGGCTTTGTTGCACCCGCTTAAGCTTCATATATCGAAAAATTCAAATATGCCATATGATAGACAATTGCTTAAAGAGTTAACAACCACCTTTGTTATCAGTGTATCTCACCTGTCAGGTAAGATATTTACCTTTCAAAAATAAATTCCTTTAGGAAAATAATTTTTCCCATAGGAAAATCAATATTCCTATAGGTAATTTGAAATTTCCTATCGGAATACAGAACTTCCTATAGGAATTTTAATTCCAATAGGATTTCATAAGATCCGATAGGAAAACTTAATATCCTATAGGAAAACTATATGTATGTATCAAATTCCTACAGGAATTACCATTATCCTATAGGAAATATAATTCCTACAGGACTTTTAAAAAATCCTTTAGGATTGTCAATATTTCCTGTAGGAGAGTCAATTCTCCTATGGGAATGATCATTTTCCGATGGGATATTCATTTTTAAAGGTAAATATCTCACCTGTCAAGTGAAACACACTAAAAACAAAAGTGATTATATACTCTCTAGACAATGGTCTATCATTTGGTATACATGGATTTTTCCGAAACTGCATCTTAAGCGGGTGCAAAAATGCCACCTTGGCACTGGCATATTTATCCGGCACAGTGTTTATAACCAAATATCAAAGCAAAATAATCTTCTAACAATATAAAACAATCCGCTTTATATGTAATGATCACAGTGACTATTGATGGATATTACATTCGTTTGAGTGCCCATTCGTTAAAGTAATATAGATAATGAAAACGCCCATTTTATAAAAGATAACTGCACTTAAGGACATTCAAAAATTGCGAATAAATGAATTTTTAAATTGGACATATTTTTTTATACGGTAGGAATTGTCAATGTCTTAGCTGCAACTTAATGTAATTACCCTAATACAAAGTTCATATTTATAAAGTAAAAAGTCGTTTTCATAAGTAGGTGTCATTAGACTTGAATCTCCATAGGATAATAAGAAACCCACTTTTTCAGACTTAATACATAGTCAACGCCTGTTTTTCTATTGTTCTCCTTTTAATGATAGTTGTATATCTATATTTAAAAGCTTTTGTTAACATTATATCAATAGACAAACATGCGCCCATGGTTGAACAGAGTAAAAACTGTATCTTCTTGTGCTTGCGTTGTCTGTTGTAAACGGTATACTCTGACCAGTTACAATGTATTATTCACCATGTTGTTTCTAAGTCAATGCACCTTGTGATTATAGTGCCGCTACTCTAATTTTAGACCACTCATTACAATATAAGTTCCACCTTCCATGCATATTTATGAATGTTTTACTTCAGTCAAAGGCAGACAAGTCTAAATTCCAGATATTTGCAGACCAGTATGAGGTGGGAAAAAACAACAAATAAATTTATTGCAACGCAGTTTAAAACTATTATGAAAATAAATTTCTATTGGAGTTTTACCAAACTTTTTAAAAAATGACGAAGTAAATTTGATCAAATAATTAACGCAACAAGAAATGACCTCATAAACGGCAACCAGTGCAGTCATCCTTTTTTGATCTTCTATTAATTGTAACCTAATACTACTTTTATTAAATCTGAGAATATTTTTGATATTATTATTAAGCTGCACATGCATTTATGATCTTTTATAATTATGTATCAAACAAATGTTGCTTCTGCCTCTGGGGAACGGCAATAAATCCAATGATTCATTAATGAAATCTGGGAAAACTAGTGAATACAAGTTAAAAAAATGCGGCATTGTAATCTGCACTTCGAAATGGAAAGGCGCACTTGATATGTTCCTTGAACTTTGAGAAAATCCCGCGAAAAAACGTCAAAACTTTATTACGTCGTTTGTAATGTCGCAGTGACGTAAATATTTCTGTTCAATAACGACACAGCAAGAGGGTGAAACGTGCGCTGATATCCAGACACATCCCTATACTCGCGTAGTCATTGGTCATAAACAACATCAGTTGTCTGATCAAATTTGCGAGAATGTTTTCTGTAATTAAATCACCACTCTTGCTGAACGTATAAATAGCAACCAAAACAACACACACATTTTACATACAGCTGAAGGACCTAGTTTTAATTTTAATTCATGTATTTATAATCCATTAATTTGATTTTTTAAGCACTTTGATGGTGATATTTCTCATTGTATATTTATTTTGTGAATCAAATATATTTCAAAACCGTACAATTGACAAATTACATTTCATTTTGAAGATTTATAGATCCTACCTCAGTATTAGATTTAAATTAATAGATATTTCGATTTTTGTAAGTGTAAAGTCACATGAAACTTGTTTATATTTATTACCTAACTATGCATCTTTTAAAACAGAAAAAAAAACTGATCAATGACATTTGACTTAGTGAACTAATCTTCCTTTTAGTACGATTTGTGTGCTTATGTTCGTTGAAATATTTGGATTTATTTTTAAGTAGTAGAAACTGCATTCTTTCTGTCTAACATATTTTGGTGAAACTGCGATTTACAACTCAAGTGATCAATCAAAACATGTTTTCTAAACCGTGTTTGTCGTAATTTTGTGGAAATCTTTATACAACTATATTAAGGCTCCAACTGAAGGAGTAATATAATATTGACTTCCAGTTAAAAACATGTTTGTATTTTATCTTTTTTTTAATAGATTAAACATTTTGAAAAAAAAATATTCCACTTGTTCAAAAATTATTTATCATTAAAGTTCACTTTTATCTTGCCGTGATGATTGTGAAAAAAATCATTAAAGCAATCTAGTACAATAACAAAACAAACTATACACATTTCCTTTAAGCACAGGTTTTTTTCTATTTAGGAATAAAATGATTTGGAATATAAAATTTAAAAAAAAGTTAAAATAACGATGATCTCTGAAATTCAACAAATCTGTACATCAATCTTAATAAGTCATGAGTAATCATTATTGTTTTATCTTTAAAAAAAAATCAAACGCATTTAATTAAAAGATGTCCACATACGTTCAGCAAGTTACTGTATGGTTTGATTTTTCTGGATTATAGTGAAAAATATTCATCTTCCTGAATTAATATTTACTTATTACACATAGAAATATATTGATTGTTTTAAAGTATGATACGTTTACCAAACCTTTACGTTATTACGTTTGGATGCAGGGTGTACAGTGGGTATGATAGGCATTTTACGTGTTAAAGATGTAAATAATAAATGTAAAAAGTGAATTTTTCATATATAGAATATTTACACTTGCAAATGTTTTCCCTTATATAACACTGTTTGCGCAATCCGCTGTTTTTCCTGCATACCATCATTATGGGCCAAGAGGTCAAAGTAGCGCACAATAAATGTAGGTCACTACTTTTTCTATATGGTCAAACTAACCGACTTGTGCTGAAACACACCTCTTGGATATCGTAATGAAAACATCATTTAGGCATAAACAAATATATATTTTCTTAAATGATTCATGTAAGATAGGCCTGTAAACAGAATAATGTTTATGGATCGACATGATCGTAAGTGACGAGGCCTTCTGGAAAATTACAATCGAAATTTGTCAAAGTTTATTCAGTTAAATGTACTGACTTTCTTAAAAGCATCAATCAATATCGCAAACGCAATATCACCTTTCGTTTTTTGTCTATTTACGGATCAGGGTCAAATTTAACTCCTTGTGCCTCTCTGTCCTTTTTTTCCGTAAAGAGAACTTAGAAGTTAAAACTTTCCTCCATAATGTCGGAAGAAAATCATTATGCTCTTGAACTGTTTCTGCGATAGAGTTTTCCCTAAAAATGCCTAAGTAGACTCTAACTCAACTTTCAATCTCTTTTTTTTTTCAAATTTCCAACCGCTCTCCGACTTAAACAGATGTGTTACTATTCCGCTAAGCTTCTATCTTTTTTTCAATTGTAAAAGTGATTTTTTTTTCTGTCTCCCTTTATTATAATAAAACAGTGTTGGCTTTTCAAAAGTAGTTTCATATATATTCATCATGATAATGAAATACTTGCAACATTATGGTACTATTTTTTGTTACGGCATCTTAATTGAAGCGGCTTTCTATAGGTCATCAAACAAAAAAGGTATGGAACATTGTTATTGTCACAATTTGCAACAAATGTAAATATCAGAAATAAGGTATCATTTTTAGATGTATAATGAGATATAAATACGGGTTGGTACGTGACCAAATTATTGGATTTGATCACGTGACCAACCTATATTTATATCCAGACATACATCCGAAAATAATACCTTATATCTTAAATAAACTTCGTTTCAAATTATCAATTAGTGTTTCTTTTTATTTATAAATTATTGTGCTTACCATAAATTGCAAAAACTTTAAAATGAATGCATAAAAAGCTATTAATCAAAATATACAAATAAAGATATTAACAAGTCCAGCATAAAAGTTTCACATTTTATTAAACATATAGCCTATCGAATAAATTTTGTTTTATCAATGTAACAAAGATATATTAGCATGTTGTAATGATATTAAAATTGCGTTGTGTCAGGTTATCTAAGTTTGGAAAAATCAAATTTCGACAGATAACATCCTTTTTATGGGATTTAGAAACTATTTTTTTTTCTCTTCATGGAAATTTATTTTAATTTCTTTTTAAGCTTCCTTGTATTGGTTTGTGCTTGGCACAACTATGTATGCTGTATCAAAGAGAAATGTGCTATTGTGTTTCGATATTTTGTGATTTCATTAAACGGAGGTATTGTGTACTTTTAGTCTAGAAAAAAAATATGTCCGGCTTCCTTTGTGATTCCGACAGTATTGTCAAAGCGTGATGCAGAAAGCTATAAATAAATTATAGATTAAAGTATTATCCTTGTAAGTGTTTCTGTATTATATTATATTACTAAATTCTAGACTTGCATTTAATTGCATTGGTCAAATGATGACACCAACATTACGTGACCAAATAGAACATCTCTACTTCTTGATAATAAACATAAAAAAACTGCGTATAACTCGTAAGGCGAAAAATTGTAAAAATCAATATATCTAAAGCATCTTAAGTAAACTTTAACTAAAATGGTTAAAAAAAAAAATTCTCGATTTTATTCATACCCGTCAATGTTAAAAATGTATTGACTGGTAAATATTTTAAAGACAAGCTAATATTACAATTATTGACTATTATATATATATATATATATAGTTATAAAATGAGAATATCCTACTGAATAATTTTATTCTCAATATGACACGGTGAAACCGAAAAGGACTTAAGTATCCATTGCTTTATGTCCGTCTGAATGTCAGCATAAGCACAGAATGAAACTGAAATGTGACTGAAAAATGACTGCAATGTTAAAGATTACTGGATGTCATAACTAGTCAATTTTGTCACTTTAGAGATCTTTCAGATCAATTCCAAATGTCTGATAGGCACATACTAGTTTAGTCCTGTATGCCGATCAGTGGTCAAATTAAATAAATGTGGAGAAAAAGAAGTCAGGACATTTTCATGTAGATTTAATTGAACGATTCGACACAACAGCTATACCTTCGTGGGCATTTTAAGGTTTCCAAAGCGATTTGTAGAGAGTCACTTGTCTGTACTTCATACAATATGACGTCATAACTAACTTTGACGTCACGATCTGCATTCCTGTCGATAGTTCCCAAGGAGTGAATCTTTATGTTAAAAGTGAATTATGTCAAAGCAGTATAAAACGGCATGTTTCCTTCATGTAGATGTAGCCGTTAATGCTAGACGTACATAATTTATTCATATTAAAAACCTGTATCAAATAATCGACAGTTTTAAAGCTTCATTTTAAGTAAAAAACTATTTTCAAACTAGTGGTTTGGAGACTCTCTCTGATGCGTGTAAACAAATGAATGAACAAATTCTAATGCTTGTAAAATCAAGCTTGGCGCAGGTGAAGATTGACACAATTTTAAAATATTGTACGTAAAAAATACCAATGGTAATCTTGCTTGGAAACCTACGAATTAACCCCATTTTTGTAAATCGCGTTTGATTAATGAAAATGTGCATTATTTTGACGATTTTGCGGATTGTTTCAACAATATCTTCCAGAAACGAAATATCTATTTCAACATCAAGCAAGAATTTCAATGTATTTGACATAACAAAGGATTTTTCTAAAAAAAAATATGTATGATTTAATGTCATTAATCACTTGCGCTGATGTGGTTTAAATACATCATTTGCGATATTAGGACTCGCCCGTCACGTGATTACAAAGTATATATGACGTCACCAAAATGCATCAAATATTATTTTTAACATCGTTGTCAATAAATGTAACATAGATTTTAAGAAACTCCCGGTCAAAGTATTTTTGCGATGATTCAAATAATATCGTTTTCCAGCCTTAACATTGCTACGTTATCAGGTACATGTTCGACTTTTGCTACTATTTTATCAGAAAAAATAAATTATTATTTCTCAATCGTCCCTTAATTTTATTTATGATTGGTTTCGTTCTACTTTCAGTCAGAGCCCCAACTGGGAAAACCCTTGTGTACAATATGCTTCAGGAAAAAACATTTCAACCGGAGAACTATTTGCATATTCCAAACTTATAAAACTAATTGATTTTAGAATTTTTTCGAAATGATTATTTTTATTTGTTGATTATCACGAAGTTTACTCAAAGTGTTTTGTTTGTATAAATGTATATTTTTAGTACGTGTCGATGACGAGTCTTGTCTACGATTGCTGTTCCTCAGAGCGTCCACATGAAGTTGTATACAGGATATTGAAGTGCCATTATATTTTTGTTTGAATTTCCTGGCGCCTTAGTTCGTCAGAAATATGTATCCAATGTGTGTGTGTTTTGTAGTCATTGCGCTATCCCATGGTTATGGTAAGCTAGATCAGTAATATCTGTTAATAGTTAAGTTAAACTAAATATTGCTCTTATCGAGTCTGTTTAAATTTTCTCTTGTTGTTAAAATATATTTTATTTAGAATTGATTGTATGTCTATAATATAAATCAAAACAACAGGATGATAAAAAATGCAACACACGTCTACCATATATTGGACGCCTCTTCAGATTTTCAGATAAAAAAGAAATGGCTTAATGAATTTCATAAACAAGATCATGGAGATTTCAATCGCTAGGAACATAAAAATATCAAAATGGCAGTTAAAGAACAGCGCTAAACGTCACGTGACCCCGTCTATAAGTTTACTGTCAGCGGAAGTCTCAAACCGGAAGGCACGCGTATAACACATGAATTGGGTCTACGCGTAAGAAAATAGTGCAGAAACTGTTCATGTATTTCAGTAAATATATACTATAAAAACACGCATTAAATCGATTTGAGTCCTCTATTTATAAACCAAATTCTATAAAGAAAATAAACAAATAGCTTTATCGATCAAAATATTCTTGCTCTGGTTCAATAGTTCAAGATATTTTTGGAATGAGTTTCGTAACTGAAAGCACAACGCCGTCGACGATTCAGTTGGTGGACCAACTCATTAATCAATAGAAGAGGTTGAAGTTTGAATCAAAAGTAAAGTTCCCAAACGCAATGTGACATTAATCTATCACCTGAAAAATACCGAACTTCATGCGCAAGCCGAAGTTAAAATCTGGACTGGTTATACAAAGATGTCTTAAATATTATATAGGTGTTTCATTTGCTTCCAGTCTACTTGCGCTATGACTGCTGTTCATCTCTAAAGGAATTTTGTACGAAGAAAATAAAAACAAGTCTGAATTTGCTTTCTCGTTTATTGACTCTTTAGTTAATTAAACTGAATTTAAATTTTGAACAATGCATTGTAAGCAAAATCTATAAAGATCATACATTTGTATGACCAATAAATCAAATAATATATACAATCTTATCGATTGAGGAACTAAATTAAAAGTTTATGTTCATGCTGTCCGGCTTAGTTGGAATATATAATCTTTTTTTTTAATGTTATGAGACATAAGTTCACACGTTTTTGTATACTTATAACGGACAAAACCAGTCATATTTATGATTTAAAAGAATTCTTAATCAATATCTTAATGTTTCTCATCAGAAACTCAGCTGATCTTTCTCCCATCGGTAAATATCTCACACCAATATTAAACCTATTAATTCAGAGATAATGCAAGTTTTATGCAAGATAATGCAATGTTTTAAATTTTTAATTTACCCTGTGGTAGTGCATGTAAATAAACAGTACCTATCTCAATTTTAAGAAGATTAAAAACTACAAGTTTTTATCATAGTTTAGAATCTGATTTACAAATCCTTTATTGTAGCTCTTCGAAAAATTTGAAACCAAATCGCTTTTGAAATTAATTTCATTAACATTTTATAATTGTCATACAATAAATATTGTTCTTTCAATTGTCAATAAACATATTACCGCCATGTGAGTATTTTTTCCTAGACATTAAACTAACTAAAAATTAGCACTAAGTAACTGATCTGGACAATTTCCTTATTTTTTCCCTAACCAGTCCTTTATCTGACTTATGTCTGTAAATTTATCAGTTAATGTCTTTTTTATTCTGTTGCTTTATTTTTAACGACATATATAACAGTCAATCAGGAAAGGTCTGCCCCAAAACATGACTTGATTTATTCACTTTTGGTCTCCAGTTTGTAGTTTTATCGATTTTTATGATTTTTAATGAATCGTAATTCGTGTAGATGATGCACGAGTTAAAAGTAGTAATTGGCGAACGAATTTATTTTTACCTATTAATTTTAAATGAATTGCTGCAAGAAAATCGTGACAGATAAGTTGGTCTAAATAATCAAAATAGCTACCGTGACGAACTTTTTTTTTTATTGTTATAGCAGGAATAATCGTATTGTAAAAAGAAATATTTCTAACGCCAGGTAACTGTGTTTGTTATCGGCATACAAATGTTAACTTTTTTGTTCGGCAATTCAGCAGTTTGAGAGTTTCGGGGTTTTCATTAACCTTGTATAACAGATACTGTCCGACTTGTGGATTTTCCCTTGGATCACAAAATTAAATAAATCTAATGATTTAAATTATCTACTTAAGGAGGCCGACTTTAGTTCGCATTGCGCATGTTTTTGCGCATTCTAATATTATACAGTTGATTTATACTTCTTATGAATTTTTTTCGATATCATTTATAAAATTGAACACAATAAACACAATACAGATAAAAATATTTAGATTTTTAAAGGAAATCTTTATTTTCAACACGATTTTTACGTTGTGCGGTAGGGGAGCATTGCCATTGCGCTTTTATGACGTTATGATAAAATGATGCTTTGAAGGAGTACGTTATGAGAAATAACTTAAAAGAAAAAGTAAAAATTGTACGCTGTTGAAATTTAATATACAGAATGATGCTATCCTCGAGGACATTGTCCTCATTTTTGGAATGAATCCATTATACCATTCATCATTCGTGATGATCCAAATATATAGCAAAATTTAGTGCATTTTAATATTTTGAGATGGCCCCCACTCAAAACCAGACGGTAGAATTTTGTGTTTTTTACATATAAGGTAGGAAATAATATTACTTATCATATATAACAATTTTAGAAAAAAGCTATTGTAGTATTTTTTGAAAACTGCTTTGATGTGCGGAAAATGACAGTTCCTTATATATTCCTATAGTAAATGTACCTCTATTTTGAGATGGTCCCTAAAAAAGAACCAGACGGTCGATTTTCATCAACCTTCGCAAATAAACTAGAGTTGGTTTAAATTACATATGGTTAAATAATAAAGACTGATGCTATTGTAGTTTTTCCGCAAAAAACCCCAAATCGGCCTCCTTAAATATAGTTGTTTTGATTTTCCCGGTTAACAATTTTCCTTTTGTGTCTTATTTTTCATAAATTACCGTTGTGTCAATTTTCTACAATTATGAAAAACAGTCCCGGCCGGGAATTAGTAAAATTTGGACAAAGTATCAGGCAATTGCTAAAAGCCGAATTTTAACATAACTATAACTAGATTGAAACAACTTATTCAAACTCTTAATCTTTGGAACATATTCGAGGAAAACGTGGACAATTACAAATTCAAACTTTCAAGACCCTGTCTTTAAGTACTCTCAGTACTTTGATTTCTAATCGTTTGATATTGCGGCCAACAAAAATATTCTTCGTACATTAAAAAATGAACAGTTCCTGCAAACAAATAGATTATAGACAACGGGTTATGCCTCCATATTTTGTGAAGCGTGTTCATAGGTCTTTCAGGTGATTCACCTACGGAAAATTTGTCATTCGTTCTTACTAACAATTTTTTTTAATAAATACACTACTCTTATGTTAGATTCTACAAGATGTATTTTATAAACCTTGAGGCAACAGGGAAAAAATGAAATCAGATAAGATTACCAAACACACTCGAGACAATCTGGAAGGCAAAAAATTTTCCCGCATATCAATTGGTATTACTCTAAATGCATATGAATAGTTATGTTCAAATACTGTAAAACGAGAAAATGTAGAATTTGACGTATACCGTTTTAGCGTAAACACAAGTGTGTATACATTGGTATATATTAATGGGGGTTCTTTTTAGCGCCCACACCTTTTATTTACAAAAAATAATTAAGTAAATACAATTTTCCTTCTTTTCAGTTACAATATTTTATTTATATCAGCTGCACGTAATCATTCATTAAGATGTTTTCTCTTCTACATAGTTAATATTGCTCTAAACAAACCAGCATACCAACAATATCCTTTGCTTCGAGGTGATGAGACAATTGACGCAGGGAACGCTGTAGATGGGCGCAAATCAAATTTAAGTTCCTACGGCGATCAATGCGTTTCATCAGCCCCTAAAGAAACTGCCATTTGGTGGGTAAACCTGAACAACATCCACAGCATCCATCACATCACCATCTACTTTATGACGGATAATCTACGATGGGGTATAGTCACATTTACTAATTTAAAACTGATATCATTAAACAATTGATTTGTTTGTGTCTAGACATTTTATTTGCTGGAATGTAAGCACATAATATGAAATCAAGACGTACAGAGACAAAACTTAAAAAAAAAATCTAAAAAGATATACACAAAGAATAAGAAGTTCTATATATTAGGCCAGATTAGATTTTTTTCTTACACCTGGGACTCCTACATAAAGAATACTACATATTGAATTTGAAAACAATTATGGTTTAGATGGTTGTCCTGCAATCTCTAAAAATTTCTGCTAAAATCAATTTAAATAATGTAATTATAAATATAAAGAAATGATAGTGAATTCATTAATAATGATTAACAGATATGCTGCCTACTTAGCGTACATACACAAATAAAAAAAAAGATAGAAAACTAATGTCATTTTCTGGTTTTCAGAAGAAAAAAACCCAGTTCGAATACAAAATAAACGTAATTATAAAAGAGCAGAACAACCTAAAAAAATCTATAATAAACTATTAAATTTATTATCGAATAAACAAATGGAGCTACTCAACATACATGTAACGAAAATGAAATAAATTAACAGGGCAATTTAACCAGTCAACTTATAAATAGAACCAATAAATACATTATAAACTTCGAAACCTGTCACAAAATTGAAAAAATACCAAATATTTAAAAAGAATGGTCAGTCATTATTTAACAAATAGAAATTTAAAAAGAAACTTTTTCACTTTATGTAAAGTTATAGAAAAAAAATAATATTATGAATGAATAACACTGGTATCATGTTGCAACTCTCAGCGATCGATTGAGTATAATTTCCTCTGATCAAAAAAAAGTGACATTAAGCAGCACGATGTCATATTTTTCTTAAGAAACCTGTCATTTTTAACTTTATATCTCGTCTAAATTATAAAACTACCTGCAAAAATGTCACTAGTAACTATTTTAAATAAAAATACCTTTATATTTATTCACATGTGTTGGTTTTTAGAGTCTTCTAATTTCTACACATCGGTCTACCTTGGATTCTCGGTGTACGTCTCCAATACAACAGACAGACTACAGGGAACACTGTGTTACAAAGACGACAACTTTACACGGGACACTATACCTGCTGTCTTCACCACCATCTGTCCTGTACATGGACAGTACGTCATCTTCTACAACGAGAGACTACCAGGAGTAACCTACCCTGATGACTACTCTGGTTATGCTTATACTGATTTGTGTGAAGTTGAAATTTTTGGTAAGTTATACTTGATTCATTGATATTTTGATTAGAAAATTAAAAAAAATAAAATCAACATAATTAGAATCATTATGAAGTGTAACAACTGAAGAAATATGTCCCATTCGTTAAAAAATATAACAGGAACGAAAACATATTTATGGAGATTTGGAAAGCATTAAGGTCTGTTCAAATTCAAAATCCATGTAGATTCTTTTATTTCTAGCCGGGTATTGAAACCTGTTGAGTTGCAAAAATCTTTTAAGAAAGAAATTTTGGAAATTCTTCATAATTTTGCATTAACATGGTTTATTCTCTAGTGTATTTATGATTTTCAAGTAATTTAGCAAAATGTTAATCAAGGATGTCTTGGGACATTGTATATTTGCATCTTGCCCGCGGTATAATGCCCATGCATGTGTAACCATAGATCAATACCGAAATTTATTAATTTGCATAACACGCAGTGGTTTCATGTACATCCTTATTTTGACAAATTACACACACAATTCTGATCAAGAACGAACACGCAGAATATAGCAACGATTAAGCTTACTTCACTTACTTCATTGGTGATTACAAACTCAAAACACTCTCACAATACACGAACGATAACTATTATAAACGACAACAAACAATTGAGAAATGTATCCAACAAATGATTTGCAGGAAATATTTTGAATTTCGAGGAACCAGAATTTTTCAATTGTTTTCTAAAGTATGTCAAAAAATTAAAGTGCATGACTGTTTTACAAACTGCATTTATAGATTAACCACTGTAATATGTAAATAAAATAATATAGGCCAAAAACAATTGCTCAAAAATGTATATTTACATCATGAATCATAAATGCTGACAATGGCTTACCTAGACGTAAATATGGGCATATAAAATAAATTGAGAGATTAAACTTTAACCTAATAGCGTTTAAATCGACAAAACTATGACCACCAAGGTTTGTGCAAAGCTAATGAATATGATATATTAAACGTCGAGCTGTGTTCTACATGAGCCATATGTAACAACAGAATAAAGAACAAAGTTATTTGTTATTTTTTTAGGATACCCTATCGCCAGATGTTCTGTTCTTGCTCCAGATGGTAAATGTAAGTAGATTCATATACAAACGAACATGCATCTGGATTACAAACCTTGGTACATGTACAGATGTTGCTTTTTCAAATTTAGAAATATTATTAATCGTTAGAAGATTTTTTTTTCACATATTTTCTCTGCTACTTATTTCTAATAAAAAAAAACCCGTGTTAGTCCCGAATGTGTCTTTTATGGATAAATAACTATCATTTCCTTTTGTTTTATTAAAATATGAAGTCACATCGAAGAACTGGAAAACAGAATTTATTGGAGTTCTCGGTGGATTTTGCATTTTACTAGTTGTAATCGGAGTTGCACTTGGAATGTTTTTAATAAACAGGTAAAGTGATTTTTCTTTCAAACAAAGTTTATATCAGTTAGACTGTACACGATATTAAAAGGCATATTTTTTTTTTAAGAAATTCAAGAACAAAGTTCCTTGTAATTTTGCAATCAACTGTTTCTAGAAGAGCAAAGAAACAAGAACTTTCCAACTTTCCTACAAACGAGACCTCTTATGGACTAAGAAAACCTCAACATTTTACAGCCGAAGGTGTACTTTAACTTCCAAACCAATTAACTATTCAAAATGAACATCTTTAACCCATGTATGATGAACAGCTAAAATAAACATGGGACAGTATGCATTGAAAGTCCAAGGAATGGTCATATGACTTTCAGTGTGCCTCTTTTTAAAATGCATTAACCTCTTTTTTTTAAATGTATTTTTAAATTACTCAGCTGATTGACTCTCAAGCATGTTGTAGTTATTTGAATACATAAGCAATGCACAATAATGAAAAAAAAATTCATTTACATACATGTATATTAATGCTATGTTTACACAAATAACTTTGACAGTGATCTTTTGTACTACTGCTAAGTGATGTCAGTATTTGTATGTTCATAGTATATGTTAACAGTGGATATTGTTTTACTAATTAATATATTTTATTATATTTATACAAGATTTTGAGATCTCTTTACATACAATATAAAAAGGCTAGTACAAGGTACCTTTTATAGGATGGCAAACAACCGTCATAGATGAAGATATCAAACTTACAATATGGGGTAATGTTTCTTTGTATCGGATAAATAAAAAACGCCACGTCTCAGATTCTCATGGATTTATTATACTTTCATTATAAACCATGTAAAAAAGGTAAATCATTGCAATTTAAGCAGTCATTATAACAACAAACATATCATTTTAAGACAATATTTTTAAAAAAGTAATTAATGGGATTTCAACTCAGTCTTTCGTAAATAATTAATGTATATGCATGCATAGTTAAATAGCAGTAACCAAGATTGACCTCCCAACTAACCGATAATATTTCTCGCTCAGCCTGATCAGTACAAAGATTTTTGCGAGAATCTTCCTCAACCAATGATAAACACGGATCTCATAAACTACCCTCAGGACTTATATATGTAAGCTAAATAAAAACCAACAGCATTGTATGCTTTTATGTGTTATTAAAAATTCAATAAGCGCAGATAATTACCGGTAACACTATGTTTGCAACAGATATACGCAAATAATGTATGAAGATTTTAGATTAGTGAATTCATAATGTCGTGTTGTATAGTTAACAAATTAAATTATTAAAACACACTATCATATATGCCCCCTCTATACAAAATGACATCCTAGTCATTGCTCTTTGAGTATACAAATATGTTATATCAAAAATTAAAAACAACTGATTTTAATACACCGTATGTTTTATCTAAAACTGCATTCAACATTGCCCTGAAGACCATATTTACAGCATACTCTCCATCTTGTATCCATTGGGGTGGTTTATTGGTCCTCTTGGATCTACAGGGCGGGGGAGGGGGAGGGGGTGGGGGTAATGCCCTGTAACTTCAATAATAGATGTACTTACCTCATCAGCTCTATCAATAACATCATGTCTCAATGAGTTTTTGCTCATTTGACTAGCTACACAAGCTTCATCAACTTCTGGTACGGCTTACATAACCTGTCAACTCTGTCATTCTGGTCGTCACCAGTGTGATCAAGAGAGACCCATGGGATACCTGTTCTTAGCCTAGGCACCGATTTTGTTATCTTTGTGAAAATAAAAAAAATCTGATTATCATCATCATCATCATCAGCATCCTCTGATTCAGCATCCTTTTCTAATACTTCAGTGTGCTTGGTGCTATTAGTGATACTTCTCTTCTTCCTTGGAGCTTGAACAGGTTTTAGTTCTACATGATCCTCAGAGTTGAAGATCACTACTGAGAGCAGGAGATTTCTATGAAGGTTTTTTTTTTTTTTGGCCTCCCTTCACCATTCTCGTTCTTCACAACAAAGACAGGAATGTCAGGATTTGGCTTTGACGGTATAATATAAGGGTACTAGATGATAGCCCGTGCAAGCGCGGAAATTAACACTTTACACATTATCATGATATAATGCTTAACATGTTAAACCATATTGTTTGTTTATTTTTGTGTATACTTTGTCCGATTTTTTCCTCGTCTTATTTTTGGAAATAAAAAAAAAAACCACTGCTTTTCTATTGTATTTTGTGTCAAACCAGTTGACTGGGTGTTTAGTGTATCCCTCTCTAAAATTGGTTCTTTGGATCAGTTTTCAATAATATGTTTCACGGTGCGATCGTTGGGGCGATCGGAGCATGTGATTAAATAATGAAAAATGATAAATCAATAAAAAATAAAAGTAGCAACTTAACGTAAATGAATTTGAATGCCAAAAAAAAATATACACATATCTATTTTTTCCAGTAAATTTCATTCTTCATAATTATAAGATTTTTTTTTTATTTATGAATAGAATTGATCTCAGATACAATGTTGTTGAACTACTGTTAAAATACTTTTGTGAATCAAATAAATGTGAGCATTCATCCGAATGAGAGAAAGTTACAACTGTTTCCTATCTCTGAAGAAAAGTCCCCATCCGTTAGCTCTGCAAGAGTTTAAGAAGATTTTGGTATTTATATTTCAGCAGATTTTCAATAACTACTTAGAGTAATTTCCCCTTAACGTGACGTCAAAGTTCACGCTGGTCAAGTGTCATCTGTCTCTTTGAAAACACCCTTAATAAACTACGCGAAATATATTGTTTTGTTTCCTTAAAAAGCATGATGTTCTTGAAATTACACAATATATCTGTTTCTCAAAAGTTTTACTTTGATTCTCGCGAGAAGCTATCCAGTGTAATGAGATCAAACGTTATTAATGAATTACATTGTTGGTCAAAATTTACAGTCGGATCAATGTGTAAGAAATCCATTGTGACGTCACTCGAACGGTCGATAACTCGTTAGTCTTATGTAATGGAATTACTTTGTGTCAGTAGTATATTTACAATGCATGTACATGGTCTTTTATCTTGTTCTCGTGAGAATGTGAAATAGGAAACCATATTTACAGGGAACTACTGGGACGATAAAAACAAGGCATTACTGGTCCGATTCACTGACGCCAAAATAATCCGTTGAATGAATGTGCAACTAGTCGAAATTTCTTTTCACACACGCCTTGCCGGTAGAGCTCGCTTTGCACAGGCGAACTGCGCTCTCTATAATTTCTATTACTGGCACAAATAAGAATTTTTGAAGAAAAAAAAAATGGTAGGGGGGGGGGGTTGGACATCTCCATTAAATTTCCCAAATGTAAAGAAAGCAAACTTCAGAAATATTAGCAAACAAAACGTACACATGTTTATTTGTAATTTGTCTGATCAATTCCACCTTTATTCAAAGCGAAGACAAGGTCGTAATACAACCATACCCATCTCGTCGTTAGGGGTTAAATTTAACATGAGGCGAAAACACTTTTGTCGTTTGTTTTTTTAGCAAATTGTGTACGTATTTTTCTTCTTTGAAATTTGGCTTAATTGACTTGGAAAACTACTCCAATGTCTATTATTATACATATACTTAGCATAACCATCGTTTAAAAGCGTGCATAAAATTTGATATAAAATCGGACCAAGCAGCTTTAATACATTGACGTCCTTGAAAAGGAGACCGTTATATTAAAATATAGGAAAATACCCAAATTGTAATGTTAAAATGCATGCATTTGTTTCTATTTAGAATAACTGTTTATAGCTATACCGATTATATATTTAGATTTTAGATAGATCTGATGGATAATCTGTTCACCACCCAGCCTCCTTAACGGTTTCACTGAATACAACTTCGAATGATATGTAACCGTTTATATGGTTTACGTTTTTATTTATTACAAACTGGTGTGGCTGTAATTCTCAGAGCATTTACATATTTTTATCCAATTCCTCTCCATTATAAATGTACTGCATACATGTACCTATTATGGGCAAGATAAGCTTGAATCGTTTTGATTACTCAACATGTATAAATAATATTCATTTGTCTATGCAAAAAAGAAAATAAATCTTCAACTTATCAGGCGAATAATCGCAGTATTTAAAAAAAGTGAGTCATTTCCCTTATTACAAGAACTGCACAGCAAAAAGGTTAATTCATATCTGAATTTAACTTGTAAAACAGAGCGCAATCACAGTAAAGTTATACAAAACGTTTTTTTAGGTTTATTAACGCTTTGTAAACGTAACATTATGTTTAAATTATTATATGAAAAATATTTTGTTTTAAATTTCCAAACACTGCTATTATACAATAATCGAAATTTAATTCTCTGAATATATGTATACATTATAGACGTGCGGCGAGTTTATCTAATTACATTCCTAAGAACGCAGATTCAAATCCAGCAGAGACAAACTTGGTCCCTGTTACATATCGACCAAGGGCGTATATTAATGCTCATTAATAAGTATAATGCTCTCAGCAGTACTACTTAACATGAATAACATCATGGTGTAGAGACGTACATGCAGCATTATGACGTCATCTTGAGAACCAAAGCTTGGCCTACATTGTTTTAGAATCCTTTTACTTAATTCTTTAATGTTAATGTTAAACGAATTCAGTGGTTTCAAAGTTCATGTGCACTCTCGTCATCGGTGAGACTCGCCTATCCGTACTGCTGAGGGGACATGTGATGGAGGATGTCCCCCAGAAAAGTGTACTTTTCTGCTTTAAGTTTGGCTGAAAAAAGAATTACACCACTTTTTAAAATAATACTAGCTGCATTCAAACACCATTTTACAGAAAAAAAACAAACAAAAAAAACAAAAAACAAAACAAAAACAAAACGAAATTTCATATGTTCGATTCACTACAGCATATCTGACGGCCACTTAAAAAACTCCAAAAAAAATCGACAAACATACTTTTTTACGGGATCATTGGCTTTGAAAGAAAAAAAAATATTCATACCTGATATAAGTTAAGTGTGGCCAGTGGTTAAAGTACTAACAGGTGCTCGTCTCTATTTGACAGTGCCTACAGTTAACATCTGGACGGAGAACAGGACTAGGTCAAATCAAAATAAAATGTTGGTTGTTTGTTTTTAAGTGGTGTATATATATATATATATATATATATATATATATATATATATATATATATATATATATATATATATATATATATATATATAAACCACTGTTTATAAAGTTAATTTGTACTACAATTAAGTTTTCATGTACTTACATATGGTAAGATACATTTTAAGGGGCATGGAAGACACTTAGTAACAATATCTACTACAATGATATTTTGGGTGTTTAATTCTGTATATATATTTTTGATTTCCGAAATAATAAAGTCAAAACTTTTTATTGAAAAAAATGAGTTTTTGCGCATTTTTATTGTCGGTTTGTAATAAACAATATAATATAGAATGAGATTATTTTTTTTTAATTTCATTTGTTTATTTATTAATTTCTTATTTTTTAAGGACGAAATCAGAATAATATTTTTTTTTTTTGATTTTACGACAATTTGCACGTACTCTAAATAATCGAATTTGTCAAATAAAACATGCTATTTTAACTCAATTTTAACTTTTCTTCGAAAATGACATCTGAAAAGACATAATTTATAAAAAAAAATTGATAAATATATCCAAACCAGTTGGTCTTGTTCCTAAGCTTTATACTTTAAGTACTCACAATATATAAAAATAAATTAATATCAGCACTGCTTAGCAAAAACTTTAAACGCTTTAAAATAATAAAGAAAAATCTTGTGTATTTGAGTTTTATATTGATGCATGCATCGTATTAAATAATAAACATATCTTAAATAACAACAGTTAATATCACCTACATCTAATTAAAAAAATGTTTATTTCTAATTGAAGGTTTAGAGAAGAAATAATTGTTCTACATTACGCTCTTCAACAGCAAAGTATATTAACAATCCAAACAAGTAATTCAGAAGTAGCTGATTGGATAAGTCATACTTACATCGTCTGTTGTTGCAAAGCAAGTTGAATAAAGTTAATTTAGGCAGTGCAATTACTTTTTTATATTAATTTGATGATCAAAAAATGCTGGAATAAAAAGCAACCCCCTAACAAAAAAACATTAATCATTAACCAATAAAAAAGGAAACAACACCACCAACGCCAACATTAACAAATAATTTTTAAAGTTTTAATTGGTTTTGAAACCGTTTAAGTTACTATATTCGATTTATCAACAGATATCCTCACTTTCTTTTTAAAGAAAAAAGTTTGATATAAATCAGTCGTCTAACTTTAACTCCCAACAATTTTTTTTTAAATGAAATATGAAGGCATAAAACCGTCAATATAAATCAAAACAAATAATGGCTTGATTTCAATCTACCACAGCGTCTTCCAGGAAACTATGAAGCAATCGTCTGTATGGTCCTAAATATATTCAGTTGAATAACATCTACTATATTTTCACTTTCAGTATAGAATTATGATCATATTATTTATTTAGTGACCAGTGACCGACTGGGACGTCATTCGTGTAACAAAGGTGTTTTTTTTTTAATTAAGGACTAATAAATCAAAATGTTATATCATAACTAAATGAGCAAAAAATAAATATTTAGGAGGTATAACACCTTTAATATAAAATGAAAAGTTCAAAGATTAAAAGCGTATGGTGTATTTATATTTATTTTATGAGAGACACCATCACTAAGTTGCTTACAAAAACAGAAATAATTCATAAACCTAGGAAATGATTAACTATAAAACAATTATTAAAGTACCACACAAACATATATTAAAAACCAATTCATTAACACTTATCCACGATACACTGGGTGTATTATCCCCGGCTGGTTTATACCTGGTAACTCTATAAATAAACTCGATGCCGTGCAGGTTTGCGCAAATGTATTACATTGAAAACTTATCGAGGTCATTCAGATTTTTTTAGACAAAAACTTCTTAGCATTCTGGTATACACTGGATATTAACGTATTATATTTTATGACAATATGCATTATTTACCAAATTACTTACCCATGATACACTGGGTGTATTGCCCCCGACTGGTTAATGCATACTTGGTAACATCGTACACAAACTCAATAAACTCGATAACATCCAGTTTTGCGCAAACGTATTAAATTGGAAATAAATCGAGATATACATACAATATGCGAATATTAAAGTAAGAGGCTGCAGCAGACAACCTAGATCAAACCACACTGAGGAACGATGTTAACACGTACTTGTAAACAAACCATTGACATGTGAAGTAATAAAACAAACACGCCTTAGTACCTTCTGATACCAACGAATTAATGTAAAAAAAATATCTGTCGTTATTGGTAACTGTGTTAAGTATTGGAAACATATAACAATCATTAGTACTTGTTATTTATGATTTTTCTTCAAGTTTTTCATTTAATGATATTTTGCACTGAATTGAACATAATCAATATTATTAGTAACATCATTACTTTAAAAAAAAACTTTAAAAAAAAGGAATAACTCAATTCTATTCATAAAGAAGTATAAATGTAAACTTACTTTTTTGACAAAAGTATCCGATCCAGCCAGGACGGCAGCCATAATAACATGAACCACTGACATCGTTACAACCATCACACGTGTAACTGTTGATACATGTATCCGAACAGTCGTGTCCAAAATATCCAACGGAGCAAGCTAGCAAAATGTATAAATAATATTTATCTCATACGTGTGGTGTATATTACCCGTGTGATAAACCTTTGCTATATCACACGGGTGATGATATATCAAATACTTTTGACACAGCCCCTTGCTTCAACTCTTGTGACCTATTTTCGAAGATTTGCTAGTACTTTCAACATTACTATATCATATATCAAAATTAATATAAAATTGATTTTGTCAAAGATTTAAATTACAAATATGAAGGAAAACACATAACTGCGTAGCACAGGCGTCGGAACCGGGGGGCTATTGTGAGTGGGGGGCGGGGGGGGGGAGGTTAGCCCCGGCCCCCACACCTTTTTTGCAAAGTTATTCATAACCGTAACCACAAGACCCCTGTTTCTTGTTCGTCAAGATTTTTGATAAATTTAGCCCACTTCCAACTTTCAATTTGCTTTGTAATGTTTATAAAACTACAAATAACGTTAACTATCAAAGAGTTCATCCTGACGACGCGATGAAAACAGAGCGCTCTGGTTGTGTTAATATACAAGAACTTACCGAAATAATGTTTCATGAGACTTTTATTCCACCACCAGTAAGCATCCTTATTCACTATTTTCAATTCTGAATCATAAGGCTAGCCTAGTGTTTGTTTTTTATTAAACATCATGCATCAACCACTGTTCCTGGCCTCGTTCGAGTCAATTCAAACTAACGAGCATTCGCAACTTTGTGTATGTCAACAAAACTGATTATTCAACTCTTCTGATCAGAATTTCCATTTAATCAAGTAAATAAGCTCTAAGAAAAATTATCTAGAGCTAAAATATTATTTTAAGGTTTATTTCAGTGAAACTTTACATTAAAACAGTTAGATTTATCTCAGGAATGACGTACTAAATTGTATTGCGCAAGGTCACAATAGCCGCATAACACAACGTTGCATCATTGTTTTTACTCTTTGAAAAAAAAAACCAATTTGGGTCACACAAGGGACTGTCTCAAAAGCTTCATAATATAAATCAAATTGTATGAGCTAAATAGAACATCTATAATCGGTGATTTTATATTTGCTTTATCCAACTCGTTGAAATGGATATATTCGCTCGGCAAGCCTCGCGAATATATACACCATTTCAACTCGTTGGATAGAGCAAATATAAAATCACACAATATAGATATCCTCTATATATCTATATGTCTGTTTCTCTGTCCAATTATCTATTTATCTATCTATGCTGGGTTTAAAGAAAGAATATGGAATCTGAGTTGCATGCAATTCCATGAAATCACAGATGTACCTATTTAAATATCTAAACAATCAAATTTAGACCAAAAAAATGAAAAATACTGGAGACAATTTATTTCACAAATTAAATTATATTACATAAATTGACGTCATGCCTGAAAAGGTAAATGTCGTGTATATGTCAGAAAATTTTGTGAACATTTTCAAAATATAAGTAATCTAAGAACTCTAATAAAGTATTTTAGAGTGATTTATTAAAAATTGAATATAAGAATATTGGAAGAGATGTTAATTTTGTCAGTCATTTCAGTAAAGATATGTAATTAGCTTTATTTCTCGGCCAGACTTTCCTTTGCCGTTGTTTACGATATAAATATCTGACTAGAGTTGACTAGAACAACACTGCCCCGTATTCATTGAAATCCAAATTTAACATGCATTAATAGTGTGACTAATGCTTAACTTGAAAAGTGCTGCTAGAAGCCCGTGTTTTGTGTTGCTTGGTGCAACATACCGTTTTCCGTGCAAAAGTTACGAAGATTTATTGTGAAAGATATTAATATCTATTTAATAAAGGAGAATATAGGATTCACGCAGCTATTTTGATAAAACTGAGATATTTTGCCTATCCTTGATATGTTTATGGTTTTGTGGAAAACACGGGTTAGTGTTCTATATCATTTTATATTAAGGGATATACGTAAGCTGTTTAAAGTTATCACGTGATAATGCATCAATGTGATACTAATGTACTTTCCTAATTTATTGCATTGCCATCTATTTAAGAGGATAATACTAAGTGTTTGGACTGGTTCAAAACAGTTCTTCAATCTTTAGATTAAGACTCCAAATTGCCCGTATGCTTCCTTAACCTTATCACTTTTATATCTAAATTTTTATTACTTCATTATCTCATCTATCAATGTATATGACTATATCAATGTATAGTAGGATAATTCTTCCACTTACGAGTTTTACACAAGTCTCCTTGATAATCGGGGTCACATCCAGTCAAACATGTTCCATTGATATTGGAACACTGTTTTACATCACGACAGTGTCCACATGTTTCATTGCATTCGGATCCATACTTTCCTTTATCACAAGCTAAAAATTTAATAATATTCGTATTAATGATACTATAACAATGTCCAAAAGGTGAATGTAAAGCATCATTTCTCTTTAAAAGATTATAGTTAACATTGCGTTGTTTGAATGCCAAAACACATCTCTTGCATATTCTAAATTACTGATTTATGCAGCGTTAACGTATCTTTTTCATTTATATATGGATATCAAGGAGAAATAAATACGTTTATGATTTAGAAATATTTTAATATTAAACAAATGTTTATTAAAAATGAGCAAATGAAACAAAACACTTACTAGTTTTACACAAGTCCCCTTGATAACCAGCATCACATCCAGTCAAACATGTTCCATTAATATTGAAACACTGATTTAGGTCACGACAGTGTCCACATGTTTCACTGCATTCAAAACCATACAACCCTCTGTCACATGCTACAAATAATTTTTCATTCTCTTAAAGTTTAGATGTTCTTTGTATTATAAATCTATTTTCAATCAAAATATTTTACATGCGAATCTACTCACGAGTTTTACACAAGTCCCCTTTATAACCAACATCACATCCAGTCAAACATGTCCCATTGATATTGGAACAATGGCTAACATTGCGGCAGTGTCCACATGTCTCTTTGCATTCGGTTCCAAAAAATCCTTCGTCGCAAGCTATAAAACAATTTAGTATAAATATTTACACGTATTGGGAAATCAGCACTCAAACGATAAGTTAATACTCTGATATTAAGAGCATAATACATGGCAACATCTGTATCACATCCCATATTGACCCGAGACTCCAATATCAGCCCGAGTGCATCTAATATACATGCAGCAATTATTACAAAACATGTGTACAAAGCCCGCTTGTTAGGTTACTTTTTTCTGCACAGTCGCTTCCTTCATATTCCGGAAAAGACCAAACATTTACGCGGACTAATGTGAATATATTTTTTGCATTTGTACCTTTAAACTACCGTAGAACTTAGTTGGATATTTTAAAACAACGCCATTAATACTTCATATTTTAACTAATGTAAACTAATAAAAAGATACTTTGATTTAAGAGTGTTTAAAAAAAATTATTTTCAAAATAAATAAACGTTATATGAGCTTTTTAAGCGTTCATTCATTAATGAGATCTGTGTGAAAAATCACGTAACCGGAAATTTATTCTTTCTAAGTAGTCAATGTGTTATTTTTCTATCAACCTATAGCGAGTGCATGTTCCAAGCGCGAAGCGCTGGCAAGAACAGTGAGCTCTAAAAACTAGCACGAGAATAGAAACAAAACCAAACTATCCACTACCAAAGTGCCTAATGGTCAAAACATTAACCATCAGCTCTACCTTAAGTTTTTAGATATGATTTGTTCGGCTGTAAACTTCATTTTTTTAAGGAAAAAATCCATATATATTTTATCATTTAAATGTGTGATTTTCCTTAATTTTTTTAATATATAGCTTTTCTTCTGAAAGAGATTGAAATAATCTAAAAATGGCCACGACCATCGACCCCCCTTTAATCTATTTATAATTTATGTAGTATTCAAAACGCGTTATGACGTGAATTCTGCTTATACCACATGGTAAGGTTTATCATGTGTTTTTGAGCATTGAATGTTTCCTCTGCAAGCACAGCGAAAACTACAAACTGAATGTTAACATTTAATTAATTTCTACACATAACTTTTTGCAGAATTAAACACAAAATATCCTAGATAATTTTACAGTGTGAAATTGCGTATAAATGTTACTTGCATACGATCGCACTGTTAATTGCAAAGATTTTAAATGTAAAGACTATAGCCGTACAATGTTAATCATATTTTGTTTTCCTTAGAGTTGCACATAGACAGTTTTACCTAGTTCACATCGGTAACCTTGATATCCAGGTTTACAGCCATAACAGGTGCCCGTCTCTATGTGACAGTACTGACAGTTAACGTCTGGACAGGGAAGGGCACTGTTTGACCCGTAACATCCGGTAGCAGGACAACCTTTGATATGAATAAGATATTTAAGGGTAAAAATATGATATAAAAATATGCACCATGCGGTAATGCAATTTATTTCTAAATGGGTTAGATGAGATTTTAATGTACAACCGTGTAATTTTTAAAATGGACAGTTACATAAGACGGTCTTCAGTTACTTTACTCCACAGCTTTTTTAGTTTTTTTCTTTTAAATGCAATTTGATTCTTATCGTGGGAGGAAAAATACAAACACTGAGACTTTCACCAACAAATAAAGGACCATATGTCATCAGTCTGTTAATTTTTATTGATATATTACGTCATGTACCTTAACTAATTCTGAGCATAATTTGAAAGGAGTATAACTTTACACCCACCATATACCTCCAGCTCACACAGGTCACTGACAACAACCTCAGAGTAGTCATCAGGATAGGTAACTCCTGGTAGTCTCTCGTTGTAGTAGATGACGTACTGTCCATGTACAGGACACGTGGTGTTGAAGACAGCAGGTATGGTGGCTAGTGTAAAGTTGTCGTCCTTGTAACACAGTGTTCCCTGTAATCTGTTTGTTGTATTGGAGACGTACACAGAGAATCCAATGAAAACCATAGTATTCGAATTCGAAGGACCTGCATAACATGTCAATCAATTATTAATGGACGTACATAACAATGTAGCTAGACAAAGTTTACCAAACATATGGTATTAAAGACAACTTATGATGCCGTATCTGTAAAAGAGGAAACTCATTATTTTTTTAACATTGTGAAAAAAGCTGAAGGGTTTGCAGTAAAATTAGATAACTGTAGTACCTAAATATAAATCGTGTTTGATTTGCTTGTTTAGTTTTAAAAAAACACAACTTAAGATGAACGGTATTTAACACATTCTGTTTTACTGTAGTCTGTCTATTGTATTGAGTACGTACAAAGTAATCGCATAAAGCACTGTTGACATTAAATGAATTTGCAGTAAACATCAAAAATAATATAAATTAATAATATTTATTTCTTCTTTTAGTTTTTTTGATTAATAAAGCTAGATAATTATTGAAGTTCTTAAATCGCATTCGTCCGTGTATTAGAGACGTGCACAATATGTCTATATAATTTACTTTACATGTAGGAGACAGAAATAAAATTAAAACAAGAAAATTACTAATAGGAAATTAGTGACAAAGAGCAGATAAACGTATTATCACACATTTTAATCTCAGTTGTTAACATCCATCAACTCATACTGAGTATTCACGGGTTGGTGATAAAGAAGTCTTTTTACTCAATGAAAACCTAAAAAAACTTTTCATTCAAGAAAAACGCTTTGCATTCGTTATCTTTCTGTCTTTCCATAAATTTATTTAAATATTAAATTTGTTAGAACAAATTTAATTTATAAATAAATTTGTGGAAAGACAATAATACCTTTAGTGTTCACACCAAGGCTAACAAGAGAAGTACATTTCCTTTTCGTGCTAATACCTACTGCAACACTTGGCCTATTATTCGTTGCAAAGACACAGTATAGATTTATTTGTTAGGATTCTTACACACTATTATCTCTAGGTAAAACTGCACTTTTAAAGATATCCGTGCAGATATTCTGTAGAAAAAGCTTATTTCGTGAAAAATCGTGGACTTAAAATACTCATTTATATCTAATAGTAACACATTCCAGATACATTTCATAGATATTAACATCCTACATATAGCATATGTTTAAACACAGTTTAGATTTCAATTGTTCAACATCCATCAAATGATACTGAGTATTAACACCTTTCTAAAAAAGAAGCAGTGTACCCAAGAAGAACGTTCTGTTCACATTGTTACCCATTTCTTCACACCGCGGCTTACAAGAGAAGTGAGGGTCCTTTATCGTGCTAACACCTACCGTGAGACTGGGCAAATCTAACGTTACATGGTTACGGTATTGATCTGTTTCTATTTAGTAGTTATAACAAGTGGATTTCAGGTTTAAGCATGTTGAATTACTGATCATTTTAATAGTGATGTGATATAGTGTCGTAATAATCGGATGTTAATCAGAAGTCTAAGTTATATATTATTTTATTTTAATGTTGATATTACTTATAATAATTTTGTTGAGGTTGAGGATATGTTATTGTTGAGGTTAATTTCCATGAAAACAATTTAATGAAGATTAGTTTCAAACACTTTCTGGTTTTAAATGATATTGTTCTATACGTGTAACGTATTGATGTACAGTCGTATTTTATTTCATGATCAGAACACAATATTCTGATAGACTATTATACTCTTACAAGTAATAGCTTTCCAAAAAGCTTGCCTGACTAAACAAATTTATTCAATGGAAGCATGCATGTATTAATTAGGCTATCTTATCAGAAATGAATTTTAATTTTCGTTGCTGATCATAGATTTATAAACGGAACGTGCAAATTTAAGACGAAATGTCAGTCTTTTCTTAAATCTAGAACATGTACATATATATCACTTGAAATTCATTCATTTTATTAATTCAGTTTTTAGGAATGTACACATATCATATAAGTGCATGTAAGCTTGAAAGCTGGAGAGTAAATAGTCGTTTTTTAAAATTGTATTTGTTATATTAAGATGCAAAATCAAATGAAAGGCATTTTTAAAAATTTCCAACCATATGAAATATGAAAGGGTATACAAACACGTATTGTTTTTTAATATGTGTGGGCAGCTTCATCAAAATCATCTTGACAAGCAATTAAAAAAGATTGAATTCTCAAATTCATGAAAAAAAACCCTAACTATAACTTCAGTTCAATTAGAATTCATTATTTGCAGTTTCGTTTATTGCATGCTCCTACAAAAGTGGGGGGTCCATGTTATTTCCATTTATCCTATAAAGTTTAAGAAAAGTGCCAGCTGCCAAAACAGTGGGGAGGGGAAGCAGCCTCCCTCACCCCAACCCCCGATGCTACGTGCCTGTGATGTAAACACATGGTGTGCTCTGGGGTATTCGCATGGTCTCAACGGACTCGTCAACTATTCGGCGCGCAAAAATTATGAATGATATTATGGCGCGAAATCCTGCTATTACCGTTCACACAAAGAATGAACTAATCCATTGGCAGAGGGGTCAGATGAATTTTTTGACATTTGTTTTGTAACAGCTACATACATGTATATTATACTTTGGATCGGATGTTTTGGAAGAATTCTATCGAATTAAAAAACACACTAGCTTGATTAGTAATTGTTAAATTTAGTAATTTACATTTAGTAAGACACGCAAGTTATGACCCCTTTTCAAGATTAATGAAATCGCCCAACTAAACGAAAATCGGGTCACACCCCGCTTTGGCGATTTAGTTCCTCCAGTAAACATTCCAGCTGTTTAAATATATATTTGTTTTAACCCAAACTGATGACCCTCTTGCAATAATGATAATCCAACGCCAATTACATGTATTACTTACATTGTACCGTAATAGACAATATGTTACAACTTATTGCGATGACCCCCTCCCCTTTTTTCACCGTTCAAATATGGTGGAATGCCTTATCTATTTTTAAATCAGGATTACACACGTGCACTGCATGGGGAACGTCCCTTTCACTTGAAAACTCTTGCTCGCTGTTGTTATAACATGCCATATAACATTTTCTTCAATTGTGAATGTAAATGCTGACATCTTAAACATGCATCGGTAAATCATTTTTGTGAAATATCATGATATTGCTTGTCCCATTGTCTGCACTGTTTCGGAGATTGCAACTTTTAAACCTTAGATATGCCTGACGTCATGACGTCAGGCAATAAGAATTTGGGTGATATGTGGGGCTAAACACTTAAGGTATCTATACATCTATAGTCAAAGCATATTTATATCTTAGTGGACTCTTAGTAAATGTGACTATACCCCATGGTTTATTGTCCGTCCTGAAATAGATGGTGATGTGATGGATGCTGTGAATGTAAGTCAGGTTCACCCACCAGGTGGCGGTTTGTTCACCCCATGATACAGCACATTGACCTCCATCCCATCTCAGGTCTGATTTACGTCCGTCTACAGCGTTACTGGCGTCATATGGGTCGTTACCTCTGTATGCGTTCTGTTGGTATGCTGGTTTGTTGAGGGCGACATTAACTGTTTCGAATTAAAAACAAAAAAAAAACTACAATTCGATAAAAAAAGAAATGTATATTAATATGGAAATTGAAAATTTATTTTTTTATAAGTAATTACATTTCTAAATCAATCCTCTGCTTAATACAATCATATATATAACAACATCATTTAAAGGTACAATAAAAACCGGACGATTTTGATAAAAAGATATATGCATCCAAATTTTTTTTCCCATCGTCGCTTTTTGCGGACATTAATTGTTCTTTAATTATACCTCCCTTCGAAGAAGGGAGGGCATATTGCTTTGATGCTGTCTGTCGGTCGGTCGGTCCACCAACAGTTTCCATTCATTTTCTTCGCAGACTATGAACATATTGAAATGAAATTTGGTATACAGGTTTATCATGATAATATCTAGGTAAAGTTCAATATTAGGTACGATCGAGCAATTTTCGACAGAGTTATGGCCCTTGGACGTAGAAAAATTCTAGTTTTTTGCAGTTTCCGCTCATTTTCTTCGTAGAGGATGAACATATTGAAATGAAATTTGGTATACAGGTTTATCATGATAATATCTAGGTCAAGTTCGATATTGGATACGATCGAGCAATTTTCGACAGAATTCTAGTTTTTTGCAGTTTCCGCTCATTTTCTTCGCAGAGGATGAACATATTGAAATGAAATTTGGTATACAGGTTTATCATGATAATATCGAGGTCAAGTGTAATATTGGGTTCGATCGAGCAATTTTCGACAGAGTTATGGCCATTGGACGTAGGAAAATTCTAGTTATTTGCAGTTTACGTTCATTTTATTTGTGGATTTTTCCAAGGGATGGGGGCATAAGTGTTTCACAAACATCTCTTGTTTACATTGTACACAATGACTGCATAGTCTATTTTATATATCATAATTATATTATTTAATTAAAATTTTGAGTTTATCACGTGTTGTGAATGAAATATTGAGAAAATATACAATGGCAGAGTTATCGGCACGATAATAAGGCATCATTTTATTTGTATATGTTAAAGTAGCACCCACTATGACAAGCTGTGGATGGTCTGCAGATCCATATCATGTTGTTCTATCTTCAAGTAAAATGTTTTAGGTGAACTACAACCCATTGTAACGTCATGTACATCATTAATTTACACGCAACATTGAAAACAGATAAATGAACAATGTTTTTAAAAAACATTCCAATATTCATTTTGATTTTCAAATTCAGTGCAAGAACCAATTCACGTGAAGCGTCATTTAATAAACTAATTGACCGTGCAACAATGCGATTTTCTTCTAATTGATATGCTAAGCGTTTTGTTAAGAAATATTGACTTACATGTAGTACAGTACTATAACAAAACACACATTACATTATTCTAATGTCACGATCCTTGTACGTGTATTTAGACACAGTAACCAGAGCAAATATTGGTTACTTAAAAGAAACAAAACTATTTTAATCTGTTGAGTCAAACGAACAAAACTTTTCTTTTTGAATATCAAAATTTTACCAACTACATGTATACAATATTCGGGCCGATTTCATTATAAATAAATGTAAATTAAACTTATAAACGATCTGGCTCACCATAACCATTAGCAAAGGCAAAAACTCCAACACCCACAAACACTGCATACATCTTTGTGACGAGCCCGGACATCAGAAAACAAATCAAGAAACACACACGTTTTTTGAATTCTGTTTATAGTTTCACGTAGACATTCGTTAAAAAGGGTGCCGTAGAAGAGGGTCTTAATCCCCCAAATTATCAAAGTTTACTAATTTGAAGATATCGTTTAAGTAAAAATCGTCCACTTTGTAATGATATAATATTATAACGCATTTCCTCTTTTAAAAACAAATTTTATTGGTAAGTACTTAATAATTGTCGTTTAATGAAATGAAATAAAACGAGGAAAGGGATTGCTCTTGAAAATTTACAAAAAAAGCACGGGGGGATATCGCCATTACCATTTTCCTGGTTATCGACACGCAGGTATTATCAAGATAGTTATCACAGATAAATCACTTGGAATATAATGTTAAATATAACTTTATCCTATTTAATGTTTTTCTGTTAGTGTGATAAGTATGTAACACATAAAATAGAGATAATGTAGACATTTAAGGTCTGGTGTTAAGCATTATAAAAAAAACAATGTATGAGATATTACATTGACCAGCCTGGTAAAAAAAGAAAAAGAAAATTTAAATAATATCATGGAAAGGCAAACACGCCTAACTTGTAAACAACTTTTTTATTAGACATCAAATACGTTCGAAAGTCATGTATGCTAATTCCATCGATGTCAATGTCTGAAATAACCTTACATCATTACTGCGAATGCCCATTGTTAGAAACCAGGCGCTTTGTTTAGTTTTAAACATTAAATAACTTTTATTTTCTATTAGAATTTATGAAAACATGTACGTCAGATATTACATGTGGAAATATAATATATTTCATATTAAAAAAAAACAACAAAACATTAACGCATGTGAAATAAATGTTATGACTATAACAAAAAACATTAATTCATAACTAAGCGAATCGACCATTGGCAAGGACCAAACTAAATATGCAGTTTTATTTGAACATGTATTCAACAATATCATTTGAATAATTTTGATCGCATTTACAAAAGAACGATCAAGCTAAGGTATAGCCTATTTATAAGATATTGGTATGATTATACGACTTAACAATGCACTGTTTTGATGCACACTGCCAATTAAACCTGGTCCCACAGTTACCAACACTTTGAATTCCCTACACGTATATTTTGAATGATACGTGCATAGATTTAAGATGAGAAACTCTTGGCTAAAAAGTTTGACTTGAAGAAATAAATTAAAGTTTGGGAATGAATTTTGTAACAATTTTTTTGTCGAGTTGATTAAAATAATATTGAACATGTTTGATAATATTTGTTTTCCATTATTCATCTTATAAAAAAGTGATATTTATCAAGCATTCTGAGAGTATTGCATAAGCAATACACGCCCCCTACCGGTTTGTGGAAATTGTGAAAACAATGCACTGTTATGCAGAATATCGAACCTGAACATAAAAAAATTGGAATACAAAAAAAAAAAAAATTCTCGAAAATATGTCAACTAGACGCTACAAAAGTGTAAACTTGATCGGTAGTTTGACATTTTGAAGCTGTTTATCAAATTTCATATTATCCCTTAAACGATTAAAGAAAAAACATGTGGAAAACTGAAGTGGGACAGACAGAAGGACGGACTTGCGGACGCAGAGGAAAGATATATAATAATAGTTGATCATTTTCAAGGTAATACAACACTGGTGAACGGATGCAAATTACAAAATGTAGACAAGTTCAATATGGTATATCCTAAATGTATCTAATTATTTCACTGTATGTCTTTAATTGGAAGTATTAATTTTCCAAGTCAAATGCAGACTACTTATAATTATTTTTCGGTGTGTATTGTACTGTTTATTACCAAGAACCATACGATTCTTAGGTTTAACATATATACATAAGTAAAGTGAACAAACATATATAAACATTTTAAAAAAACAAAACAAAAAAAAGACCATAATAATATTGTATTTGACTGCGTGTGGACATAGCAGTCTGCAAAATGTACATGACAGAAGTAAAAAGGATAGGGAAGAGTATATTCTCAAAACAAAAACAATAATATAGTTTTATCGTAATTTTGAGCATTTATATAGGTATTTTCCAAAATTGCCCAACTTTTTGATATTCTTTGTTGAAAGTAATTGAATAAGTTTTTAGACAGAGCTGCTTTTCATAAAAAAATATTTTTTTTTACATACAACTGTCTTGTTTAAGAAATTAAGTACGAGTTTTCGTGAATGTTGCAGAATAACCTCCTCGGTCTCGAAATGTTGTTTTAAAGTATAAAAGCCGGGGCTTTAGCCGAGGCTTTTATATTTCAAACAACGTTTCGAGACCGAGTAGGTTATCCTGCAACATTCACGAAAACGAGAACTTTATTTCTATTCTACTAACAGCCCAGTATTTCTACAGATCGTTTATCCTATAGAGAGACGATCTAGGTCATTAAACGGCTATTCCGTGTAACCCCAACGGTTTTGTTAGTAATGTTTACATGTGTATCGATCAAAGGAATCACATGCAGACGACAGACTTTTTCTTAAGATTTTAATACTCTTCACTTATTTATGAAATATCTTTTAATCGCACTCCTAATATTTCAAGGGCAATTTAATACGATTATTACTTCACGTTTTATTTTTTATGTAAAAACACGCAGTGAAAATGTGCTAGGAGGTCCTAGGAACAGCCGCATTGATCGCTTAAAAATAAAGATTTTAGGCAATACACATTGTTTGATTGGAACTTTCTACATGAAATTGACATGGTTTTAAAACTTTTTACGGTTTGAAGTTGTACTTCCATGATCAGTGCGAGACAAATAGGTATTTCTGATCTGATAATTTACTGATGACGTTCGTGGTATATTGGAGAATAATGTCCGCGGCATCTCTTTGATATCTCTTTGATATCGGCAATAATTGTAGTAGAATTCCTCATAAAATGGACATATAAAAAAAAAATGAAACTCATTTTTAATCTGGGATAGTGAACATTGTTTACAGACTCTCTCATTTCTATGGATATTGTTAAATCTGCCACGCTCAATCTCGAGTTGATGAGAGGATAAATGGTATTTACTTTTAAATTGTGCATATACAGTTGATATTGGTTTTGTTAAATATTCTTGGACTTCAAAATTATTACATAAGTGCTTATACATTATACATTTGGGGGAATTTTTAAATTAGCCTTGACCTTCTTGTATAAACATATCGGTCAACCTCTGCTTCACTTCAAGTAGGAATACATGTTCATTAAATTGTTCTTTACAGATATATATCCAAAACCTAAATTGTTAATCAATTGTTTAAAGTATAAGAGCCAACAGTAAGAGGCTAACCGTGTTTCACATTCATTTACCATATCTTGGTATATATTGCTTAAAATACAATTATCACTATTCTTTAATTGTTTCCAATATTTAAACAATCTATAATTTCTATCAAGCTGCAGTGCTTAACGCCCCAATTCAAAATATACTATCAGATGTAACAATTTTCTTAACACATAATAATTTCTTACAAAAATCTAAATGTATACTTTCTAATTCACTTGCTGGGTGCTGTCCCAATAATTCACAACCATAATGTATTATGCTACCAATATATGTATCAAACAGTGACAATTTTGTATTACGTTCAATTGTAATGGCTTCATTTTGGACAATAAACAATACATCGCTTTTGTACTTTGTGATGCTAAAACAGTTTGCGTTTTTTTGAAAACTGCCAATAAAATTAAAAGTTATACCAAGAAAATTGAAGTTTTCAACAATATCAATAAGTTCATTATTATAATTCCAACTATATTTATTTGTTAACCTTCCACCTTTTCTAAATACAACAATTTTTGTTTTATCTACATTAACTTTTAACTTTCCCTTGGATGTATATTGCTGTAAACAAGCAGGCTTATCTTGTAAACCTTGCTCTGTATCTGACAAAAGAACAGAGTCGTCTGCATAAATAATCAAGAATAAAGAAATATCTCTAATTTCAACAGGTAGACACATCTCCTTTGTGAATTCAATTTCAAAATCATTTACGTACAAGGAAAATAAAAAGGGAAACAGAGACTCACCCTGCATCAAACCCTCAAGACAATAAAAAAACTCAGATATATGATTTTGATATTTTACACATGACTTTATGTTACTATACATAGACTGTATAATATTTAACATACAACAATCAACACCACTTCTTGCTTATTTAAAAAACGTTAGTTTCCTATCAATTTTGTCAAAAGCCTTTTGATAGAAAACTAACGTTAAAATAATATGTTTCTATGTGTCAATACTTCCACTAATTGACCAATGTAAAATAAAAATTGCATCTGTTGTACTATATCCAGCTTTAGAGCCAAATTGAGCGTCAGTGATTACATTATATGCCTTGGACCAATTACCTAATCTGTCATTCAATAGAGATGTAAAAATTTTAGATAAACAGCTTACAAGCGTGATGCCTCTGTAATTATTACAGTCCATAGAATCTCCTTTTTTAAAAAAAATAGGTGTTATAATACCTTCTGACCATTTTGGGGAAAGATTCCCGAGAAAAAAAAATTGAATAAGTCAACTAAGAATGTAGTAAGAAAGTCACCAAACGCAATAAAATGTTCGTTCCAAAGATTGTTCATTCCTAGAGACTTTTCATAGTTAATGATGCGAGTTTCTTCTTCTGTTGTTATTATACCGTTAAGTGCGGGGTATGAAGAGTTGTCCGTTTCAGCGAAAGTAAATTCCTGATCGGAGTAGGTGTTGTTATCCGAGGAGGACAGCTCTCAAAACAATTCTTCTTTGTCGGTTTCCAATTCCATTCTTTGTGTTTCACCATTTTAATGAATCGCCGTAACCATAACACACCATATATACATGTATAAAGTTACAGGTATACACTATTTACCGACTCAACAGTACTCAAAACCT
Source organism: Magallana gigas (assembly GCF_963853765.1). Taxonomy (NCBI): domain Eukaryota; kingdom Metazoa; phylum Mollusca; class Bivalvia; order Ostreida; family Ostreidae; genus Magallana; species Magallana gigas. Next base: position 68,968,680 of record NC_088853.1, on the reverse strand, counting down.
CTAAATGGCTCAATTGTCATGACCATTTTTGACTCTATTGATCTTCTGAAAAGAAGAGCTCTATATCATATTATAAGAAAATGCCAACATTTACAGATGAAAACTATATTTTTTTCTTTATTAATTTATTATTAATTTAACAATTCATGTCTTAGAATTAAAAAAAAGACCTTATTGTTAATTTGTTAACTATCCCGTCCTCTCTTAACAGAACGTTTCCCTTCCGTTGAAATAACTTTAAATAATTTTAAATGACAATCACTAACTCTCTCAAAATTTCGACATCTCGAAAATACATTTTCAAAGCAGAGCAACGCCAGCCTCTGTAAGTATAGAAAAGAGAGATTAGGTGCCTAATAGGAGTTTTCATCCACTGCTGACCAATATAAAACAAATGCTAATCTGGTTTACCTCAACCAAGACGAGGAAATAAAGAATAATTAATCAACATTTTTTTTTTATTTTGTACATAACTTCAAGTGGGACCTTTACATAATGACAAGACTCTTTACCAACCGAATGTGATAGGTTGGTATCTTCTGGTCTGCTAGTATTCATAACCATTTCCTTATTATGTACATAATTTCAAGTGGGAACTATCCTTCGCAGAAATCGTGAACAAAACTCGTCACCCATCGAATGTGAAAGGTTGAAATTTTCTGGTGTGCTAGTATTCATTAACATTTCCTTATTATGTACATAATTTCAAGTGGGCACTCTCCTTAGCAGAAATCGTGAACAAAACTCGTCACCAACCAACTGTTAATATCTTCTGGTCTGCTAGTATTCATAAACATTTCCTTATGTTAATATCTTCTGGTCTGCTAGTATTCATAAACATTTCCTTATTATGATTAACACGAATCGCACTCTCCGAATATGATAAGTTGATATCTTCTGGTGTGCTAGAATTCATAAATATATTCTGTATTGTCTACAAAACTTCAAGTGAGTCTCCAACTTACAGAAATCGTTGACAAGACACATCACCAACAAGAACCATTGGTTTTATCTATCGGTGTGCTAGTATCAAAATCAATTCGTGAAAACTGCGTAATATTTTACTCATTATTATACCTACCTGTTAAATGATTAAACATTCTAAGATCACATGTGATGATAACAGACAGTGTTCAAAATCAAATATCCAAATGAAAATAAAACCCCACAAAACAGGAGTAGAGCAAACACTGACCTCTTAAAATAAAATAGAGGTAGGATCAGGTACCATAGGGAGGATTGAGCATCATCTGTCACACCCGCCGTGTGCTATTTGTCTTAATCGGGAAAAACTGAATAATCCGTACAAAATAATATGATTGATAACGGCCTAACAAAAGGTATAAAAACTTCAGTCAGCATGCGACCCAGTGTAAGATTTTATTTGCTGACAAGGTCGTTGTATCGACCATAGAACTTACGGAAACATGACTTCAATCGAGACTGTGTAGTCCTAGATTATCAACATGTTTGTCAGTGGCTTGCCTCGCCTTAGAAACTGTTCATACGGATAACATGCCCTTGCGTATCGAATTAACTCTATATGCAGGTGATGAAGGTATATTGCTACAGTGCTGCCATCATAAAAATTGACAAGAATACAAATAGGATAGGATGCACGATACATAATAGTATTATAAAATTTAAGTTTCATCCTATACTATCACTATTGTAATAAAAAAAAACATGAGACTATCCAAAAATCCTTAGGAAACTCCAAGTGGCACTAACAGAACATAAGAGACCCATTGGGTAAGATTTTAAACTGTCGTGAAGTTTGCAAGTAAGTTTTTAGTTTTAGATGTTTGAAGCATTTAAATCATTATCAGGTGCTTAGTAAATTCAAAATTTTGCAATAATCTCCATGCATCGTTTAACATTGCTGCTCATGTTAAAGTAATTATTTCGATTATTATACACCCGCTCCAAAGAGAAGGGGGTTATACTGTTTTACACTTTGTGTGTCTGTCTGTCCGTCCGTATTGTTTTTGAGAAAAAACTTAAACATTTTTTTATAGGAACAGCATCCTGTATCCTGTAAATCACCATACTTGATTGCAGTAAAACGCAGAACTCGTTTGATGCAAGTCAAATGTTCTCACAAACTATTATAGATCGTTTATGTTTTGATCCAGCTTCATGTCTGGTCCGATTATCCAACATCAACCAATTCACGTGTCGTTTAGATTGCTACTTACAAATCATATAGAGGCAATTGACAGTCGTTCAGATGAGAAGTGTTCGGCTACAGAAGGAAATAAAAATCAACATCTCAAACATATTTTTACAACCCGGGGTATACGCTTGTAATTCCGAATGAGTCTATAAACAAAGCAAACAATTACTGACTAAGTGGGATGATGGAATCGGATAGGCAAGTCACAAACGGAAAAGTTTCTTCTAACGAGATCACAGTGTTTCATGTTGAATCCTTTGCAACTAGAGAGGCGAATGTACGGCTTTCACGATTACCGCATCCTCCTAATGAAAAGTTGAGCAACTTATTTTTTTAAAAAGACCATTCGTTAAAATATATATTGGGGGTTGCACATTAAATATCACTTACATTTAATGACAGTGTGTGGAATTAACTGTTCGTAAATGCTACAAGTTATATTGTTATACGTTCATGTTAAATACTGAAATCTGATTGGTTAAGACGAATTCATAATCCGTTCTATTTCCCTCAGCGTTAGCAATGCACTTAGCAACGGGTAACATTACACATTGTTACATGCGCGAAAATTATGCGCGTACGGTTTGCTGTAGAATTCACGTTATTCCTATATAAAAGCAGTAAAATTTCTAAAAAATTAAGACATTCAGTATAACAAAAACAATAGTGCCTGTTTGGGAGGATAACAGTTGAAATTGACACCCCTCAAAAACCCTCCCAAACAGGCACTATTTATATAATACGTCTCTGGATTGTTGGCGCTGAATGGAATCGAATGTAAAGATGTAATCGAATGTAAAAATGTAGTTGTTGCATAACATTTATTGTTCTTTTCTCTCATTCAATATCATGTTTTGTTTTTTTCTTTGAAACATACTGTTCCTTGTTTTTTGGTATTTTGATTCATCTCGTTTGAAGCAAAGTAGATATATCGTGCAATTAAACACACTGGTTTTAAATAAGAATATTTTTTTTTTAAATAAAGTGTTTATTCAATTTAAGCATATATAATAAATCATTTCCGTTTCTATTTGTATAATATTCGTTTTTTTGGCACGTAACCCATCCCTCTTTAATGCGTGATATATCATATCTGAAATGGCTTGATGGTTATAAATATATGGAAATATAAGAAAGTACCAAAATTGTAAAGTAAGGAAATATATTTTTTCTTTCACAAATAATATTTGATAGTTATACTAATTATATCTTTAAATTTCAGCTAGGTCTAATAATAATATATAATGTTTTTTCAATCCTAAGTCGTTTTAACTAAATGAAACTTCGACATAATGTTTAGCCGTTAATATTATTTTCATTTTTTCATTACAAAATAGCGTGGTGGTAATTCTAACAACATTTACATACTTTTTCCCCATGTTTTTCCATTTTCCATGTACTGCATACTTTGGATCGATATGACAATTTAACATGCATTGAATAATAATTATTTGTCTCAGCAAACAAGGAATTAATCGTCATATACTACGCGGAGGTATAACAGTCTTGAAATAGCGAGTCATTGTCCTTCTCTGAAGGAATGTGCATCGCATATGCTTAATTTATCTGTAAATATGACTCAATCACAGTTATGTTATACAAAAACTACGAAGTTTGCTATGCTTACGTTTTGTTAAGGTTAACCTATGTTAATAATGTTGTTCCAAGACAACTTATTTCGCTAATTTCTAAATACTGCTTTGTTTCTTTTTTTACAAGATTTGCAATCTAATACTCTTAATACATGTGCATACACGTGTTGAAAATGTATATGTGGTCGAGTCAGGTATATGATATCTTAACGAGCACTGGCTGCGTGCCAGGAAAACTGGGTTTAAACCCCAGTAGAGACAACATTTGTCCTTGTTACATCTAAGTCCTTTGCTAATATGCTCTCAGCAGTACCACTTTAACATTAATTGAAAGTCATCAAGGTGTGAAATCCAGCATGTTGGCGTCATCCTGGCAACCAAAACGTTTCCCACAACCACCAGAATTTTCAAATCCTTTATTTGAAATCCTTAAAGTTTTGCGCTTATATTTAAGTAAAAAGTTTTAATGCATTTTTATTTAAAGAAAAGAATTTATGACATTCTTCATATCATGATCACATGACGAAAAATATTTCTAAATGCAATATAATACGAGAAATTAACGTTGCTGTTAACAAAGCATAGGCAACTACAAATTAAGATGTATAGTGACATTAATTAATTCATTCTTCTCTTTATACAACGATCACTTGTAATCACTTAAGATAAACCACGAATATAAAAATCGAAACGTAACCAATGCTGAATAATACGTGTCTTTTTTTGCTCCATCATTGTATTAAAAGGGACAATTCTTGTCTAGTATAACTTAATAAGCACATATATTACAGTAATGCTCCTAAAAATAATATCAGAATCTGTCTTTCACCTTTCCGACTGCTGATTTGTATTACATTGTCTGTCATACAAATACTTCAGTGGTCTCAAAGTTCATGTGATGGTCACTACTAGCACTCTCGTCATTGGTGAGGCTCGCCTATCCTGCTGAGGGTACTTGTGGTAGATGGTTTTTCACATAAAGGTATACTTTTGTGCTATAATTTTGGCTGAAAAGAGGAATTTCACACTTTTGTTTAAATACCGGCCGAAAATATTGACATCGCCATTGCCTAGCAAATACTTTGAACGCTTTCAAATAATAGAAAAAAATAGTTGGTTTTTTGTTTGTTTGTTTGATATTAATGCACGCATAACGAATATTAAAGAAATGTTATTTAACAACAATTAATATAGCCTATACCGTAGCTGTGTTTTTGTTTTGGCGGAGATATAATTTTGGCCTATTTTGGCGATTTCTGATAATTCACCAACATTAAAATCGCTAAATTTAAGTACTTTTTGTACAACTTTTATTGACAAACATGTAGTTTTTTTTTTATAGATTTTGTTCATATAAGTCTGTGATCTTGAACTAATGTCGCACATTACTTTTCGAAAAACAAACACAATTTTGGTATGATATTTGCTAACAATCTTTGATCTTAAGTAACACGAGGTTTCTCTATACAATTTTTTGCAGTAAAAATATTTCTCAAACCATCTTCACCATCTTTCTGCCAAACAAGTTTCAAATGTTGTAAATTAAGACCGGAACCTGCAATATTTTCTGCTGTTGCTAACTTGAGAACACCACTGGTTACAAGACAATGAAGACTATAAATATTTTGCGTCTTAGCAAGATTGAATTGTTCTTGTATAAAGTGACAATTAAATGCATATGAATGTTTTACATAATCTAGTTTTTCGGTACCACTTGCACATAAAATGTTCGCTAAATTGTTGACATCGTCTACTGCATCATGAGCATTGTATGATTCAAGACAGAAATGTTTAGCTAAAAATTCTTGCTTATAACTGGCAGGTTTGGGTACTTTTGAACGAAATAATGACAAAGTATCCACAAATGCTAAGACATACTTCAAAAATTCGTTCATCTTTCCAAGTCTACAAATTGTATAAGACAAAATCCGAAAATCAAAAACCCTTCCATTGTGTGCAATTAAAATGACATTTCCTATATTTTTCAAAAAATTGAAAATTTTTGAAAGTGCTTCTGATATTGAAACTGTTGCAACTTGTGTTCCATGAACTGTCATGCGTTCTCCATCCCAGGATATTCCTTTCGTCTGCTCAGCCTTTTCATTGATAGGTACCTTCGGGGAAACATAACATGAAAACTTGGCGCTGGTAGACATATCCTGTGCAGCAATCTGTGTTATGTGAGGCATTATTTTTTTTTTTATTTTTTTTTTTTTTTTTATTTGAAGTTGAACAATCAAATGCATTTGTATACAATAAAGTGATAACAGCTTTGAGAAAATTTATTTCAAAACAAAATTTTTCCTTGAGAGAGAGAGAGAGAGAGAGAGAGAGAGAGAGAGAGAGAGAGAGAGAGAGAATTGGTTGTTGAACATAAGTAAGTAATTGATTTATAGTTTTATATCATCTCTATATAGTCAGAGTGTGCTATAATTGTTTAGTGAAGTCTATTAAGAAGAAAAAGCCAAGTTTCCCATCTCTTATAAAAATCATCTAATCTGCAATTTCGGATAGCTATATATCTTAGAGTTGATATATGTGTTTTAATATCTATAAGTAATTCATGAATTGTTAGTGCTTCATTAAGACATCTTTTCCTATAGATATAGGGTTTCATAACCAAGAAGATAGAATAAATGTCTGTAGAAATAGGGTCAGAGTGTAGCCCGAATATAAAAATTAAAGGATCTCTTTGGATTGTAATTCTCTTTGATTGACAGAATTCAGAAAATTGCTGAAAGAGTTCTTGAACATTAGGACACTCCCATAGTACATGAAAAATTGTCTCATCATGTTGTTTACAAAAGTTACACAACTTACTACATTCCTTTCCTATTTTAAATAGATATTTATTAGTTGTTAGAATGTGGTGATTAATTCTAAATTGCAGCCATTGTAATTTGGTACTTTTAATGTTGACAAAAGGTAACTGGTATATGGTTTTCCACTGTAAGTCTGACAACATAAAAAATAATCCCCATTTTGATTTATTGAAAGATGTGACATTTCCCATGTTTAGAATATTATACATAATCTTAGATCCTTTTCGAGGTGAGCAAAATAATTTAATGTGGAAAGGTATAAAAGGCCTTGGGTTATCATCTTCTTTTGAGATTCCATGATTATGTAAACTAGTTAAAATAGATGTTTGAAAACCAAGATAAGTAAGGAAGTTTGACTTGACATCAAACTTACTTTGAAGGTCTTGTAAACTTAAAAAGGACCCATTTTCATCCAGCAAATCATTGATATAAACAATATTCTTATCGAACCAATCAATAAAGAAAATTGATCCCCCCCCCCCACCCATTGTAATATTCTTATTGTACCATATGGGTTGTGTAATAAATTCATGCCATGTAAGTAATTTCATTCTATCTTGTATATTTTTAAAAGCAATAAATATCCTTCCAAAAGGAGTTTCTAACTAAATTAGTTAATATACAGGATATGAAGTCTGGCCCAGCTTTCAGCACTATGTTCGTATTAATTGATTTATTTAATAGTATATTCCATTTTGAATTTGGGCTTTTTATCAATCTTCTGATCCAGGATGACTTTAGACTTTGGATGTAATTATTTATTTCAATCATTTTGAGACCACCATCTGAGTATTTTTGTGTAATTTGTTTTCTTTTTATTTTGTCCACCTTAGATTTCCAAAGAAAATTAAACAATATTTCATTTAAGTCTTAAATAAATTTACTTGATGGTGTTGGAAGTGAAATAAACAAATGATTCATTTGTGATATAATAAGAGATTTGATCAAAGAAATCCTACCAATAGGAGTTGTATGTCTTTTGTTCCACTGATTGATGATTTCTTTAATTTTAACTAACTTTTTATCATAATTGAGTTTTGGAATATTTGCTAGATCTACGTCAAATTGGATGCCTAGTAATTTAAATTGTGTTGTCCAATGAAAATTCATTTCATGACATAATTTTTCAGTAGAATATTTTTTGCTGCCTATCCAGACTAATTGTGTTTTCGATAAATTAATCTTGAGTCCAGAGATTGTATTAAAATTATTCAATTCATCAATAGTTGTTTTGAGGGATTTTTCTGAGCCATTTAAAATTAGTACAGTGTTGTCAGCATATTGAGATATAAGATATTCAGTATCATCTATTACTATTCCTTGTATATTCTTATTACTTTTTATCTTATAGGCCAAAATTTCTGCACACAGTAGGAATAAATAAGGAGAGATCGGGTCGCCTTGGCGACATCCTCTGCTAGGTTTGAAAAATTTTGAAAGATATCCAGCTTGTGTGACCGATGATTCTATATTACATTGAAAAGTAGATATCCAAGATTGAATGGATACTCCAAAGTTTAAAAAATCTAAACATTTGTGAATAAATTTCCAGGAAACAGTATCAAAGGCTTTTTCAAAATCAATCATTAACAATACACCAGGGATGTCATTTTCCTCTGTATATTGCATAAGATCATATATCAGTCTAGTATTTTCACCAATATATCCCCCTGGTATGAAACCTGTTTGATCGGGACTAATAATAGTATCAAGCATATTTTTAATTCTCTGAGCAATACATCCAGAACCTATTTTATAAGCAACGTTTAATAGTGTTATTGGTCTCCAATTTTTTTAAAAAAATTTACTTTTACCATCTTTTGGGATACAGGTAATAATTCCTTGTTTCTGTGTGACTGAGAGTTCCTGAACTTTGTACCCATAATTTAGAGATCGAACCACGAAATGTCCTATCTTGTTCCAAAAAACTTTATAGAATTCTGTTGTAAATCCATCACTATCTGGACTCCTATTATTTGCCATATTTTTCACAACTGTTGTTTCAAGGAAATTTCACCTTCTAAGGAGTCTCTTTGTTTATTATTAAGTGTTTTTATTTCAATGTTTGTTAAAATTTCATTTAGATTATAGTCAGAGTTTTCATCATTTTTATTATATAAATTCTTATAAAAACTTTCAATTCTATTCAAAATTTCCATTTGGTTTGTTATTTTTTTCAAATTCTCTTCCTCTATTATTAGTTTTGGTATTATTTTATTTGTATAATGTCGATTTTCTAAATTCAGAAAATAATTTGTAGGTTTTTCTCCTTCATCTGCCCATTTAGCTCTAGATCTCACCATACTGCCTATAAGCCTATGATTTCTTAAATTTTCCAATTCTTTTTTGTTTTCATTAATCAGACCTATATTTTGTTCATAGTTTTCTTCTAATCTATTCATTTCTGTTACTATTTTTTTTTCTTTTTCATTATTTCTTTTTTTTATAAAGCTTGAATAAGATATGGTTTTGCCCCTAATTTCCATTAAAAGAGTTTCAAGGAAAAGCTTATCATTAATTGTAAATTGTATTTCAGAATCAGATATAGTGGAAATGCCATTTCTACTATATACGGGCAATGCATAATTTTCTTTGATTTGCATGATTATGGTATTAATGGTTTTAATGTAATCTGGATCATGCAACAAGGAATTATTAAATTTCCATAGACCTTTTCCATGAGTAAAGTTTCCAATTTTGAGAGTTAATAAAACTGGAGAATGGTCAGACTTGTAACTTGATAAAATATCACTTTCTTGTACTATATTTAGCAGAGAATTTGAAACCAAAAAAAAATCTAAACGTGCTTGTTTGAATGGGCGAGGTTTGCGCCATGTATATCTTAGTTTTTCAGGGTGAAGTTCTCTGAATATATCTGATAGGTTGTGGTGAGAGTTTATTTCCAACAGTTTGTCCCTAGCTTTGGCATTATTGATATGCTTATAGTTGTGATAGTCTTTGTCTGGGTTTAATACAAGATTAAAATCCCCAACTAAAATGATATTATCATTCTTAAAATTATTTATAGCTTCTGATACCATGTTATAAAAACTAGGATTATCTTCATTAGGGCCATATATAACCGCTAAACTTACACGTATATTACTCAATTCAATATCAAGGGCAAGGAAATTACAGAGTTCTCATTTACTGTATTATGGACTTTGTACTCAAAATTATTATTTATAAATATTGCTATACCTCTAGACTGAGAGGTAAATGAATCAAAATAAACATCGTATCCCCATTCATTACGTATGTCTGTTTCCATATCAATAGTAAAGTGAGTATCTTGTAAGCATAAAATATTACATTCTAATTGTTTATAGTATTGTAAAACATCTTTCCTTTTCTTAAAATTATGCAGACCCTGATATTATTTTAAGCTCAGACATTTAGGGTGGAATATAACGATGAGAATATTTTACCATAGCTGTATGTCTTGTTGAGTCGTCCTCATGTTCACAACTAGAAAGTAAGAATAGATTGATAGGGAGAGTAGATAGAGAGTGCATACTGATTAGATATAGAGATCTGTGCATCGTTAAGAGAGAGTACTTAGGTGTTTGGTTATTTACAATTTATAAATTTACATCGGATATGCCACCCGAATGCTAATTACAAAATATGTCAATACAGAGTTTATAATTCCGGTTACGGATTATAATATACTGAAGCTTCAGGCGGCATTCTTATTTCCGTAATAATAAACGGTTGCGTGAAAGCAAAAGTTTATATTAAAAAGATGTTCACTTTAACACTTTTACGGACTGTAGAATGTTTTACTCAAGGATCAGGTCGGCGACCTCGTTGACAAGACCCTCCATGATGGTAAAGCGCTGAGGCCCAATGTGCTCCCCCATCTACCTCGTAACAACTATGGCAACGTCCATGATTTGATTTTCTCGCATGTATTTGAGTAAACGACGACCCGCTCCATGCTCGCCATCGTCATGATAGTTTTCAATTAATTTCCCTTGTTCCATGAAACGGTAGATGAGTATTCTACTGTCTACACTGGCGACATATGGATCAATGCAGACTTTTTTGTAGAAATTTTGGGCCTGGTTTACAGACCCAACTTTGGTTCCAGTTGCGTAGAATTCCGATCCATTCTTTTGTATGGGTTCGGTGTTCATCGTGACGATGTCATCCAGTTGATCACTCTCGGTCTGATCAATTTTCAGAACAGCTGCATTGGAAAGTAATGGTACCTCCTCGCTATATTTTGATCCGTTTGGCAGAACAATGCTATTTCTAGATATCTTGACAGAGATGTTTTGTTTTTTAAGTGAGTCTGATTTGTCAAAGAGTTTGTTTCTTGCGGATACAAGTGCGGGAGGCTGCTGGGGAGTGATATAAAATGGAAGGGAGACTCTTGCAATTTTTTTACTTTTTTGCGCATTTAGAATTTCGTCTTTTTTGTTACGGTCAGTCAACTTGGCTGTGATTGTTACAGGTCGATCAGACTTCTTATGAAGAACTCCATTTCTGTGAATTCTGACGAAGCTGACATCTACCCCAAGTGTTTGTTTTATGAGCGCTGGCTTGCTGGCAGCTAAGTCCTCGTTAGGGGTATACTTGAAATTGTGTATCAGGATGTTATCCCGCATAGACCTGGATCGAAGATCGGTTATTTCGTTGTCCATTATGGACATCCTCCGATCCATACGAATAACCACTGATCGCAAAAGCTCTAGCTCTCTGCGTAGATTGATGTTTTCGGTCTTGAGTGTAGAAATATCATCATAATTGCACTCCGCTTGCTCACCGACGTGTTTAAGGTTTTCATTTAAACCTTGTTGGTTATCTCGCATCTCCTTAAAGTTATTTTGCAAATTTTTCAAAGAACGTGACACCGTTACATTTACTTCTGGCGGATCATTTAACGGTACTTGAGTCAAGGTATGAACCGGTTTTGCAAGCTGTCGGGAGTTGGTCTTTGTCTGGGTCTGGGTCTGGGTTTTGGCCGCACTCTGCTGTGAACTCTTCTCAGAGTTTTTCCTTAGATTATTTGATTTAATTCCAGGTCCCATTTCATGTGTGTTTGTTGCACCCTGATCTCGATTTTTGATGTATAGAATCCAACATAAATCAATAACACACACACATCAATCAACTTTTACGGAATAAGATCCTTTTTAGGCTATATATCAACCAAACACCGGACATAATTTTTAAGCGGCCATCTCCGACGGCTGTCACTTGATCTCTCATGTGAGGCATTAATCCTCGCTGGACTGAAATAGACAAAATTATACTGAGTTTAAAACTACCAATGTGTATATCTACATATACTTATCTGAATAAATGTAATATAATTTTAATACCAAAATTTGAAACTCAAATATTCAAATAAAATTATGTATTCTTACTCAATCCAGTAGTTTCCAGATCAATCACGACCCTATTGTCTTGAACATCATTTAGATGATCGACCTTTGCAAATCCTAGCTTTGGAACAGCTTCAGGAATGGTTTGAATGTCTATTTGGTCAGATAGTCCAACTTCTGAAGATATGCAGAAAGTTCTTATTATATGTAAAGGTTCCAATCATACTAAAATCAATCAAAAACTAATGTCTGTAATTGTACTTTACCTGATTGATATGTATCTCCTTCAGCTGCTTCATTGTCGCCTTTTTGAGTGATCCTCTCCTGCTTCAACTCCAATCGCCGCCGCTTCTTCCCAGGCAACTGTGACCTTTCCTGTCGTTTTTTCCTTTCATTGTCCATCTTCTCTGAGTGTAATAACCAGGGAAAGACTGTGTTCTCTAAATACCTGAAAATTTTTTATGTTTCATTAAAAATAACATCCATAATTATTCATAAAAATTGATGCCAATAATTAGACTAAGAAAATAAGATCTTCATATATACATGATCTAGAAATATATGTCTTATCAATGGGTTAATTTTTGCAATTCAAAAAAATATATATGTAAAGTGCTAAAATTGGCAAAATCTGTCAACAGTAAACTCAACAATAAACAAACATCATAACATTCAACACTTCTACCTCTGGCAAGTATTCTCGACCTTCATTTATACATGCTGCAGTAGCTTTAACACGAAAATCAAGGCTTTCACTTTCCCCGTAATGTAGATGTTTAGGTGCTCGTAAACTGACTGCTCGATTTGCATGTTCACATGCTTGGCTAGAGCCTAAATCACTAAATTACAATGAAGCTTTGGCAATCACAGGTTCAAATATTTTATGAAACTTTTCCTTCAAAATTGGGTCACTTAATGATGTGTTGTAAGGTAAACTCTTATGCAAGTAAGACTCATCCGGCTTTCTCTTGTATCCACAAAATCTCGGAACACACTTGGTATGGTCCCCAAACTGGTGTGGCACTAATGCTTCCAAGTTCTGGCGCATGCCATCTGGATCACCTTGATTTTTTGCAAAGACATACTTGATGCATTTTGTGAAGTGCTGAAGCACCTGATTGCTGATCTTTGATTCTTTACTGTTTCGCAAGTCATATAAATGCTTGACAATATTTTTGACACAGTGGTTACGATCCAGTTTTTTCTTTATTCTAACCCCCAGTTCATTTTCTATTCTTGATATCACAGTGTTGTCACCGTCGCCCTCAATAACTTCAACTGGCGTCTTTTGCGACATCATCTCCTTTATTGCCTGAATCCCTGATGTTCTTTCCATTAACTTAGATGAACCCCTGTGATTCCAGACACATCTATGGGTACGAACCTTTTGTCCGGGTCTATTTCGTTTCCACCATTTATAAACTGAACACGTTCGATGTTTAACAACAGTTTTCAGAACTTTATTGCCATACTTACTTTTGCTGAGCAAAAAAGTGTGGCCTGTTCAATGTTTCAATTTTTATGGTTATGAAAATTGACACAACATTCAAGATATTTTAATATACTAGTATACAATTTAATCACTAGTTTTAGGTTTTTTTTTACCTGTTAGACTATCAAATCCCTTTTTTTGCCAGCCATGATCTGCACACACAGACATTCCTTTTCTTGTCAAATGTTTAAACTTTAACTTCTTAGGAACAACTATTCCTTGCCCTCTCATCTTGGATTTTGTCTGGCCTACCTGTACATTCATGCACATTTGATGTTTTCTAAAAATAAAAAGTATCCCTTACTGACCAATTTATGAGTGTAAATAGTTCACATAAGCTGTTGTTTGCCATAGATATTTACTTGTAGGTATTATAAAAAACAAAAAATGTAAATTATTCATGTTCTTACACTTCATAATCATCATCATAATCATTATGATTTCCTGAATCAAAACTTCCTGTCTGCTCTTCAAGGACAGTAGCTGGTTTCGTAAGTATTGCAGGATCACTAAATAAACAGATGTGTAGAAATAGGTATTACTTTTTAAAACAACAATATTATTCAAGATAGGGGTCTATAAAATGTGCGGCCATTTGTCATTCATTATGATTCTAAGAATCTTATAATGTATACCCAAGAAATTCTCCTTCTATAACTGCAGTACCCAACTCCTCATCAAAAGTTGCATGCTGAACGAATGGTGCATTCTTTTCTTCCAAGTTTGAGATGTCACTAAAACAGTATTTAATTTTTGTTTTCAAGTAATTTGAAATGCCCTATGTGTTCATTTATTCTCCACTGAAGCAAACAATTGGATTTTATCATACTATATTTAATGCTAACCTCATTTCAGCATCGAAAGATGCTTCTGTTGCACTGGCCATACTTTTGTCAGCATAAGCCTCAATCAGATTCCCAGCTCGTCTCTCCATGCAATTCAGATTTTTGTGTGATATTGATGGGAGATCTAGGGTGGTAAGGAAATTGTTGACTCGTTGTGGCCCTTCAATTGAGTCAATCATTGCTGCAATAACACACTCAGAAAATAAGAAATGCTCATTTACATATACATGAAAATTTCTGTTTAAAACAGCTTATAGCATCCTATACAAAATCAAAAACATTATGAAATTACCTGCACCCAACTTTGTGTTCACTGTGAATATTTTCTGTCCTCTTGTTGATGGTTTGGTGTATGTACTGCCGTATGGGACGTTATTCAACTGACCGCAGTTGTTGCACTGAATATACAAATACCCTCCCAACCCCATCTTCATTTCACCTTTAATGTTTTCATATGTAAGTTGTAATGGTCCCATCTTACACACTAAACAATGACTTAACGCATGTATCAAACATCTCCATTCGATGACTCGGCGACCTTTTTTCCACTATTCAGTCTCAATCTTTTTTGAATTCAGCAGTCTTGAATAGCCTGGGCAACAGTCTTCACATCCATTAAAATTACACACATCGTCGTGAATGTGGCCAATGGAATAATTATGTTCCAAAATAATGTTTTGTTTGACCCGCTTACATCTTACGTTGTCTCTTTTCTCACGTATCGCGGCCTTATCGGTTGAAAATCGCCCTCGGTTGTCTCGGACAACTGTACACAAGGGCGCCGCCATTGCATTTTACGCGCAGTCTCGTGAGTGCGAGATTTCTTAAAAACATCAAAATAAAAAGTAATTTACTTTTCTATTACATGTATACGTGATAAAACAGCAAACAAAAGGCACATTTTACACTTACTAAGTTTTTTAAAAATATTTATATAAATATCCGACAATTACCGGCAATCACCGATGAGTCACGACACAGAAGCTTTAGTCACGTGGTCTAATGAGGTACGGATACCTTAACTCTTTATATTTCTACGTAAAAATCCGACCTCCCCCCATTGTGGCCCCACTTTACCAGCGGGGTCATAATTTTTACAACGTAAAATCTACACTATTTAGGGTGCTACTGCACAACTTTCAGCTTCCCTTGCCTTACAGTTTCCGAGTAGAAGATTTTTAAAAATTAACATCTACATAATCCTATGTAATAATTAAATGATTCCTATTGTGGTCCCACCCTAGCACCGGGGGTTTTGATTTTCATAACATTAAAAATTTACACTACCTGAGAATGACACTACATATGTTTCATCTTTCCTGGACTTACGATTATTGAGAAGATTTTTGAAAATTCTCAAAAAATTCCAATAATCTTAGTTATCTCCCCTGGTAAAAGGGCATTCCTTAATTTTCACAATTGTGGATTCCCTTAGCCTAAGGATGCTTTATACCAAGTTTGGTTGAAATTGGCAAGGTGGTTTTTGAGAAGATATTGAAAATGTGAAAAGTAAACAGACTGACAGACAGACAACAAACAAAACGTGATCATAATAGTTCATTTAGGCTTTCAGCTCAGGTGAGTTAAAAAACAAAACAAGGGAAATAAAGCCCACAAAAAACATATGATCAGAAACAATTCATGAACACTTACCCACAATACACTGGGTGTATCCCCGGCTGGTTTATATACCTGGTAACTCTATAAATAAACTCGATAACGTCCAGTTTTGCGCAAATGTATTAAACTGAAAACTAATCGATGTCAGTCAGATTTATTTTATACAAGAAATTCTAAGCATTCTGGTATACAATGAATATTAACGTTTTATATTTTATGATAATATACATTATTTACAAAATTGCTTACCCGTGATACACTGGGTGTATTGTCCTCGACTTTATGCATACTTGGTGACTCCGTACACAAACTCAATAAACTCAATATCGTCCAGTTTTGCGCAAATATATTAAATTGAAACACTAATCGAGGTCATTGAGACCTTTGAAAAAATGAAACGTTCGGTATATATTGAATATTAACGTGTAAGGCTGCATTATACAACCTAGATCAACCCACACAGAGGAACGATGGCAACTCGTACTGACATATGATGTAATAAACACAAACAAACCTTAGTACCTTTCCATACCAACCAATTAATGTAAAAGAAAGTTTGGATATTCTTTATGTTATTGATAAATGTGTTAATCATTGAAAATATACATGATTTAATTATAACTTGTTATTTATGATTTGTTTTTTACTGTTTTAGTTAATATTTTGCACTGAATTGAAAATTATCCATATTTTCAATAGCTTCATTACTTTTTTTTTTATAAAAAAAAATAATTGCTACATAAAAAAACAGATATGTGAAAAAACTAACTTTTTTGACAGAAGTATCCGATCCAGCCAGGACGGCACCCATAATCACATGATCCAACGATATCGTTACAACCATCACATGTGTAACTTTTGATACATATCTCAGAACAGTCGTGTCCAAAATATCCAACAGGGCAAGCTTGCAAAATATATAATTATCTATATATCTATCTATCTATCCTGGAGTTTAAAGGAAGCATATGGAATCTGAATTACATGCAATTCCGTGAAATCACAGGTTTTACTTAGCATGTACCTATTCAATTATCTATACAATGAAATGTGGAGACAATACTTTTTTAACAAGTTAAATTTTATTCCATACATTGACGTTTTGACCGAAAAGCTGAATGTCGTTTATGTGTCAGGAATACACGTGTCATATTTTCAAAATATAAGAAATCGAAGATGTTTTCATTTTATCAATCATTTAATTAAAGGGACCTGAACACGATTTGAGCTCAAAATTTAAAATATCATTTTTTTTCAATTTTAATGTTTAGAATGGCTAATAAGGGTACTTTTAATGCTTTGTCAAAATTTGAAAGTCAAATATTAAGGTAAAAGCATGATACATAGTTTGAAAATCTTTGTTTTGTAAACAAAGCTCGAGCTTTGTTATGGTTTACATATATGTTTAATTTGTATAAGTCTCAAGCAAATAATGATTTTTTTTGGTTTATTATATTAGCTATAAACACATTGAATCAGTGTACCTTGTTTGGCACGAGTCATTTGGTCAAAGAAATGGTAATTTCATACTTTACATTATTTGTTAACAAATATAAAACTCAAGCTTTGTTTACATAATAATGATTTCTCACCTCTGTATCTCTCTTATTACTTGACTTCCAACATTCAATTTTGGTCAATCATTCAAATGAGTAAATAAACCATTTAATACATAAAAAAAGAAAAAAAACAAGAGGCCCAGGAGCCACATCGCTCACCTGAGCAACAATTGCCTTAATTCTGATCAAATTAGCATTACAGTATCAAAATATCTTGACAACTGAGTACAGTAGATCTTGCTAAAAAAAAATTGAAAATCTACAAATTTTTATCCACCTCTTATTTTTTGGTAAATACCAAGCCCCTTTTGTTGTTGTACCTCTAATATTTTTTTCTATTCCTATATACCCCCCCCCCCCCCTTCGTGGCCCCACTATTCTCTAGGGAATCATGGTTTCATCAAACTTAAATCTACCTTTAATCTCATAACCTGTGCTTTCACACTAAGTACTGAGTTTTGGACCAAAAACTTTCCCAGAATATTTTTAAAGATTTTCTCTATATACATGTATTCCTATGTAAAAATTCAAACCGCCATCACGGTCCCGCCCTACCACTAGTGATTTTGCAAACTTGAATTTACACTACCCGAGGATGCCTCTACACAAGTTTAAGCTTTTCTGGCCAAATAGTCTTTAAAAAGAAGATTTTGAAAGAATTTCTCTATATATTACTAAGTAAAATTTCATCCCCCACTGTGGCCTCACCCTACCCCTGGACTATTATTTAAACAAACTTGAATCTATACGATGATCTAGGGATGCCTCCACTCGAATTTGGGCTTTCCTGGCCTAATACTTTTGAGAAGAAGACTTTTAAAGATTTTCTCTATATATAAAAAGGTATCCCCCATTGTAGCCCCGCCCTACCCCCAGGGACCATGATTTGAACAAACTTGAATTTACATTATCTGAGGATGGTTACATGCTAATTTGAGATTTCTTGGCCAAATAGTTTTTAAAATATATTTTTTTAAAGATTTTCTCTATATACTCTTATGTAAAAATTGATCCCCCAATTGTGGCCCCACCCTACCCCCGGGGACTATGATTTGAAGAAACGTGAATCTAGACTACCTGAGGATGCTTCCATTTTAATTTGAGCTTATCTGGCCTAAAAAATTTTGAGAATAAGATTTTTAAAGATTTTCTCTATATATATTCCTATGTAAAACCTGATCCCCCAATTGTGGCCCCATCCTACCCCCGGGGGATCATGATTTGAACAGACTTAAATCTACACTACCTGAGGATGCTTCCATTTGAATTTGAGCTTATCTGGCCAAATAGTTTTTGAGAAGAGGATTTTTAAAGATTATTTCTATATATTCCTATTTAAAACCTGATCCCACTATTGTGGCCCCACCCTACCCCCGGGAACCATGATTTGAACAAACTTGAATCTACACTACCTGCGGATTCTTCCACTCAAAGTTGAGCTTTCCTGGCCTAGTAGTTTTTGAAAAGAAGATTTTTAAAGATTTTCTCTATATATTCCTATGTAGAACTTGATCCCCCAATTGTGGCCCCATCCTACCCCCGGGGACCATGATTTGAACAAACTTAAATCTACATTTCCTGAGCATGCTTCCAATTTAATTTGAGCTTTTCTGGCCTAATAGTTTTTGAGAAGAAGATTCTTAAAGATTTTCTCTATATATTCCTATGTAAAACTTGATCCCCCAGTTGTGGCCCCAGCCTACCAACGGGGACCATGATTTGAACAATTTTGAATCTACACTACCTGAGGATGCTTCCATTTAAATTAGACCTTTTTTGGCTTAATAGTTTTTGAGAATAAGATTTTTAAAGATTTTCTCCATATATTCCTATATACAACTTGATCCCCCAATTGTGGCCCCACCCTACCCCCGGGAACCATGATTTGAACAAACTTGAATCTACACTACCTGAGGATGCTCCCATTTTAATTTGAGCTTTTCTGGCCTGATAGTTTTTGAGAAGAAGATTTTTAAAGATTTTCTCTATATATTCCTATGTAAAACTTGATCCCCCTCTAGTGGCCCCTCCCTACCCCCGGGGACCATGATTTGAACAAACGTGAATCTACACTACCTGAGGATCCCTCCACACAAGTTTCAGCTTTTCCGGCTGAATAGTTTTTGAGAAGAAGATTTTTGAAAAATACCAACACATTTTTAATAATTCTCAATTATCTCCCCTTTAAAAAGGGCGTGGCACTTCATTTGAACAAACTTGAATCCCCTTCACCTAGTGGTGCTTTGTGCCAAATTTGGTTGAAATCTGTCCAGTGGTTCTTGAGAAGAAGATGACAATGTGAAAAGTTAACAACGACAATGACGACAACGACAGACAACGGACAAATTGTGATCAGAAAAGCTCACTTGAGCCTTTGGCTCAGGTGGGCTAAAAATGTTTTAAAATCGTTAAAAAATTGTTAAAATCCAAGTCCCTTTAAAGATATGTAATTTTGCTTTATTTCTCGGCCAGACTTTTCTCCGATATACATATCCGACTAGAGCAACACTACACCATATATATCAAACTTTAAATTACACATGTATTACAAATGTAATAGTGTGATAAAAGCTTAACTTGCATAATGCTGCTAGAACTCCGTGTTTCGTTTTGCTTTGATGCAACATACCGTTTTCCGTGCAGAAGTTACGTAGGTTTATTGAGAACAAGATGAATATCTATTTAATTTAGGGGAATATAGGGTTCTAGAAGCGATTTTGATAAAACTGAGATTCAAATCCAAAAAAAAAAAAAAAATGAAAAATGAAGGTTTTTCATTTCCTTCCGGTGACGACCCGAACGGCTGACGTTCGGATATGCAAAGAGCAATGCGGCCGTTCACTCTCTACCTTCTCTGAAAATTTGAAAGTCCTATCCTTTTAGAAAAATTGTGAACAAGCCAAAACATCAAATCTTTAATATCTCTGTACCGGAATCGACGACCAAAACAATCTCGTGTAGTTTTCTTACAAATTTTGTCATGAATAAGATCTGAAAGTTTAATGAGAATTGGCCGAAGCATTTTTGAGAAAACGTGACAGAAAAAAAATAATTATAATAATAGAGGAAAAGAAACAAAGCAAAAACAATAAGGTCTTCCGTTTCCAAGCTTAAAAAGTTATCTAAAGTATTTTAGTGTGATTTATTGGAAATTGAACAACAGGATATCGGAAGGGTTGTTAATGTTATCAATCATTTAATTAAAAATATGAAATTTTGCTTTCTTTCTCTGCCAGACTTTCCTCTGCCGTCGTTTATGATATAAATATTAGACTAGAACAACACTACTTCGTGTATATTAAACTTCATATTCAACATGTCTTAATAGTGAGATTAATGCTTAACTTGAAAAGTGCTGCTAGAATCTCGTGTTTTGTGTTGCTTTGATGCAACATACCGTTTTCCGTGCAAAAGTTACGACGGTTTAATTGAGATCGAGAAAAATATCTATTGAGGAGAATGTAGCATTCTAGAAGCAATTTTGATAAAACTGAGATCTTTTGCCTTCCTTTGATACGTTTATTGTTTTGTAGAAACAAAGGGGTAGTGTTGTGCTTACTTATTTAATATTGAGGAATATACATAAGCTATTTATAGGAATCACGTAATAATGCACGGATGTGGCAGCAATGTACTTTCCAAATAAATTGCATTGACATCTATTTCAAAGGATAATAACAAGTAATTGGAATGATTCAAAACAGTTTTTCATTCTTACGATTTTATCTGTAACAATAAATATAAGACCCTAAATTGCCCTTATAACACGTTTTTATCTATCTATTTATCTATCTATCACTTTATCATCTAATCTATCAATGTGTATGACTATGTAAATGTATAGTAGGATAATTCTTTCACTTACGAGTTTTACACAAGTCTCCTTGATAATCGGGATAACATCCAGTCAAACATGTCCCATTGATATTGGAACACTGTTTTACATCACGGCAATGTCCACATGTTTTACTGCATTCGGATCCATACTTTCCTTTATCACAAGCTAAAAAGTTAATAATATCCGTATTAATGATAATAAAACAATGTCAAAAAGGTAAATGAAAGCATCATTTCTCTTCAAAACATTTTAGTTAACTTTGCGCTGAATGCCAAAACACATCTCTTGCATATTTTAAATTACTGAGATTTGCAGCGTTAACATATCTTTTTATTTATACATGTATATGGATATTAAGAAGAAATAAATAAAAAATTATGTTCCATAAAATGTTTTATATACAAACTTTATTTAAATTTTTGAATACTTTTATGATTTAGAAATATTTTCAATAACAAACTTATGTTAAAAAACAATGGGCAAATGAAACAGAACACTTACGCGTTTTACACAAGTTCCCTTGATAACCAGCATCACATCCAATTAAACATGTCCCATTGATATTGGAACACTGGTTTACGTCCCGACAGTGTCCACATGTTTCAATGCATTCAGAACCTTACAACCCTCTTTTACATGCTATGAATAAAATGTTAATTCTCTTAAAGTTTAGATCTTCTATGTATTATAAATCTATTTTCAATCAAAAATTTTTACATGCGTAACTACTCACGAGTTTTACACAAGTCCCCTTGATAACCAGCACCACATCCAGTCAAACATGTTCCATTGATAATGGAACAATGGCTTACATTGCGACAGTGTCCACATATCTGTTTGCATTCAGATCCAAATAATCCTTCGTCGCAAGCTATATAATAAGTCAGTATAAATATTTACACGTATGCGGAAATCAACAGTGAATCTACGAGTTAATACTTGTAAAATAAAATATGATATTTAGATAATACATGGAAAAATATGTATCGCATCCAATATCAACCCGATACTCTAATATCAGCTCGAAAACATTTTAAAAATACAGCAATTATTACATAAAATGTGTACACAGCCCGCTTATAAGCAGGTTACGGTACCTTTTCTGCACAGTCGCGTCCTTCAAATTTCGGAAACACCAAACAATTTTGGTGAATTAGTAGAAAAATATAAGTTGCTATTGTAACTTTAAATGACCTTAGATTTAAGAACTTAGTTGCATATTTTAAAACAACGTCATTAATACTTCAGATTTTTACTAATGTAAACTAATAAAAAGATACTTGGATTTCAGAGTGTATTAAAAAAAAAATGATTTTCAAAACAAATTAACATTATAAGAGTTTTTAAGCATTCCCTGTTTAAAGGCATCTGATCTCTTTCTTTTATAAGTGGTCAATGGGTTAACTCTCCTATCAATCTATAGCGAGTGCATGTCCCCGGCGCGAAGCGCTTGCAAGAAAAGCGAGCTCTTAAAACCAGTGCGCGAATAGAAAACAAAACCACATGATTTGTTTAGCTGTAAACTTTATTTTTTTTCAGGAAAAAATATATATATTTTACCCTTTAAATGTGTGATTTTTCTATATTTCTTATATATATAGCTTTTCTTCTTAAGAAGATTTAAGTGGTCTAAAAATGGCCACGACCATCGACCCATCTTAAATCTATTCATAATTTATCTAGTATTCAAAACGCGTTATGACGTGAATTCTGCCTATAACACATGATAAGGTTTACCCTGTGTTTTTGAGCATTGAATCTCGTATATTTCCATTGCAAACAAAAAAAAAAACAATAAGCTTAATGAAAACATTTAATTATTTGCTACACACTTTTTTGCAGCATAAAACAAAAAATATCCTAGATGATTTTACAATGTAAAATTGCGTATAAATATTACTGAAAGATTTTAAATAGCATACGTCGCATTGTTAATTGCAAATATTTTAAATGTTAAGACTATAGCCGTACAATATTAATCATATTTTGTTTTCTTTATAGATGTACTTAGGCAGTTTTACCTAGTTGACATCGGTGACCTTGATATCCAGGTTTACAGCCCTGACAGGTGCCCGTCTCTATGTGACAGTACTGACAGTTTACGTCTGGACAGGGAACAGAACAGTTGGACCCAAAATATCCGGTAGCAGGACAACCTTTGATATGAGCAAGATACTTAAGGGTTTTAAAAATATGCACCATACGATAAATCAATTTATTTTTAAATGGTTTATAACTGATTCCAATGTACAACCGTGTTGGTTTAAAATGGACAGTTACATAAAACGGTCTTTGGTTACTTTAATCCACAGCTTTTATTACTTTTTGCTATTAGATTCTTATCGTTCGAGTAAAAAAACAAACACTGAGACTTTCAACAACAAATAAAGGACCATATGTCATCAGTCTGTTAAATTTTATTGATATATAATGTCATGTACCTTAACTAATTCTGATCATAATTTGAAAGCGGTAAAACTGTACACTACACTCACCATACACCTCCAGCTCACAGAGGTCAGTACCAACATCATTACAGTAATAGTTAGGATAGGTAACTCCTGGTAGTCTCTCGTTGTAGTATATGACGTACTGTCCATGTACAGGACAGGTGGTGGTGAAGACAGCAGGTATGGTGTCTAGTGTAAAGGTGTCGTCCTTGTAACACAGTGTTCCTTGTAGTCTGTCTGTTGTATTGGAGATGTACAACGAGAATCCAAGGACATACTCAGTGATGCCATTTAAAGGACCTGCATTAAATGTCAATCAATTATTGATGGACGTACATAAATTTGATTGGTTTGCAGTAAAATTAGATTACTATTGTACCTATTTGTTTTTGATTTGCTTGTTTAGCTTAAAAAAAACAACATAAGATGAACGGTATTTCTCACAGTCTGTTTTACTGTAGTCTGTCTATTGTATTGAGTACGAAAAAGGTAATCGCACACAGCACTGTTGACATAAAAGGAATTTGCAATAAACATCGAAAATAATATTTATTTCTTTTAAATTATTTGATTAATAAAGCTAGAGAATTATTGTTGTCCTAAATCGCATTCGTTGTATGTCTGTATAATTTACCTTACATGTAGGAGACAGAAATAAAATCAAAATAAGAAAATTACCTATAAGAAATGAGTGGTTGCTTACAAAGAGCAGATAAACGTATTATCACAGTTTAATCTCAGTTCTTAACATCCATCAACTCATACTGAGTATTCACGGGTTGATGACATAGAAGTCTTTCATCTTAAAGAAGCTTTTAATTCAAGAAAAACAAGAGGCCCATGGGCCACATCGCTCACCTGAGGAACAATAGGTATGATAAAGTCAGCTTAATGGAGTCATAATACAAACAATCTGGACAATGTACAATAATACATGTAGATCCTGTATAAATAAAATCCATTATGCCGCACACTGCGCTAGAGGGCCAGAACACCAGCAGGGATGACCACACACTAGTGCTATGCCGCAACCACCACCATTACAAGCAGGGATGACCACACACTTGTATTAATGCGATACAGGGCAGGGATGACCGCATACTCTGTATCGTAGGTTAGAAAACACGAAATTAGATAGAGCAGGGATGTCCACACACTCAATCTATCCCAACCTGTTCAAGTTTAACCCCAAACAGTCGCTCAATGTAACTCAGTAGACAATGTCCCTATACATGTGCCGGCCTAAAATAATTCATAGTATCTAAAATTGGAAATCAAAAATAAACAAAATAATCCGTCCTAAACCAAAACTACTTATGCAGAACAACTTATATACATTGAATATTAATTATTGTATAAAAATAATCATCACAATAATTGGATAACAGTGGATGCATTAATTAAAATAATCAAGAATCAATAAATAAAGGGCAATAACTCAATACAGTAATACAAAAAGATTCTAATGAAAAAATAGCTGCCTGCTTCAATTGTATAGTCATATCACATGTTGAGTATTGAAGTTCTCAAAAAGATCCTTTACAATTGTTTATATATGGGATATTTAGCTACATCAAACTCTGAACCTTCTTGTGAGACTAAAGAATTGTCCTGGAGCCAAAGTCTTAACAATTACAAAGAATCATCTTGCTGATTAGTTTCTGAGAAGAAGATTTTTAAAGATTTACTCTATATATTCCTATGTTAAACTTCGACCCTCCATTGTGGCCCCACCCTACCCCCGGGAGTCATGATTTTCACAAATTTGAATCTACATTACCTGAGGATGCTTCCACACAAGTGTCAGCTTTCCTGGCTGATTAGTTTCTGAGAAGAAGATTTTTAAAGATTTACTCTATATATTCCTATGTTAAACTTCGACCCCCCATTGTGGCCCCAACCTACCCCGGGGGTCATGATTTTCACAACTTTGAATCTACATTACCCGAGGATGCTTCAACACAAGCTTCATCTTTCCTGGCTGATTAGTTTCTGAGAAGAAGATATTTAAAGATTTACTCTATATATTCCTATGTTAAACTTCAACCCCCCATTGTGGCCCCATCCTACCCCTGGGAGTCATGATTTTTACAAATTTGAATCTACATTACCTGAGGATGCCCCCACACAAGTTTCAGCTTTCCTGACTGATTAGTTTGTGAGGAGAAGACTTTTAAAGATTTACTCTATATATTCCTATGTAAAACTTCGACCCTCCATTGTGGCCCCACCCTACCCCCGGGAGTCATGATTTTCACAAATTTGAATCTACATTACCTGAGGATGCTTCCACACAAGTGTCAGCTTTCCTGGCTGATTAGTTTCTGAGAAGAAGATTTTTAAAGATTTACTCTATATATTCCTATGTTAAACTTCGACCCTCCATTGTGGCCCCACCCTACACCCGGGAGTCATGATTTTCACAAATTTGAATCTACATTACCTGAGGATGCTTCCACACAAGTGTCAGCTTTCCTGGCTGATTAGTTTCTGAGAAGAAGATTTTTAAAGATTTACTCTATATATTCCTATGTTAAACTTCGACCCCCCCCCCCCCCCCATTGTGGCCCCAACCTACCCCGGGGGTCATGATTTTCACAACTTTCAATCTACACTACCTGAGGATGCCTCCACACAAATTTCAGCTTTCCTGGCTGATTGGTTTCTGAGAAGAAGATTTTTAAAGATTTACTCTATATATTCCTATGTTAAACTTCGACCCTCCATTGTGGCCCCATCCTACCACCGGGGTCATGATTTTCACAAATTGAAATTTACACTACCTGAGGATGCCTCCACACAAGTTTCAGCTTTCCTGGCTGATTGGTTTCTGGGAAGAAGATTTTTAAAGATTTACTCTATATATTCCCTTGTTAAACTTCGACCCTCCATTGTGGCCCCACCTTACCCCCGGGGGTCATGATTTTCACAAATTTGAATCTACATTACCTGAGGATGCTTCCACACAAGTTTCATCTTTCCTGGCTGATTAGTTTCTGAGAAGAAGATTTTTAAAGATTTACTCTATATATTCCTATGTTAAACTTCGACCCCCCATTGTGGCCCCACCCTACCCCCGGGGGTCATAATTTTCACAAATTGGAATCTACACTACCTGAGGATGCTTTCACATAAGTTTCATCTTTCCTGGTCTTATGGTTCATGAGAAGAAGATTTTTGAAAATTCCTCGAAAATGTTCATAAATTCCTAATTATCTCCCTTTGCAAAAGGGCGTGGTCCTTAATTTTCACAACTTTGAATCCCCTTAGGCTAAGGATGCTTTGTGCCAAGTTTGGTTAAAATTGGCCCAGTGGTTCTTGAGAAGATGTTGAAAATGTGAAAAGTTTACAGAGAGACGGACGGACAGACGGACGGACGGACGGACAGACAGACAGACAGACAGACAGACAGACAGACAGACAGACAGACAGACAAAATGTGATCAGAATAGCTCACCTAAGCTTTCAGCTCGGTGAGCTAAAAAAAGCTTTGTATTCAGTATCATACCTTTACTGATTCAAACCAAGGCTCACAAGAGAAGCGAGGGTCCTTTATCGTGCTAACACCTACTGCGACACTGAGCCTATTAAGCGTTGCATAGTCACAATATAGATTTATTTGTTAGGATTCTAACACACTATAATCTCTAGGTAAAACTGCACTTTCAAAGATATCCGTGCAGAAATGTTCTGTAGAAATAGCTTATTTCATAAAAAATCGTGGACTTTAATAATATTTATTTACATGTAGGCCTAATAGTAAGAAATTCCTTCACACCGCAGCTTACAAGAGAAGTGAGGGTCCTTTATCGTGCTAACACCTACTGTGACACTGGGCAAATTTAACAATATAATGGTTACGGTATTGATCTATTTCTATTACAGTAGTTATAACAAGTGGATTTCAGGTTTAAGCATGTTGCATTACTGATCATTTTACTACTGATGTGATATAGTGCCGTAATTATCAGACGTATATATAATAATTAATATAGTGTTACGGGGTTCGTTTTGCTTGAAGTAAAACAAGTTTCTGTGTTTATGGATTTATTGGAAGTCTATCAATTTGAAAACAGCAAAAATGCGTCAGCACAGGATTGAATCATATGTAAACAAAAATAATAATAGCTGATGCCTTATTCAGGCTAAACAGTTGTAAACTGAATAGTCGCAGCCTTATTCAGGCTAATCGACCATGCCTTATTCAGGACTTCATTTGTTCCTTATTCAGGAAACTTGAGCTCTTATCCAGAACCAAGCAAAGCAAAGAATAATCAAATATCATGATAATCAACATTTATATAGACAATGATCACGTGACAAATATAAAGCGACATCTATACAATTTCACAAAATACACAATTAAAGGGCGATAATCACATTTACATTGATAATGAAATCTTTTATTGTTTATAAAAGATAAAGTCCGTAACATAACCCACGCCTCTTGTGGATTCGTCCCGAATCGCGTAAACAAAGTCACATAAAATGTTCACTATTCACTAAATTGTCACTGGAACTCCGTCCACTCGGTTTCAGATACGCGTCGTTTACGAACGATAACTCCATTGCACTGGGTGGTAACATCACAACGGCTCGCGATTTCCGTATTGCACTGTACGGCAGCATCCTTACACAGGTAAACAGCATCCGTCTGGCATCCAACGTTTCTGGTGGTTTGATTGCATCGCGGCGCAACAGAAGTTTTATGTTGATCTACAGGGGGAACAACATCCGTGGATATAACGGACATCAAACTGTCAGCGTTGTTATTCTTGTCGCGCGATGATCCGGTCGCAGCCGGCTTGTCCTTCTTAGGGTTGAATACAGGCATAGGCTGAGTGCGGCGCCGGGTAGTACAGTCTTCCTCTATCCGTGGCTTGGGTCTCTCTACATCGGCGTGCGAAGGATGGCGGCGTTCGCAATGTCTCTTGATGTCTGCTGATCTTTCAGATGTGTAGTCGCAGTACTCACACCTTAACCTTTTGTCGTGTTTACGTCCAACATGGTCTAGCACTTCTTCAGGGCTCTGGAAAATTTCTATACATAGCGGACACTTATGCATTGCAGATACTTTACGCACCGTATTTTTCGTCCTAGCCATACGATTGGAAGTTTGCAAATGACAGTCACAAGCAATGATGTTTGGATTGAGCGGCTCTCTCTTTGATGTCTCGGCTACTCCCGACAAGCGATACAATTGAAAATCATCAAACCGTCTCGGTGGTCGGCATTGTCTTTGAGACCGGGTAGTTGCTCCGCGATGAAACCTTTGATCTTTTGAATCTGTAGCGCCGGCAACACTGAAGGTCTCTGCATCGTCATCAGTGTATGGAACCACAACAGGGTCAATAATTATGTCCGAAACATACGGAGGGTCATTTGTGTCTTCTTTAAAATGAACTTCTTTACCATTATTTTTCTTGTCGTTACTTTCACTTGTTTCTTCACGACAAATACAAGTCTTTAACCTATCAACATGGACTACCCATCGATTCTTGTCTTTTCCAATTTGATATGTGACATCACTGAATTTCTTCAGCACCGTATACGGCCCTGTCCACCACTTCTGAAACTTTGGTGAGATGCCTTTGGTTCTCTTTGGTGTATACAGCCAAACCTTACTGCCAATGTCAAATTTCTTCCAGGACAGTCTTGAGTCGTATCTCAGTTTTTGCCGTTTTAAAGCGTCTGACAAATTATTTCTTGCTATTTCATGCGCTACTGCCAATGTATCTTCTAGTTCATTGATATATTCTTCTGTTGATCTCTTCTGGTGAGCGGGTAAACCTGCTATTAACTCTACTGGCAGAACAACCTCCCGTCCAAAAGTTAAATAGTTAGGCGTAAATCCGGAACTCTCGTGCTCTGCAGATCTATATGCCATGCATACTAGCTGAAGGTTTTCATCCCAGTTCTTTTGATTTGAATCGACGTACATTGACAACATATTTTCAAGTGTGCGGTTCATGCGCTCCACCATGCCATCAGATTGCGGATGGTAGGGGGTCGTGCGAGTCTTGTTGATTCTTAGTATATCGCACAGTTGTTTGAATAATCTTGATTCGAACTGGCGTCCTTGGTCAGTATGGAGTGTTCTAGGTGCGCCATATTTGGTAACGTAATTGTCTATGAAAGCTTGCGCTACCGTCTTGGCCTCCATGTCCGGTATTGGAATAGCTTCAGCCCATTTTGTGAAATAGTCTTGAATTACCAAAATGTATTTGTTCCCTCTGTTTGATGTAGGAACGGGACCTAAAATGTCCATCGCAACTCTTTCTCCTGGGTCCCCTGCTCCGGTAACTTGCATAGGCGCACGTGGAGTTTTACCGTATTTCTTTCTTTTTGCGCAATCAGGACAGGACGCACACCATCTTCTTACATCTTTGTCCATGCCTGGCCAGTAGAAGCTTTGCTTTATTTTTGTAAGGGTCTTATGCCTACCAAGATGCCCTCCTGGTGGTGCATCATGACATTGCTTTTGAATGGTTGACCTCATGGAATTTGGTACCGCAACTTGTTCTTTATCCACTTTTCCTTTGTTTGTAAACCATTTCCGGTACAATATATTGTCTCTTACTGACAACTGGTCAAACTGAGCCCAGTACGCTTTTAAACTTGTGCTGCGTGTGGATATTTTGTCCCAACTTGGCCTATGTGCGTTTCTTAGCCACTCTATCACTTCAGCAATCTCTGGATCGTCTGATTGTTGCTTTTGCAAATCTTTAGAATGCGTTGCAATGGTGATGGCTGCTACTGGTTTTCTCTCTGATTTGCTCCATATACCGGCGTCATGATCTATCCTCGATAGCGCGTCAGCATTGCCGTGTATTCTCCCTGCTCTGTGACGAATCTCAAAGTCATACTCTGATAATGTATCCAGCCATCGGGCTAATTGTCCTTCCGGTTCTTTGAAGCTCATCATCCACTTCAAGGCACTATGATCAGTGCGCAAAACGAAACGCCTGCCATAAAGATAGGGTCTGTATGTCTTTATAAAATGTACAACTGCTAAAAGTTCTTTTCTTGTAATGCTGTATCTTCTTTCTGCTTTGGTTAAAGACCTACTTCCATAGGAAATGACTTGTTCAGCACCATCCTTAATTTGACTTAACACTGCACCGATACCGCTACCAGATGCATCCGTGTCTAAGACAAATTGTTATGAGAAGTCCGGCAATGCAAGAACAGGTGATGTAACCAGCAATCTTTTCAGGTCTTGGAAAGCTGTTTCACAATCGGCATTCCAATCAAATTTCTTGTCTTTCTGCGTAAGGCCATGCAAAGGATTGGCAATAGCGGCAAATCCCTTCACAAACCTCCTATAGTAAGAGCATAAACCCAAAAAACTGCGAAGGTCACTCACATTGGTTGGCGTTGGCCATAATCTTATGCACTTTACTTTTTGTGGATCTGTTTCGACTCCATTTTCTGTAATGACATGGCCAAGATAAGAGACTCTATGTTTGAACAGACTGCATTTCTTACTTCTCAGACGAAGTCCTGCATTTTGAAGTCTGTTAAATACTGATTCAAGTCTTTCTAGGTGTTGCTCAAATGTAGAACTGAATACAATGATATCGTCGAGGTAGATCAAACATATGTCCCATCTCAGGCCAGCGCAGACGGTCTGCATAAGTCGTTCGAACGTTCCTGCCGCATTGCATAAGCCAAAAGGCATAACATTGAACTCGAACAGTCCTTTGTGTGACGTAAAGGCAGTCTTTTGTTTGTCACTCTCATCAACCTCTAATTGCCAATAACCGCTCATCATATCCAAAGTGGAAAACCATCTTGAACCGCCTAGCGCATCTAACGATTCATCGATTCTTGGCAACGGGTAGGCATCCTTTACTGTCACATTGTTGAGCCTCCTGAAGTCAATACAGAATCTTAGAGATCCATCCTTCTTCCGTACTAGTACGATTGGACTTGCCCATGGACTTGAAGACGGCCTGATAATATTGTTGGACAGCATATTGTCGATCTAAGTGTCAATCTCTTTCTTAAGATGAAAAGGTACGCGTCTTGGTTGTTGGCGTATTGGCTTTGCATCTCCGGTGTCGATTTTATGTTTAATCAAGTCTGTATGTCCTTGGTCAGCACCCTTCTCAGCAAAAAGATTTACATGCTTAAGCAGAAATGAACTTGCTTGTTTTCTTTGTTCTGATGAAAGACCATCAGTATTGTCCAATAGAGTTTGAATGTGGTCAGGTAGATTTGTATTTTCTGTCGACTCGCCGCTATCTGCAGGTAGTGTGGTTCTGATCGGCTCAAATATTCCGGCAATGGTTCCTTTATATATTACTAAGGGATCTTCATGGAGATTCATCAGCCTCAAAGGAACAGAATTGCTATGATCTGTGGATACAATTGATCTACACATCATCGACTTTGTCTTCTGGCTGAATTTCTGGCAGGGTTCTACGATTCCATATAATGGAAGTGGCCTTTTGCCTTCCAAAGGTAGCACTTGACCAAAGATGATACGCTCGCTTCTGCCTGGTATGACTGATGTTTCTTGGATAGAAACCCTGCAACAATGCATATTTTGCTCCAATAATACGCCGACAATTTCATCCTCAAAACTTAGGGTCATTGACTTGAGGTTCAGAGTACATTCATGTTCGACCATGAAATCAAGCCCTAGAATACCAGGTCCTCTTATTGCTGCAACAACCGCTTCGTGTTTGATCAACTTTTGTCCTACTCTAAATTCAAACACTGCTGATCCTTTGGTCTCCAATGTTTTACCATCTGCTAAGGTGAGTCCTAAGTATGCCGGTCGTAAAATCGGTTGATTTGTTGATGGCATAGCATCATATGTTTCGTAAGATACTATTGTTACTGAAGCTCCGGAGTCGACAATGAAATTGGCATCTTTTCCGTTAACAACTGTTGGAATATATAATCCGGAGTCAATTGATGTCAGGCATCCACTCCGTACCTGGCGAGTAGGTCGTGTGCACTCTTCATCATTCTTCTTAGGCTGGCTTCCATCGTTTGTCTTCTCTGGTGCCACTCGTTGCGGACATTTGCGGCTAATGTGTCCTTTTTGATTGCAGTTAAAACAAATGATGTCATCTCTTGTTGTCTGTCTGGAACCTCTGCTATGATTTCCTCTTCCCTTCCAATGCGTTTGCGCTTGCATTAGCTGCTTTAATTGCTGAATTTCAGTCTTTAGTTCCTTGATTTTTGCATCTCTGCCATCATCTTGTTTACAAAAGGTTTCTGTATCAACCTCTCGAATCACCTTACTCCATTTTCCTGTTCTCTTTTCTTCAGCTTTCATGCAAGCGTCGAGTTCCACAGCAATCTGTAATGTTTCGTCAAAGGAAACCGGTCGGGCGCGCAGAAGTTTAAGACGAACTTCAGATTCTGTCAACGAGTTTAGGAAACTGTCTTTAGATAGTGTATCGAGAACTTCTTCTGGTGCTTTAGGGTACGCAAGGGTAACCAACCGTCTAATCGCCTGCCCTAGTTCCAACAGCGATTCACCAGGTTTTCTCTGCCTTATCCTCAGTTCAGACTTGTAAAGTTCTTCAATATTTGGCGGTGCAAAGCGTTTTTCCAAGGCACTGACTAACTCATTGTAGTTTGTTTTCTTTTCTGCACTTAAATTACTCAGAACTTGCTGTGCTGCGCCGCGGAGACTTACTGCGAGGAATAGACATTTTTGTTTCTCGTTCCATTCGTTTAGTTCTGTGCAGTATTCAAAATGAACCTTGAAGTCCATCCATGGTGTCAAGCCATCAAAGGTTGACGGGGTAATTCTTGGCCTTCGAAATTCTTCCGTATGTTTTACTCCTTCAGTGCATGGCTGCCGTCTTCCTCCAGCATCTGGAATGTCTGCTTTTTCCTGTATGCGCTTTTCTTTTTGTTTTTCTGAGTTTTGAGCATTTGTCATCTTCATGACTTCTTCTTGTAAACGAATAACTTCTTCTAGCGTCGCCGCTAGATCGTCTTGCAACATATGTATTGATTTCTTTTCTACAGCATGTACTCTTTCATTGGTGTTGCTTGGAGGATAGATTTTCACCTCAGGCGTTTGTCTTAATCCTATTCCCGCCACTACTGGCGTACGACATCCATCCGGACTCATATCTCTTGGCGTATGTCTAATTCCCGGCGTACGCAAGCCATTCGCCGTCCCTTCCGAACGCTTATCTCTTGGCAAACGCATATCCGTAAATGAACCATCTGTCGTTTCCTCGCCATTAAAATAATAATTTTCGTAATCCCACGACATCTTTGGAGGGCTTTCCTCTTCTAATGACTTAGCACTTGTCATATCTCCAATACCAGAGTCGCGTACATGCTGCCTACTTATATGTCGTTTTGTGACGTTTTCTCTATTCAGGTACTCTTCGTCTTCGCCGCCTGACGCCATTTAATTTTAAGTTGATAGTTTCCAATCCCGCAGCTGCCACCAATTTGTTACGGGGTTCGTTTTGCTTGAAGTAAAACAAGTTTCTGTGTTTATGGATTTATTGGAAGTCTATCAATTTGAAAACAGCAAAAATGCGTCAGCACAGGATTGAATCATATGTAAACAAAAATAATAATAGCTGATGCCTTATTCAGGCTAAACAGTTGTAAACTGAATAGTCGCAGCCTTATTCAGGCTAATCGACCATGCCTTATTCAGGACTTCATTTGTTCCTTATTCAGGAAACTTGAGCTCTTATCCAGAACCAAGCAAAGCAAAGAATAATCAAATATCATGATAATCAACAT
The DNA here is from genome assembly GCF_963853765.1 of Magallana gigas. Lineage (NCBI taxonomy): Eukaryota > Metazoa > Mollusca > Bivalvia > Ostreida > Ostreidae > Magallana > Magallana gigas. The sequence goes on along the minus strand of NC_088853.1, from coordinate 68,934,216 downwards.
TTATATAGACAATGATCACGTGACAAATATAAAGCGACATCTATACAATTTCACAAAATACACAATTAAAGGGCGATAATCACATTTACATTGATAATAAAATCTTTTATTGTTTATAAAAGATAAAGTCCGTAACAATAGATATTTAAATTTACATCGTTCAACATTTCATAAAATATCCAATGTGCTTGATTTTTTATTTTATTTTAATGTTGATATTACTTATAATAATCAGAATAGCAAATTCATCATCTTGTTGGTCGGAGAGTTGAATTTTTGTTAAGGTTGTGAAGATGTAATTCTAGAGGTTAAATTTCATGAAAACAATTTAGTGAAGATTAGTTTCACACACTTTTGGGTTTTATAAAATATTGTTTCAGACGTTTGACGTATTGATGTACCGTCCTATTTTATTTCAGAACACAATATTCTAATAGACTGGTTTACTCTAATAAGAATTTGGGTGATATGTGGGACTAAATACTATAATCTGGTCCGAGTTTTTGCTTCCACCACTTTTTGCTTGATATTTCAATAATAGTAAATACCTTTGTGCTCAAACTACGTTCATCCACTAATATAAAAAATGTCCAGATTATCTGTTTTGAAACGTCCCCTCTACCGCTTCAGGTTTTAATACACATCCCGAAATTGAAAGTTTACGGAGATTTTGCATTGCAACAGCCATTCATAAGCCCGGATGATAATGTTTAAAAATTGCGCGATGTATTCCGAGTGTATTCCGAATGGAGAAAAGATGTCAACATTACCCATTATAAATCTCCGTAAGGAATCTGTTTTCGTTCCTGTGAATTTTTCTGAGAGGAAAGGGATAATTGTTCAATGAAAATATCTTGGATTTATTCCCTTTTAACGATTTCGTCTGTATTTCTTTCACATGTATGTGTAAATTTATTAAAAATCATCAAAAAGCGATGGAAGCAATAACTTGGGACAGACTATAAATGTATCGACACAGCTATAGTCGAAGGATATTTATGTCTTACTGGACTCTTAGTAAATGTGACTTTACCCCATGGTTTATTATTATCCGTCCTGAAATAGATGGTGATGTGATGGATGCTGTGAATGGTGGTCAGGTTCACCCACCAGGTGGCGGTTTGTCTAGGATATGATACAGCACATTGACCTCCATACCAACTCAGGTCTGATCTATGTCCGTCTACAGCGTTATTGGCGTCAAATATGTCGTCACCTCCCCATGGGTACTGTTGGTATGCTGGTTTATTGAGGGCGACATTAACTGTTTCGAAGAAAAAACAACCTTGTTAAACAATTTTAAGCTACAGCTCGTTATAAAAAGACATTTATAGTAATATAGAAATGGAACATTTATTTTTTATAAGTGATAGTCCTTACATTTCTAAATCAGTCCTCTACTTATTACAATCATATGTATAAACAACATCATTTAAAGGTACAATAAAAACCGGACGATTTTTTATAAAAAAAATATATGCATCGTGATTTTTTTTATCTTTGTGTCGCTTTTTTGCGGACATTAATTTTTCTTTAATTTACATTGTACACAATAACTGCATCGTGTATTGTTCAATATCATCAGTAATTAAATTAATAAAAGTTTTGGAGTTGATCACGTGCTGTGAATGAAATATTATGAAATATTTAAAAAACAAATACATTGTCTGAATTATCGGCACAATAATTAGGCGTCATTTTATGTTTATATTTTAAAATATCACCCACCATGACAAGCCGTTGATTCATATCATGTTGTTTTATCTTGAACTAAAAAATGTTTAAGGTGAAATACAACCCATTGTAACGTCATACACATTCGTAATTTACACGTAACATTGAGAACAAATATGAATGAATAATGCGGTTAAAAAAATTACGAGTCACACTACTTTTGATTTTTGAATCCAGCACAAGACCCCATTAACGCCGTTAACAAGTTATAAGGACGTGAAGCGTAATGTTTTGTTTTCGATTAGGAAATATTGACATAGTACAGTATTATAATAAATCACCCGTTTCATTTATATAATAGTGTTGTGTTGTGCATGTACTATGCCTAAATAGTAGTCAGGGTTTGATACATGGTGCACGAGCCGGAGGCTCGTGCACCATGTATCAAACCCTGACTACTATTTAGGCATAGTACATGCACAACACAACACTATTGTTATTATTATGCCGACTGTTAAATATACTGACGTGCTTTGCTATAAGTAGCTCTGACGTTCCAGTGTTGACAAGTCCCTTAAAATAATCATCGGAAAAGCAAGCGTTCGTTGTTGTTTTTCAAATTACGTGTAATCAATTGATTTGATTGTTTATTTAATCAACAAGTTGTTGTACAATAAAAAGTCAACAAAGATTTATGTTCTTTTCAAGAAATAGAGAGACGTTTGGCCTTACCGAGAAAACTCGAAATGTTTAGCAGACGAAATCTCAGTGAATTTTTTTTCTTGAACATTCTTTATCAAGCGTCATTTAAAAAAGCGTTTTTGTGATTCTCATGTAGAATTTCTTTGAAAAATGTTCAATCAATTTGTTCAAAAGTTTATAGGAAACTTTAACTTTAAAGGGCTATTATCAACAATTTTTGTATTTTATTTTAATAAGATAAATTGATAAAACGTTGTCTGGAAATAAAATACCACCAACAATCTCTGTTGAAATATTCATAATTAAAACACACGAAGCGTTCAAAATTTGACTTTCGTGATATGCATATTCAAAAAGCAACTTTCTACGCGCCATTGCATGTGACGTCATAGAAGCAATTCAGCGAGAAGGCGAGGGGAGACTGCAGACAGTGATTAGATCATCAGATAAGATAATTAGCCACACGCCGTTAAACAGTTGACCCGTTATCGGATTAATAGCCCCCATGCCTTTCTGTGCTGCCTTTGGTTGTGCTAGTGTGCATAAAAAAGGATGTGGGGTGAGCTTTTTCAGCTTCCCCAAAGATTCGGCGAGAAGGAAAAGATGGACGATATACTGTCGACGAGATAAGTTTGTGCCAGAAAACCACAGTCGTTTGTGCTCCAAACATTTTTCTACGGACCAACTAGAAAGAGACCCCAATGTATTAGAGCGACTTGGATACGTAAATGCCAGAATTAAACTGAAAGGGGATGCAATTCCCGACGTGCCCCTTCGTGTACAAGCTGCGCCTCTCGTCCTACCACCAAAGACTCGAGGAGCATTTGCTAAACGCAACAAGCCTTATGTAAGTCTCTCTTTTATATCTTTTAATTTAAAAGTATATTAACATATTCATTCTGAAAAATCCAATTTAAAAACGTAATGTATGATTACTTATACTCAGCAAACAGGCAAATGGTGACATTTTAAAGTCGGGCATTTTCTCTTGTTATTACATATAAACGTCATTTTATCAAGCGAACTGGAACTCAAACGCGATTCTGGAATTGTTTTATAAATGATATAAATGACAATAAAATGATTATTACAAATAAAAATATAAATATTATATAGAGTACTCTCTCTCTCTCTCTCTCTCTCTCTCTCTCTCTCTCTCTCTCTCTCGAGAGAGAGAGAGAGAGAGAGAGAGAGAGAGAGAGAGAGGTTATTGATGTCTGACAAATTATATTTTTCGAGATCCTTTCATGTTTTATTGTCATATAAGTTGCCCACCCCCTTTAAAAAATAATGTTACATACATGTACACTGTGGAATTTTAGAATTCTGAAAACTTTGTAAACAAAGTTAAAATGATATATATTTATTTTGTAGCTTTTACATGAAGCACTGCAGGAGGTGGAATTGAGAAATGGAAATGATGCAACACCAGTGACTATCCATCATGATGGAGAAGCACCACCAACTTCTGAGCCTAAGACTGCAGTTGAAGTTCCAGAACCTGAAGACCCCCCCAGTCAGTTCCAGTCAGACATGTACCACCCTTACAAAGAAATGCCAGGCTTCCATAACTGTCCCTCAAAGAACCCGAAGGATTCAGGTTTCAATGACAGATAAAAACTGTATAACAGTGTCGAAGGGTGTGCAGTGCTCAAGTTTATTTGATGGAGTGTCACTCAGGGAAGCTGCTGGATTGGTCCCATTAGCAGAGCCCAAACAGGAAGCTAACCAATTCATCTTGGATGAGGATACCCAGAGTGATGTTGAAGAAGATGAAGACCAGGCTGACTCAGACTATGATCCCTTTGAAGAGGAGGACGAAGAAAGCGATGAAGAAGATCAGGTCTATGAAAACGGGATCCCTCTACGCACTGCTGTTCATCCAGAGGAAGAGCGGCAGTTCCTGGTTGCCGAGTCCTGTCTGGCCAAGCTTCTTGAGAAATGTGGGATTTGTGGCAGTCCATGCATGTCATCATTGAACTTTACAAGGGGAACTATGGTAGGGACAAGATCACAATGCACCTGTGGACATGTTTGTGAGTGGGAGAGCCAACAGTGTTTGAATGGGATGCCATGGTCTAACATTTTTGTTGCTGGAGCCATTGTGTTCAGTGGGTCAAATGCCGCAAAGTGTCTTCGACTGTTCCAGCACCTGAAACTGCAGATGATGTCAACCTCAACATTTAGTAGGATCCAATCTGCATATGTCATTCCATCTTGTATCTTTACATGGGATTACCATTTGGAAACCCTGCTTCAAGAATACCAAGGTCAAAGGTTAACATTAGGTGGTGATGCAAGATGTGATTCCCCTGGTTATTCAGCAAAATATGGATCCTACACTTTGATGGATTTGGAGACGGGGAAAATTTTGGATTTTCAGTTAGTTCAGGTATATTCATGTTTTCGAATGTTCAAATGTTTTAGATTTAACTTTTAATTTAAAACTTTAATACTTCATTGAAAAGTTTTTGTAAGTAATTGTAAAAATTGTAAAAAAAAAAAAACAAAACAAAACCTTTTTCCTACATGTAAATATATCTATGAACAAAGGCAAAAATATAAGACTTTTTACAAAAATTTTAGAGTAATGAAGTCAAAAGCTCTGTACACATGGAGTTGGAGGGTCTGAAGAGGGGAATTCAGCAACTTGTAGATGCAGGCCTCCAGATTGACAACATCATTACTGACAGGCACGGGATGGTCAGAAAATTCATGCGCACAGAACATCCAGACAAACGCCATTACTTTGATGTTTGGCATGTAGCTAAAGGTAGGTACAGTTTTAGATCTATCTATGAATAATGTGCAAAAAAAGTTATGTGGTATTAAATTAGATATCTAGTCTAAGATACAATATTTGTAAGTGATAATTTAAAAGATTTATTAAATATTTTATTTATATCTAGGTATTTCAAAGAAGTTGGAGGCTGCTTCTAAGAAAAGGGACTGTGCAGACATCCGCCCCTGGATTAAAAGCTCGGTCAACCATTGCTATTGGGTTGCAGCTTCTTGTGGTGAAGATGGGTACTTGAAGGAGCAGAAGTGGTCTTCGCTTACGGAACATGTCACCAACAAGCATGAACACTGTGAGCACGGAGTGTTGGAGGAGGACAGGTTATGGATCAAAGAAGGTAATTTTAGATACTGATGATAAATAAATGTATATACAGTATTTTTCAGATAATAGTTCAAAATTTATATTTTTCTTATTTATCTCATTTATCGCAGGTTCTAGAGCTCATAAGCTGTTCCGTGATGTTGTCGATAGTAACTATTTGATGCGATATATACCAAAGCTGTCCCCACTACATCAGACCTATGGATTGGAAGTTTACCACAGTGTGGTAAATAGTTTTGCTCCCAAGAACACCCACTTCTTTTATCCAGCTATGATGGCTAGGTAAGATTATTCAGCAAGTAAACTATTATATCAAGTGTCTCTGAAAAACAATTAAATTCAACATATCTTACTCGAACTATTTTATTTCAGGTTGTGTGTAGCAGCACTTCACTTTAATGAAAATGGAAGTCGCCATCAAGCCATGACCAGAGCTGGGGCTGCTAAGTGGCAGATTTGTTATCCAAAGGACAAAAGAGGTGACCATCCTGTTGCAAAACCCATTAAGACACCCATCACTTATGGTAATTATTATTTATTAAACAAATATCATATTACTAAAGTGTATTCTATGCTTATTTTAAAATGCATTACACAAAAGACTATAACAGTTCTTATGTATACATGTGAAATTTTAAACAAGTCACTGTAATTCTTATGTTATTGTAGAATACATCGACATCTTGCGCATCAATCTTGTTGAACGGAGGAGGCAGTTCCCTTCATACCAGACCGCAGGCCAGGATGCAGATAGACTCCTGGGGTACCAACCACCATCGTTGACCTCAAAATGGGAGCCGTATAACAAAGACCAACTCGTTGCAACACGACGGAGCAGGTTTGCACGACAGTGATCAAGTTGGTCGGGGATACCGAAACCCAGTGTACTGCTCAGAGGGAAAGACACTGCGGATTTTGGTTACAACACAGGCTGGGATAATTTTGCGGTTTCCTCTTCCCAGGCGATGCCAGATCCAGAGAACAAAGCGTTTGTAGGCAATGTGTCTATAAACCCTGAAAGAGACAGTTGTTATTGAATTATTCATCATATTCTGATGTTAATAGCATTTTGTTTTTGTTAAATATGTGAATGATGTGATAACTTTGATGCAGTATTGGTACATCACATTTGTAGATGTTTTGTTTGATCTCGTTATAAAAATTGAAAAAATAAATGAATATCTTACAACAGAAAATAAATGAATGTCTGAAACTCTTACTCATTAATTGGCTCATTGTCATCAAGTGGACCCTCAGACTGGATGTACATGTACATGCTGACTTCTAACACACGGATATTCAGACAGTTGTCAATGAAGGTCTGGTGTTGAGTAATGCACTCAATTTGACTACTTGCTCTGATCTCATCTATGAGGGGAATTTCTGCACAACAGATGCATTCTGGTACAGTGGTCATTGTCTCGCAGAGTCCACATTCACACCTTCAAAATTGTCATACAAATTAGTATTTACTGAAATCAAATTTGCATTGCACAAGTGACAAGTCAATAAACTTATCTATACGTTATATTTACAAATGAACATGTACATGTAGGCCTATGTGTATATAAGCAAAGCCGCCTATATTACCGGTATGCCATGTACATGTAATGACAACGGAGATACATCTTGAAATATTTTTGAATAGTTTTTGCTTTTATTTAAAAACATATAAATTCTAAGCTGATATAAATGCCGAAATTCCTCGAAAACCCACAACTAAATATCTTTGGTTTTTTACGCCAATAAATAACATTATACCCCAATTTGTAACCACATAATTGAGTATTGAATATATTCTGCACAAATAAACTCAATAAATAACCAATAAAATGACTCTATCTATCTTTTTTAAGTATAGCAACTGACCATATAGTGTTTAAAAGTCGACTTTCATCATCGCCATTGGAAGTACTTGTTTCGCTGTTCTCTTCCGAATTTTCCGTAGGTTCGGCTCTCGCTGGCGGTTCGAACATATACGGCTGAATTTCTACCCTCAAAGGAATGTCATCAATGTCATGAAACTCGTTTTCCATGTTTAATCAAAGAAATAAATCACGTAAAGTTTACGAAGTCACATCTATCACTAGTATCAGCAGTCAGAGCTATTGCTTCTATGACGTCACGGCACCACGTGACACCCTATCTAATTAACTGGAGATTTCGATCGTCGGAGCTTTGAAATGAATCGTCTAGTTAATTAATTTGGGCCCTAATTTCGCATTTTTAGGGCCAATCATTAATGTTTACATAATAAGGAACATATATTGGTTTTTTTCTGAAAAGATTAAAAATCTTGATAATAGCCCTTTAAAATTACCGTCAATAATGAAGTTTTTTTTGGAAAAATTAATAATTTTAATTGCTTGATGTCAGTCGTACATATCTACGTTTTATATACCTAAATACCGGTTGTCATAATAACGGCTAATTTAGCGTAGCGGTAACGCGTTGGGCTTCATGCTAAATTCAATGATTTTAGCGTCGTGAGTTCGAATCCCGCTGTCGGCGCTTGACAGATTTTCGTTGAAAATATTCGCCGTGCTCTATTTCGGCATAGTATGCTTACGCTATATAAATCCTTTGATACTATGCGAAAATAGATGAGTATTGGATATATAGTGACAAACTGACAGAAGGCATAATAATTTCCGATATCATGATCCTTGAACGTGTATTTAGATCAGTAATCAAAGCAAATATTCGTTACTTTAAAAAAAAAACCCAAACACCAACAACTTTAATATGTTGAGTCGAAAAACAACAACTTTAATATGTTGAGTCGAACGAACGAAAAATGTTATTTCTGAATATCAAAAGTTCACCAGCCATTAAAGATTAGGCCGATTTTTTTTATTAACAAATTAAATGTAAACTTTAAAAATAACTGTCTCACCGTAACCGTTAGCAAAGACAAAAACTCCGACACACACAAACACTGCATACATCTTTGTGACGAGCCCGGACATCAGAAAATAAAACAGGAAACACACCTGACTCTTGAATTCTGTTGATAGTTTCACGTAGACATTCGTTAAACAGAGTGCCGTAGAAGAGGGTCTTTACCCTCCAAATTATCAAAGTTTACTTATTTCAAATTTGCGTTCAGAAAAAGTAGACTTCGGGATGTTATAATATTATAACTCATTTCCTCGTTTAAATATAAATGTTAATGGTAAGTACGTAATTATTGTCGCTTAATTAAATGAAATAAAACAAGGAAAGGAAGTGCTCTTGAAAATTTACAAAAATTGAACGGAGATATCGCCATTAGCATTTTCCTGGTTATCGACACGCCGGTATTATCAAGATAGCCATCACAGATATTACACTTGGAATTCAATGTTAATTATAGCTATGTTCTATTAAACGTTTTTCTGTTAGTGTGATTAGTTTATAAACGAAAAAAAAGAGACAAGGTGGACAGTTTTAAGGTCTGTTGTTAAAGCTCAACACCGCTCTTACATAGGCACTGTCCGCCATATTTCTTTTTCATCAGTGCTACCTCTACAACCCCTATATAACGCGAACACCTCTAAACAGTGCAAAGTACTTTGCTGTAGAAATTTCACCTGTGTGGAAGTACATCTTGCCTCGCCGTGTTACTCGTTTGCGATGAACTTATCTAATTCTACGCACTATTTTCGAGCCAAGAGAGTATTAACATCAACTAGATTGGTCAATGCATTAATTACAAATATAATATGCACATAGAATAAGAAATAAATGCATGAAATGCAAACACCACGAAAGTAATACTACACATCATATGCATATCCAGATCATCTAAAGGTTCAATAAAAACCGGACAGCTTTGATAATAAGATAAATGCATCGTGATTTTTCTCGTTTCGTCGCTTTTTTGCGGACAAAATTATTATCGCTTTATTACTTGAAATGAAAACAAAGAAAGCGTGTGCTCTTTAAACTTTGCAATGATACATGTATTATGTAAATGTCACATCTAGCATATACCTATTTAATTTTAGCCGGGCTCTGCTGAAAGCAGAGTCCTGGCTATAGGCAGGCAAATCGTCAATGTTACTATAAATAGCACAAATAAACAAAAAATCAAACAGCGTCAAGGTAAAGCTTCCGCTATACCAAATAGTTACACGAAGAGCCACGTTTTGTCAAAAGTGTTGGCATTTTGTTTTTTTTTTAATTTCATTTTTAGTTTTCTTATTAGGCCTAAAAAAAATTATTCACGTTTCCTGTCGCCCGACCGACCCTATCTTTTACCCCCCGACCCTAAAAGTATTTTTTGTGATCATGATGGTGATCGGTAACTTCGCCAGAATTTCCTCAAAAAGAGAAGTGAAAGTGCCCGGTCTTCTAAATTCACAATCGTGTAAACTGACCTCACTGGCAAAATAATGATAGTAAACTAATATACAGACATTTTTACTGCATAAATTAACCTTGCGGTTATAGTATAACTTGCAACTATCTTATTTTCAGGGTTTATAAATACGGGTGATGCAACAACATACTGTGCATTGGAAATTACAAAAACGATGTTTATTACTTTGAATCCTGATATAACAGTTAGTTAATAACCTGTTATTAGTTAATAACTGCAATAAATGTTAAAATTATCATAAAACTGCTGTCTATATTATCTTGAAAATTAAACAGATCCTCTACATAATAACGTACGATAGTAAGTGGGTCAAAGGGTTGGACTAATACCCCAAATACACGAAAGTACAGACACTGATTTGATATTGACAATAAGCTTAAACAGCTAAAACAGAAATATTTATCCAGAAAAGGATAAATACATTCATACACATGTAGATTAAATTTTGCAAATAATATTAGTTTTTATTTTTAATTTTAAAAAAATCGATTTTTTTTCCATGCAGGTTGTTTTCTATACATTACATGCATAATAATACATAGACCTTTGGAAATTTTGAATCATCATTAACATACTGTACACTGTGAACATACTTTTTTCTTATTATAACACACATTCTTGAAGTTTTTAAAAATAAAATATTTTTTAAAAATAAAAATTTTGTTCTACCTACCTACCCTAATTTTTTTGGTCAGGTGACAGGAAACATGAATATTTTTTTTTTGGCCTTAATAACGTGTTTTTAAAACATTACTATGCATTTTGGATACATACAATGCGCATGAATTTCCATGAACTACTTTGCTGCGCGATGAAGAAACGGGGATTGAATATATAATGCTTGAAGCGATCGGCGACAGTATCAACACCTTTAAGAATGTGATCAAATGATGTGTATAATGTAGCTGTTCTTTTTCATAGTTTCTTAAGTAGTTTAGTAGTAGCTTTAGATTTTGTTTTCTTTGTTTTGTACTCATTAAGGTCTTCCGTTTCCAACGGAAGACCTTTCTATTATTGTGCGGGAAAAAAATTAAGATTATTCTTATTTTTCTTTTTTTTTTTTTGTTTCCTAGACGCGAACTTTGAGGCTTCATATCTTGCTCATTTCTAAACGGTTTTTGCTCAAATTTTCAGGGCTAATGTACTTTACAAAACACTATCTTAAGCAATTCATAAAATGTAGAATTTCCTTGCCGTTAAAGAGTTATTCCCCTTTTAAATGTTTTTAGGGCCTTTTGTTTCCAGACAAAGGCTCCGAGACTATGATAGCAGGGAATGGGAATCCAACGAATTTGAATAACAGAGACATTGTAGTTGTGCACATCTGTTTATGTTTTTAGATTACGTTTTTTATTTAGGAAAAGGTAGGGGGTCAAAAAACAGGATTCAAAAAAGTGCAAAAATTTAGACATGTTTTCCTTTATATCTTTTGAACGAAAAAAATTTTGTAAAGACATGTAGAATAAAAGTTGTGCAAAATAACAAGGGCTTTCATTTGACACCAATAAAAAGGGGCTGGTCCCTTAAATTAAGGGCCAATGGCCCCTAAAAAAATTTGCTTAATAACTCAAAAACGGTTAGGATTTTGATATGGCTGTCGCTGGAAAAGTTGTTTGTTGGGATCTCATGAAGGTCGTTTCAATGTTATTTTGTAAGTGGTTTGTGTAGTATGAGTGTAAAAAGCTTTACATGTTAGCATGTACCTGTTTTTATTTGACAAGTTAACGAAAGACTTTGTGCGTACAACTGGCATGAAGTTACCGCAGAAAGTATGCTGGTTTATACAGGAGGCATTAATTCATAAGAATTTTTTTTTAGAATACTTGCTTTTTTTTAGGAGTTTAAGTCGTTGTTAAGTTCTTATAGTGCACAATCCTTAAAAACGGGAATTGGAAAACAAAACATTCTTTTTCTTTTCTAGTAAAACACAAAATATGGAATGAAAAAATATATGCATTACCTTTTTAATATAAACATCATGCATTCAAAATCTACCTTGAATCAGAGCTGTGTCACCCCTGCGAATGTGTTCGGAATGTTTTCTTTATCGTTGCTTAGTAAGTAATAAATCCAGAGGTGCTCGAATGAAAGTTCACGAGACTTCACCAATATTTGTTCAGTTCCTGTGAAATTTCGAGCGGAAGTATAAGTGTTCGGATAATATTCTCAAAATACGTAAGTACTGGTCGTTTTTCATATCATATCCTACTTTGATTTATGTTAAAATGGGAAAAGCTTTACAGATGCATGTCTTATTTTACCATCTAGCAGTTATTTATATTAAACGATAATATTCAGAACAGAGTTTTCGTTCGTGTTCAAACACGTGTAGAGTGGTTGAAAATATAAACATTGGGTTGCTTAATAAAATCAAAGCCATGTTTGAAGCTTGTGGTGTGCAATACCATGTTTTAAAAAAAAATAATGGGTGTCTGTTTTGCTTTAAAACTTAGTATATCGAGCCATTTTCACGGAACATTCTGCATAAAATGGTATAGTCTGTTTCGCTATTGATGTTATTACTAGGTCAGGCGCGGATCGAAAATTAATCCTCAGGAGGGATCTCTTTTAAGCATGTTAGTTGTTGCAACAGCAGACAAAAACTAATTTTTGTATAGTCACATTTATTTCTAAAACACATTTTATTCACGAATTAATGAAGATAAAGTTTAAAATCAATAAACCTCTAGATTTTATATTTGACTACTAGAACCTAGATACTGTGAAATAGACTTTATACACGAGTTACGATTTTTACTGCGAAACTGAAAGGGTCAAATAAAACCACGTGGTCTAAAATTTGAATAACAATAACATTCGCAGGGGTGTGTGTGTGTACCATTACGTAAGCTCTCCTTCGCCCGCGGCCGAGAAAGTCGGTCACCGTGGTCGCGGCTGGACTACCTAGCGGTCAGTGGTTATCTAATACACGAGAGTTGCGTCTCTCATATATGAATTTATTTAGCCGCGAACTCAAGAATTGTTTTAGTTTTGATTGCACAAAATCTTTTGTGGATTAAACGATTGGATGTCAAGTAAGAAATACATGTAGTTCATTTAAGTAATAAAAGCAATGTCATTCTCTAAAGCAATAATAGACATAGATCAATTGTGGGTTTTTTGTTTAAAATAAAGAACTTCTATTTGATAGAGTAAGGTCATTATACTGCAAACTTTTCAAATCTTCCTTGGTTCTGAGCTGTGCGTTTCTGTGCGTTGTACCTTTACGTAATCTATCCTTCGCCCACGGCCGAGGAGATCAGCCACGGCTGCATTACCTAGCGGTAAGCGGTTATTTAATACACAAGATTCGCACACCGCGACTTACACTTGCATGCATATGAACGTGTTTGAGTTAATATAGCCGTATATACAAGAACTGTTTTAATTTTATGTTATAAAGGTTTGTCCTACTTGTATATATTTAATTAAATATTTGAGTGTAAATGAATATTAATGAACGATATTACTCCATATCGGAAAAATCGTTAGACATAAACTAATGGTTGGTTGGTTTATGTAAACTACTTTAAAAACTGTACAATTAATGTTTTAAATCAACACCCCCCCCACCCCCCTCAAATATTAAACCTTTAAATAATGATCATCCCTCGCACATGGTTGAGGAGATCCGGCGCGAGTGGTTAAGTGATCCGCGGTCGGTTCGTGTTCTTCTACATGTACCTTATGACGCGTTTATGTTTCATATTTTGCACGGACACAACTTTATTTTATTATGTTTTCAACTATTATATTGGTTTAAGATAAAGTTATTTTACTTTTACAGTTGATTGAGCATTGATTTATACGATAGCGTACAAGGTAGTTTAAAAATCAAATCAAATTATAATCAAAGTTCCATGTTACATGTTTGCGGTAGGTGCTAGCACGATAAAGGAATGCCCTGAATTGAGGCATTCGATGATTATTTTAGAAAATATTCACATGAGTTTAAACAACTTTAGATTAGATTCTACCGGTCACATATTAATCACTTCTGTAGTTTCATTGTGGAAGCGAACTCATTGCTGCCCCCCCCCCCCCCCCACTCCTCCCGCCCCGCTGACAGGTGCTCGCGCTGGATTTTTTTTTAATTGGAGAAAAGATATCAAGATCTGTCGAAAAACATTTTTGGTGGTTTCTTCTTATGTGTAACATTTTGTTTCACTTTCCCACCCCTTTGTTTATTCGGCCAGTCTGTGTTAATTCAATTGCCGCATGCGATCGAGAATCTTGTGCCGTTTCAGCGCACACAGCTCAGAACATTTATAGCCCCAGGTCATCAATTGTTATGTAATTGAGTAACAGTTGGAAGGGTGATTTTACTACATAAAATAATAAAATCATAATATAATCTATTTTAATTGAGTACCATGCGTATAGATTCCCATAATAATTAATTTTTTTATTTCCTTTCAATGTTTACATTTAATTTTGTTCAAATAATTAATAAATTTTCTATCATTTAAATTGTGTGCTTTATCAAATTCTGATTCCGATTACCTTGAATTCATTAATTTTCCATTGGCTTTTGACAAAAGAGAGACGCCTGACCATCCAATGAAAACAAATACACAGAGTTTGATTGACAGGTTCAGCCAGGTGCAGGTCTCGCCCGATGTCCGAGGTTATGTGTGCTGCTTGTACACAGCCGAATGGTCTCGGTAAGAGTTATCGATGTAAATAGATAATAAAAATACATGCTTATCAAAACATGATTGTGCAAGTTAAAGTTGATTTAGGTTTGTTCCAATAGAAATCATGTTTCGCTAACTGTATTTAATGTTTTTTATGTATAGCGAATTTTAATATTGTTTCAGTACTGAAACATCGCATGAAAACGTTAAATATACATGTACTCTGTAACTAGTCGTCTTTTAATACATATACCTTTCTTTTGTTTGTTAAAAATTCGTTCAATTTTGTTAAAGTAATGTAAAACACGCGCGCCATTTTGAAACAATTAACTTGTCAGAGAGTTCCGAATGAAATCTGATGAACGTTTCAAACGGTTCTCGCACGCTTTGCTCGAAACGATTTACACGCTTTGCCCGAAACGCTAAACGGTTTACATGAAACTCTAAAAGGTTTACACGAAACGTTTCTCGCACGTTGGCCGCACGCTTTTTTGGTGTAGTAGTACGTTTTAGGGTCTGTAAATTTTGTCAGCACGCAATTCTAAACTTGCACATAGTCTTTTAAAATTTAGAAATATTTTAATATAGAAGTTATCTTTGAGAAAAGTTTACGTGTTTTGTAGGCGAGTTCAGTTTAAAAAAGAAATACAATTCCTGACATGAATCATGAGTACATACTGTTTAATGTTTATAACAATGCTTGCTACCCTTTGAAAATTTAACTCGCCATTAAACATGATCTCATTTTTTAAACAATGTTTGAAACGATTACATAAACTCTGCTCGACAAATAGTTTTCCTAAAATATTTTCTTCCTTTCTTTTTTCAAAACACGTTTTATATACAGACTTTCAATTACAACACATTTTTATAACAAAAGCAGAACTGAAAGTATAGTCATTATAATCGTAACATATATTTTCAACTCGCAGCAACAACGGAAGTCCTACTAGGGGCTTTGCCACGAGCTCTGCTCTAGTGTAATTTATTTTTTGGTCCTGAAGAAGGGACGGGTTGTCCCGAAAATTTGACAATTTCTATTGTTCGTGTCGTTAGCCATTTTTAGTGCTTTATATATTCAGTTTACTGGCTTAGTATCTATATATTAGATCCGACACCTTAAAGATGCCTAGTGTTGTTGATTCTATTCAGTGCTTTATATATATATATATATATATATATATATATATATATATATATATATATATATTCGCCTCGCCATCTATGAGATTGATCAACCGAATATATTTCCGTAGATAGTCAGTAACTAACCTAATAAGTGTTTTGTTTTCCCGAGGACTATCAAGCGACATATTTATTCACAAATAGCGATGATCTACGCAAAGCCATGTACAAGATACCTAACATTTCGTCCAATTTAACTAATTTCAACTCTTTAAAATTGTCAATCTCACCTTTCAAATTCTCTTTAAAAATCTTTGCTTCACCCATGTTTACTTACAATGTTTTGTTGCTATTCAATTTTAAATGTTTTCTCCCTTTCCTCAGCAGAAATTTGAGCAAATTTCGACGCTGCCATTTTGAAACAAAACAATGTGACGTCAATATTCTAAGGGCACCTTCTCTAATTTTAAAGAATTTCAAAGGGCAACTACTTCAAATACTTTAAGAAGTTTATGTATTATTAAATACTATGAAATGTCGAAATGTGTAAGCGAAGCGTCGGCCAATGACGGCCATATTGCCTAATATTATTTCTCACCGAACAAATATAGAGATATATGAGGCAATCACGTGCTATGTTTAAACCAATGAAAGCGTGACCTTTCAGTCCAAGGAAAAACAAATATATATATTGATTGTATTAATGACTGAAATCAGCAAATGGCACAATATAGTTCAATCCATTCTGAGTGTGAGGGCTTTGTAAATGAATTTTCTTAAATTACACAATTCTTTAATATTGTTAACACTTAGTAACTGTATTAATTTGTACACGGATGGTTTACACCAGTAATACTTTTTTATAAGCTTTGATCGTAATGCTAAATACATTGGACATACAAGTATAAAATGATATTCGTCTTCAATGTCTCTTATACAAGTTTTAAAAAAATCTTTTGTATCTTGGTATATTACTATGTCGTCCTGTTTCAATAAGCAGATTATGTGAGGACAACCTCATTTTGGAAAGTACATGTAAGTAGCTGTTACAAAACATGTAAGTAGCTGTTACAACACAAATGTCAAAAAAATTCATCTGACCCCCTCCCAATGGATGAGTTCATTCGTTGCGTGAACGGTAATAGCAGGATTTCGCGCCATAATGTCTCAATCATAGTTTTTTCACACCGATGAGTTGACGAGTCCGTTGGGATTATGCGAATACCCCAGAGCACACCATGTTTTTACATCACAGGCACTAGCATCGGGGGTTGGAATAAAGGGGACTCCTTCCCCCTCCCCACTTTTTTGGCAGCTGGCACTTTTCTTAACTTTATATGATAAATGGAAATA
The DNA here is from genome assembly GCF_963853765.1 of Magallana gigas. Lineage (NCBI taxonomy): Eukaryota > Metazoa > Mollusca > Bivalvia > Ostreida > Ostreidae > Magallana > Magallana gigas. The sequence goes on along the minus strand of NC_088853.1, from coordinate 68,917,241 downwards.
TCATGGATTTGCCCCCCCCCCCCCCACCTCCACTTTTGTAGGAGCATGCAATAAATGAAACTGCAAATAAGGAATTTTTACTGAATTGAAGTTACAGTTAGTGGTTTTTTTTTCATGAATTTGAGAATTCACCCTTTTTTAATTGCTTGTCAAGATGAAGCTGCCCACACACATTCAGAAACAATACGTGTGTGTAGGTATACCCTTTCATATTTCATACTTACTCTCCAGCTTTCAAGCTTACATGCACTTATATAATATGTGTACATTACTAAAAAAAAAATGAATTAATAAAAAAGTGATATAAATGTACATGTTCTAAATCGAAGAAAAGACGGACATTTCGTCTTAAATTTGCATGTTCCGTTTATAAATTTATGATCAGAAGCGAAAATTAAAATTAATCTCTAATAAGATAGCCTAATTTATACATGCATGCCTCCATTGAATAATTTTGTTAAGTCAGGCAAGCTTTTTGGAAAGCTATTACTTGTGTAAGGAAGGTTTGCAAAATATCTAGCTTCAAGAAACCCAAGTCTCCAGCAATGGGAAAGTGCGTCTATGCTTGACAGAAAAGAAACACTAAGAAACAAAAAATAACCAGACTAATTACGACAAACTGCTATAATCAAAGTACTGAAGTACTGATGGGAGTTGATTTTATCAATATTTATTAGGGCCCCGCAAGAATTTGCGGGTGCCCTATAGTAATCACTCTGTCCGTCCGTCCTTCTGTCCGTCCGTCTGTCACTCTTCCGTCCACAAATTTTCTGTTTTTTTTCTAATAACTTTTTTTATGGTTGCCCAATCAAGTTCAAATTTGGTATGGCAGTTCAGTAGGCAGAAATACATATTTTGATGCTAAGTTTGGTTCTCTATGTCTTCTGGTTTGGAGCTGGGGTGGTGGGGTAGATTCCTTAACTATGCATAAGAATGAATGGGCAAAGAGAGATAACTGCTGAGAATGTTACCATTGTATACTAGGAAGGCTGTGCAATATTTGTCCTTTGGGATTAATTAACCTTCCACAGGAAGAAAATCCTAAGCTTTATCTTTATCTGTCACATTGAGATTAATTACTGCACTGCCTGTGTCTGCAAATGAACTTTGTTTTGAAGTTAAGGTCAATTTTGAATGATGTGTAGTATTGTGTACATTCTTTGAAATATGGATTTAAAATATAATATTCATACATGTACTTTATTTTGGTTAAAATACCGTACTCAATGATTTATGATAGTTTTATTGAATTCTAAAATCAAGATATATATTAAGATATCATTTTTCACTATTTTATTTTTTAATTATAATTTATTTTATTTTTTTCTGACTAGCTTTATGCTGTTAATTTTATCAGGTAATCAGATAATAACCCCATTCTGTCATTTCTGAAAAAACAAATCTTATTGTAAATTTAGAAAAAAAGGATGAGAGAGCAGAACAATTAACCCCCTGGGATAAATTATCTTGCCTGCTGCAGAAAATTTAGAGGATTATCTCTATCTGTCATATGAAGATTAATGAACACCTTTGTCTGCAACTGATGTTTGTTTTGAAGTTGAGGTCAACCCTGGGTGATACAATGTATTTGCATTCACTGAAGGCTTGCGTTTTATAAAACACCTGCTTAAATCTTTTTTAAATACACATTTAATTTAGTTTTTTTAGCTCACCTGACCTGAAAGCTCAAGTGAGCTATTCTGATCACATTTTGTCTGTCGTCCGTCTGTCTGTCTGTCCGTCTGTCCGTAAACTTTTCACATTTTCATCATCTTCTCAAGAACTACTGGGCCAATTTCAACCAAACTTGGCACAAATCATCCTTAGGCTAAGGGGATTCAATGTTGTGAAAATTAAGGGCCACACTCGTTTTCAGGGGAAGATAATTAGAAATTAATGAAAAATTTCGAGAAATTTTAAAAATCTTCTTCTCAAGAACCAGAAAGCCAGGAAAGCTGAAACTCGTGTGGAAGCATCCTCAGGAAGTGTAGATTTAAAGTTGTGAAATTCATGACCCCCGGGGGTAGGGTGGGGCCACAATGGGGGGTCAAAGTTTTACATAGGAATATATCGAGTAAATCTTTAAAAATCTTCTTCTCAGAAACTAATCAGCCAGGAAAGCTGAAACTTGTGTGAAAGCATCCTCAGTTAGTGTAGATTCAAAGTTGTGAAATTCATGATCCCTGGGGGTAGGGTGGGGCCACAATGGGGTGTCGAAGTTTTACATAGGAATATATAGAGTAAATCTTTAAAAATCTTCTTCTCAGAAACTAATCAGCCAGGAAAGCTGAAACTCGTGTGAATGCATCCTCAGGCAGTGTAGATTCAAAGGTGTGAAATTCATGATCCCTGGGGGTATGGTGGGGCACAATGGGGGGTCGAAGTTTTACAAAGGAATATATAGAGTAAATCTTTAAAACTCTTCTTCTCAGAAACTAATCAGCCAGGAAAGCTGAAACTTGTGTGGAAGTATCCTCAGGTAGTGTAGATTCAAAGTTGTGAAATTCATGATCCCTGGATGTAGGGTGGGGCCACAATGGGGGGTCGAAGTTTTACATAGGAATATATCGAGTAAATCTTTAAAAATCTTCTTCTCAGAAACTAATCAGCCAGGAAAGCTGAAACTTGTGTGGAAGTATCCTCAGGTAGTGTAGATTCAAAGTTGTGAAATTCATGACCCTCAGGGGTAGGGTGGGGCCACCAGGGGGGGGTGTCGAAGTTTTACATAGGAATTTATATATAGAGTGAATCTTTAAAATTCTTCTTCTCAGAAACTAATCAGCCAGGAAAGCTGAAACTTGTGTGGAAGCATCTTCAGGCAGTGTAGATTCAAAGTTGTGAAAATCATGATCCCTGGGGGTAGGGTGAGGCCACATTGGGGGGGGGGGGTGTTAAAGTTTTACATAGAAATATATAGAGTAAATCTTTGAAAATCTTCTCCTCAGAAACTAATCAGCCAGGAAAGCTGAAACTTGTGTGGAAGCATCCTCAGGTAGTGTAGATTCAAAGTTGTGAAAATCATGACCCCCAGGGGTAGGTTGGGGCCACAATGGGGGGGGGGGTCGAAGTTTTACATAGGAATTTATAGAGTATAACTTTGAAAATCTTCTTCTCAGAAACTAATCAGCCAGGAAAGCTGAAACTCGTGTGAATGCATCCTCAGGCAGTGTAGATTCAAAGTTGTGAAATTCATGATCCCTGGGGGTAGGGTGGGACACAATTGGGGGTCGAAGTTTTACATAGGAATTTATATATAGAGTGAATCTTTAAAATCTTCTTCTCAGAAACTAATCAGCCAGGAAAGCTGAAACTTGTGTTGAAGTATCATCAGGTAGTGTAGATTCAAAGTTGTGAAAACATGATCCCTGGGGGTAGGGTGAGGCCACATTGGGGGGGGGGGGTGTTAAAGTTTTACAAAGGAATATATAGAGTAAATCTTTTAAAATCTTCTTCTCAGAAACTAATCAGCCAGATGATTCTTTATAATTGTTAAGAATTTGGCTCCAGGACAATTCTTCGGCCTCACAAGAAGGTTCAGAGTTTGATGTAGCTTAATATCCCATATATAAACAATTGTAAAGGATCTTTTTGAGGACTGCAATACTCAACATGTGATATGACTATAAAATCATCCTGTTAGAAAAGGGACTAATGATTATAAACATAAGAATATCCAGGGGGGAAATGAATTTTATTTTTACAGGATCTACATGTATTATTGTTCATTGTCTAGATTGTTTGTATTATGACTTCATTAAGCTGATTTTATCATACCCATTGTTCCTCAGGTGAGCGATGTGGCCCATGGGCCTCTTGTTTTATAAGACATGAGGTTATCTCTGTTTTATGCAGATACAAGGTTACTATTTAGAGTTTTTGAACATTCAGGAATTATCTTGAAATTTTAAAAATACAGTTGTTACTTATAATTTTCATATATTTTCTTTTTTAATGTAATCAGATTTAACTCTCATTCCATGAGCTGCACCCTTATATTTTTACCCCTCAGTTTAACACTTTAATTGTTGGATGAAAACCATATCAAACTACAAATCATGAGATCCTATATATTGCAGTTCTTTACATCTTATGCCGGGCATTTATTTTTCATCATTGTTAATATAAAGAGGATGGAATTCAAAGTTTTTTTCACTTCTGTATATTAATTGTCATAGTGGGGCCCTTCCTGACTGGTCAGTTTTCTAGTTCATTTTAGAATCAACGATAATGTGATTTTGCTTGGCAAGTGGTTTCTTATATGTATTTGATTTACGCACATTTAATATAATATGAATACTCGGACTCTTCCGAAAAGAATTTCGAGAAAACCCCATATTAATCATGCCACGTAATATTGAAAGATACTATTAATTCCATCAACATACGTATCAGTTATCGAAATATTTCTGAAAAATTGTATCGATCCAAGCAATATTGAATTCTAGCTTCGTTCAACCAGACGCTCGGCCGCCTCCGTTAATCTCTGACAAGCAAGAGAAATTCTCTGTTTGTCGAAGATTTACGGAAACCACCGATCGTCTGGTTGAACGATACTATAGTAAACTCTAGCGTAGGAATACATACCACTACAGAAATGTCTAAATTGTTTCCTACCATTTAAAATCTGACTACTGTAAACGTATTATATTTGGCGTGTATGATATTTGGCGGAAAGTAGTTTTTGAACACATTGGCGTGGATTTGATTTAGCGTATTCCGGAATGTTCCTATTCATTTACCTGTGTGCGTCACATTTAGCGATGTACTTGATTTAGCGGAAGCTGCACTCCGCCAAAAACGCTAATTAAAATACACAGCCACAAGTAATACGTTAACAGTATTTTCAAGGTATGAATAAATAAGTTTTCTTGAAAAACAATGCTTCAGAATTCATTACAGCGAATTTATCGATTACTTAGGATCGAAACCTGTATGTAGATGTCCTCTTCAAATTTCATGAACATTTCATGAACTAGATAAAGGGCGAAGTCCTCGACGGGCTCGTGAGCTCTTTCTATAGACAACACGTGTATATATGTTTAAAAATAGAAATTACACTATATACCTATGAAGTTGAAAGATTTTTCCAAGATGGAGGAAAAAAGAATAACTTCACACGCAGTGACATAACCGGTATCCATTGTGAATTTGGATCTCGTACCAACTAACCTAGTCTGTTCTTGAAAAAATTAATTCCTGATTAAGAAAACAAATTTTCATTTCCTACAACTTTCAACAGTTGCATTAGATCCGATTTAATGAATTTTAGGATATCTGATTAGATTATTTCAATTAGAAGTTTCGTTTTTTAGGTTTCATACCGAATCGTAGCCTAACATACTCATACCCAGGTCATTCCGTACCCAGAATTCGAATTTAATTATCAAAATCCAAAAAAAATTAGTTACCACCAATAATTAATTCAAAAAAAAAGATAATCAAAACTTAATTTTGTGGACATCATAAGCTTTGACAATGTAAAGTATATTCCCCCCACCCCATCTCCAAAAGAAAAAGATGTGTTTACCATTCGTATACGATTAAAAATACAATAAATGTTCAAATTACCCCCAATCTGCCATGACAATAAAAGTAAATAGGGGGATTATTTGGAGCAATATGCATTATAAATACTTAAAAATTATGCATAATATTCGGAAGTACTGATCTGCATTCACAATCATAGATATGCATTGCACACTAAACGTAAGACATTTGTCAGACAAATTCAGATTAAATTATATACCCCGGTATGTACAATATAATTTGCACATAAAGATGTAAATAAGCCAGGGTATCTCAATTCTCTAGTTTTAATGCACAAATCAATCATTGAATGTTTAATAATTCAGTGTTTGAATGACAATTTTTTGTGAACTTAGGGACCAAAAATAATCTCATTATCTGTCCATACAAGTGAAATAGTATCCAGAGATCTGCGATGTCGATACTACATCTAGCTGCAGCCAGGTATTCACCAATATATGTATAAATTACTTTAGACTCGACAGTAAGACATTAAAATAATATACATGTATATTGATAGAATCAAAATAATAACAACAACAATAATGCAGCTAAAATTTGTCCAAGAAATTTTTGCTTCGTTATTAGTTATTCATAAATACCCCTACAATCGCCAGCCGAGGGTGTGTGATCTGCAGGAGTGGCACGGATCAGAAACCTTTGGCTTACGAAGATGACATATTTCAAGGTTTAAACAATATTGATTTACATACCAGAAAGAAAATTTGTTTACAGGTTTTTTGTATTTGAATTCCTCTCTCTCTCTCTGACTTGTTCGGATAAAAATAAAAACGCCTGTTAAGGTCAGACGACACGTTCCTCGGGCATCTTTTTTGTATCTTCTAATAATAAAGAGCTAAAATAAAAATTATTATTTTTATAATGATTTTTAAAAATGATTAAAATTTACTTGTATATGGTTATATGCTTAGATGGCCGAGTGGAAAGAGCTGTGGCCGATTTCTGCCAGGAGCGTTGGTTCTAGAGGTTGTGAGTTCAAAGCCCGGCCCAATATACTAGTAGTGAATTTCGCTCTGCTGTACTTTTTTATATCAGCAATTCAAGTGTATTTTCAAGAAAATTATATAGAAAATTGCATTCTCTAGTATTTTGCAGAAATGCCTTGTAAGGTATCCTAGTTTTTTTTTTTGCACGAAAGCTTGTCGGAGTAGTAGTAAACCATTAACAAATTACTGGAAAATGTTATATATAAAATATATAAAACAGTTTCTCCGTAAAGCATATTAATTAAATGATAGTAGCATGTACATCACCATTACTCGATAACAGAAAATGCAGAACTTATTGGATCTCAAATGTTCTCAAAAACTATAAAATATATTTTATGGTTTTTTTACAGATATGTGTCTGGTCCAATCAAACAACATCATCCAGCTCACGTGTCAACTAGATTTCTACCTATAAATCAGACGGAAGCAATTGACAGTCGTTCAGAAAAGAAGCGCACGACTGAACAAGTATTCCTTTTAAAGAATTGATCGGCAATAAAGATATATCGATAGCTAGAAGCAATCAACATGATCAGTTTGATGTAAAAAATTTAAAAAGTACTGTATTTTTACAAAATATAAAATATTTTGAATCTGTACACCATATAATTATAAATTAATAATAATTATAAACTGTCAACAAATTTAATTTTGAAATAAAGTTGGGGAAAGCCGTTCGAAAACTCCTTGTCTAGTCTTCTATTTTTAACACAAGTATTAAAATAATTTAATGCGACTGAAAACATTGAATGCCATCATTACTTGCTATTGAGGTCGCATTATAACGAAACCTTGTTTATAAATCAAGCCGTCTTCCTATCTACTATAATGCAACATCAATAGATCGAGGACAGTTCATGGAGCATCTTCTTATGATTGAGGTCAGTTCATCGAGGTCAACTGCATTGCTGAATGAATCTTTCCATCGAAATTCTTACGCGTGAGACAAAATATGCATTTTTGAAATAACAGGTCGAACTGTATTTTATGTATGTTTGTATCTCTTAAAGTAAATGAATTGAAATAAAACTGAGTAAAATGTTATATAAATACTAAAACAACCTTCAAGTTTTTATAAAAACTACTTATGCAAGTGGAATGTGTGCGCACGTGGAAGCATTTGCCGGATGCCTCATATGGACACAACAGTGATTGGCCGAAGCCGATCGCAAAAAGAAAAACAAATCAATTAATATCTCAAAGATGTTTTATACTCTTGTACGGAAGCCCGTTGGTGCCACGTAGGAAAAATATTTTATCTGGCGGCCGCCAGATAATTATTTGGCGGCCGCCACTTATTATCTGGCGGCCGCCACATAATTATTTGGCGGCCGCCACTTATCTGGCGGCCGCCACATAATTTTCTGGCGGCCGCCATATAAATTTCTGGCGGCCGCCACATAATTATCTGGCGGCCGCCACATAATTATTTGGCGGCCGCCACATAATTATTTGGCGGCCGCCAGATAAATCCTGACTTCCTGATGCGCGCGCATGTTTTAATGGGAGCTTTTTAGGGAGTTGAGGAAACACTCTAATTTATTAGTTTTATTAATTATTTCTGAAACTTGACATTAAATATCAATTGCAGAGCTTAGGATTTTGAAAAACTGGTTGAGTTGAATGTATAGAAGACTTTGTTGTTAGAATCTAGAATGAATTTTATATTACTTTGTGCCTTGTATTATACATGTATGTTGTAAAAAATGGTATTCTAGAGTTGATTCTGAACTTTTAAAACTGAACTTGACACCAGTTCAGGAAATCTTAACATTAAAAAACCTTAACTTGAGAGGAATTTTATGTAAACATGTATAAGTAAAGGAACGCACTGCCTTCTATGTGTTTTAATTTTGGTTCAAGAATTTACCAACGCAGATTAAAGCCAGCTTTATTGACCACGACAGCTAGTAAATGCAATATTATCACGAGAGCAGATCCATCTATGACTTAATAAGGATAAACTAGGATAAGTGTGTACTAGCATTCGTGGCCATAAAAACGAAACTATTTAACTGACTGTGTTGTTAAACTCTTATTCCAAATCACATGAAAGGTAGTACAATACAAAGACCGTGATCGGCCACGGTCTCTCTGGGTATATCAAAGTACTGAGAGTACTGAAAGGCGGGGTCTTGGAAGTTTGAATTTGTGATTGTTCACGTTTTCCTCCATTATGTTCGAAAAATTATGAGTTTGAATTAGTTGTTTCAATCTACATGTAGTACTGGTATTGTACCAGTTATCGACTAGGACCAGTTATCGGCTAAACTGAGAGTTCGGGATTATAGTGCGCGACTATCCGAGATTTTTTTAATTAAGTCGTCTGCTCCGAATAAAGAAACGTAAGTTTGCTTGAAAACTTTCTTGAATATCCTGTGAACATTAGCTTAAACGATCATTGTTTACCTGTTGATTTACATCTTTGCACTTTCAGCAGTGGGGGAAGTGACGTAATAAGTTAAAAATAGACTATGACTTCTGTAATACGTTGTTATATATCCCTTCTTTGATTTGACATGCAATATCGATGCATACAAACAAAAGGAAATCGCTGAATTATGTAAGATTCATATCGCAGTTAAACGCTTGATTCGACAACCATGTTTGAATATTCAGTACGATTTTGTGTATTACCGCATGATACCAAAGTATTAATTTTATTTAGAGTTTTGTTTATGTGTCATAACCCTTACGACCTTTAGTCTGACCCCACAAAGGGACATAATTCAAATAACAATTTGCAGAGAACATAAAATTAATTGCATCGATAAAATCAACAAACCAGTACATGCATGCCACTCTTTTTAATTAACTTGAACCTGCATAAATGCACAGTTATCAAACTGTTTTAAAGGTAATGAAAGACAATAGATATTTTTTTTAAAATTGTAATTATATAAACAAAAATAAGAAAAATATATTAAGTCCCATATCCAATTCTCCGCCATCTGTATTGCCCCCGTAAAATAACGTTGCATTCATATATTTTAATATTTATTTGTGTATAAAAAAAAAAGAGAAACATGAACAAAAGAAAAAGACACCAGTACCAAGAGGAATGCTTCCATCGGGCTGTGAGTGATGTAAGAACAAAAAAGTTAAATACTTATCAGGCTGCTCGAGAATACCAAGTGCCTACGTCAACTGTGTTTGACCACATAAAAGAAGAAAACAAGATAGAGAGATCAACGCCAGGTCCACCACGTATGCTTACCGAGGACGAAGAAGTGTATCTATTAAATTACATTAAACATATGGGAACAAGAGGTTTCCCCGTGTCGAGAAAACTATTGAAGGTCTCTCTTTTATTCATAAAATTATGTTGCTAAAACATAAGTACACGATTTCTTAAAATTATACATTATTTTATACACCAATTTCTACTTTTGAATATTTTGAAGGGATCAGTCCAGTAAATTTTCTTCAATGTTTTTTTTTTAATTCAATTTAGTCGTTCGTGGTTGCAATAGTTAAAGAAAGTGGACGAAAAACATTGTTCAACCTAGAAAATGGTCCTTCAAAATGGTTTTTCAAAAGACATCCCGACATTTTGGAAAGAGTTCTCGAGGTGCTAGATAATTCTAGAGCTAGAATGTCCAACTTGACTGTCACGAACCAGTACTTCAATCTTTTGAATAAAACTGTTGAAGACTTGGGCCTTAAGGACAAACCTGCACAGATATTCAACTGTGATGAAAGCGGATTCAGCGGTACTTTAAAAATGCTGACTCATATTGCATGACTATTAAAATACAATTCCATGGACTAAAGAACTGAAGATAATTATACAATATATATTTAAAAGAAAAAGAAAAACTAGGGTCACACCAATTTAATTTCATATTTGTAGGACATCAGATGAAAACAAGTACTTAACATGGAAGGGGAAATTAAATAGAATTTTCAATTAATTAACATGATTTTTTAAATATTACTTTATTTTGTTTTCTTTAAATATGAGCGCGTGAGTCCGACGAATGAAATTAAATTGGTATTGCCGAGTGGATGAAATAGCGGTATTTACACATGTGATATTAAAAAATACAAAATTTCCCTCAATTACAGGTAAAGAAAAATGTCGAAAGAAGGTTTTGGTTGGTAAAGGCACAAATGCGTACCAGCAGTCAAATCTTGGACACTCGCATTGTACAGCGTATGTTTGTGTCGCAGCTGACGGCACGGTGCTTCCAACTTGCATAATCTTTGAAGGAGGTCTGCCCCACAGGAATTTTACGGACGGGATTCCTCCAAGCTGGTTGGCGAGATTTTCGAGTTGTGGTTCAATAATATTTTTCTGCCGCACTGCGGAAGTAGGAGACCAGTTCTTCTCATATTCGACAACCACGATTCCCATATCTCACTGTCCCTTCTTAAAAAGGCAATGGCTAACGACGTCCATATCATGGGTTTGCTGCCACACAAAACCCATATTCTGCAACCCCTCGACGTTTCCATTTTTGGCCATTTGAAACAAAAGGTAGCATCACTTGCGGCTTCTGTTGGATACGTTAATCAAAATGCCATAATAGGAAAGGCTATGTTCCCAATGCTTCTGAGGTACAGAATCACGAATATATGAAGCAATGTAGATATTGTTTCTAATACCGGTACAATATATAACAGACACGTAGCATCGATTTTGAAAAGAGGGGGGGGGGGGGGTGCAGACTCGCCAAAACAATATTGACAAATAATAAAAGAATGAATTTACAACATCTATAAACCATGAAAATCCTTATCCGTGGGGCGGTGGGGGGGGGGGGGGGTGATCAAAGGGAAAATCTATAAGTCGGACGGTATCTGTTATACAAGGTTTATGGAAACTCCGAAAAATCTCAAATTGTTGATTTGTCTACCGATCACAAAATAAATAAATATAACGATTTAAATTATATACCTAAATATAGTTGTTTTGATTTTCACGGTTAGTTGTAGTTTTTTAAAAATTTTCTTGGGGTCTTATTTTACATAATATACTGGTACCGTACCAGTTATCGGCTAAGACCAGTTATCGGCTAAACTGAGAGTTCGGGTTTATAGCAGGGGACAATCCAAGATTTTTTAATTCAGTCGTCTTTTTCGGATAAAGAAAAGTATGTTTGCTTGAAAACTTTCTTGAATATGTTTTATACATGAGCTTAAACGATCATTGTTTACCGCTGATTTTACATCTTTGCACTTTCAGCAGTGGGGAAAATGACGTAATAAGTTAAAAACAGAATATTACCTCTTTGTGATACGTTATTATATCCCTTCTTTGATTTGACAAATAATATCAATACATATAACATGTATAAACAAAAGGAATTCATTAATTTCCGAGAGATTCGTAGCGCAGTTGAACGCCTGATTGCATAATTATGTATTGAATAGTGTACGATTTGGTGAATTACCGTATGATAATAAACGAATAATTTTATGAGTTTTGTTTATAATGTATCACAACCCCGACTACTTTAGCCTGACCCACAAGGGACATAATTCAAATTTCATTTAGCAGAGTATAGAATCAACATGTACAGGGATTTTACTATGTCATTATCACGAAGCCGATAACAATACAGTAGATCGTAAAAACTAGGCAAATTCGGGGCCTGATAAAAATCACAAAACAAGATGTTTGCGGTTCTAAAAAATGATATAAACTAACAGATTGATAAATAAGGAGTTCAGTATTTAAAATATGGCAAGTTTTATCCAAAGATATCACGAAATAAGAAAATACGAAAAGAAAACATTAAATTTTAGCCGATAACTGGTACAGTGCCAGTACCGTTGTGTCAATTTTCTACAATTATGAAGAACAGTCCCGGTCGGGATTTAGCAAAATTATGACAAATTATCAGGCAATTGCAAAAAGCCGAACTTTAGCATACTACATGTAGATTAAAACAACTAATTCAAACTCAGAATTTTTGGAACATAATGGAGGAACACGGGAACAATTACAAATTCAAACTTTCAAGACCCCGCCTTTTAGAACTCTCAGTACTTTGATTTACCCAGAGAGAATGTGGCCGATCACGGTCTTTTTATTGTAATGCCTTTCATGTGATTTTGAATAAGAGTTTAACAACACAGTCAGTTAAATAGTTTCATTTTTATGGCCACGAATGCTAGTACACACTTATCCTAGTTGATCCTTATTAAGTCATAGATGGATCTGCTCTCGTGATAATATTGCCTGTACTAGCTGTCGTGGTCAATAAAGCTGGCTTTAATCTGCGTTGGTAAATTCTTGTACCAAAATTAAAACACATAGAAGGCAGTGCGTTCCTTTACTTATACATGTTTACATAAAATTCCTCTCAAGTTAAGGTTTTTTAATGTTAAGATTTCCTGAACTGGTGTCAAGTTCAGTTTTAAAAGTTCAGAATCAACTCTAAAATACCATGTTTTACAACATACATGTATAATACAAGGCACAAAGTAATTTAAAATTCATTCTAGATTCTAACAACAAAGTCTTCTATACATTCAACTCAACCAGTTTTTCAAAATCCTAAGCTCTGCAATTGATATTTAATGTCAAGTTTCAGAAATAATTAATTAATAAAACTAATAAATTAGAGTGTTTCCTCAACTCCCTAAAAAGCTACCATTAAAACATGCACGCGCATCAGGAAGTCAGGTTTTATCTGGCGGCCGCCAAATAATTATGTGGCGGCCGCCAAATAATTATGTGGCGGCCGCCAGATAATTATGTGGCGGCCGCCAGATAATTATGTGGCGGCCGCCAGATAATATATTTTTCCTACGTGGCACCAACGGGCTTCCGTACTCTTGTACTTATTAATGAGACGATAAATAATGCAAACAATTCTGACCTACTAGTGGTATGATGACATAGGATGAAATAGGATATATGCGTCGTAGACGGTAACGTTTCTTCTAAAGAGAAAACAGCGTTGCAGACCGAATCTTTTGGAACTAAAGAGACATATGCACAACAATCAAGATTATCACATCTTCCGTGGGACAAATGGAATCTATCTTTTTTTTAAGAGTACAAATAAAGGAAGTTATGTAATAGGTTACTGCTGAAACATCGATTACATTAAATGTAAATTTTTTTTTTGCGAAATGACATTTTTTTTAAGGTCTGCACGTGATAATAAGTATATCGTATGTTGTGCTGAATGGAATCGTACGTAAAGATTAAGCTGATGAATAGCTTCTATTTATTTATTCTTTCATTCAATGTGTTTTTCAACATGATGTTCCTTTGGGTTTTTTCAGTGCTATGATTTAACTTGTTTGAAGCAATGTAAATACATGTATATCCCACTGTTTGACTCACTGTATACGAATTTGAACACATAACATGAACAATTGACCAACCCACTATAATGTGTGTTTTATCATAAATAAAGTTGTTCGATGGTCGTGGCAAGTGTTATAGTACACTGACGTCCCTTAAAAAGGAAGCTGTATATTAACATATAGGAAAATACCCAAATTAAAATGTATGGATTTTTTTTTCATCTAAATTAGTTTTTGGCTATAAAAATCATGTCTCTATATTTAAGGTAGATCTTATCGATGGTTTGCTGACCACTCAGCCTCCTTAACGGAGTAAATACAAATTTAAATGAGTTGAAGCGTTTATTTTATTTATTTGCCTTTTTACTCATTACATAATGACGTGGCTGTTATTCAAAGAGCATTTACATTCCAATTCCTAACCATATGACGATTCAACATGTATAGATAATATGTATTTGTCTACGCAATAAAAGAAGTAAATCTTTAACTAATCAGCCGAAGAATCACAGCTTTGAAATACTTAGTTATTGTCCTTATTACAAGACATGCGCAACACAAATGCTAAATTCATCCCAGAATTTAATGTGTAAAACATACCGCGATCAAAGGTACTTTACACAAAACATTTTTATTTATTTATTTAGGTTTTGTAAACGTATGCTTAAAATAATACACCAAACAATTTTTTTTTTAATATCTAAACACTGCTTGATTTTAATTTACAATAATCAAAATTTAATTATTTTGAAATTAGAATTGCTGAGAACTTTCTGTGATTGAGTCATATATATGGCATTACGTCTAGCTCTGGCTAGTGGGCTAACACTTTAGTTCGATTAGTAGAGTGCTTTATTTGCATTCCAGAGAACCCAGATTCAAACCCCAGCAGAGGCAATGATTGTCCCTGTTACATATTGACCAAAGCGAAGTCCGAGTCTTTTATGCATTCAGTGCATACATAAAAGTGAACATGTTTAATGCATTTTCATTTCAAAAAAAGAAGCGTTCATAACATTCTTCATATCATGATCATATGGTGAAAACGGAACTCTAAATGCAAATTAATACGATGTGTAACGATGCTGTTCACAACGCTTTGGCAACTATACGTTAAGATTTTTTGTGACATTGACTTAATCCATTCTTCCCTCTATGCAGCAATCAATGGGTAATCACCATATTGCGATCTAATAATGAAAATATATCAATTGGTCACATAAGATAAATAACGAATTCAGTATAAAATATTAACCATCATTTATTGAATTTTTATAATGATAAGTTATCAGGCTGTCACTTGAAATAAATATAATATAAAAATATTAAAAAACCGATAGTTGCTCCATCATTGCATTTGTAGGGAAACTTCTCTTTTAGTATAAGCACATAGATAACATCATCATTACATAACAAATACTTTGAACGCTTTTTAATTATCTAATAAAAAATTTGGGGTATTTTTAGTTGATTATTTAGTTGTTTTTATTGATGCATGTATTACGAATAATAAAACTTTGTAAAAAAAACAAAACAAAAAAAAACACAAAAAACAACAATAATTACATCTTGTAATATCGCCTATCTAATAAGCAAATGGCTGATTACTTATTGAACATTGAGAGTAAAAACAAGTCTTTCACAATAGTTACACTTGACAACAGCAAAGTATATAAACAGTCCATACATGCAATGCAAACGTGGCTGATTGGATAAGTCATACTTATATCGTCGGTTGTCGCAAATTGGAAAAAGTTACTTTATTTCAGCGGAATTACTTTTTCATATTGATGATCGCAAAATGCTTGTAAAAACACCCTCCCCTCCCCTCAAAATAAATGCATTAATTAATTAATTAATACATAAATAAATAAACACCAACAACGACAAAATTCACAACAGCAAATTACAAAATAAAAAAGGACCCCCTACCCGAAATGAAAAAAACTAAACAAACACAACAAAAACGCAAAACATGTTTTGTTGGATTTTAAAAGTTTTTAATTGTTTTAAACTTTAAATAAGTTGAACAATATACACTGTATTTGTTTAATAAGCAGATACCTACTTTTACCTTTTACAACATTGAGGTTGATATTAATCCATTTTCTTATCTGAACAACCAAAAACTTTTTAAATCAAATATACAGGCATAAATAGTAAATATTAATCAAAACAATCCAATGACTTTATTTCAATCCACCACAGCGTCTTCCAGGGAACAATGAGGCCAAATAATCATCCAGAAGCCAAAGAGTAAACAATTTTAATGAATCAGCAATATGTAACAAGAGGCAAATTGGCCTTAACGGTCACCTGAGTAGCATATAACCCATACACAAACTTGTTGAGGAGTCTCATATATGCATTTAATTAAATTATAAATCTGTAATGCGACCACCTCCCTGCCCGAAATCTTTCCAAAAGAAATATGTAACTTATAATTTTGGTGAAAAACTTAAAGATCTGGTCTACAAAAGCATGAATTCTGTTTTCCTTTCAGGTGTGTGGGAGTAAAGAAGATAATTTTTCGCATTATATGCATTATCACCTATACATCTATTTTGGCCCTGCCCTAGAGTCAAAACACATACTCCAGGGGACATGAAAATTAAAATTTCAATAGAGGACTTCCTGGTAAACATAATTATAAGTCAGTTTTTTTTTTATACCGATGGGTGAGGATAGAGAACAAACTTTTTAAACATTATATGCATTTACACTATATTGTCATATTACCACCCTCCCCCATGTCCTGAACCCCTGACCCAGGGACCATGAATTTCACAATTTAGGTAGAATAGTTAGTGGACATCATAACCATGTATTCAGCTTTTTGCCCACATGTGTGGGGTACAGAAGAACAGATTGCATATTTTTCACAACTTATAATCTACAATTCTTGGGGTGCTTCTACACAACTCTCAGCTTTCCTGTCCTTATAGTTTCTGAGAAGAAGATTTTTCAAAATTAACTCTACATAATCCTGTGTAATAATTCAACCCCTATTGTGGCACCACCCTACCCTTGGGGGTCATGATTTTCACAAATTAAAAATTTACACCACCTGAGAATGACAGTACACATGTTTCAGCTTTCCTTGCCTTACGGTAATTGAGAAGATTTTTGAAAACATTTTTCATATTTCTTAGTTATCTTCCCTGGTAAAAGGGCATGGTCTTTAATTTTAACAATTGTGAATTCCCTTAGCCTAAGAATGCTTTGTATCAAGTTTGGTTGAAATTGGTCCAGTGGTTTTTGAGAAGAAATTCAAAATGTGAAAAGTTAACAGACGGACGACAGACAAAACGTGATCAGAATAGCTCACCTAGATTTCAGTACAAGTGAGCTGAAAAACAAAAACAAGGGAAAAAACCCAGAAAAACATATTATCAAAAACAATTCCTAAACACTTGCCCACGATACACTGGGTGTATTATCTCCGGCTGGTTTATATGCACTTGGTAACTCTATAAACAAACTTGATAACGTGCAGTTTTGCGCAAATGTATTAAAATAAAAACTAATCGAGGTCATTCAGATTTTTTTTTAGAAAAGAAAGTCTTAGCACTCTGGTATACACTGAATATTAACGTATTATATTTAATGATAATATGAACTATTTACAGAATTACTTACCCATTATACACTGGGTGTATTGTCCCCGACTGGTTAATGCATACTTGGTGACTCCGTACACAAACGCAATTAACTCAATATCGTCCAGTTTTGCGCAAAAATATTAAATTGAACACTTATCGAGGTCATTGTGACATTTGAAAAAAATAAAACGTTCGGTATATTCTGAATATTAACGTATAAGGCTGCAGTAGACAACCTAGATCAACCCACACAGAGGAACAATGTTAACTTGTAAACAAACCACGGCATATGATATAATAAATACAAACAAGCCTAAGTACCGTTTAATACCAACTAATTAATGTTAAAGAAAATGTGGGTATTCTTTATGTTATTGATAAATGTGTTTTATATTGAAAGCATATATGATTTCATTATTACTTGTTATTTATAATTTTGTTTTACTGTTTTTTTTAATAATAGTTTGCACTGAATTGAAACTTATATATATTTTCAATAACTTCATTTCTTTTTTTTATTAAAAAAATAATTGCTAAATTAAAAAAAAACATATATGTGAAAAAAACAACTTTTTTGACAGAAGAATACTATCCAGCCAGGACGGCAGCCATAATCACATTTAGCACTGACATCGTTACAACCATCACATAGGTAACTGTTGATACATGTCTCAGAACAGTCTTGTCCAAAATATCTAAAAGGGCAAGCTTGCAAAATGGATAATATAATATCTATCTATCTATCTATCTATCTATCTATATATATATCTAATTATATATCTATCTACCTTTAAAGATATATAATTTTGCTTTATTTTTCGGCCAGACTTTCCTCCGATATACATATCCGACTAGAACAACACTACACCGTATATATTAAACTTTCAATTCAACATGTATTACAGATGTAATAGTGTGATTAAAGCTTAAGTTGAATAGTGCTGCTAAAACCCCGTGTTTCGTGTTGCTTTCATGAAACATACCGTGTTCCGTGCAAAAGTTACGAAGGTTTATTAAAAACAAGATGAATATCTATTTAATTTAGAGGAATAAAGGATTCTAGAAGCGAATTTGATAAAAATGAGATCTTTTGCCTTCCCTTGATATGTTTATTGATTTGTGGAAACCACGGGGTAGTGTTATTGTACCTCATTTTATATTAAGGAATATACGTACGCTGTTTATAGTTATCACGTGATAATGCACCGATGTGGTACTAATGTACTTCCCTAATTTATTGCATTGACATCTATCTCAGAGGATAATACCAAGTGTTTGGACTGGTTCAAAATGGTTCTTCAATCTTAAGATTAAGACCCTAAATTGCCCATATGCTTCCTTCACATACCCGGATTTTAATTTAACTATCTATTACTTCATTTATCTAATTCATCGATGTGTATGAATATGTAAATGTATAGTAGGATTATTTTTCCACTTACGAGTTTTACACAAGTCCCCTAGATAACCAGCATCACATCCAGTCAAACATGTTCCATTGATATTGGAACAATGGCTAACATCGCGGCAGTGTCCACATGTCTCTTTGCATTCGGTTCCAAAAAATCCTTTGTCGCAAGCTATAAAAATAAAACAATCTAGTATACATATTTACACGTATTGGAAAATCAACAGTCAAACTATGAGTTAATACTCTGATATTTAGAGCATAATACATGGCAACATCTGTATCACATCCCATATTGACCCTGGACTCCAATATCAGCCTGAGGGCATCTAATACACATGCAGCAATTATTACAAAACATGTGTACAAAGCCCGCTTGTTAGCAGGTTACTTTTTTTTGCACAGTCGCGTCCTTCATATTCCGGAAAAGACCAAACATTTAGGCAGACTATTGTGACAATATTTTTAGCATGTGTACCTTTAAACTACTGTAGAACTTAGTTGGATATTTTAAAACAATGCCATTAATACTTCAGAATTGAACTAATGTAAACTAATAAAAAGAAACTTGGATTTCAGAGTGTTTTAAACAATTATTTTTAAAATAAATAAACGTTACATGAGTTTTTTAAGCGTTCATTCATTAAATGTGTGAAAAATCACGTAACCGGATATTCATTCTTTCTAAGTAGTCAATGTGTTAACTTTCCAATCAATCTATAGCGAATGCATGTCCTCAGTGCGAAGCGCTGGCAAGAATAGCGACCTCTAAAAACTAGTGCGAGAATAGAAACACAAGTGAAAAGCTGTCAATGTGACAGCAAACCGGGTTTTCTTTTATGTAAACTGTATCCATAATCCATGTCAACCCTTATCTAGTGAAATGGAGTACCCTACATGTATATGCAACATTCTGCCAAAAAATGACTAAGTTCAAAAGCTAGTTTTTCTTCATAAATTATCGAAAATCAAAATCCTAGCAATATGCACACCTCTTATATATGTACAATTGATCTGCAAAAGAACAACTTCCTATCTTGAGAACTGTAGGAGGAGTTATCCGTACAATGAGGGTACTCTATATGCAATATTGTGCTAAAAAATGACTAAGTTCAAAGCTGGTATTTTTTTCATTATTATCGGAAATCAAAGTCCTAGCAATATGCCCACCTCTGATATATGTACAATTGATTTTCAAAAGAACAACTTCCTATCTTGAAAACTGTAGGAGGAGTTATCCGTACAATGAGGGTATCCTATATGCAATATTTTGCCAAAAAATGATTAAGTTCAAAAGCTGGTATTTTTTTCATAAATTATCGTAAATCAAAATCCTAGCAATATGCACACCTCTGATATATGTACAATTGATCTGCAAAAGAACAACTTCTTATCTTGAGAACTGTAGGAGGAGTTATCCATACAATGAGGGTTCCCTATATGCAATATTTTGCCAAAAAAATGACTATAGTCTGTCCCAAGATATCTTGGATTCACATTTTGCTTAAGGTATTCAATGTATAATGAAGGGATATTGAACAATTTTGAATCATTTTAAACGAGTTAAATATGTATTGCTAGATTACAATGCAAGTGAAATAAACTAAATTCACATGACTAACAACATATAAGAAGCTGGTCATTTTGCACCTTGACATTTTTTAGAGAGTTATCTTCCCTTGATGAAAAAAAAAAAAAATAATTTCGTCAAGATATCTGCGGTAAATTATTTATTTTATTTCATATTTTAATAAAGAGAAAGTTTATGAATGTATTAACCAAGAGAGTTTTACAAATTTTAAGTTACTTTTTACAATATCTTAATAAAACATACGTTGCCCATAGACTTCAATGCAAAATTTAAGGTGTAATTACTTGGACCATAATCAAAATTTTGAAAATTCCTTTGGTGGAGTATTTTTATTTCATAACACCTTCAAAATGATATCATGATTTAAAAAATCGGACCATTCATCTGTTAGTTACAAAATGTGGTCGTTATACATTGAATACCTTAATTGCTTGATATTTATAAATACCTCAGGGTTCTCAGTCGAAACGCCCCTGTTAGCTTATCAGGTTTCAAAACAATGCTAAAAAATGTGATGTCTACAGAGATTTTGCATTGCAGCAAGCCCGGATGATAACGTTGAAAAATTGCGCGATGTATTCCGAGTGTATTCCGAATGGAGTAAAAATGTAAACATTTCCCATTATAAATCTCCGTAAGGAATCTGTTTTCGTTCCTGTGAATTTTTCTGAGTGACAGTTGATAATGTGTCAATGAAATTATCTTGGAAATTATCCCTTTCAACTATTACAAGTGCACTTCTTTCACCGGTATGTGTTTTTTTTTAAATCGTCCAAATGTGCTGCATAAATATCTTGGGACAGACGATAAGTTCAAAAGCTGGTATTTTTTCGATAAATTATCGGAAATCAAAATCCTCGCAATATGCACACCTCTGATATATGTACAATTGATCTGCAAAAGAACAACTTTCTATCTTGAAAACTGTAGGAGGAGTTATCCGTACAATGAGGGTACCCTATTTGCAATATTTTGCCAAAACATGACTAAGTTCAAAAGCTGGTATTTTTTTCATAAATTATCGGAAATCAAAATCCTAGCAATATGCACACCTCTGATATAAGAACAATTGATCTGCAAAAGAACAACTTCTTATCTTGAGAACTGTAGGAGGAGTTATCCGTACAATGAGGGTACCCTTTTGCATGCGCGGATCCAGAAAATTTTTCCAGGGGGGGTCCGAAGGATAATTGTGTTTGCCAGGGGGGGTCCGAGGCATATTTTCGCGATAATTTTACTATGCAAATTTAATAAATTTTCATTTTCCAGGGGGGGTCGGGACCCCCCCGACCCCCCCCCCCCCCCTCTAGATCCGCGCATGCTTTTGGGCAGCCGCCCGCCCGCCCGTCCGCCCGCCATTTTAATAACCGGATTTTTCCGTTGGAAAACCCGGTTAAAAACCAAACTATCTGCTACCAAAGTGCCTTATGTTCAAAACATTAACCATCAGCTCTACCTAAAATTTTTAAATATGATTTGTTCAGCTGTAAACTTTGTTTTTTAAATAAAAAATCCGTATATTTTATCATTTAAATGTGTGATTTTCCTTAATTCTTTTATATATTGCTTTTCTTCTGAAGGAGATTCAAAAAGTCTAAAAATGGCCACGACCATCGACCCTCTTAAATCTATTCATAATTTATCTAGTATTCAAAACGGGTTATGACGTGAATTCTGCTTATACTTAATGGTTTATCGTGTGTTTTTGAGCATTGAATGTTTCCTATGCAAGCACAGCGAAAACTATAAACTGAATGTTAACATTTAAATAATTTCTACACATAACTTTTTGCAGAATTAAACACAAAATATCCTAGATAATTTTACAGTGTGAAAATGCGTATAAATATTACTGAAGGATTTTTGTTTGCATACGTCGCACTGTTAATTGCAAAGATTTTAAATGTTAAGACTCTAGCCGTACAATGTTAATCATATTTTGTTTTCCTCTGCACATAGACAGTTTTACCTAGTTCACATCGGTACCCTTGATATCCAGTTTTACAGCCATGACAGGTGCCCGTCTCTATGTGACAGTACTGACAGTTAACGTCTGGACAGGGGAGGGTATTGTTTGACCCGTAACATCCGGTAGCAGGACAACCTTTGATGTGAATAAGATACTTGAGGGTAAAAATATGGTATAAAAATATGCACCATGCGATAAAGCAATTTATTTTTAAATGGTTTATATCAGATTTCAATGTACAACCGTGTAAGTTTAAAATGGTCAGTTACATAAGTTTCTTTAAACCACAGCTTTTTTTGGGTTTTTTTAAAACTGCAATTAGATTCTTATCGTGCAAGGAAAAATACAAACACTGAGACTTTCACCAACAAACAAAGGACCATATGTCATCAGTCTGTTAATTTTTATTGATATAGCACGTCATGTACCTTAACTAATTCTGAGCATAATTTGAAAGCGGTATAACATTACACCCACCGTACACCTCCACCTCACAGAGGTCACTTAAGACAGTAGCAGAGTAGTCATCAGGATAGGTAACTCCTGGTAGTCTCTCGTTGTAGTAGATGACGTACTGTCCATGTACAGGACAGGTGGTGGTGAAGACAGCAGGTATGGTGACCCGTGTGAAGTTGTCGTCCTTGTAACACAGTGTTCCCTGTATTCTGTCTGTTGTATTGGAGACGTACACAGAGAATCCAAGGAATAAGCTAGTGATCCAATTAGAAAGACCTGCATAAAATGTTAATCGATTATTGATGGACGTACATAATAATGTAGCCAGACAAACATAGTTTAGCAAACATATGGTATTAAAGACAACTTATCATGTTTTCTTCTGTAAAAGAGGGTACACAGTATTGTGTTTGTTGTACTTTTTAAACATTGAAAAAAAAAAAAACGAAGAGTTTACAGTAAAATTAAATTACTATAGTACATATTTGTGTTTGATTTGCTTGTTAAGCTGAAAAAAAAACCCCAACATAATAGGAACAGTATTTCATACATTCCGTTTTTCTGTAGTCTGTCTATTGTATTGAGTACGTACAAAGTAATCGCACACAGCACTGTTGACATTAAATGAATTTGCAGTAAACATCAAAAATAATATTTATTTCTTCTTTTAGATTTTTTGATTAATAAAGCTAGATAATTATTGAAGTTCATAAATCGCAGTCGTTGTACTAGAGACGTGCAAAATATGTCTATATAATTTACCTTACATGTAGGAGGCAGAAATAAAATTAAAACAAGAAAATTACCTATCGGAAATTAGTGGCTGCTTACAAAGAGCAGATAAACGTATTATCACGCATTTTAATCTCAGTTCTTAACATACATCAACTCATAATAAGTATTTAATGGTTGGTCAAAAAGAAGTCTTTCGTCCTAAAGAAGCTTTTAATTCAAGAAAAAATGGTTTGTATTCATTATCATACAGTTAGTGATTCCAGGGTTCACAAGAGAAGTACATGACCTTTATCGTGCTAACACCTACTGCGACACTAGACTTATTAATCGTTGCATAGTCATCGTATGGATTTATTTGTTAGGGTTCTAACACACTAATATCTCTAGGTAAAACTGCACTTTCAAAGATATCCATGCAGAAATGTTCTGTTGAAATAGATTAATTCATGAAAAATCGTAGACTTAAATAATACTCATTAACATGTAATAGTAGGAAATTCCTGATACAAGTCACAGACAATAACAACTTACATATAGCAGATGTTTAAACACAGTTTAGATTTCAGTTGTTCAACATCCATCAAATGATACTGAGTATTGACACCTTTCTATAAAAGAAGCTGAGTACCAAAGAAGAACGTTCTGTTTACATTGTAAACCATTTCTTCACACCACGGCTTACAAGAGAAGTGAGGGTCCTTTATCGTGCTAGCACGTACTGTGACACTGGGCATATCCAACGTTAAATGGTTACGGTATTGATCTATTTCTATTTCAGTAGTTATAACAAGTGGATTTCAGGTTTAAGCATGTTGCATTACTGATCATTTTACAACTGATGTGATATAGTGTCGTAAATATCAGACGTATATATAGTAATTAATATAGATATTTAAATTTACATCGTTCAACATTTCATAAAATACCCAATGTGCTTGAATTTTTATTTTATTTTAAAGTTGATATTACATATAATAATCAAAATAATAATCAAAACTAGACTCTTGTTGCAAAAGCAACAAAAAGGTCTTCCGTTTTGATATACATGTATCAATTTAACTGTAAGACATTGCTTCTCTCAGTATTTCATAACCATTAGACAACAGGACTTAATTGACTATCAATTTGTCTTACTTTGTCAAACAGAAGCAGTAAATCTCTGAAACAACATGAATTGTTTGAACTCTTCCGGTGTGGACCGGAAGTGACGGTCGACAAAATAAAAACGGTTAAACACATCTTCTATCAAATGTCTATCATCCGTGTAAGTTTTGTGTCTTGGTCACTTACAGTTTATGAGACTTCGCTGTCATAATATTTGTTTTAAAAAGACTACCTGAGATATTTGAGATATCTCACCGGAAGTGATTTTTTTTGTTTATTAATCATCGGATAGATGACATATGAAAGCGTTTATACCTTTATATCATTTCAGTGTTAAACAAATAAAATGCGTAAAAACATAATTTTTGAAGTGCTTCCGGTGACGACCGGAAGTTACGACGAACAAAACAAAATAGTTTAAACACATCTACAGCTATAGGTCTATCATCCCTCAAAGTTTGGATGTTCAAGTCTTTATCGTTTCTGAGATCTCATTGTCCATAGCTTTTTATCGCAGGACAGGAAACGGACGACAGGAAGGGAATTTTGAAAAAATGAAAAAGATGCCTAGAGATATTTTCGTTCTCTATCAGTCCTATAAATTTCAAGAAAATCTATCCATGCATCTCTGAAAAATCGAGTTAAACTTTTAAAAAACTTGATTTGTTTGAACTCTTCCTGTGTGGACCGGAAGTGACGGTCGACCAAGTAAAAACGGTTAAACACATCTTCTATCAAATGTATATCATCCCTGTAAGTTTCGTGTTTTGATCACTTACAGTTTCTGAGATCTCGGGGTTCAAACATTTACTTTAAAAAAGGCTTCATGAGATATTTGAGATATCTCACCGGAAGTAGAATTTTTATGTTTATTAATCATCGGATAGATGACATATGTAAGCATTTATACTTATATTTCAATTCTCCGAGAAATATATTAAATGCGTAAAAACATAATTTTTGAAGAGCTTCCGGTGACGACCGGAAGTTACGACGAACAAAACAAAATAGTTTAAACACATCTACAACTATAGGTCTATCATCCCTCAAAGTTTGGATGTTCAAGTCTTTATAGTTTCTGAGATCTCATTGTCCATAGCTTTTTGTCTCGGGACAGGAAACGGACGACAGGAAGGGAATTTTGAAAAAATGAAAAAAATGCCTAGAGATATTATCGTTCTCTATCAGTCCTATAAATTTCAAGAAAATCCATCCATGCATCTCTGAAAAATCGAGTTAACTTTTTAAAAAACTTGATTTGTTTGAACTCTTCCTGTGTGGACCGGAAGTGACGGTCGACAAAATAAAAACGGTTAAACACATCTTCTATCAAATGTCTATCATCCCTGTAAGTTTCGTGTTTTGATCACTTACAGTTTCTGAGATCTCGGGGTTCAAACATTTACTTTAAAAAAGGCGTCATGAGATATTTGAGATATCTCACCGGAAGTAGAATTTTTATGTTTATTTATCATCGGATAGATGACATATGTAAGCATTTATACTTATATTTCAATTCTCCGAGAAATATATTAAATGCGTAAAAGCATAATTTTTGAAGAGCTTCCGGTGACGACCGGAAGTTACGACGAACAAAACAAAATAGTTTAAACACATCTACAACTATAGGTCTATCATCCCTCAAAGTTTGGAGGTTCAAGTCTTTATCGTTTCTGAGATCTCATTGTCCATAGCTTTTTGTCGCGGGACAGGAAACGGACGACAGGAAGTGAATTTTGAAAAAATGAAAAAAACTCCTGGAGATATTATAATTTTCTGTCAGTCCTGAAAATTTCAAGAAAATCCATCCAGCCATCTCTGAGAAATCTTGTGGACAAAAAACGGACAAAAAAAAAAAATAATAATAATAATAATAAGAAACATTACAATCACTATAAGGTCTTCCGTTGGAAACGGAAGACCTTAATAACAAATTCATCATCTTGTTGAAATTTTTTGTTAAAATTCTAGAGGTTAAATTTCATGAAAACAATTTAATGAAGAATATCACACACTTTGGGGTTTTATATTATATTGTTTCATACATGTAACGTATTGATGTATTGTCGTATTTTATTTCAGAACACAATTTTCTGATAGACTGTTAAACCATTAGAAAAATTTTGGTGATATGTAGGGATAAACACTAAACGTATCGATACAGCTATTGTTGAAGCATATGCATGCCTTGATGGACTCTTAGTAAATGTGACTATACCCCAAGGTTTATTCTCCGTACTGAAATAGATAGTGATGTGGTGGATGCTGTGGATGGTGGTCAGGTTCACCCTCCAGGTGGCGGTTTTTCCGTACTGTGATACAGCACATTGACCTCCACCTACACTCAGGTCTGATTTACGTCCGTCTACAGCGTTACTGGTGTCATATATGTCACCATACCGTAGGTCAGGGTACTGTTGGTATGCTGGTTTGTTGAGGGCGACATTAACTGTTTCGAAGTGAAAACAAAAAATCTTGTTAAACAATGTTAAGCTACAATTCGTTAAAAAAGACATGTAAATTAATATGAAAATGGAAAAATTATTTTCATAAGTTATTGCATTTCTAAATCAAATTTCTAATTATTACAGTCATATGTATAACAACATCATTTAAAGATACAATAAAAACCGGACAACTTTGATAAAAAGATATATAAATCTATATTTGTTTTTCGTTTTGTCGCTTTTTTGGGGACATTATTTTTTCTTTAATTTACATTGTACACAATGATGCATCGTGTATTGTTTTATATCATCAGTATATAAATTAATATAAGTTTTTGGAGTTGATGGCTGTAAATGAAATATTTAGAAAATATACAATGTCTGAGTTATCGGCACGATAATAGGCGTTATATTATTTTTATCTCCCACTATGACAAGCTGTTGATGCTCCTCAAATTCATACCATGTAGTTTTACCTTGAACTAGAATTTTTTTAAGTGAAATACAACCCATTGTAAAGTCATGCACGTCATTAATTTACACGTAACATTGAAAACAGATAAATGAACAATATCTTTGAAAGAAATCCGACATTCGTTTTAATTTTCAAATCCAGTGCAAGAACCAGTTCACGCCGTAAACTAAATATAAGGACGTGAAGCGTCATAGTTCAAACTAATTGGTTGTAGAACAATGAGATTTCCTTCTTATTGAAATGCCATGCGTTTTGTTAAGACATATTGACATAGTACAGTATTATAATAAAACTACTATATACTATAACCAAACACACATTACATTATTCTAATGTCACGATCATTGTACGTGTTTTTTGACACAGTAATCCGAGCAAATATCCGTTACTTAAAAAAAAAAAGTTGTTGAGTCAAAATAACAATTTTTTTTTAATATCAAAATTTCACCAACATATTATTTAATCTGTTGAGTCAAACGAACAAAAATTTTGCTTTTGAATATCAAAATTTCACCAACTGTATAAGATTAGGGGCGATATCATTTATAAACAAATGTAAATTAAACTTATAAAAGATCTGGCTCACCATAACCATTAACAAAGGCAAAAACTCCAACACTCACAAATACTGCATACATCTTTGTGACGAGCCGGGACGACTCTTAAATTCTGTTAATAGTTTCACGTAGACATTATCAAAGTTTACTTATTTGAAGATATCGTGTAAGTAAAAAAATGTCGACTTTGTAATGTTATAATATTATAACGCATTTCCTCTTTTAAAAACAAATTTTAATGGTTTGTACTTAATTATTGTCGTTTTAATTAAATGAAATAAAACGAGGAAAGGGATTGCTCTTGAAAATTTACAAAAATAGCACGGGGAGATATCGCCTTTAGCATGTTCCTGGTTATCGACACGCCGGTATTATCAAAATAGTCATCACATATATATCACTTGGAATATAATGTTAAATATAACTTTGCCCTATTAGACGTTTTTCTGTTAGTGTGAATAGTATATAACAGAGAAAATAGGGACAATGTAGACAGTGTTAAGGTCTGGTGTTTAGCATTATAGAAGACAATGAATGAGATATAACATTGACCAGCCTGGTAAAAACCTTCGAAAAATTAAATTTTTCATGAAAAGGTAAACATGCCTAACTTTTAAACAATTTGTTTTATTAGATATTAAATACTTTCATGGTCACATATGCTAATTCCATCGATATAAAATAAAAGAGGACACACACCCGACTCTTTATTATGTTTATAGTTTCACGTAGACATTCGTTAAACAGAGTGTCGTAGATGAGGGTCACTGCCCCCCAAATTATCAAAGTTTACTTATTTCAAGTTTGCTTTTAAAATGTAGACTTTGTGATGTTATACTATTATTACTCATTTCCTCGTTTAAATATGAATGTACATTGTAATTAATGAATTCTTGTCGCTGTTTTAATTGAAATGGAAAGAAATTTTCTTGTTTATCGACATTCCGGTAATGAAAGGCTAGTCATTGCAGATAATACACTTAGAATACAATGTTAAATATAAACATGTCCTATCAAACGTTTTTGTTAGTGTAATTAGTATATAACAGAGAAAATAAGGACAATGTAGACAGTTTTAAGGTCTGGTGTTAAGCAATATAAAAAACAATGTATGAGATATAACATTGACCAGTCTGGTAAAAAAAAAACCTTCAAAATTTAAATTTATCATGAAAAAGTAAACACGCCTAACTTATAAACAACTTTTTTTTTATTAGATATCAAATACTTTCGGAAGTCTTGTATGATAATTCATTCGATTTCAATGTTTGAAATAATCTTAAATCATTATTGCGCATGCCCATTGTAGGAAACCAGGAACTTTGTTTAGTTTTAAACATTAAATAAATTTTATTTTATATTAGAAAAACATGTACGTCAGATATTACATATAGAAAAAAATAAATTTCATATTTCAAAAAAAAACACAACAAAACGTTAACGCTATGTGCGAGAAAAAGTTCTAAAACCAAAAACAATTACAAAACACGAGGCCCAGGGGCCACATCGCTCACCTGACCAACACTTGCCTTAATTCTGATCAAATTAGCATTACAGTCTCAAAATATCTTGACAACTAAGTACAGAAGATCTTGCTAAAAAAAAAAAAAAATGGCCAATTTTTATCCACCTCTTTTTTGGGGGGAGGGGGGGGGGGGTAATACCAAGCCCCTTTTGTTTTTGTACCTGTAAAAAGATTTTTCTCTAATCCTATATACCCCCCCCCCCTCCATTTCGTCACCCCACTTTTCTCTAGGGAATCATGGTTTCATCAAACTTAAATCTGCATAACATGTGCTTTGATACTAAGTACTGAGTTTTGGACTAGAAACTTTCCCAAAATACTTTTTAAGATTTTCTCTATTCCTATGTAAAAATTCAAACCGCCATCACGGCCCCGCCCTATCACTAGGGACTGTGATTTTGGAAACTTGAATTTACACTACCCGAGGATGCCTCTTCACAAGTTTAAGCTTTTCTGGCCAAAGAGTCTTTAAAAAGAAGATTTTTAAAGATTTTTCTCCATATATTCATCCCCCATTGTGGCCTCACCATACCCCTGGACTATTATTAAAACAAACTTAAATCTATACGATCTGGGGATGCTTCTACTCAAATTTGGGCTTTCCTGGCCGAATAGTTTTGATAAGAAGATTTTTAAAGATGTTCTTTATATATTAAAATTTATCCCCCATTGTGGCCCCGCCCTACCCCCAGGGACAATGATTTGAAGAAACTTGAATCTACATTATCTGAGGGTGTTTACACGCCAATTTGAGCTTTCTTGGCCAAACAGTTTTTAAAATATATTTTTTAAAAGATTTTCTTTGTATATGCCTGTATTAAAATTTATCCCCTAATTTTAGCCCCACCCTACCCCTGTGGACCATGATTTGAACAAACTTGAATCTACACTCTCTGAGGATGCTTCCACTCAAATTTGAGCTCTTCTGGCCTAATAGTTTTTGAGAAGATGATTTTTAAAGATTTTCTCTAAATATTACTTTGTAAAAACTTGATCCCCCCATTGTGGCCCCACCCTACCCCCGGAAACCATGATTTGAACAAACTTACACTATCTGAGGATGCTACCACTCAAATTTGAGCTTTCCTGGCCTAAAAGATTTTGAGAAGAAGATTTTTAAAGATTTTCTCTATATATTCCTATGTAAAACTTTATCCTCCCATTGTGGGCCCACCCTACCCCCAGGGACAATGATTTGAACAAACTCAAATCTACACTACCTGAGGATGCTTCCATTTTAATTTGAGCTTTTCTAACCTAATAGTTTTCAAGAAGAAGATTTTTAAAGATTTTCTCTATATATTCCCATAAAATTTGACCCCCCAATTGTGGCCCCCACCCTACCCCCAGGGACCATGATTTGAACAAACTTGAATCTACACTACCTGAGGATGCTTCCAGTTTTTGAGAAGAAGATTTTTAAAGATTGTGTCTATATATTTCTAAGTAAAACTTGATCCCCCTCTTGTGGTCCATCCCTACCCACGGTGACCATGATTTAAACAAACTTGAATCTACACTACCTGAGGATGCCTCCACCCAAGTAATAGCTTTTCAGGTCGAATAGTTTTTGAGAAGAAGATTTTTGAAAAATACCAACAAATTTTCAATAATTCTCAATTATCTCTCCTTTAAAGAGGGCGTGGCCCTTCGTTTGAACGAACTTGAATCCCCTTCACCTAGTGCTTTGTGCGAAATTTGTTTGACATCTGCCAAGTGGTTCTTGAGTAGATGAAAATGTGAAAAGTTTACAACGACGACGAGAACGACGACAGCAGCGACAGACAACAGATAAATTTTGATCAGAAAAGCTCACTTGACCCTTTGGCTCAGGTGAGCTAAAAAGGCTAAGGGAAATAAATGTTATGACGATAACAAAAACATTAATTCTTAACTAAGTAAATCGACCATTGGCAAGGTCCAAACTAAATATGCAGTTTTCAACAATATCATTATAATAATTTTAATTGAATTTACAAAAGATTGATAAGGCTATTGTGTAGCCTTTTAATAAGATATTGCTTTGATTTTACGACTTAACAACCTGTCGTTAACAAAAAATAGAGCAGTTTAAAATTTTGCTCGTGGTGTTAAATGCACTGTTTTGATGTACACTGCCAATTTTTACCACTTTAAATTCCCTACACGTATATTTTAAATGATACGTTCATAGATTTAAGCTCAGTAACTCTTGGCTAAAGAGTTCGACTTAGAGAAATTGAGTAATGTTTGGAAATGAATTTTGGAACAATTTTTAAAATTAATTTTGTATCTTTTTTTGTCGAGTTTATTAAAATGATCTTGAACAAATTTTCATGTTTGATAATATTTGTTCCACTATTCAAAAACGTGATTAAAAAAGTGATATTTAATATCATCCCCTGTCGACCAATTTAAAAAATATTCTAATCTGGTTCACCTCAACCAAGACGAGGAAATAATGAAAAATTTATGAACATTTTTTTTGGTATTTTGTACATGACTTCAAGTGGTACCTTTACATATATAATGACAAGACTCTTTACCCATCGAATGTGATAGGTTGATATCTTCTGGTTTGCTAGTATTCATAAACATTTCCTTATTATGTACATAATTTCAAGTGGGCACTCTCCTTAGCAGAAATCGTAAACAAGACTAGTCACCCTTCGAATGTAAAAGGTTGAAATTTTCTTGCATTTTAGTAGTATTCATAAACATTTCCTTATTATGTACATCATTTCAAGTGGGCACTCTCCTTAGCAGAAATCGTAAACAAGACTAGTCACCCTTCGTATGTAAAAGGTTGAAATTTTCTTGTTTAGTAGTATTCATAAACATTTCCTTATTATGTACATAATTTCAATTGGGCACTCATCTTAGCAGAAATCGTGAACAAAACTCGTCACCAACCGACTGTTAATATTTTCTGGTCTGCTAGTATTCATAAGCATTTCCTTAATATGTATATAATTTCAATTGGGTACTCTCCTAAGCAGAAATTATGAACAAGAATCGTCACTCTCCGAATGTGATAGGTTGATATCTTCTGATATGCTAGTATTCATAAATATATTCTGTATTGTCTACAAAACTTCAAGTGAGTCTCCAACTAACAGAAATCGTTGACAAGACACATCACCAAAAATAACCATTGGTTTTTATCTCTCTGTGCGCTAGTATCAAACACAATTCGTGAAAACTGATATTTTACCTATTATTATATTTACCTGTTTAATGATTAAACATTTTAAGATGACATGTGATGATAACAAACAGTGTTTAAAATCAAACATCCAAGTGAAAAAAAAACTCATAAAACAGGAGGAGAGCAAACACGGACCTCTAAAACTAAAACAGATGTAGGATCAGGTGACATAGGGAGGAATGAGCATCCTCTGCTGACCCGTCTCAACCGCTGTGTGCTCTTTGTCGTAATCGGGAAAAAGTGAATAATCCTTACATAATACGGCCTAACAATAAGTATAAAAACGTCAGTCAGCATGCGACCCAGTGTAAGATTTTATTTGCTGACAAGGTCGTTGTATCGACTATAGAACTTACGAAAACATGACTTCAATCGAGACTGTATAGTTCTAGTTTATCAACATGTTTGTCAGTAGCTTGCCTCGCCTTAGAAACTGTTTATACAAAGAGCATGCCTTTGTGTATCGAATTAACACTACATGCAGATAATAAAGGTATATTGCCACAGGGCTTCAATCATAAAAGTTGACATGGATAAAAATAGGATATGATGCAGGATGCACAATACATGATAAAAATATAAAAAAACTAATTTTATCCTGTTCTATCACTATTGCAATGGAAAAAAAACTGAGACTATCAAAAAATCTAATAAAGCACTGAGAGACCCTGACGTCGGCACTAAGTTTTTAAATGTCGTGAATTTTGCAAGTAAAATTTTGTTTTAGGTGTTTTAATCAATTAAACCATTATCAAATTCTAGTTTTTTGCAGTTTCCGCTCATTTTCTTCGCAGAGGATGAACATATTGAAATAAAATTTGGTATGCAGGTTTATCATGATAATATTTAGGTCAAGTTTGATATTTGGGTATGATCGAGCAATTTTCGACAGAGTTATGGCCCTTGGACGTAGAAAGATTCCAGTTATTTGCATTTCAGCTCATTGTCTTAGCAGAGGATAAACACATTAAAATTAAATTTGGTATGCAGAATTATCATGATACTATTTAGGTCAAGTTCGATATTGGGTATGATCGAGCAATTTTCAACAGAGTTATGCCTCTTGGACATAGAAAATTCCAGTTATTTGCAGTTTCTGCTCATTTTCTTCGCAGAGGGTGCACATATGGATATGAAATTTGATATACAGATTTATCTAAATAATATCTGGAATAAGGTCAAGTTTGATTGTGGGTATGGTAGAGCAATTTTCGACAGAGTTATGGCCCTTGAACTCAGAAAAATACCAGTTATTTGCAGTTTACGTTCAATTTCTTTGTGGATGTTTCCAAGGGAGGGGGGCATAAATGTTTCACAAACATCTCTTGTTTTCTTTATGCGTTTGAGGAATCATATGAAATTTGCTAAACAGCTTCAAAATGTCAAACTACAGATCAAGTTTACACTTTTGTAGGGTCTGGTTAACATATTTTCGAGAACATTAATGTTTTATATTCCATTTTTTAATGTTCGGGTTCGTTATCGGGTTCGGTGTGTATTCAGTAATAATATCGTGCATTACCTGTACTATTCCTTTTATTGTTTCTAACAAACAAATAAGTTCTGTAAAATAGTGTCAAGCATTGTGTTAATTTAATCGACATCGTTTTTTTTTATTATTACAAACGGGTTCGTTATCGGGTCGGTCTGAGTAACAGTGCATTGTTTTCAAAAACTTCTACAAATCGGTAGCAGACGTGTACTGCTTACGCAATACTCTCAGAATGCTTTTTTTCGATTAAGTACTAAATAAATCAAGTTGTTGTATCATAATTCAATGAACAAAAAATTGAATATTTAGGAGATAAAACAGCATCAAAATTAATTGCGATTATCCAATTTCAAATTTAATCAAAGTACTGAAGTACTGACGGCAGTTGATTTTATTGATTATTATTTATTCAAAATTAACGATATGTGATTTTGCATGGCAAGTAGTATCAGTATCTGAAAAATTGTATGGATCCAGGCAAGATTGAACTATTGTCTTGTTCAACCAAACGCTCGGGGCTGTCTCCGTTTATCTCCGTTTATCTGTTTTGTCGAATATTAACGGAGACAGCCAAGCGTCTGGTTGAACGAGAGTACATTAAACTCTAGCGTAGGTATACATACGACTTTAAAAAATATCTAAACTGTATGTACAATTTTAAATCTTGCTATTTTCATGATATTAATGAATTAGTTTTCTTGAAAAACAATGCTTCAGAATATATAGCATCTAATTTATCGATTATTTTCAAGAACTAAGATTATACAAGTGGCACTGAAAACACCCTTAAAGACCCTGAGGTCGGCACTTAGATTTCAAAATGTCGTGAGGTCTGCAAGTAGGTGTTTTGTTTAAGATGTTTGAATCAATTAAATCAATATCAGGTGTTTCGTCAATTCAACAAATATTTTGCAAAAATCTCGACAGGCTACGTTTTACACTGCCACACATTTTAAAGTAATGATTTTGATTATTTTACACCCGCTATTAAGGAGAGAGGGGGTATACTGTTTTATCCTTGTGTGTATGTCCGTCCGTCCTTATGTCTGTCTCTCCGTTAAAAAAAACTTTGTCACATTATTTCAGCAATTATTCATTGCAGATGCTCGAAATTTTAACACACTATTTGTTTATGCATGCCATATTGTAGAAAATATTTTTGTATAAATTGGACGTCAACTTATTTTTAGACTAAATTTTCAAACAAATGTTTGCAGATGCTTGAAATTCTAACAAACTATTTGTTTAGGCATACCATTTTGTGGGATATATTTTCGCATTAATTGGTTGTCAACTTCCTGTTTAGTGACGACTTTGCTAACCTTGATTAATCACGCCAGAGCGAGGGTATTACTAGTGAGCATTGGCTCACAGATATATCGTTTACGCATGTTTCTCCATTTGAAGCATTGGCTCACATATATCTTGTTTACACATGTTTCTGCATATGAAGCATTGGCTTTTGATATGTACTGATGCGTGTTACAGTGAATAGTTTCTTTTGATGGCACAGTTAACACAGGGTTACACTGCGTTAGTTATCGTCCTTGGTGTTTCTGTTTTCGTCATTTTGTTTATAATTTTCTCGATCTTGGAAGTAGCAAAATAAAGAGGCACTCAGAGAAGGTTTATATATTAAAAAAAGTCAGTAAAGCCCGAAACTTCATACGAAGAGTATTTACATGTTTGTGTAGATTACAATTGTGTCCAATATTACATCAGCAGAAGGATAGATTATTTTTCATTATATACTACTTGAACTTATACGTAATGTGTATATATATTGTGTGTGGTAATCTACTTTGCAAAATACTCAATATAGATAAAAAAATAATAAAATTATCTTTTAAGTAGGTAGAGCTTAATTAAGATGGAAAAAATAGCTTTACTATTTATATCTTTAGATTTTAGGTAGATCTGATTCATAATCTGTTGACCACCCATACTCCTTAACGGTTTGACTGAATACAACTTCTAATGATGTTAAACCGTTTATATGGTTTACGTTTTTATTTATTACAGAATGGCGTGGCTGTAATTCTAAGAGCATTTACATAGTTTTATCCAATTCCTCTCCATTATAAATGTACGCCATTCACATACTTTTATAGGCAAGATAAGCTTGAATCGATATAATGATTCAATATGTATTAATAATATTCATTTGTCTGAGCAATAAAGGAAAAAAATCTTCAACTAATCAGCCTAATGATCGCAGTTTTAAGATAGTGAGATATTATCCTTATTACAGGAACTGCACAGCACAGATGGTAAATCAATCTCTGAATTTTACATGCAAAACAGAGCGCAATCACTGTAATGTTATACAAAACGTGTGATTGATTTATTTACGCGTTGTAAACGTAAAATTATGTTTAAATATCGTACGAAAAATAATTGTTTTACTTTCATTTCTTAACTTCGCTTAATTTATATTGTACAATAATCGAAATTTAATTCTCTGAATATATGTGTGTATAAACGTGTGGAGAGTTTTTGAGGCATAGTCATGTATATGTCATTCCTCTAGTTCTGGCTAGTGGGTTAAACCTTTAGCGCGGTTGATAGAGTGCTTGCATTCCAAAGAACCCAGATTCCAACCACAGCAGAGGCAAAGTTTGTCCCTGTTACATAATCCTTGATGTTTAGTGCATATATTTAGAAAAGAACGATTCATGCATTTTTATTCAAAGAAAAGAAGTGTTTATAACATTTTTCACAACATGATGACATGGTGAAAACGCAATTTTATATGCAATTAAATACAATGTGAAACGATGCTGTTGACAACGCGTAGACAACTACAAGTTAAGATTTATTGTGACATTGACTTAATCCATTCTTCTCTTCCACTGCCTGCAGCAATCAAAGGGTAGTCACAATTTATTGTATGTTTATAATGATAATTTATCGATGTGCCACTTTAAATAAATAACGAATATAAAAATCAAAACATAACCAATGCTGAATGCTACATATGTCTCATTTCTAAATTTCTCCATATTTGTATTTAAAGGGACACTTCTTGTTTAGTATCAGTACATCTATTACCGTAATGCTTCTAAAAATAATAGCAGAATATGTTTTTGTCCCTTTCCAACTGCTGATTTGTATCACATGGTCATACAATGAATTCAATGGTCTCAAAGTTAATTTAATAGTCACAACAATCACTCCCGTCATTGGTGAGGCTCGCCTATCCATACTGCTGAGGGTATATGTGATGAAGGATGTCTCACAAAAATGTGTTCTTTTGTTGCATTAATGTTGGCTGAAAAGAGAAATATAACACTTTGTTTACATACTGGCTTCATTCAAACAATACTTTACAGAAAAAATACAGTAACAAAACTCATATTTCCGACTCTCTGCAGGCTATCTCATTGCCACTTCAAAAAAAAAAAAACAAGTGAAAAGCTGTCAATGTGACAGCTAACCGGGTTTTCTTTTATGTGAACTGTATCTATAATCTATGTCAACCCGTATCCAATGGAATGGTATACCCTATGTGCAATATTTTGACAATAAATGACTAAGTTCAAAAGCTGGGTCTTTTTTTCTTTTTCTTTTTTATAAATTATCAGAAATCAAAATCCTAGCAATATGCATACCTGTGATATATGTACAATTGATCTGCAAAAGTACATCTTCCTATCTTGAAAACTGTACGAGGAGCTATCCGTACATTGAGGGTACCCTTTTGGCAGCCGCCCGCCATTTTCACCATTTTAATAACCGGATTTTTTCGTTGGAAAACCCGGTTAAAAAGGAAGAAAAAAGGAAACATACATATTTAAATAACATTAGCTTTAAAAGAAGAAACATCTTCATACCGGATTAAAATTAAGCATGGACAGTGGTGAAGCAGATGTCCGTCTCCATACAACAGTACTGATCGTTAACGTCTGGACAGAGAGCAGAACTAGGTAATAATAAAATGTAGGTTAGTTGTTTTTAAGTGGTTACTATTTATTATAAATAAAGAAAAAAAAATAATGCAGATACAGTTAATTTGTACTACAATTAATTTGTATTGTTCTTACATATGGTAAAGCATCTGTCGAGGGGCGTGGAAATGGTACCAGTATATACTACAATGATATTTTGGGTGCTTACTTTTTATATGTTTTTGATTTATAAATTAACAAAATCAAAACTTTTTCAAGTAAAGAGTTTTTGAGGCAATTTGTATAACAAAAACTTAAACAAAGTGATTTTTTTTTCAATTTTAATTACATGTAATCAATATATTTATTTATTATTATTTCTTTCGAAGACGAGGTCGGGATATAATTTTTGCGTTTTTGCGACAATTTTCATGTACTCGAATCGAATCTATCAGACAAAACATGCTATTTAAACTCAATTTTAATGTTTTCTTCGGAAATGCCATCTGAAAACACATGATTTATAAAAAAAAAAATTCCTTAGCTTCATGCTTTATTTACTCAAGATATATAAAAATATATTAACGCTTTAAAATAATAAAAAAGAAAAATGATGTGTGTTTTGCGTTTTATATTGATGTATGCATCGTAATAAATAATAAACGTATGATAAATAACAAAAGTTAATATCACCTACATCTATAAGAAAATTGATGATTGAGAGTAAAAATTACGCTCGTCGACAGCTAATTATATAGCAATTTATACAAGTAATGCAACAGTCGCTGATTTAATAAGTCATAGTTTACTTACATCGTCGGTTGTCGCAAAGCAAGTTGATTAAAGTTACATTTAAACATTATAATTACTTTTTCATTTTGATGATCACAAAATGCTGGAATAACAAAAACACCCTCCACCCTAAAAAAAAATGATAAATGATTAACAGAATAATCAACAGAAAATCACAAAATAAATGTAT
The DNA here is from genome assembly GCF_963853765.1 of Magallana gigas. Classification (NCBI taxonomy): domain Eukaryota; kingdom Metazoa; phylum Mollusca; class Bivalvia; order Ostreida; family Ostreidae; genus Magallana; species Magallana gigas. The sequence goes on along the minus strand of NC_088853.1, from coordinate 68,878,022 downwards.
GGAAAAGGACCCCCGACGATAAAAAACACAGCAATAAACACATCAAAACAACCCCGCAAAACATTGTTATGTTGAATTTTTAAAGTTTTAATAATTGTTTCAAACCGTTTAACATACTTTTTTATTTTTTCAATCTGCAGATAGCTGCATTTTTTTTCTTCTAACTTTAAAGGGACTTGGACACGATTTGACTTAAGATTTTCAAATTTTATTTTTCCATTTTCAATGTTTATACTGATAAGTATAGAAGTTTATAATACTATGTCAAAATTTGAAACTCAAATATCAAGTTATAAGCATGATAAAGAGTTCATAATTCTTTGTTTTGTAAACAAAGCTCGAATATTGTCATCTTTACATATGTGTTGTATTGGTGTAAGTTTCAATCAAATGTAACTTTCTTTTGTTGATAATAGTATTTATGAAGATATTGAATTAGTTTAAATTGTTTTTTACAAGTCATTTTGTCTAAGAAATGGTAAAATTCTACATAACATTTTTTGTAAACAACTATAAGACTCGAGCGTTGTTTACATTACTATCAATTATTACCTCCGTTTCTCGCTTGTAACTTGACTTTAACATTTAATATTTTGGTCAATTATTTAAAATGCACCAGTTAACCATTTTATACATAAAAAATAAAAATAAAATTTTTGATCTTAAATCGTGTCCAAGTCCCTTTAAGGTAATTATAAATCAATCTTCTTACCTAAACTCCAAACAACCTTTTTAAATCAAACATAAAGGAATTAAACCGTCAATATAAATCAAAACAATCTAATGACTTGATTTCAATCCACCACAGCGTCTTCCAGGAAACTTTGAAGCAATAGTCTTTATGGTCCTAAATATATTCAGTTAAATAACATCTACTATTTTTTCATTTTTAGTTTAGAATTATGTTCATATCATTTATTTAGTGACCAATCGGGTCGTCATCCGTGTAGCAAAAGTGTTCACCATCACTAAGTTGCTTACAAAAACAGAAATAAATTATAAATCTAGGACATGAATAACATTAAAATAGTTATTTAAGTAATATAAAGGAATAAGTTTTTATGTTATGCATTCCATGTAAGTCATAATACTATGCATTTTTCAGAAAAAAAAAACAAACAAAAAGAAAACAAACAAAAAAAACAAAAAACAAAACAAAAAAACAAAACAAAACAAAACAAAAAAAATCCAACAAGAAACATAATTCAAAATATTTCATGAACACTTACCCACAATGCACTGGGTGTATTATCCCCGGTTGGTTAATGTTTACTTGGAAACACTATACATAACTCGATAACGTGCAGTTTTGCGTAAATGTTTTAAATTGAAAACAAATCGAGGTCATTCAGATTCTTGTAGACAAAAAAATTGTGAACATTCTGGTATATACTGAATATTAACGCATTATATTTTATAATTATATGCATTAATTACAAAATTATTTACTCATGATACACTGGGCGTAATGTCCCCGGCTGGTTTATGCATACTTGGTAAATCCTACACAAACTCGATATACTCGATAACATCCAGTTTTGCGCAAATGTATTAAATTGAAATAAATTGATGTCATTCAGACCTTTACAAAATTAAAACGTTCGGTATACATACTGAATATTAACGAATAAGGCTGCAGTAGACAACCTAGATCAACCCACACAGAGGAATGATGTATACACGAACTTGTAAACAAACCATTGACACATGATGTAATAAACACAAAACAGCATAAGTACCTTTTAATACCAACGAATCAATGTAAAAGAAAATGTGGGTATTATTTATGTTATTGATAAATGTGTTAAGTATTGAAAACATTTACACTAGATGTATTATCCCCGGCTTTCTTAGCATTCTGGTATACACAGACTATTAACGTATTATATTTTATGATAATATGCATTATTTACAAAATTACTTACCCATAATACACTGAGGGTATTGTCCCCGACTATATTATGCATACTTAGCGACTCCGTACACAAAGTCAATATACTCAATATCGTCCAGTTTTGGGCAAACGTATTAAATTGAATCGAGGTCACTGAGACCTTTAAAAAATTAAAAAGTTCGGTATATTGAATATTAACGTGTAAGGCTGCAGTAGACAACCTAGATCAAATCACACAGATGAACGATGTTAACACGAACTTGTAAACAAACAAGCCTAAGTACCGTTTAATACCAACGAATAAATGTAAAAGAAAATTTGGGTATTCTTTATGTTATTGATAAATGTGCTTATTATAGAAAGCATATATTATTTCATTATTACTTGTTATATATGATTTTTTTACTGTTTTTTTTTTTAATAATAGTTTGCACTGAGTTGAAACTTATATATATTTTCAATAACTTCATTTCTTTTTTTATTAAAAAAATAATTGCTAAATTAAAAAAAACATATATATGAAAAAACTAACTTTTTTGACAGAAGTATCCTATCCAGCCAGGACGGCAGCCATAATCACAGGACGGCAGCCATAATCACATGTACCACTGTCTTCGTTACAACCATCACATGTGTAACGGGTGATACATGTCTCAGATCTATCTATCTATCTATCTATCTATCTATCTATCTATCTATCTATCTATCTATCTATCTATCTATCTATCTATCTATCTATCTATCTTAGAACAACACTACACCGTTTATATTAAACTTTTAAGTCAACATGTATTACAAATGTAATAGTGTGATTAAAGTTTAACTTTAATAGTGCTGCTAAACTCCAGTGTTTTGTGTTGCTTTGATGAAACATACCGTTTTCCGTGCAAACAGTACGAAGGTTTATTGAGAACGAGATGAATATCTGTTTAATTTAGAGGAATATATGATTCTAGAAGCGAATTTGATAAAACTGAGATCTTTTTCCTTCCCTTGATATGTTTATTAGTTTGTGGAAACCACGGGGTAGTGTTATTCTACCTCATTTTATATTAAGGAATATACGTACGCTATTTATTGTTATCACGCGATAACGCACGGATGTGGCAGTGATATAATTCTCGAGTTTGTTGCATTGACATCTATTTCAGAGGATAATACCAAGCGTTTTGACTGGTTCAAAACAGTTCTTCAATCTAAAGATTAAGACCTTAATTGCCTATATGCTTCCTTCACCTACCCGCGTTTTAATCTAACTCTCTATCTATCACTTTATCTTATCTATCAATGTGTATGACTATGTATATGTATAGTAAGATAATCGTCCACTTACGAGTTTTACACAAGTCTCCTTGATAATCGGGATCACATCCGGTCAAACATGTTCCATTGATATTGGAACACTGTTTTTCACGGCAATGTCCACATGTTTCATTGCATTCAGAACCATACAACCCTCTGTCACATGCTACAAATCAAATGTTCACTCTTTAAAAGTGTAGATATTATATCTACTATATATCTAGTTTCAAAAAAAAATATTTTACATGCGTAACTACTCACGAGTTTTACACATGCCCCCTACATAACCAGCATCACATCCAGTCAAACATGTCCCATTTATCTTGGAACAATGGTTAACATCGCGGCAGTGTCTACATGTCTCTTTGCATTCGGTTCCAAAATATCCTTCGTCGCAAGCTATAAAAATAAAAGTATAAATATTTACACGTATTCGGAAATCAACAGTCAAACTATGAGTTAATACTCTGATATTTGGAGCATAATACATGGCAACATATGTATCACATCCTATATCGACCCTGGACTCCAATATCAGCCCGATGGCATCTAATATACATGCAGCAATTATTACAAAACATGTGTACGGAACCCGCTTGTTAGCAGATTACTTTTTTCTGCACGATCGCTTACTTCATATTCCGGAAAAGACCAAATATTTAAGCGGACTATTGGGAAAATATTTTTAGCATTTGTACCTTTAAAGTACTGTAGAACTTAGTCTGATATTTTAAAACAATGCCATTAATACTTGGGATTTTAACTAATGTAAACTAATAAAAGGAAACTTGGATTTCAGAGTGTTTTAAAAAAAATTTTTGAAAAAAAATAAACGTTATATGAGCTTTTTAAACGTTCATTCATTAAAGAGATCTGTGTGAAAAATCACGTAACCGGATATTCATTCTTTCTAAGTAGCCAATTTGTTAACTTTCATATAAATCTATAGCAAGTGCATGTCCCCAGCGCGATGCGCTGGCAAGAAAAGCAAGCTCGTAAAACTAGTGCGAGAATAGAAACAAAACCAAACTATCTACTACCAAAATGCCTAATGGTCAAAACATTAACCATCAGCTTTACCTAACATTTTAAGATATGATTTGTTAAGCTGTAAACTGTTATCATTTTATGGAAAAAATCCATTTATTTTACCCTTTAAATGTTTCTATATTTCTTATATACAGCTTTTCTTCTTAAGGAGATTAAAGTAGTCTAAAAATAACCACGACCACCGCCCCCTCTTAATTTTTTTCATAATTTATCTAGTATTCAAAACGCGTTCTGACGTGAATTTTGCTTATATCACATGGTAAGGTTTATCCTGTGTTTTTGTGCAGTGAATGTCGTATTTTTCCAATGCAAGCACAGCGAAAAATATAAACTGAATGTTAACATTTAATTAATTTCTACACATAACTTTTTGCAGAATTAAACACAAAATATCCTAGATAATTTTACAGTGTAAAATTGGGGATAAATATTACTGAATGATTTTTATTTGCATGCATCGGACTGTTTATTGCAAAGATTTTAAATGTAAAGACTATAGCCGTACAATGTTAATCATATTTTGTTTTCCTTAGAGTTGCACATAGGCAGTTTTACCTAGTTCACAGCGGTAACCTTGATATCCAGGTTTACAGCCCTGACAGGTGCCCGTCTCTATGTGACAGTACTGACAGTTAACGTCTGGACAGGGGAGGGTATTGTTTGACCCGTAACATCCGGTAGCAGGACATCCTGTATCATGAATATCATTAGTGATCAGTAGAACTAAATAGTATAATTCTGATTAAATGTTTCTCTTGTGTTAAATAATTTTTTAAAATAGTCTTTTGATAAATTATATGTTAAACATAAAGGCCACTAAAGGGTTTAAAAATGTGCACCATACGATAAAACTTATTTTCAAATGGTTTATATCAAATGTTATTGTAGGGTCATGTGAACTCAGAATTGACATTATTTTAAAAAGGACTTCTGTTACTTTAATGGACATTTTTTTTTAATTCTATTTTTTTGCAACTTGATCATTGATGCGTTAAAATACAAACACTGAGATTATCACCAACAAATAAAGGAGTACTAATATATGCAATCAATACGTTAATTTTCATTTATATCTCACGTCATGTACCTTAACTAATTCTGATCATTATTTTAAAGCGGTATAACATTACACCCACCGTACACCTCCACTTCACAAAGGTAACTCCAGACATAATTAGAGTAATAGTTAGGATAGGTAACTCCTAGTAGTCTCTCGTTGTAGTAGATGACGTACTGTCCATGTACAGGACAGGTGGTGGTGAAGACAGCAGGTATGGTGTCTAGTGTAAAGTTGACGTCCTTGTAACACAGTGTTCCCTGTAGTTTGTCTGTTGTATTGGAGATGTACACAGAGAATCCAAGGAAGTACTTAGTGAGCAAATTAGAAGGACCTGCATGAAATGTTAATCAATTGATGGACGTACATAACAATGTAGCTAGACAAAGTTTAACAAACATATGGTATTAAAGACAACTTATGATGTCGTATCTGTAAAAGAGGGTACCCAGTATGTGTTTTTTTCAAACATTGTGAAAAAAATGAAGGGTTTACAGTAAAATTAGATTACTATAGTACCTATTTGTGTTTGATTTGCTTTTTTAGTTTAAAAAAAAAAAAAAACATAAGATGAACGGTATTTCATACATTTTGTTTTTCTGTAGTCTGTCTATTGTATTGCGTACGTACAAAGAAATCGCACACAGCACTGTTGACATTAAATGAATTTGCAGTAAACATAAAAAATAATATTTATTTTTTCTTTTAGATTTTTTGATTAATAAAGCTAGATAATTATTGAAGTTCCTAAATCGCTTTCTTTGTATTAGAGACGTGCACAATATGTCTATATAATTTACCTTACATGTAGGAGGCAGAAATAAAATCGAAATACGGAAATTAGCGTTTGCTTACAAAGAGCAGATTTAAACGTATTATCACACATTTTAATCTCAGTTGTTAACATCCTTCAACTCATATTGAGTATTCACGGGTTGGTCATAAAGCAGTCTTTTGTCCTTAAGAAGCTTTTAATTCAAGAACAAACGGTTTGTATTCATTATCATACCTTTACTGATTCACACCAAGGTTCTCAGAAGAGCAGTGCATGTCCTTTATCGTGCCAAAACCTACTGCGACACTGGGCCTATTATTCGTTGCATAGTCACAGTATAGATTTATTTGTTAGGATTCTAACACACTATTATCTCTAGGTAAAACTGCACTTTCAAAGATATCCGTGCAGAAATGTTTTGTAGAAATAGCTTACTTTATAATAAATGGTGGACTTTAATAATACTTATTTACCTGTAATAGTAAAAAATTCCTTATACATTTTATAGACATCAACAACTTACATATAGCAGATGTTTAAACACAGTTTAGATTTCAGTTGTTTAACATCCATCAAATGACACTGAGTATTAACCCCTTTCTAAAAAAGAAGCAGAGTACCCAAGAAGAACGTTCTGTTTACATTGTAAGCCAGTTCTTCACACCGCGGGTTACAAGAGAAGTGAAGGTCCTTTATCGTGCTAACACCTACCGTGACACTAGGCATATCCAACATTACATGGTAATGGTATTGATCTATTTCTATTCAGTAGTTATAACATGTGAATTTCAGGTTTAAGCATGTTGCAATACTGATCATTTTAATAGTGATGTGATATAGTGTCGTAATAATCGGATGTTTATCAGACGTATAAGTTATATATTATTTTATTTTAATGTTGATATTACTTATAATAATTTTGTTGAGGTTGAGGATATGTTATTGTAGAGGTTAAATTCCATGAAAACAATTTAATGAAGATAAGTTTCAAACACTTTCTGGTTTTAAATGATATTGTTTCAAACGTGTAACCTATTGATGTACCGTCCTATTTTATTTCAGAACACAATATTCTGATAGACTCTTATACTCTTATAAGAATTTGGGTGATATGTGAGGCTAAACACTAAATGTATCGATACATCTATAGTCGAAACATATTTATGTCTTACTGGACTCTTAGTAAATGTGACTTTACCCCATGGTTTATTGTTCGTCCTGAAATAGATGGTGATGTGATGAATGCTGTGGATGGTGGTCAGGTTCACCCACCAGGTGGCGGTTTGTCTGCCCCATGATACAGTACATTGACCTCCATACCAAGTCATGTCTGATTTACGTCCGTCTACAGCGTTACTGGCGCCCCATGTGTCGTCACCTGGTCTGAATGGGTACTGTAGGTATGCTGGTTTGTTGAGGGCGACATTAACTGTTTCGAAGTAAAAACAAAACACCTTGTTAAACAATGTTAAGCTACAGTTCGTAAAAAAAAAGAAATGTATATTAATATGGAAATTGAAAATTATTTTATAAGTGATAGTCATTACATTTCTAAATCAATCCTCTACTTAATATAATCATATGTTTAACAACATCATTTAAAGGTACAACAAAAACTGAAAGACTGTGATAAAAAAGATGTATGCATCAAGATTTTTTTTTCGTTTCGTCGCTTTTTTTGCGGACATTAAGTTTTCTTTCATTTACGTTGTACACAATGGCTGCATCGTCGATTGTTTTATATCATCAGTATATAAATTAATTAAAGTTTTCGAGTTGATCATGTGCTGTTAATGAAATATTTTTAAAAATATACAATGTCTGAGTTTTCGTCACGATAATTAGGCGTCATTTGTTTTCTCTATTTTAAAATATCACCCACTGTGACAATCTTTTGATCCTCTGTAGATCCATATCATGTTGTTTTACCTTGAACTATAATGTTTAAGGATAAATTTAACCCATTGTAACGTCATGCACATTCCTAATTTACACGTAACAAATATAAATGAATAATGCGGTTAAAAAAAAACTAATTACCGCCGTTAACAAAATATAAGGACGTGAAGCCGTGCAACTGTAGGGAAATGCAAAATGTTGCATTGAGATTATCCATTAAGTAATTGTGTTGCTTAATTAATTACAATTTATCATTTTTTAAATTAAAAAACTGTCGTATGCTCTCATTTTGATTTGCACTATTTGAAGCATGCGGAGGAATAAACTGAAAGTAATCTTTTGAACGTCATAACAGAAAGTTGTCAAACATCATTTTTTAAGGTAATATAATTCGAGAAAAATAATCATTCATTATATACTCGTGTGGGATAGTGAAATTCCACCTCGGGGCCATGATTCACAGTCTAGGACTCGGCAAAGCCTCGTCCTAGACCGTGAATCTTGTCCCCTCGGTGGAATTTCACCATCCCACACTCGTAATAATGAATGATTCTATTAGTCTTACCGTAACCGTTAGCAAAGACAAAAACTCCGACACACACAAACACTCCATACATCTTTGTGACCAGCTCGGACATCAGAAAATTAAACAGGAAACACACCCGACTCTTGAATTCTGTTTATAGTTTCACGTAGACATTCGTTAAACAGAGTGCCGTAGAAAATGGTCTTTATCTCCGAAATTATCAAAGTTTACTTATTTCAAGTTTGCTTTGGGATGTTATAATATTATAACTCATTTCTTCGTTTAAAAATGAATGTTCATTGTTTGCACTTCATTCTTGTCGCTTTTTGAATTGAAATTGAAACAAAGGAAGCGAGTGCTCTTTAAAATTGTCGATGACATCACGGAGATATCTCCTCTAGCATTTTCCTGTTTATCGACACGCCGGTAATAAAAGGCTAGTCATCACAGATATTACACTTGGAATACAATGTTAAATATAACCATGTCCTATTAAACGTTTTTCTGTTAGTGTAATTAGTAGATAACAGAGGAAATAGGGACAATGTAGACAATTTTAAGGTCTGGTGTTAAGCATTATAAAAAAAAAACAATGGATGAGAAACATATGCTCCGGATACAGCGTAAACAATGTTAACACGCTGTTGACTAGACTGGGTAAATGAATCTAATTACACGAATTAACCGGTCTGATGTACGATTTAAAGGCATACGATTTCCAACGTCCCAGGAGTCTAATTTAACCGTCGCCCATTCCGCAGTCTGCGCAGTGAGAAGCCATGTCAATTCGAAATGAATGACTAGTAATTTTCCCCATCTGGATATTAGCAAAAGATAATCAATTCTTCAGTATCAAAGAAAATTTGATCCTCGTCACAGGTGTGCATAGTACGTAGTAAAATAAAGGACCCTATTGCACCCCACTTTGATTAATATAATTCTTAAGGCACTGCACTCGGCAAAATTCTGAATTCTTAGCACCATTTATTGTAAGAAAGAAAGGCTTGCCCAGGCTTATATGAAACAAACTTAAGATATTTCTGAACATGAACAGCTTGTAGAAACACGGTAGATACATGTATATAAATGTGTCTATAATTCTTATCTTCGTAACTTAAAGGGGTCTATATACTTTTCAACAACAACTTTGAGTCCAAAGAGATTAAAACGAATATAAAGGGGGGGGGGCGGCCACATTAATATAGATGAAACAAATATTAGCAGCCCTGAAATATATCTTAAAGCTGAGTACCTAAATCAATCACTTAATTGCATGGACATACACTTAACTGATCCTGACAAACTTTTAAATGTGAATTTGAAATATGCTATGTAACTTATAAACTTCTACAATCCTTGTAAAATCTTACAAATTAATTATTTTTTAATAAAATTAATCTTGAGACCTTCAAAATTATTTAACATATGCATTATAAATTACGGTTTCTACTAACAAAAATATTATCTTACTAAGTTCGCAGCGTTTTTCAAAATCTACGATATAATATTGTTATTTCATGATTCAGTTGGGAATGTTGACATGATTATGCCCTTACAATATTTAATTTTTTAAATGACCTCAAAACCACATATACATCTGCTTGTACCATGCGACTATACAACTATAAACATAAAATATTGTACTGTTACATACATATTTTAGAAATATATTGCATTTGAGTGCCTTTTATTGAGTTTAAAAAGGACATGCCAGTTGAACTTTAGTATACGTCGTGTTTTCATAACAAAAATGTGCCGATATTTTTATAGGCAGCCTTAACTGTACTGCGCAGTTGTCCGTTTGAGCTTACGAGCTCCAGTTAATACTTTTTGTACAACAAATGATGAGCATGGATCTTGGAGGCCGTTGAGTTTATGGACGTGACTGATGGCCGAAAGATAATATGTTATCGTCGACGGTGCGTAGTCTTGTGAGAATAGGAAAGCAACATAGAGAACCAATATGTGTTGTTGAACGGGGATATCCGTTCGTAAACTATTTTTTCGCAAAGTTCCTAAACGTAGACCATGCGTGAGTGTATACTGTAAACAACTCCAAAAATATAATGTAAAATGTAAACAACTCCAAAAATATAATGTATAATGTAAACAACTCCAACAATATAATGTATAATGTAAAAAAATCCAACAATATGATTTGTTATATAAACAACTCAAACAATATGATGCATAATGTAAACAACTCCAACAATATAATGCATAATGTAAACAACTCCAACAATATCATGCATAATGTAAACAACTCCAACAGTATAATGTATAATGTAAACAACTCCAACAATATAATGTATAATGTAAAAAAATCCAACAATATGATTTGTTATATAAACAACTCAAACAATATGATGCATAATGTAAACAACTCCAACAATATAATGCATAATGTAAACAACTCCAACAATATCATGCATAATGTAAACAACTCCAACAATATCATGCATAATGTAAACAACTCCAACAATATCATGCATAATGTAAACAACTCCAACAATATGATGCTTAATGTAAACAACTCCAACAATATAAGGTATAATGTAAACAACTCCAACAATATAAGGTATAATGTAAACAACTCCAACAATATAATGTATAATGTAAACAACTCCAACAATATAATGCATACTGTAAACAACTCCAACAATATAATGCATACTGTAAACAACTCCAACAATATGATGCTTAATGTAAACAACTCCAACAATATAAGGTATAATGTAAACAACTCCAACAATATAATGCATAATGTTAACAACTCCAACAATATAATGCATAATGTAAACAACTCCAACAATATCATGCATAATGTCAACAACTCCAACAATATGATGCTTAATGTAAACAACTCCAACAATATAAGGTATAATGTAAACAACTCCAACAATATAAGGTATAATGTAAACAACTCCAACAATATAATGTATAATGTAAACAACTCCAACAATATAATGCATACTGTAAACAACTCCAACAATATAATGCATACTGTAAACAACTCCAACAATATGATGCTTAATGTAAACAACTCCAACAATATAAGGTATAATGTAAACAACTCCAAAAATAAAATGCATAATGTAAACAACTCCAACAATATAAGGTATAATGTAAACAACTCCAACAATATAATGTATAATGTCAACAACTCCAACAATATAATGCATAATGTAAACAACTTCAACAATATGTGATAAGCCACCAGAAAACCAGGTTTATTGAGTTTTTCCAACAAATTGAGATTTTTGCATTTTTATGTTGCTTTGGTATAAATAAATAAAAATACCAAATATTAGAATTAACCTCCTTTTATTTCAGGAGCTATGACGCTGCAAAAATGAGAAATGTTTTAAGCAATTTTCACAATGCATTGAAAATTGGAAGAAAAGTCAATTATGAAAAAGTAATCTAGAAGATAAATACAAAGTTATTAAATAGTAAAGAAAAAAAGATATATTCATTTAAAATGTTTTGTGATCAAAATTGAATATATGGCATCATTTTCGATCAAAGTTTAGTGCAAAAAGGTCATGATTTGAGAAGTTGTACATTAGCTTTTTACATGTAATAAAGTTGTCTAAAAACAGAACTTTACAATTTATCATTTTGAAACATCACACAATTATTCCTATTTAATAAAGGTAATACTAGTAATTAACAAATAATTTTACCTAAAAACTACTTGCATGTACAAATAATTTCAAATACTGCAATTTATACAATATATGTATTATATTATACATAAATATGCATATTATGACACTGCACATTACAGTACACAATACACCTAAAATTTCACATCTCAGGAGAGGCAAACTGCTTTGGACATTTTCTTTTCTCTGGGTCTATTTTGACACGAGGTTTTGGACACACATGCTTAGGGCAAGACTGTAGACTATCTGAAGTATCCCTGCAGAATGGTCTGATTTCATCATAAAGATACCACTGTCTGGCAGCATCAAGACCCTTGGGTGTAATCACGGATGGCAGGGTGTCAACATTAGGTAGTTGCTGTCCTCTCTTCAAAATGTTGATGGGTTTCTCTGCAGAGCTACAATAAGCCTTGACAAAGACAACTCCGGGACTTTCTTCAGACATTCTGAAATGGTTGAATTTAGAGATGGATGGTAGTTTCTTGAAGAAAGCTTCAAAGAAAATCGCCCAGTCGTAGAAGGAGACCGGCCTCTCAGTATCATTGATGAGCTGGGGTATGTTGTGGCCATTTTTTGAGGAGCGCCTCACTGATTCTGCTACCTCATCAAGAGTTTCTGCTGTAGAATGTCTCCACTTCATCTTCCAGAGGCCAAAATGCCAGTCTGGACTAAATTTTGTATGTCCAGCTTCCATCAAGGAAAACTCTATGCTGCGATGACGACCTGTCATTATCCTTCACATGCCATATCTGAGAATTTCAAGACATAAACATTAACATGTGATATATCCAAATATTATAAGCAAGTACAATCTATAAGTTTGTTCACAGATATACTTAACATATGACACTCTTTATGTAAGGAACATTTGAACTTTTTACCTAATTATTGTGTTGTTTTTGTTTTGTCCGGCACAATTGTCCATCTGCAGCACAGCATCCTTTTCTCCATATCCCCAATGCTCAAAGAAGTGATGCAATAGGCTCACCACAGTATTGGCTCCCTTGCCTACCTCCTCAGCCTCATCCACCAGATAGAATACTTGCTCACCTATAGTGAAAGTGAAATCATTGATTTACTCGCATCTTCTTTTCAATATGTTTTTACAACCCAAATAAAAGAAATTTACAAATAAGACTTGATTAAGCTTGATTGTTAATGATAAAACATGTACCTGCTCCCTCTGCACACACACCAAAGGCTTGGCACTTTCTGGGGGTTTTGAAGAACAGAGGCCCCACCTCTTGTGCATGATGAGGGTAGTGCAGTCTGACTAAAGCCAGCCCCTACTAATTCACTTCGTTGTGAATTTGCTGAGCAAAGTCAAAGCTGTACATCTGAGTCATGTCCATTGTACATACTTGTCCTAAAATAAATAAAATTTTGAATGACTATGTTACCTCTAAAATAGTTATTACAATGTACATGTACATGTACTATTTAAAACTATATAAATCACTCACCATACTTATGAAATGCATTTACAAATTTCAAGCATGAATTTATGCAACATATTGCTCACAGAGATTGTTGTTGCTGAGTAGTTTTCTTGCAACTATCCATGACCATTTACGATATCTTGAATTTTGTATATTAATTACTTGGTGTAGACTATCATCTTCAATCATAAGTGAGTAATAAATAATATTAATTTGACTGTATGCATGGAACCAATTTATGAAAACATTTATTTACCTATACCAAACACGATTAAATGGTGTATGTGATGAAAGAAATCAAGAAGAAACTTACCTGTTTTAGTTTGATTTAAGTCATGTGTTTGAAACAGTTCTTTGGACAGTAGACACCTTTCTCTGTAGTATTCTCTCTGTTGCTTGGCTTTGTCCAGGTGACACATGTACTTATCCAGCATGGTTTTCTTTTCCTCTTCTGACAGGTTCCCTGCATTACTGATGTTATGAACATATCTCTGGCATTTGGGACACAGATCAGTAGCTGGCTTCATAATCAGGATGTGTGGTGTTTGTTCCAACCAAACTTTCTTGAACTCAGATAAGCTCACTTGTCTGTCATTTAAAAGAAACCTAACTATGCATAGTTTTGAAGACTATCAAGAAATTTTCAATTTCATGTTTTCAAAAAATACAAAACTTTCTGGACATGTACACTTAATCAAATATGTATATCATTAGTACCGGTAATTATTAGGAATGTTAATTCTTTTAAAGTACATCATGTGCATCATATACTATAACACACTTTAAAATGCTCAACAGACCCACAAAATACTAGTATGCACTAGATTATTTGGTTATTACTCAGCACGAGTACATCAAATAACTTTGACTATTTTATTAAAACAGAATCACACATACCTATAATTAAGCATTGTCGCTGCTTGGTTATAAAGTTCCCAAATATCAGACTTTGTCTTGTCAGAGGGAAGCAACAACAGGACTTTGTCACCACGGGTTGAGTAGTTTGGCTGTCTGTCTGGCAGTGGGAGTCCGTTCTTCAATGTATATTCTTTCAAGAACTGAGATATACGCTGAACATCTGTGAGGCTGAGTGCATGTTTAGGGGTTTTCCCAGTGTTTCCATGAATCCTAGGTTTTAGGCCATCTTTATCCAGAGATGCAGCTATGCTGTTAAGCTTGAATTTCCCTATGCCATGGCAAAAAAGAAAAGTATCTCGACATACTTGCTGACCAGCAAAATAGTACTTTTGTGCTACTCTTTCTCTCTCTTTTGTTTTTTGCTTTTTACTTGTAGACTGGGGCCAGTATGTACTAGATTTCCGGTGTGCGGCAAGTTGAACTTCCACTGTTAGATCTAATTCCTCACTTGACATTTCCTGACACTGTTGTCTGTATTCTAGCATGTGGTCGAATTCGATTTTTGTACTACATGGGGAACCATACAATTTACTGCAACCGCATGTTTTTGTTTTGAATACACCGACAAAATTAACTTCGTCTTGGTCGACAGTTCTGTATTCGAATTCGT
This sequence comes from Magallana gigas, assembly GCF_963853765.1. NCBI lineage: Eukaryota > Metazoa > Mollusca > Bivalvia > Ostreida > Ostreidae > Magallana > Magallana gigas. The sequence goes on along the minus strand of NC_088853.1, from coordinate 68,862,884 downwards.
GTTGATAATCTGATTTACATGTAGAATCTGAATAATTACCGACACTGATGTCTGTAGTCTCACTGTCCTCTTCCTCGTCTTCGGACGATGACAATGGCACAAACTCGGTATGATTTCCGAAGTATAAATCATTCAAAGATGTGAATTTCAGCGATGAAAGGTTCATCTTGGTGACAAATTATTTCGTCGGGCACTTCACTGGCTCTGCTTGACTGGCTCATAATGAATATGTTATCATTCTCCTCTACTTCAGCGTAGCTGTCAATGTTCGTCTGCGGGACTTCCCGCCGATTGTTTATGTTGGTTATACTTTCGTTTTTACTACGTCCGATAACTCCGACAAGAAAATACGGGATGTCATTCGTGTATAAATTTTTTTCTCTTATATTGTATAGACCTAAATGTTTTACACGACGTTTTTCCCCAAAACTTTAATTATGATTGAATTTGAGTATTAAGCATTACTTTTGTCAAGGACCATGGAAAAACCGGGAATGCTTGTAACGTTACAATTTGGCTTTCGCTATCAATCGATACACAGTAAATATATCAATAGTTACATTACTATTGTCGTCAAATTCAATTTCTTTGTGTAACACAGATTTAAAATTGACTTTATTTTATTCATAATTAGTTTCTTGATTAAAACCGACGTAGTTCTGTATGGAAATCATTTCAAAAATGTACAAAACGATTATGGGAAATGTGTCATTCTTTTTTCTTTATAAAAAACGCGACGTTATTGACGTTGTGTTTCAGCGCCGTTTTCTCGATTATGACGTAAACTCAACAAGCCTGGTTTTGTCGTGGCGACTCACATATAAGGTATAATGTAAACAACTCCAACAATGTAATGCATAATGTAAACAACTCCAACAATGTAATGCATAATGTAAACAACTCCAACAATATAATGCATAATGTAAACACAACTCCAACAATATAATGTATTATGTAAAGAACTCCAACAATTAAATGCATAATGCAGAGAATGCAGAACTGTTAAAAATAAACTCCACAGAAGAGCAACCTATGAATCGTCCTAATTGTACCAGCTGGTTATGCTAAAATGATCTGTCATCATCTGTTATTTTCCTTGTGAGTGCTCTAAACATGGTTATTCACTTTTGTGTTATAAATAAAAATTACTTCTTTAGTAAAGAATTGTTTTATTGAAATTAATTATGGGGTGTCACTTTGAGAGACATACCTGTACTCATGCTGTTTAGGAGAATAACGATCAGACACCGTTACAGTTGAATTTTGGGGTGCTGCCATCTGCATTTGACATCTGTTTGACTTGCTCGTTTGTACCTAAAATAAACAAAAATACATGTTAGATTTTATGTTTGTTGATTAATATAGACAATAAAAATTATAATTTCTCAAACAACAAGTTTTCTTTCTTTACCCAAACAACAATGCTGCAGCCACATGGTGGAATCTAAACTGTCCCATAGGGCACTGACATGTAAAATCTTACACAAGTCCGTTGTCTTCAGCATCCAAAAATGTCTACAGTAGTTACATCAAACGATTATACAGGCACTTGATAAAAAAATATTCCATAATCTTACCTCCAATGCAAATAAACAAAATTCATATCAACGATCGTCACTTTACACAGATCCCTGAGAGGCATGTACAACAATAATATACCTGTACTTTGTACAATGTATCTTTCATTGATGCCTGTACACACGCAATTATGACATGTAATTCGTCCATAACAAATCGAAACACTCGTCCGCTTTCTACCGCTGCCTCGCTTTCTCTAGTTCACTTCGTGTGTTCCTCCACAAACTTTGTCCAGTATATAATCGATAAAGCCATTGTGTAGCGATAAACCCGGAAGTCGATTTTCTCGCAATATCTCGGCAGTCACGTGACGAAACTTATAGACCCTAGATAAAAAGTTAAGTTCTATCATCACTACTGTATCAAAATAAAAACCCTAAGACTATCAGAAAATCCTTGGGAAACCACAGGATGAACCTCTGCCATTCAGTCAATTGAATGATAACTGAATGGTCTGAAAAGGTGACTGAATGGCATATCTATGCCATTCAGCCACATTTCAGTTACCTATCAGTCACCTTTCCGTTAACTGAATGGCAGCGATTCATCATGTGAACTCTAAGTGGCACTGATAACACCCTGAAAGACCCTGATGTCGGCACTAAGATATCAAAATGTCGTGAAGTCTGCAAGTAGGTGTTTTGTTTTAGATGTAAATAAATTAAATCATTATCAGGTGTTTAGTAAATTCAAAAAATATATGCAAAAATCTCGACATACTACGTTTTACACTGACACGCATTTTATAATAATGATTTCGATTATTTTACACCCGCTTTAAAGGAGAAGGGTTATACTGTTTTATCCTTATGTGTCTGTCTGCTTGTGTGTCCGTCTGTCTGTCTGTCTGTCCGTCCTTATGTCTGTCTCTCCGTTAAAAAACTTTCTGTCGCATTATTTCAGAAATTATTGCAGATGCTTGAAATTTTAACACACTATTTGTTTTTGCATGCCATATTGTAGGAAATATTTTTGTACAAATCGGACGTCAACTTCTTGTTAAATGACAACTTTGTTTATTTTTAACCTAAATTTTCAAACAAATGTTTGCAGATGCTAACAAACTATTTGTTTAGGCATGCCATTTTATGGGATATATTTTTTACACCAATTGGTTGCCAACTTCCTGTTTAGTAACGACTTTGCTTACCTTGATTAATCACGCCAAAGCGGGGGTATTAATTGTGAACATTGGCTCATAGATATCTTGTTTACATATGTTTCTCAATATGAAGCATTGACTCACAGATATCTTGTTTACGCATTCACACATGTTTCTCCATAGGAAGCATTGGCTTTTGATATGTACTGATGCGTGTAACAATGTATAGTTTCTTTTGAATGTATGGTTAACACAGGGTTACACTGTACTAGTTATCGTCCTTGGTGTTTCTATTTTCGTCATTTTGTTTGTTTATAACTGTCTCGATCATCGAAGTAGCAAAATAAAGAGGGACTCAGAAAAGGCTTTTATATATTTAAAAAAAGGAAGTAAAGCCCGAAACTTCATACGAACAGTATTTACATGTTTGTGTAGATTACAATTGTGTCCCATATTATATCAGCAGAAGGATAGATTATTTTTCATGATATACAACTTGAACTTATACAAAATATGTACATATTGTGTGTGGTAAACCACTTTGCAAAATACTCAATATAGATAAAAAAAACTTAAACTTATCTTTTAAATAGGTAGAGCTTAATTAAGATGGAAACCTGTACGTACATATACTTTTTTTAAATTCTATGAACATTTTGTCAAAAACATTCCATGAATTAGATATAAGATTTTAATAATGAGGCGCTGAAGATAGCCATTACTTGATATTTACAAACCATAATGTATCTTTTGTTCTTTGTTACAGTAGTATGCCTCGTCCAATCAACCAATTTCTGTGTTTGCTACCTGCAAATCAGATGGAGGCAATTGACGGTCGTTTATTATAAGAGCGCTTGACTGAAGAAGGAAGTAGTTCTTCACAAACATCTTAAGGCTGTTTTAACAATGCTGGGTATTCGGTTGTACTTATTATTAAGCCTATAATAATACAAAAATATTTAACCGACCAAGTGGAATAATGAAAACACATAGAGGCGACGTAGACTTAAATCTTTATTTCTAACGAGAAAACAACCTTGCATGCGCAATCTTTTAGAACTAAAGAGACGAATAATTGACATTTTAGAATACGGCATCCGCCTGATGAAAAGTGGAGTAACTCGGTTTTTTGACAACTATACATAATAATAAATATGTAGTAGGTTGCTGTTGAAACATCAATTATATTTAATGTAAATTTTTATTTGTGAAATAATCCGTTGTCAAAGATTACACATGCTAATGAGTATATGATAGGTTGGTGCTGAAACAGCAATAGAATCGAATGTAATGATTCATTTCATGCATTCTTCTATTTTTCTATTCCTCCATTCAGTATCATGTTTCTTTTTTCTTTGGAACATACTGTTCTTTGTTCTTCAATAACTTGATTTAATTCGTTTCAAGCATTGTAGATATATCCTGCTGTTTAACACAGTCTATAAATTGGTAAAAAACCCGTTTTTTTAAATTAAGTGTTTATTCAATTCACTCACACGTAATGAACCATTGTTATGTTTGTGTCATGTATAGAATTTTCAGGCCTGTGACCTCCCCCTTTTTAATATGTATTATATAATAAATAAAGTGACTTGATGGTCGTGACAATTGTTTGAATACACTGAAGTATTTTAAAAGGAGTCCTTTATAATAAAATATATTGAAATACCCAAATTATAATGGTAAAGACCTGCATTATTTTTTGCAGAATTATAGTTTATAGCTTTACTAATTATATCTTTAGATTTCAGGTAGATCTGATGGATAATATGTTGACCACCCATACTCTTTAACGGTTTGACTGAATACAACTTTGAATGATGTTTAACCGTTTATATGGTTTACGTTTTTATTTATTACAAAATGGCGTGGCTATAATTCTCAGAGCATTCGCATATTTTTTCTCCAATTCATCTCTATTATAAATGTACGACATGCATGTACCTATTATGGGCAAGATAAGCTTGAATCGATATGATGATTCAATATGTATTAATAATATTCATTTGTCTAAGTAGTAAAGGATATAAATCTTCAACTAATCAGCCTAAGGATCACATTTTTAAGATAGCGAGATATTTTCCTTATTATAAGAACTGCACAGCACAGATGGTAAATTAATCTCTGAATTGCACATGCAAAACAGAGCGCAATCACAGTAATGTTATACAAAACGTTTGATTGTTATATTTACGCTTTGTAAACGTTAAATTATGTTTAAAATGTACGAAAAATAATTGTTTTTCTTAAAATTTTAATTTCTTTAATTTCTTAACTTTGCTTTATTTCTATTGTACAATAATCGCAATTTAATTCTCTGAATATATGTGTGTATAGACGTGTGGAGAGTGTTTGAGGCATAGTCATGTATATGGCATTTCTCTAGTTCTGGCTAGTTGGTTAAACCTTTAGCGCGGTTGATAAAGTGCTCGCATTCCAAAGAACCCGGATTCCAACCACAGCAGAGGCAAAGTTTGTCCCTGTTACATAATCCTTGATGTTAAGTGCATATATTTGAAAAAGAATGATTCATGTATTTTTATTTAAAGAAAAGAAGTGTTTATAACATTTTTCATATCATGATCACATGGTGAAAACGCAATTTCATATGCAATTAAATAAAATGTGAAACGATGCTGTTGACAACGCGTAGCCAACTACAAATTAAGATTTATTGTGACATTGACTTAATCCATTCTTCCACTACCTGCAGCAATTAAAGGGAAATAACAATTTAGTGCATGTTTATAATGATAATTTATCGATGTGCCACTTTAAATTAATAACGAATATAAAAATCAAAACATAACCAATGCTGAATGCTACATATGTCTCATTTCTAAATTGCTCCGACTGCTGATTTGTATTACAATGTCATACAATGAATTCAGTGGTCTCAAAGGTCATTTGATAGTCACTACAATCACTCCCGTCATTAGTGAGGCTCGCCTAGCTATACTGCTGAGGGTACATGTGATGAAGAATGTCTGACAAAAATGTGTTCTTTTGTTGCTTTAATGGTGGCTGAAAAGAGAAATATAACACTTTGTTTACATACTGGCTTCATTCAAACAATACACTTTACAGAAAAAAATACAGGAACAAAACTCATATTTCTGACTGTCTGCAGGATATCTCATGGCCTCTTCAAAATTAAAAACAAGTGAAAAGCTGTCAATGTGAGAGCTAACCGGGTTTTCAGAAATTATTAGAAATCAAAATCCTAGCAATATGCATACCTCTGATATATGTACAATTGATCTGCAAAAGAACAACTTCCTATCTTGAAAACTGTAGGAGAAGTTTTCCGTACAATAAGTGTACCCTTCTGGCAGCCGCCCGCCCGCCATTTTCACCATTTTAATAACCAGATTTTTTCGTTCGAAAACCCGGTTAAAAATGAAGAAAAAAGGAAACATACATATTTAAATAACATTAGCTTTAAAAGAAGAAACATCTCCATACCTGATTAAAATTAAGCATGGACAGTGGTAAAGCAGGTGCCCGTCTCCATACAACAGTACTGATCGTTAACGTCTGGACAGAGAGCAGAACTAGGTCATTATAAAATGTAGGTTGGTTGTTTTTAAGTGGTTAATATTTATTATAAATACAGAAGTAAAAAAATAATGCAGATAAAGTTAATTTGTACTAAGTTTTATTGTTCTTACATATGGTAAATCATCTGTCGAGGGGCGTGGAAATGGTACCAGAATCTACTACAATGATATTTTGGGTGATTACTTTTTATATGTTTATTGATTTATAAAATAACAAAATCCAAACATTTTCCAGTAAAGAGTTTTTGTGACGATTTGTATAAAAAAAAACTTATACAAATTGAATTTTCTTTTTTCAATTTTAAATACATGTAATTAATATATATATTTATTATTATTTTTTTCGAAGACGAGGTCGGGATAGAATTTTTGCGTTTAACGACAATCTTCATGTACTTTTTATTTGTTCAATCTGCAGATAGCTGCATTTTTTTCTCCAAATTTAAGGTAATCATAAATCAATATAATGACTTAAAGGACTAAATAAACCAAAATGTTATATCATAACTAAATGAACAAAAAATATATATTTAGGAGGAATAACAACTTTGAACTGTGAACATCCAAGTTCAAAGTTAAAAAGTATAGGTTGTATTGATGCATGTATCTATTTTATGAGAGACCATTACTAACTTGCCTACAAAAACAGAAATAAATTATAAATCTAGGATATGAATAACAATAAAACAGTTATTTTAGTAATATATAGGAATAAGGTTTTATGTTATGCATTCCATGTAAGTCATAATTATATGCATTATTCAGAAAATCAAAAAACTAAATTACACACAAACAAAAAAAAAACAAAAAATAAATCCCACAAAAAAATAATCATAATAATTCATGAACACTTACCCACAATGCACTGGGTGTATTATCGCCGGTTGGTTGATGTAAACTTGGAAACACTATACATAACTCAATGATGTGCAGGTTTGAGCAAATGTATTAAATTGAAATCTAATCGAGGTCATTCAGATTTTTGTAGACAAGAAATTGTGAACATTCTGGTATAAACTGAATATTAACGCACTATATTTAATGATAATATGCATTATTTACAAAATTACTTACCCATGATTCACTGGGCGTATTGTCCCAGGCTGGTTTATGCGTACTTGGTAATTCCGTACGCAAACTCAATAAAATCGATAACATCCAGTTTTGCGCAAATGTATAAAATTGAAACACTACTCGAGGTCATTGAGACCTTTGAAAACATAAAACGTTCGGCATATACTGAATATTAACGTGTAAGGCTGCAGAAGACAACCTAGATCAACCTACACAGAGGAACGATGTCAACACGTAATTGTAAACAAACCACGGCATACATGTATGATGTAATAAACACAAACAAGACTTAGTACCTTTCCATACTAACAAATTAAAGTAAAAGAAAGTTTGGATATTCTTTATGTTATTGATAAATGTGTTAATTATTTGAAAACATATATGATTTCATAATTACTTGTTGTTTATTTTGGGTTTTTTTGTTTTGTTACTGTTTCATTTAATAATATTTTGCACTGAATTGGAACTTACCAATATTTTCAACAATTTCATTACTTTTTTTTTATTAAAAAAAATAATTGCATTTATTGCATTGCCATCTATTTAAGAGGATTATACCAAGTGTTTGGACTGGTTCAAAACAGTTCTTCAATCTTAAGATTAGGACTCTAAATTACCAATATGCTTCCTTCACATACCAGCATTTTAATCTAACTATCTATCACTTGATTTATCTAATTTATCAACGTGTATGACTATATAAATGTATAGTAGGATAATTCTTTCACTTACGAGTTTTACACAAGTCTCCTTGATAATCAGGATTACATCCAGTCAAACATGTTCCGTTGATTTTGGAACACTGGTTTACACCACGACAGTGTCCACATGTTTCATTGCATTCGGACCCATACTTTCCTTTATCACAAGCTAAAAATTTAATAATATTCCTATTATTGATACTTTAACAATGTCCAAAAGGTGAATGAAAAGCAAAACTTCTCTCCAAAACATTTAAGTTAACGTTGCGTTGCCTGAATGTCAAAATACATCTATTGCATATTCTAAATTACAGCGTTAACTTATCTTGTTTATTTATATGGATATCAAGAAGAAATAAATACTTATACGATTTAGAAAGATTTTCAATAACAAACTTTTGTTTATTAACAATGAGCAAATGAAACAAAACACTTACGAGTTTTACACAAGTCCCCTTGATAACCAGCATCACATCCAGTCAAACATGTTCCATTGATATTGGAACACTGGTTTAGGTCAAGACAGTGTCCACATGTTTCACTGCATTCAGAACCATACAACCCTCTGTCACATGCTACAAATAATGTTAATTCTCTTAAAGTTTAGATGTTCTTTGTATTATAAATATATTTTCAGTCAAAATATTTTACATGCGTAACTACTCACGGGTTTTACACAAGTCCCCTTGATAACCAGCATCACATCCAGTCAAACATGTTCCATTTATATTGGAACAATGACTAACATCGCGGCAGTGTCCACATGTCTCTTTGCATTCGGTTCCAAAAATTCCTTCGTCGCAAGCTATAAAAATAAAACAATTTAACATAAATATTTACACGTATTGGGAAATCAACAGTTAAACTATGAGTTAATACTCTGATATTTAGAGCATAATACATGGCAACATCTGTATCACATCCCATATCGACCCGAGACTCCAATATCAGCTTGAGGGCATCTAATATACATGCAGCAATTATTACAAACCATGTGTACAAAGCCCGCTTGTTAGCAGGTTACTTGTTTCTGCACAGTTGCCTCCTTCATATTCCGGAAAAGACCAAATATTTAAGCGGACTATTGTGAAAATATGTTTAGCATTTGTACCTTTATACTACTGTAGCACTTAGTTTGATATTTAAAAACAACGCCATTAATACTTGATATTTTAACTAATGTAAACTAATAAAAAAAAACTTGGATTTCAGAGTGTTTTAAAAAATTATTTTCAAAAGAAACGTTATATGAGCTTTTTAAGCGTTCATTCATTAAAGAAATCTGTGTGAAAATCACGTTACCGGATATTCATTATTTTTAAGTAGTCAATTTGTTAACTTTCCTATCAATCTAAAGCGAAGCGCTGGCAAGAAAAGCTAGCTCTAAAAACTAGTCCGAGAATAGAAACAAAACCAAACTGTCCACTACCAAAGTGTCTAATGGTCAAAACAGTAACCACCAGGTCTACCTAAAATGTTCATGTATGATTTGTTCAGCTGTAAACTTTATTTTTCGTAAGGAAAAAAGCCATGTATTTTATCATTTAAATGTGTGATTTTCATTATTTTTGTTATATATAGCTTTTCTTCTGAAGGAGATTAAAGTAGTCTAAAATGGCCATGACCATCGACCCCTCTTAAATTTATTCATAATTTATCTAGTGTTCAAAACGCGTTATGACGTTAATTCTGCTTATACCACATGGTAAGGTTTATCTTGTGTTTTTGAGCATTGAATGACGTATATTTCCAATGCAAACATAGCCAACATATATACTGAATGTTAACATTTCATTAATTGCTACACACAACTGTTTACATAATTAAACACAAATTATCCTAGATAATTTTACAATTTGAAGTTGCGTATAAATATTACTGAAAGATTTTTAATTGCATACGTCGCACTGTTAATTGCAAACATTTTAAATATTAAGACTATAGCCGTACAAGATTAATCATATTTTGTTTTGTTTAGAGTTGCACATTAGCAGTTTTACCTAGTTCACATTGGTAACCTTGATATCCAGGTTTACAGCCCTGACAGGTGCCCGTCTCTATGTGACAGTACTGACAGTTTACCTCTGGACAGGGGAGGGTATTGTTTGACCCGTAACATCCGGTAGCAGGACAACCTTTGATATAAATAAGATACTTAAGGGTTTTAAAAATATGCACCATGCGAGAAATCAATTTATTTTTAAATGGTTTATATCAGATTTCAATTCACAACCGTGTGGGTTTAAAATTGACGAGTTCATAAAACGGTCTTTAGTTACTTTAATCCACAGCTTTTTAATTTTTTTATTGCAATTAGATCCTCATCCTGCAAGGACAATACAAACACTGAGACTTTCACCAACAAATAAAGGACCATATGTCATCAGTCTGTTAGTTTTCATTCATATATCACGTCATGTACATTAACTAATTCTGATCATAATTTGAAAGCGGTATAACATTACACTACACTCACCATACACCTTTACCTCACAGAGGTCACTGGCAACACGATCAGAGTAACCGTCAGGGTAGGTAAATCCTGATAGTCTCTCGTTGTAGTAGATGACGTACTGTCCATGTACAGGACAGGTGGTGGTGAAGACAGCAGGTATAGTGGCCCGTGTAAAGTTGTCGTCCTTGTAACACAGTGTTCCATGTAGTCTGTCTGTTGTATTGGCGACGTACACAGAGAATCCAAGGTAGAACTTGGTGAAGAAATTAGAACGACCTAAAAAAATTGTTAATCATTTATTGATGGACGTACATAACGATGTAGCTAGACAAAGTTTAACAAACATATGATATTAAAGACAACTTATGATGTCGTATTTGTAAAAGAGGGTACCCCGTATTGTGTTTGTTGTACTTTTTAAACATTGTGAAAAAAGTTGAAGGGTTTACAGTAAAATTAGATTACTATAGTACCTATTTGTGTTTGATTTGCTTTTTTAGATTAAAAAATACAACATGAGATGAACGGTATATCATACATTCTGTTTTTCCTGTAGTCTGTCTATTGTATTGAGTACGTACAAAGTAATCGCACACATCACTGTTGTCATTAAATAAATTTGAAGTAAACATCAAAAATAATATTTATTTCTTCATTTTTATTTTCCGATTAATAAAGCTATTTAATTATTGAAGTCCCTAAATCGCATTCGTTGTATTAGAGACGTGCACAATATGTCTACATGTAGGAGATAGAAATAAAATAAGATAAAGAAGATTATGAAGACATTATGAGTGATAAAGAAGCTGGATCTCAAGAGAAAGAGGTAGATGAAAGTTTCCTTAAGGGAAGGATGTTTAGGAAGCCGACAACGCCGTCGCTTCCGATAATTAGTAAGCGGAAATCTTCGGATGTCCACTCATCTCCTGCACAACCTAAAAAGTTTAGAAAGGAGGATCAAGCCGTGCAGACTTCATTAAGTGGTGAACACTTGGAAACTCGTTTGGAAGCAGGAGGGAATGCGGAACTCAAACGGATCCTTTGAAAAGAATCCTGACAACGAAAACTGTCAAGAAGTTCAGAGATGGAAATGTTGACACTAAGATTGTTTCTAAAGAAAAAGTTGTGTTTGATATGTAAATCATTTGAAATGCATTTTTAAGGAAAATGTTTATATTTGTTCTGCAAAGATAAGAAACTTTGTAGTTTGAGTACTTATGCTAAATAAATATTACTTGTTAGTTTTCACAGTTTCTTTACATGCAGGTCGCATGTCCTCGAAGGCGTGGGTAGTGTAACGATTTTATGTTATGTAATGTTAAATCATGCGTACGGCACATGACGGCTGTGTTTGTATTGTCGCCTAGCAACCAGCTGAGATTGCCACGTGACCCACAGAGGGTATATAAACGAGCGCGTCGCAGCTGCAGCGTTCTTTTCCCTTAGCAGTATTGAAAGAGAAAGACCGAGATAGAAATTGCGAGACTAAGGTACGGTTTTGGTAGGTGGGTTACCTTGAGAGAGAGGCTTACCACATTTTCATAGTTAATAGGACCAATCGTGTTTGACCACTAGTTGGTTATTATAGAGGCTGTCCTCTCGGAGGTTAGCTTAGTTTAGTTATAGTTACCGTATACTTTTCTATTGGTTTGCTTTATATACCCGATGACAATTTTGAAACGCCCACGAGGGGTAACGCCCCGAGTGGGCGTTTCAAAATGTCATCGGGTATCTGAAGCAAACCAATGGAAAAATATATCAGTAACTTGCTTGTACCATAGCTACGCCAAAATGTTGTTACTAAAAATAGCGGGTCAGAGAGAAAGAGAGCAATTTTATTATTTAACGTAACAATTATAAATACAATCAATTTCTTTTTTAATTTTCTCAAGACATTCACATTAGTTACTTGTATTTTTCTGACCTAAATAACAAATAAGACAAAGAAGCCGATGTTTACAATTGCCAATCGATTTGTCACGCATGATTAAACTGGCATGAGGTATCGCACAAAAAGACACGTGTTCGGGTGGTTATTATTTGGAATCAGGCGGGGGTAGAGGATCAGGAGATTATGGCCCGTACGGGTCACCGTTCCATCGAATCTGTTCGCCAATACAAAAGAGCGTCAGACGACATGATGAAGGAAGTGTCCACCGTGTTAGAACCTAAGCGCTTCAGGAAAAGTGATGAGCCTACCTCTACGATTACTAAAGCTTCCCTTGATTCACCACGCTCCATGGGTGTTGACAACTCAGCCTCTGGACCAATATTCACCAACTGCACATTTAACTTCGAAGGATTTTAAGATGAGGGTTATTCAAGTAATATGTGTTCGTAATAATTACATCGTGAACGATTTGTTATACTTAGAGAAAGGGAGAGAGAAAGAGAGGGAGATAGAGGGGGAAATATCATTAATTTTGAGTTTTGTTCTTGTGCCATAAAAACGGTTGAGAGAGAGTGAGAGAAAGAGAGAGAGAGGGTATATATTGAATTATTTATTCAACTTTAATAATTCTCAGTTATTCTTATTTCTGTACAGTAATAAAGAGTAATTATTCATGATTGTGGTTTATTCCCTAGACTATAAGAGGACGGAGCTTCAAGCTCTCTTATAGGTGTATATACCCGCTACAGAGAACTGTTGGTTTGCCATATATACACCACGTTTTTAAACAAAGAAAACGTGGTGTATACAGCGACAGCTATGGTACAAGTCGTCGCTGATACTCTAGTAGTATTTGGGAAGGTGTACGCCTTTAGTTAGAAGTTGTATACTGTCCGTCCTGCATAAGGAATTAACACAGTGACTGCCTCTACTAAGGGTTTACCTCTTCAGTAGGTTATCCAGCTAGGGCGTGCCGCGGGTATTCACTACCGCCTGAATAAGGCATATAATAGTGTTTACCTCGTGGTATTAATAAAGTTACAATCCCGGCCGACCAAATTCATTTGTGATTTTACCCTAAGTAAGGGAAGGCCATTTTGTAAATATTTGTGGGCCAATTGTAATCACTAATCATTTTAGAGAGGAAGATTATTATTGTTTGATATTTTTTATATTCAACCCCAGATCCTAGAATTGACTAGGTACGGACCCCTCGACACATTACAAAAATAAATGGTGGCAGCGGTAGGATCTCGGAAACTGTTGAATTATTAGCTGATCACTTTATGTGAATTTTGATCGGAATAAATTCTTTTGATTGTATTGTGTTTAATTTTAAATTATGAATAGCGCATTAGACAAAAAATTGCGGCAGTTGCATGACGGGTTGCCTAAGACAGCTGAGAAATCGCACGTCAGAGATTCAGGCATACCTGACAGCAGGCACACCACATTGCTGGGTGACAAGCCATATAAGAGTTCTGGTGCGAAACCTAAACAATTAAAGAAGACCACAAGTTTTCTTGCAGATGACGAGCCTAGTTTTGTGGAAAACTTCAATGAGCTGACAAGCCGCAAGACGAAGAATATAACCTTTGGATGGAACGATGACTGTCAAAATGCCTTCGATAGGCTAAGGAAAGAACTAGCGACAGTTCCAGTTTTATCTCACCCCGATTTCGATCAAGAATTCATACTTGATACTGACGCTAGCAAAGAAGCCGTAGGTGGGGTGCTCTTGCAAATACAGAATGGAGTAGAGAGACCTGTAGCATTTGCGAGTAAAAGTCTATCAAAGTCTGAAAGGAAGTACTGCGTTACTCGCAAAGAACTCTTGGCTGTTGTGCCATTTGTCAAACATTTTCGACAATACTTGTATGGCCGAAAATTTAAAATAAGGACCGAGCATAGTTCATTAAAATGGTTGATGAACTTTAAAGATCCCCAGGGGCAGCTGGCTCGTTGGATAGAGATGCTGTCAAGCTATGATTTCTACATTGAACATAGGCCAGGAAAGTTTCTCAATAACGCGGACAGTTTGAGCAGAATTCCATGCAAGCAGTGTAAGAGTGACCATAACCTGGATTGCCTCGCTTTAAAACAGGATTCAGACAATGCCTTTGGTTTCACTGGAGATGTTACTTTGAGTGAAATGCAGGATTCCGATAGAAATCTAGGTATGGTAAAGAAGTGGTTGGCAATTAAAAAGCGTCCTGAATACAATGCCATATCAGGGGAGTCAATGACTGTAAAATCGTTATGGTCTCAATGGGATAGATTGATTTTACATGAAGGTGTTCTATACAGAAAGTGGGATGATTTGATTTCAAAGAGTCAACAATTACAAGCTGTAATCCCAAATTAAGAAAGGAGAACAACTCTAAAATTCTGCCATGATGATCGAGCAGCTGGTCATCTCGGTGTGCATAAAACCTTGGCAAAAATACGACAGTCTTACTACTGGCCGGGCTTGCAAAGAGATGTCAGACAGTACATTAAAGGTTGTGAGGTTTGCACCAAGACAAGGCGCCAAGTATGACAAATAAAGCCCCGATGCAAATAGTTGGTTCAGGATCTCCTATGGAAAGGATAGCCACTGACATTCTTGGAGAACTGCCCGAGACTGATAATGGCAACAGATATATACTAGTTGTAGCTGATTATTTTACTTAGTGGATGGAGTGCTTTGCAATGCCTAACATGGAGTCGAAAGCAGTAGCTACGAAAATTGTAGAAGAGGTGATTACTCGACTTGGTGTCCCAGACACAATACACTCGGATCAAGGTCGACAATACGAAAATGAACTCTTCCAGGAGACATGTAAGCTACTTGACAATCAAAAGTCACATACGACTCCCTACCACCCACAGTCAGATGGTATGGTTGAGCGTTTTAATCGGACTTTGATAACGATGCTAAGTGCCTTTGTAAATGAGCACCACTCCGATTGGGATGTCATTTTGCCATATGTTATGATGGCCTATCGATCATCCAAACAGGAAACTACTGGAATGACTCCAAATATGTTGATGTTAGGCCGAGAGACAAAAACGCCACTAGATGTTATGTATGAACCACCTCGTAACATTCAACAGACTCCGTCAAACAAATGGGCATTGGAACTCCAAGAACGCCTGAAAGATGAAAGTTTGCTTAAGGGAAGGATGTTTAGGAAGCCGACAACGCCTTCGCCTCCGATAATTAGTAAGCGGAAATCTTCGGATGTCCACTTATCCCCTCCACAACCTAAAAAGTTGAGAAAGGAGGATCAAGCCGTGCAGACTTCATTAAGTGGTGAAAACTTTTGAAACTCGTTTGGAAGCAGGAGGGAATGCGGAACTCAAACGTATCCTTTGAAAAGAATCCTGACAACGAAAACTGTCAAGAAGTTCAGAGATGGAAATGTTGACACCAAGATTGTACCTAAAGAAAAAGTTGTGTTTGATATGTAAATCATTTGAAATGCATTTTTAAGGAAAATGTTTCTATTTGTTCTGCAAAGATAAGAAACTTTGTAGTTTGAGTACTTATGCTAAATAAATATTACTTGGTAGTTTTCACAGTTTCTTTACATGCAGGTCGCATGTCCTCGAAGGCGTGGGTAGTGTAACGATTTTATGTTATGTAATGTGAAATCATGCGTACGGCACATGACGGCTGTGTTTGTATTGTCGCCTAGCAACCAGCTGAGATTGTCACGTGACCCACAGAGGGTATATAAACGAGCGCGTCGCAGCTGCAGCGTTCTTTTCCCTAGCAGTATTGAAAGAGAAATACCGAGAGAGAAATTGCGAGACTAAGGTACGGTTTTGGTAGGTGGGTTGCCTTGAGAGAGAGGCTTACCACATTTTCATAGTTAATAGGACCAATCGTGTTTGACCACTAGTTGGTTATTATAATGGCTGTCCTCTCGGGGGTAAGCTTAGCTTTGTCGTCGCTGATACTCTAGTAGTATTTGGGAAGGGGTACGCCTTTAGTTAGAGGTTGTTTTCTGTCCGTCCTTCATAAGGCATTAACACAGTGACTGCCTCTACTAAAGGTTTACATCTTCAGTAGGTTATCCAGCTAGGGCGTGACGCGGGTATTCACTACCGCCTGAATAAGGCATATAATAGTGTTTACCTCGTGGTATTAATAAAGTTACAATCCTGGCCGACCAAATTCATTTGTGATTTTACCCTAGGTAAGGGAAGGCCATTTTGTAAATATTTGTAGGCCAATTGTAATCACTAATCATTTTAGAGAGGAAAATTATTATTGTTTGATATTTTTTATATTCAACCCCAGACCCTAGAATTGACTAGGTACGGACCCCTCGGCACGTTATAATACGTTCGTGAAAGTTGGGTAGTATTTTTAGTAGAAAGCCGATTGGCATGCTACCGGGCTAACCGGAACTTCACGGAAAATTCGCGATAGCAACTTTACACTGAAAATTCATTGGTGAAATAATTCTAGAGGTTAAATTTCATGAAAACAATTTACATGATTTTGTTCTATACGTGTAACGTATCAAATTGATGTATCGTCGTATTTTATTTCAGAACACACTATTCTTATAGACTATTTTAAGAATTTGGGTGATATGCGGGGCTTAACACTAAAAGTATTGATACAGGTCAACTACTGTTGAAGCATATGTCGTACTAGACTTAAGAATGACTAAATTTTAGCAAATGTGACTATACCCCATGGTTCATTGTCCGTCTTGAAGTAGATGGTGATGTGGTGGATGCTGTGGATAGTTGTCAGGTTCACCCACCAGGTGGCGGTTTTTTCCAGATATGATCCAGCACATTGACCTCCTTTATAATTCAGGTCTGACTTACGTCCGTCTACAGCGTTACTGGCGTCCCTTGTGTCGTCACCTATATAGTACTGTTGGTATGCTGGTTTGTTGAGGGCGACATTAACTGTTTCGATTGAAAAAAAAAAACATTGTTAAACAGTGTTAAGCTACAGTTCGTTGAAATAAGAAATGCATATTAATATGGAAATGGACAGTTTATTTTTTATAAGTCATTACATTTCTTAATCAATCCTCTACTTACTACAATCATATGTATAACAACATCATTTAAAGGTACAATAAAAACCGGACGTTTTTTATTAAAAAAAATATATGCATCGTGATTTTGTTTTCGTTTGGTCGCTTTTTTGCGAACATTTATTTTTCTATAAGTTATATTGTACACAATGACTGCATCGTGTATTGTTTTATATCATCAGTATTTAAAAATAATTAAAGTTTTCGAGTTGATCACGTGTTGAGAATGAAATATTTAAAAAAAATATACAATGTCTGAGTTATCGGCACGATAACCAGGCGTCATTTTATTTTTATATGTTATAATATCACCCACTATGACAAGCTATTGATCATCTGTAGATTCATATCATGTAGTTTGACCTTAAACTAGAATGTTTTAGGTGAAATACAACCCATTGTAAAGTCATTTACATTCTTAATTTACACGTAACATTGAGAACAAATATAAATGAATAATGCGGTTAAACAAATAACGAGTCACATTACGTTTGATTTTTAAATCCAGAACAAGACCCCATTAACGCCGTTAACAAAATATAAGGACGCAAAGCGTCATAGTTCAAACTAATTTGCCGTGCAACAATGAGGTTTTCTTATTTTATTGACAATCTAAGCGTTTTGTTTTCGATTAGGAGATATTGACATAGTACAGTATTATAATAAAACACTCGTTTCATTTTTCCAATATCATGATCCTTGAACGTGTATTTAGATACAGTAATCAGAGCAAATAATCGTTACTTTAAAAAAAAACCAAAAAAACCAACAACTTCAATCTGTTGAGTCGAACGAACGAAAAATGTTTTTTCTGAATATCAAAAGTTCACCAACTATAAAAGATAGGGCCGATTTTATTTATTAACAAATTAAATGTAAACTTAAAAAACTGTCTCACCGTAACCGTTAGCAAAGACAAAAACTCCGACACACACAAACACTGCATACATCTTTGTGACGGGCCCGGACATCAGAAAATGAAACAGGAAACACACCCGACTCTTGAATTCTGTTTATAGTTTCACGTAGACATTCGTTGAACAGAGTGCCGTAGAAGAGGATCTTTACCCTCCAAATTATCAAAGTTTACTTATTTCAAATTTGCGTTCAGAAAAAGTAGACTTCGGGATGTTATAATATTATAACTCATTTCCTCGTTTAAATATAAATGTTAATGGTAAGTACGTAATTATTGTCGCTTTATTAAATGAAATAAAACAAGGAAAGGGAGTGCTCTTGAAAATTTACAAAAATAGAACGAAGATATCGCCATTAGCATTTTCCTGGTTATCGACACTCCGGTATTATTAAGATAACCATCACAGATATTACACTTGGAATACATTGTTAATTATAGCTATGTTGTATTAGACGTTTTTCAGTTAGTGTGATTAGTATATAACAGAGAAAATAAGGATAATGTAGACAGTTTAAGGTCTGGTGTTAAACAATATAGAAGACAATGAATAAGATATATCATTGACCAGCCTGGTAAAAAAAAAAGAAAATTTAAATATATCATAGAAAGGCAAACACGGCTAACTTGTAAACAACTTTTTTATTAGATATCAAATTCTTTGGAAAGTCATGTATGCTATTTCCATCGATTTCAATGTTTGAAATAATCTTAAATCATTACTGCGCATGCCCATTGTTAGAAACCAGGCATTTTGTTTAGTTTTAAACATTAAACACATTTTATTTTCTATTAGAATTTATGACAAACATGTACGTCATATATTACATGTAGAAAAATAATATTTTTCATATTTTAAAAAAAAACAAAACAAAAAACACTAACGCATGTTCGCAAAAAAAAAATTCCAAAACCAAAACAAATACAAAAAAGGCTGAGGGAAATAAATGTTATGACGATAACAAAAAACATTAATTCATAATTAAGCGAATCGACCATTGGCAAGGTCCAAACTAAATGACCATGTATTAAACAATATCATTTCAATAATTTTGAATGAATTTACAAAGGAATGATAAAGCTAAGGTATGGCCTATTTATAAGATATTTCTTTGATTATACCACTTTATAACCTGTCGTTTAAAGGGGCAAGGTCACGATTTTGATCAAATTCTGTTTTTATGTTTTTATTATTCACAATGCTTTAGAAATGTATTTCGAATGATCAAATAAAATTTGAGAGTCATTCGTAGAGTTATACGCAAGATACAAGGCTCACAATTCTTGGTCATGTAAACAAGGCCCGTGCCCTGTTTTTGTTTACATAGGTTTAATATACCAGTAAAAAATCTTTTTCCAGCTTATTTGTCTATCTTTTTATTTATTTTAAGCATAGATAAACAGTTTCTAACGTTTAACACACCCGTTTTAGGTTTAAAACTGAAATGTTTACTTCAACATTCAAAATGTAAACAAACACTTTGTTTACATTACGAAGAATTTCATGCTCTGTAACTCGCGTATAACTCAACAAATGACACTCAAATTTCGGTTGCCTATTAAAAATCCTTTTTGAAGCATCGTAGATATTAAAATCGGAAAAATAATTTTTGACCAAAATCGTGACCATGCCCCATTTAAAGCAGTTTAAAATTTTGCATGTGGTGTAAAATGCACGGTTTTGATACACACTGCCAATTTATACCTGGTCCCACAGTAACCAACACTTTGAATTTCCTACACGTATATTTTAAATGATACGTGCATAGATTTAAGCTCAGACACTCTTGGCTAAAGGGTTTGACTTGAAGAAATAACTAAAGGTAAAGTTTGGGAATAAATTTTTTTAGCAATTTCTTAAAATTAATTTTGTAACTTTTTTTTGTCGAGTTTATTAAAATAATATTGAACAAATTTTCATGTTTGATAATATTTTTTTTCATTATTCATCTGATAAAAAAGTGATATTAATCAAGCATTCTGAGAGTATTGCATAAGCAATGCACGTCCCCTACCGGTTTGTGGAAACTGTGAAAACAGTGCACTGTTATGCAGAATATCGAACTCGAACATTAAAAAATTGGAATACAAAAAAAAAAAAAAATTCTCGATAATATGTTAACCAGACGCTACAAAAGTGTAAACTTGATCGGTAGTTTGACATTTTGAAGCTGTTTAGCAAATTTCATATTATTCCTCAAACGATTAAAGAAAAAAAAATGTGGAAAACTGAAGTGGGACAGACAGAAGGACGGACTGACGGACGCAGAGGAAAGCTATAGTCCCCTCCGGTGAAAACCGGTAGGCGACTTATAATAGTTGATCATTTTCAAGGTTATACGACACTAGTGAACGGATGCAAATTACAAAATGTAGACAAGTTCAATATGGTATATCCTAAATGTTTATATTTATTTCACTGTATGTTTTTAATTGGTAGTATTAATTTTCCAAGTCAAATGCGGACTACTTAAATTATTTTTCGGTGTGTATTTTGCTGTTTATTACCAAGAACCATACGATTCATAGGTTTAACATATATACATAAGTAAAGTGAACAAACATATATAAACATTTTTAAAAAAACAAAAAAAGAAAGACCATAATAATATTGTATTAGACTGCCTGTGGACAAAGCAAAATGTACATGACAGAAGTAAAAAGATATGGAAGAGTATATTCTCAAAACAAAACCAATAATATAATTGTTTCGTAACCTTGAGCATTTATATACTTAGGTATTTTCCAAAATTGCCAAACTCTTTGATATTCTTTGTTGAAGGTTAATGAATAAGTTTATAGACAGAAGGCTTTTCATAATAATATTATTTTCACATACAACTTTCTAGATAGATTTCTTATTTTCTTTATAAAATGGACATATCAAAATAAAATGAAACTCATTTTTCATCTGTGATAGTGAACATGGTTTACATACTCTTTCATTTCTATGGATATTATAAAATCTGCCACGCTCAATCTCGAGTTAATGAGAGGATAAACGGTATTTACTTTTAAATTTTGCATATATAGTTGACATTGGTTTTGTTAAATATCCTTGGACTTCAAAATTATTACATTAGTGCTTATACAGTATACATTTGGGGGAAATTTCAAATTAGCCATGACCTTGTATAAACATCGGTCAACCTCTGCTTCACTTCAAGTAGAAATACATGTTCATTAAATTGTTCTTTACAGGTCCATATATATTCAAAACCTAAATTTTTAATCAATTGTTTTATGTATGATAGCCAACAGTTAGAGGCTAACCGTGTTTCACATTCATTTACCATTTCTTGGTATATATTGCTTAAACTACAATTATCACTATTCTTTAATTCTATCCACTATTTCAGCATTCTATAATTTCTATCCAGCTGCAGTGGTTAGCGCCCCAATTCAAAATATACCATCATTGATGTAACAATTTTCTTAACACATAATAATTTCTTACAAAAATCTAAATGTATACTTTCTAATTTACTTGCTGGGTGCTGTCCCAAAAATTCACAACCATAATGTATTATGCTACCAATATATGTATCAAACAGTGACAATTCTGTATTTACGTTCAATTGTAATGGCTTCATTTTGGACAATACACATTGCATCGCTTTTCTACTTTGTGATGCTAAAACAGTTTTGAAAACTGCCATTAAAATTCAAAGTTATACCAAGATAGTTGAAGTTTTCGACAATATCAATAAGTTCATTATTATAATTCCAGCTATATTCATTTTTAACCTTCCACCTTTTCTAAATACAACAATTTTTGTTTTATCTCTGTCTCTGAAAAAAGTACAGTGTCGTCTGCATAAATAATCAAGAATAAATCAATATCTCTAATTACAACAGGTAGATACATCTCCTTTGTGAATTCAATTTCAAAATCATTTACGGGTTAGAATGCACTTTACCGGTACGGCCGCCATTTTGATTTTAGATCTGCGCGTGAGATGGGGCGGCCTTCTAACTTAGCAACGAATCAACAATTATGGGCGCCGCCATTTTGATTGTTGGTGAGGCGAGAATGTGTAAGCCGGCGAATGTTTAAGCCATAATAGACATTTTATGAGAATTTAAGCGGGGGATTGGGGGCAGCAGCCCCCATAATAACGGAATTAACAAATAATTTAGAAAGCCAAGCAGCGTTTGAGCTTTATTAAAGCGGGGGTTTGGGGGCGGCAGCTCCCGATAAAATAAAATTGACCGTAACTACATCTATTTTATAAAGATGTTTAACTTACCTTCAATCAAATAAGTCAAGGCTTCCATTTAAAGTTTCTTGAGACAATGAGGTGGGTTGATTTAGTTGTACTTCCGTTAGAGGGGTTCTTTTTTTACAGGGGAAAACGCGTTTAACAAGGTCCAAAAAGGTTGTAAATTTATCGTCGGTATTTTGTAGGTATTTCTTTCTTATACAGTATTCTATTAAGTATAAGTCATATAGAGATTTCACAGTTCCAGTTACGGGCAGGGATTTCTTGACTGCATTCCAAGTTTATTCTTTAGTATTTGTGCATGCACCAGTTTCTTTGTTTTTGAATTCGACGGAATAGTTTACTGTAAGGTGTTGGTATCCCTCACTTTCAATAGACGAATAGGCCTTCCAACAGTCCGATAGAATGGTTGTACCTGGTACTATGTATTTCTTTATAATAGGAATTAACGTGTTGGCGCTCCTGTTTTCCACAACTTCAAAGAAACACTTTTTAGTTTCCCTCTCTATTTCTCCAGAAACCCACACACCGTCAACTCTCTTACCTCGGTGATATTTACGTTTCCCAAACTTACTCTCATCGATCTCTACTGTTCGACCGGGTCCCCCGATTTTTTCGTTATCTAATTTCAAAATTGATAAACACACTTCCCTTGAAAAATTCTTCCAGTCAACAACAGTTTGATCACTTCCTATGCGCAATTCCCTGGAGATAAAGTCGTTGGGAAGATCGTAGACCAAATAGTAAGTGAGTTTTACAATTTGTTCCAAAAGTAAGTGGCTCCCTGAAAACCAGGATCCTTCTCTAACGGACACTTTTTTGTTGCATTTTCTATTCGTGCAACGCCACACTACACCGTCTTTACTGTACGATTTATCTTCTACTAAATGTAGCGATCACTCCGAACAATGGTCACATAAACCGTTAACATTCCCCAACAAACCTTTTGTTTGAAGCCAATCAATCAGAAATCGCCTATTTTTACAAATTTCATAGCTATCGTTGTAAACGAATGGCATGCTACTGTCAAAATCAGCTGTGTTTACAACTTATGCAGACGTCACTCACCTGTTATCCAATCAGATATAAAGACAGTGTCACGTGACTAGCAACATCATGTCTTTGGAATGCAGTCTAGAAATTGACAGTATCAGTATTTATTTACGTTATTCTGCTAATACTCGTTAATATACTTCGTTAATAAAACGATGTTTATTAATTGAAAAAACAACGAGGAGTTCAAAAAAACAGGTTAGTTTTGCATTTTAAAGCCGTTTTAACGAAATCCTAACGCGTGACTCTTCCATATAGGAAGAGCACGTGCTATTTCCATATATTTTGTACCGGTAAAGTGCAGTTGTCCCCATTTACGTACAAGGAAAATAAGAAGGGATACAGAGACTCACTCTGCATCAAACCCTCGAGACAATAAAAAAAACCTCGAGACAATAAAAAAACCCTCAGATTTATGATTTTGATATCTTACACATGACTTTATGTTACTATACATAGACTTTATAATATTTTACATACAACAATCAACACCACTTCTTGCTTATTTAAAAAACGTTAGTGTTCTATCAATTTTGTCAAAAGCCTTTTGATAGAAAACTAACGTTAAAATAATTTGTTCCTCTGTGCAATACTTCGACTAATTAACCAATGTAAAATAAAAATTGCATCTGTTGTACTATATCCAGCTTTAGAGCCAAATTGAGCGTCAGTGATTACATTATATGCCTTGGACCAATTACCTAATCTGTAATTAAATAGAGATGTACATAATTTAGATAGACAGCTTACAAGTGTGATGCCTCTGTAATTATTACAGTCCATAGAATCTCCTTTTTTAAAAAACAGGAGTTAAAATACCTTCTGACCATTTTGGGGAAAGAATCCCGAGAAAAAAACAATATTGAATAAGTCAACTAAGTATGTAGTAAGAAAGTCACCAAACGCAATAAAATATTCGTTCAAAAGATTGTTCATTCCTAGAGACTTTTCCTAGTTAATGATGCGAGTTTTTTCTTCTGTTGTTATTGGACCGTTAAGTGGGGGGTATGAAGAGTTGTCCGTTTTAGCGAGAGTAAATTCCTGATCGGAATAGGTGTTGTTATTCGAGGAGGACAGCTCTAAAAACAATTCTTCTTTGTCGGTTTCCACTTCCATTCTTTGTTTTTCACCATTTTAATGAATCGCGGTAACCATAACACACCATATATACATGTATAAAGTTACAGGTATACAATATTTACCGACTCAACAGTACTCAAAACCTCTAAATTGCTAGATTGTCATGGCCATTTTTTGACTCTATTGATCTTCTGAAAAGAAGAGCTCTATATCATATTATAAGAAAATACCAAAATTTACAGATAAAAACTATATTTTTTCTTTATCAATTTATTATTAATTTAACAATTCATGTCTTAGAATAAAAAAAAGACCTTATTGTTAATTTGTTAACTATCCCGTCCTCTCTTATCAGAACGTTTCCCTTCCGTTTAAATTATTTTAAATAATTTGAAATGACAATCACTAACTCTCTCAAAATTTCGACATCTCGAAAATACATTTTCAAAGCAGAGCAACGCCAGCCTCTTTAAGTATAGAGAAGAGATCAGGTTCCTAGGAGGAGTATTCATCCACTGCTGACCAATATAAAACAAATTCTAATCTGGTTCACTTCAACCAAGACGAGGAAATAAAGAAAAATTAATAAACATTTTTTTTGGTATTTTGTACATAACTTCAAGTGGGACCTTTACATCATTACAAGACTCTTTACCCACCGAATGTGATAGGTTGATATTTTCTAGGCTGCTAGTATTCATAAACATTTCCTTATTATGTACATACTTTCAAGTGGGCACTCTCCTTAGCAGAAATCGCGAACAAAACTCGTCACCAACTGACTGTTAATATCTTCTGGTCTGGTAGTATTCATAAACATTTCCTTATTATGTACATAATTTCAATTTGGCACTCTCCTAAGCAAAAATTATGAACACGAATCGTCACTCTCCGAATGTGATAGGTTGATATCTTCTGGTTGCTAGTTTTCATAAATATATTCTGTATTGTCTACAAAACTTCAAGTGAGTATCCAACTAACAGAAATCGTTGACAAGACACATCAAAAACAAGAACCATTGGTTTTTATCTATCGGTGTGCTAGTATCAAAATCAATTTGTGAAGACTGCGTGATATTTTACTTATTACTATACATACCTGTTAAATGATTAAACATTCTAAGATGCTATGTGATGATACCAAACAGTGTTCAAAATCAAACATCCAAATGAAAATAAAACCCCACAAAACAGGAGGAGAACAAACACTGACCTCTTTAAAATAAAATAGAGGTAGGATCAGGTACCATAGGGAGGATTGAGCATCCTCTGCTGATCTGTCACACCCGCCGTGTGCTATTTGTCGTAATCGGGAAAAACTGAATAATCCGTATAAAATAAGATGATTGATAACGGCCTAACAATAAGTATAAAAACGTCAGTCAGCATGCGACCCAGTGTAAGATTTTATTTGCTGACAAGGTTGTTGTATCGACCATAGAACTTACAAAAACATGACTTTAATCGAGACTGTGTAGTCCTAGATTATCAACATGTTTGTCAGTGGCTTGCCTCGCTTTAGAAACTGTTCATACGGAGAACATGCCCTTGCGTATTGAATTAACTGTATATGCAGGTGATGAAGGTATATTGCTACAGTGCTGCTATCATGAAAGTTGACAAGAATACAAATAGGACAGGATGCATGATACACGATACATAATAGATCTATATAAGTTAAGTTCCATCCTATACTATCACTATTGTAATAAAAATAAAACCTGATACTATCCAAAAATCCTTAGGAAACTCCAAGGGGCACTAACAAAACACAAAGAAACCCTGGGGTAAGATTTTAAAATGTCGTGAAGTTTGCAAGTAGTTTTTTGTTTTAGATGTTTGAATCAATTAAACCATTATCAGACTATAATTGATCCTTTATGTTTTGATCCAGCTTCATGTCTGGTCCGATTACCCAACATCAACCAATTCACGTGTCGTGTAGATTGCTACTTCCAAATAATAAAGAGGCAATTGACAGTTGTTCAGAAGAGAAGTGTTCGACTACAGAAGGAAATAAAAATCAACATCTCAAACATATTTTAATAACCCGGGGTATACGCTTGTAATTCTGTATGAGTCTATAAACGAAGCAAACAATTACTGACTAAGTGGGATGATGGAATTGGATAGGCAAGTCACAAACGGAAAAGTTTCTTCTAACGAGACCACAGTGTTTCATGTTGAATCCTTTGCAACTAGAGAGGCGAATGTACGGCTTTCACGATTACCGCATCCTTCTAATGAAAAGTGGAGCAACTAATTTTTTAAAAGATCATTCGTTAAAATAGATATGTGGGGGGTTGCTCATTAAACACCACTTACATTTAATGACAGTGTGTGGAATTACCCGTTTGTAAAGGCTACAAGTTATAATACGTCTATGGTTTGTTGGTGCTGATTGGAATCGAATGTAAAGTTGCAGTTGTTGCATGTTCTTTTCTCTCATTCAATATAATGTTTCGTTTTTTCTTTGAAACATACTGTTCCTTGTTTTTTGTATTTTGATTCAACTCGTTTAAAGCAAAGTAGATATATCGTGCTATTAAACACACTGGTTTTAAATAAGAATCAGGATTTTTTTAAAAATAAAGTGTTTATTCAATTTAAGCATATATAATAAATCATTTCCGTTTCTATTTGTATAACATTCGTTTTTGGCACGTAACACATCCCTCTTTAATGTGCGTTATATCATATCTGAAATGGCTTGATTGTTATAAATATATGGAAATATAAGAAAGTACCTAGCTTAATTGTAAAGTAAAGAAATATATTTTTTCTTTCACAAATTTTATTTGATAGTTATACTAATTATATCTTTAAATTTCAGCTAGGTCTAATAATAATATAAACTATTTTTTCACAACCAAGTCTCCTAAGTCGTTTTAGCTAAATGAAACTTCGACAGAATGTTTAGCTGTTAACATTATTTTCATTTTTTCAGTACAAAATATAGTGTTGGTAATTCTAACAGCATTTAAATGCCTTTTTCCCATGTTTTTTTCCATATTCTATGTACTGCATACTTTGGATCGATATAACAAATAAACATGTATGAATAACAGCTAGTTTTCCCAGCAAACAAGGAATTAATCGTCATAAAATACGCGGAGGTATAACAGTTTTGAAATAGCGAGTCATCGTCCTTCTCTGAAGGAATGCGCATCGCATATGCTTAATAAAGCTGTATATTAATCTTGAAAAATATGACGCAATCACAGTTATGTTAAACAAAATCTACGAAGTTTGCTTTGTTTACGTTTTATTAAGGTAAACTTATATTAATAATATTGTACCAAAAATATTTCTTTTGCTACTTGCTAAATACTGCTTTGTTTTTTGTTTACAAGGTTTGCAATATAATACTCTTTATTCATGTGCATGCACGTGATGAAAATGTATATGTGGTCGAGTCAGGTATATGATATCTTAACTAGCACTGGCTGTATGCCAGGAAACCTGGGTTCAAACCTTAGTAGAGACAACATATGTCCTTGTTACATCTAAGTCTTTGGCTAATATGCTCTCAGCAGTACTACTTCAACATTTGTTGAAAGACATCAAGGTGTAATTAAAGGTGTGAGTCCAGCATTTTAACGTCATCCTGGCAACCAAAACTTGTCACACAACCACCAGAATTTTCAAATCCTTATTTGAAATCCTTAAGGTTTTGTGCATATATTTAAGTAAAAAGGTTTAATGCATTTTTTTAAAGAAAAGAATTTATGACATTCTTCATATTATGAACACATGACGAAAAATAATTCGAAATGCAATAATAAGAGAAATTAACGTTGCTGTTAACAAAGCATATGCAACTACAAATTAAGATGTATAGTGACATTAATTAATCCATTCTTCCACTTTATACAACGATCACTTGTAATCACTTAAGATAAATCACGAATATAAAAATCGAAACATAACCAATGCTGAATAATACATGTGTCTTATTTTTGCTCCATCATTGTATTTAAAGGGACAATTCTTGTCTAGTATAACTTCAATAAGCACATATATTACAGTAATGTTCCTAAAAATAATATCAGAATATGTTTCTCCCCTTTCCGACTGCTGATTTGTATTACATTGTCTGTCATACAAATACTTCAGTGGTCTCAAATTTCATGTGATGGTCACTACTAGCACTCTCGTCATTGGTGAGGCTTGCCTATCCTGCTGAGGGTACTTGTGGTAGATGATTTTTCACATAAAGGTATACTTTTGTGCTATAATTTTGGCTGAAAAGAAGAATTTTACACTTTTTTTTTTAAATACCGGCCGAAAATATTGACATCGCCATTACCTAGCAAATACTTTGAACGCTTTCAAATAATAGAAAAAAATAGTTGGGTTTTTTTTGTTTGATATTGATGCATGCATAACGAATATTAAAGAAATATTATTTAACAACAATTAATATAGCCTATACCGTAGCTGTGTTCTTTTTTTTGGCGGAGATATAATTTTTGCCTATTCTGGCGATTTCTGATAATTCACCAACATTAAAATCGGCAAATTTAAGTACTTTCTATACAACTTTTATTGACAAACATGTAGCTTTTTTATAGATTTTGTTCATATATTTTTTATAGTCTGTGATCTTGATAAAAAGGGAAAGACTCATTGTTACATGCACACAGTGTTACAGACACAAATGTACATTTACTCAACATCAATACAAAACTAGTGTAAATAATTAACAAGAGGCCCATGGGGCCACATCGCTCACCTGAGCAACAATGGGCGTTCAAAAGATATTGTGCCATATGGTCCCTCGGTAGAATAACAAAAATAAATATTGTCAAGTATTCGAATTTTACACTTATTTTTGCATACACGTAATCTTTGACATTGTACCTTCATGAAATACTATTTTTACCAGAATAAGAAAATCCTTCGCAAGATATAAAACTAAACATTTGGTAGGGGTATACTGGTAAGTTGTTAACTTCCTATTCCCTATATTTTTGTTCTACCCCCCCCCCCCCCACACACACACACACACTTTGTAAAGCGATCAAAATATATGAGAGCATATAGGTACATTTTTTTTCATCAACTACATACTAGTTATTGTATTTTTTAAAAAATATAATAGTTATTGTATTTTATTTTTAAAATCCTACATGTATAGATGTGAAGAAGAAAATTGTACCTCAATGTGCTCAATTCCTCAAATTAAAAACATTCATAAATTTAATGTGTCTTCTCCATTGTAATTAAATGACTGTTATTTACCTTGCGTACAAACCAGGATAATTTTCCGCTGTGATATTTTCTTAGGAATAGCGATAATTACTTTATCCCCGCAACAGAAATGTGTCAGAACTATGGAAACTGTTTTAAATATGTCGTTTTTATTTACTCGTGTCTGAAAAATTATCAAAATTGATGTAGATTTCACATTATTTATTGTATAAAGAGGGGGCCCCAGAGAGTAGGTATACACAGAATATCATTCTTTTATTTTGTTTGTACAAGTATTTAACATACTCTAATTCATATAGAATTTCTAATGTTCAACCAAAATTTCAGCGTCAATCGTAGAATTATAAGCAAGATACAGAGCTCACAGTTCGCCTAGGTTTGAGTCATATTTTGTTCACATGAGTTTATTACATTCAGCTTAAGATTTTTAACTTGGTATTTCCTATTCAGCATTTAAAATGGAAAAAAAAAAAGAATGGCCTAAGATTTTAAATTCTTTTATTCACTCAAGACAAGTTCACTGGTATTTGAGGCTCAAAATGAGTTTATACAAATGTACACAAACACAGTCAAAGATCACATGTACAGTAGGAGTAAAAATGACGAAAGAAGGTTAAGTTTACAATACAATAAGTTGTTAAAGTTGGTTTCTGGAAGAACAGACTTTGAAAATTTTCTTAATAAATATTGACAATTGTTTTACCTTTTTAATCTTTTGTTTTTAAGATCTGTGTACAAACATAGAATTGTGAGCAAATCTCTGTATCTTGCTTATAATTCGAAGCTTAACACTCAAATATGGTTAGTAAATAGAATTCGTAAACAATTAAACACAAGAAACATGCACTATAACAAATAAAGAACACAATTTATTTTTTCGAAATGAATCATATATATACATATATATACCTACATATTTCCATTAGCGATATCAAACTCTATTTAAACTGAATAAACTAGAGAAAATGCCGAACATCTCAACAAAACCTATTGCATTAATCTACCATTACGCAAAAGATAATGCCGAATTACCGATAGAATGAATTGTATTTCAGTACTCTTTTGATACATCAGATTTTGCTTAATTTGCGCAGGTAAACAGTTAACTGTTTGATTTACCGAAGTCTCTGTTTGATTTGATACGTAAAAATCACGAAATACAGACGATAGTTCCCAGGTTACAAAGCATAAATAATGAAAACGAAACGAAAATCAGAACAAGCTAACACCAACGTCATGTGTAAACTGTCAACGCATTGAAATATTTAGCCTCAATTTACTTCACAAAATCGGCACCAATATATTTTGCATGTTTCAAAAATTTCCCTTCATACGCGAACTGTTGCATAACAAGCAAATTCATCATAGTCAGATCGACCCTTTTTCGTATAATGTCATGGCTGCTTTAAACAAAGAACCTCGTTTTAGAAGTATGAGTACGAGTCTTGGTAAAATGGGTATGCAAACCCGGGCCGTGGCAAAATAAAAGCCGGGCAGATTGGCAATCGTCAATTCCAAATACGCACTATTTTGCAGCAATATTTACAGCGAATACAAATATACTGGTTTATCAAATATCCTGAAATTTTAATGAGATTGGCAGATTAATAACTGCCAATCTTTTGTTTTGCCCAGGCCAAGTCTTGCCTACCCATTTTACCGGATGCCGAACTCGAAGCTGAAACACGCCTTTCCTTTATTATTTTCGTAACAAGCTTATCTTTTAAAAAGATTGGTGAGCTAGCGCTGTAGCCATCGTAAAACACAGAATCAGATTTCTAAAATATTGGTTTATATTTCTGAATCGATTAATTAACAATAGGAAGGCACAGTGCTGTAGCCTACTGGAATTGTGCTGGAGTGGGGTCTCAATTTAGAATTGTGAATCTAGAGTGGACGTCACATCGGCAATGGCATAGCTTATTGCCTTAATCATTATGTAGTTACTGTAATTTCAATTTCGAGGTGAACATTTTCAGAACCATTGGTACTGTTTTGTAACAATCGTATCTTCTCGGGCCTTTCCGGCAAGCTCGGAAAAAATATCCGAAGTTGTTTTCCGAGCTTGAAGGAATATAAGATAAAATAAGCTATCTATTATAATATTGAATATAACGTATAAGACCTTTAGCTATTGTTACTTTTGACTTTTACAATAAAACACAAAACTTCATGTGAATATGATAAAACGAAATTCAAATGGTACAGTTTATCTACAGTAGTAAAGTATTCCCAGAATCCCCCACTATGGAGTCGAGCATGCGTATTCCAGTGAAAAGGACTAACGTAGTTGCTAGCGCCAAGTCTTGTCTACCCATTTTACCGGATGCCGAATCCGAAGCTATTAAACTGATTGAAACACGCCTTTCCTTTATTATTATTTTCGTAATAACTCAGATTTGAAACAGAATTAGCACTTAATTTTTGCAATTTATATTTTCCTTCCCATAAGGATAATTTATGCTCAACTACGTTGAATTGGAGTCCGTAGTTCGTGAGAAGAAGATTTTTAAAAATGCACCCCCCTTTTTCTACAGTTTCAAGGTTTTCTCCGCTTTGAATACAGATCGGACTTTTATTTCTGCAATTTATATTCGTCCTTCCATAAGGATGCTTTGTGCCAAATTTGGTTGAAATTGGATACGCGGTTTTAGAGAAGATGTTCAAAATGTAAAAAGTTTACAGACGGACAGACGGACGGACGGACGGACAGACAGACGGACAGACGGACGACGGACAAAAGGTGATCAGAAAAGCTCACTTGAGCTTTCAGCTCAGGTGAGCTAAAAACTAAACATTACTATAAATTAGAGGTTATTTGCTTAAACACCATATCACTTTGAAGTCAATTACAGTGGAGACTGAAAGTCTAAATAAAGCAACAATTTAGACCAAAAATAATTTAATGATAATTAAATGATGAATACTGTACATCCCACATTACTGTATGGAGGAATTTGGTTGGCCTTTTAATAAAATGCCTAAGGTAATAATTACAGAATAGGGTCATCTTGTATGTATGTCCACGGACACATTCAAGTTCTGGTGTCCTCGTTTCAAACCTGTATTCCAGTATTAAGAATCTTTTGACCAATAATTAATTTAAATTAATTATGTAACGGCATCGGCTATTGCGTTACACCCTGCCCTAGAGTCAGAACACATACCTCAGGGGACATGGAAACTAAAATTTCAGTAGATGACTTCCTGGTAAACATAATTATAAGTCAGTTTTTTTTATACAAATGTGTGAGAATAGAGAAGATTTTTAAACATTATATGCATTTCACAATATTGCCATATAACCACCCCCCCCTCCCCATGTCCTGAGCCCCTGATTCAGGGGCCATGAATTTTTTTACAATTTAGGTAGAGGAGTTAGTGGATATCTTAACCATGTATTCATTTTTTTCCCAACATGTGTGGGAGTAGAAAAGATTTTTTAAAGATTTAGAACATTTGTATTATATGGCCATTTTGGCCACACCCTAGAGCTTGAACCCCTAACAAAGGGATCAAGAATATTTATAATTTTGGTAGAGGGCTTCATAGACATAATTACCAGGCATTTAGTTTTTAACAAATATATATTGTTGTAGAGAAGAAGATTTTCTAAGATTTAATACATTTTTACTATATGGCCATATTGGCCCCACCCTTGAGAATGAACCCCTGACCCAGGGGTCATGCATTTAACAATTTTGGTAGAGGCCTCATGGACATTATAAC
The DNA here is from genome assembly GCF_963853765.1 of Magallana gigas. NCBI lineage: Eukaryota > Metazoa > Mollusca > Bivalvia > Ostreida > Ostreidae > Magallana > Magallana gigas. The sequence goes on along the minus strand of NC_088853.1, from coordinate 68,829,260 downwards.
CAAGCATTTAGTTTTTAACAAATATATATGGAAGTATTTCACAATTGTGGTAGAGGGCTTTACGGACATCATAACTTTGCAACCAGTATTTTCCTCACATGTCGGAGGAGAGAAGTTAGTTTTCCTGGCCAAATGGTTATTGAGAAGAAGATTTTTTTTAAAGATTAACTCTATATATTTCTACGTAAAAATCCGACCTCCCCCCATTGTGGCCCTACTTTCACTGGATGAAAAATCAAGTTTCAGCAAAACTGAAACTATATGGAAACCTTGCTGAAACTTGAAGTTGAAGTTTCATGTATAGTTTCCGCAATGCGGAAACCATTATATCGATTCAGCAAGTATCCGTTAGGTTTCAGTCAGCAGAAACTTTAGTCTAAGATTCCTGATGGTTTCCGCAATGCGGAAGCTAAATTTGAATCGTGTGAATAGTTGTGTAAATTATTATGAAAATATCAATCAGTTTCAGAACATTTCCGCTAGGTTTCAGTATGCTGAAACTTTAAGTTAAGATTCCTGATGGTTTCCGCAATGCGGAAACTAAATTTGAATCATGTGAAAAGTTGTGTAAATTATTACTGAAATATCAATCAGTTTCAGAACATTTCCGCTAGGTTTCAGTATGCTGAAACTTTAAGTTAAGATTCCAAATGGTTTACGCATTGCTGAAACTATTACTAAAATTGATTTGAGTTTAAAAGTGTTATCATTTATTTTCAACAGGTTTAAGTTTAATTCTAGCCTAATGATAATGAATCCGTACATACTAAAATGTATAGTAAGGTTTCAGCGTGACTGAAACTATATGTATACATGTAACTATCTTCAAATATGGCAAATAAGGCGATTAAGAACCTTACTAAGTAATTAATTGAATTTGAAAAGAAAAACTGATGTCTCATCTTGTTTAATGCATATGATGAAATCATTAATCTTAGGTACTCGGGCACGTGTATACATGTGTATACATTCTTTGTCCAGGTGACCTCCTCTGTGATTTTCCTGTATATTCTGTGTGGATTGCAGGGTTTTTTCTGTCAGAAGTGAACAAAAGACTGTTACATAACATATACACAGTACGAAGCGTGAGTTTATAACTGGAGCCCGGCGGGAATTTTTTTTCAATTTGTGTGTACCTGAGTTAGTAAAACTGATAAGTTAATTATAATTATTTAGTAAAATAAATTAATATACCTATTTTGTAAGACTCCTTCTTAAATCATTTAGTTATCATTTGAATGAACCTTGAGGTACAGTAACTAATTAAGCAAACAAATTAAGGTAAAGTCGTTGTAAATTTTTACAAATCGTACCAAATATTCGTACAACCTGAAGTTTAGAGCTAATTCATTTCTTTTTTAATGCCACGCCAACACATGTACACAGGAATTTGTTTTAAAAAAATTCTACAGTTGATAATAACAGTAAAACCCACTTGGAGTTTGAGTCTAATATGATAATTGTTTAATTATTTACATGCATTTCAGACTTTACTGCCTGTATGACTGTATCATGATTCACTGGCGTCGGAAGCAAATTGAAAGTGGGAGGGGGGAGGGGGGGGCTAGACTAATCCTCAGAAATATTGAGGAAAAACCCTAATTCCCAAAATCCTAATCCGTGGGGGGGGGGGGGGGGGGGGTATACCTATACTATATACTTCCGAAAATAAATTTCCCTACCCAATTTTTTCCCCCCAAAATCATGAAATTCCTAATCCGTGGAATGGGGGGGAGGGGGGGGGGGGCTAGTATGCCTATTACTCCAACTTCTCAATCTTTCAAGGTAAATTACAATTTACAAAAGGAACAATTACATTTCCGGCGAGAAAAAGTGGGGGGGGGGGGCTCTATATGCCTATTGGTTAAGTCTAACTTTGCACTAAGCCCCCCCCCCCCCCCCCTAGCCCCCCCCCCCCCCGGTTCGACGCCTATGTTATTCGTGCATTTCTATACTTTGTATTTACTTTCTGTACTGTGAACTCAGATATTGATACATGTTTATGAAAAATGCACATGTTTGTGTTATAAGATATAATAAGCATTATTTATAATTTTACTGAAGTTATACGTTATATTACAAAATCAGTTTCAAATCCAGCACTAGCCATGTGGTGCACGTGATTTTAATCCCATTTTTAAAATTTGATTATACATTCGTATACATTTGATGTAGAAAGTATACCAAATAATTAAAATTATATTTTGTTTATATGTCAGTCCGACGTGTACATCTTACTTCTCGGCTTGTTTAACGCGTTTGTATTTTAATTTCATAAGTATTCTTAATGTACTGTTCATCGCATGACCAATCAGTGCACATGTGTAACTGTAAAATAATTGCCATCAATTCATCGTAGTTGTAAATTCACCGTACGGGTGAACGCTGTTAACCGGACCCCGTTAATTGATCGGCATCTAATTATATTTGTGATTTCTGTGTGTTCATGCAGAACCTGCTCTGTGATGAACATAATATTTTCACACCTCTATATTTTGAATAAGAATATAACCGTGCTTAGAATCGCGGTGAAAATTGGACAAGTCAAGACTAACTTGTCAGTAAACTATATATGGCTCTATCATATTTAGTTTGGCAAAATCATCAGTACATGTAAATAAAATATAGTTAAAGACAAAATCTGATACATATGTCTCATTAAAACTTGTTTAATTTCATTAGACATTTGTAAACAAACGGTCGGCCATTTTTTTTTTGGTTAATCACGTGTTACAAATACAATTGTAACAAACACACGCCAATACTTTGTCGTATTTAACCAGGAAATACTGACTCAGACAGTTCTTATTTAAAATAAATATACATGTAAAAAGCATACTATTCGGTAAAAAATGATAATTTTGATTAAACATCATTCATTTTAAACTATCCCAAGATGCACTTTTCCAAGATTTAGCGGGTTCTGATTGGTCAGTATTGGCGCACTTTATGATTCCGAGCGAAGGTTAAAATGGACAAGAAGGTGCTGTTGTAAAATGGAGAATTGAGAAGCATTAATAGCCTCTATAACAAGGAGATAATGCAGGAACGAAGAACTCATGTCAAGGTAACTTAATTCACAATATAGATACTCCCAATAACATTTTCAAGGCTCTAATTTATCTCTCATTTGTAAACGAGATCTCGCGCCATCAAATCAAGATGGCGTCATTTTTTCAAACTTGGTTCGGAGTTTTAATTTTTATTACCGTATCTCTTTTAAATATACGTTTTGACAAAGTTAACCATTAACCAACTTTATATGCATGATAATCAAGATTATCCAGGGTATACACATATATAATTATATAAACGTCCCTAATATATGAATGCTTGGTTGGTAAACAAGACGAACAATGAATCTTTCGCACATTATACAATTTACAATCTCTAAATGTAACGAAACAAATTTATTAATAAAATCCGGAAAATGAAATTTTTCACGTTTTTCTTTTTCAGCATTGACAGCATACAAAGTCAATGTTTCCGGTGATTAGTTGCATCCTCTGTAAGTCTGTTCGGTGATTCGGGTGAATGTTTTGACCAGCTGGACGATGTGAACGCAAGGTATTGCTTTGAAATTGATTAATTTCACCATTAACTTATACATGTGTTGGATGTTTATAATTTACTGTAGAAATTTTTGGGAAATCCAGGTCTAAGTTCTTGAAAAGGAGGTTGATGATGGGGGGGGGGGGGTAAAACACACTTATTGTTGATAAGTTTTTCCATTGTTCAACAAACAATAATTGAATCAAAATGAAAATAACATAGCTTCAAACATAAAATGAAACATTTTAGACCAGATACTACTGTAGTCATTATATGACATAGTTTAAACAGCAACTGGCAACTGCATAGTAGCCTTTGTATTCAGAATTTTATTCAGAATGCTTTTATTACATGTTAGGCTGAATGACTTATGTTTATTGTTTAAAAATCTAAATGAAACTTTATTATTCATGTTTAAGATAAATAGAACACATAAAGTACAGCCCAGTGAAACGAACAAGTTCATCGCAAGAAGAAGAATTTTAATGCTACCACTGTCCAGAACTACTAAGTCTGCTGTAGCCATGATGTGATCATATGAGTGCTTCGCCGGTCTGGACAATGCTCGAAAGTCCCCCAAAAAGGCCTATTTCCATAAACTACGACTCGGGTTACATCAACAACAGCCAAGGACACTCCTTATTGATTCGAATGGACACATCTCTACGACCCGACTAAACCTCTGCAGAACAAGACTTTTTAACTGTAAAGTATTCTCATTTCAAAAAACCTATAAACTATAAAAGTACTTTTTTTATATGATCAAATACCAGTATATTACAATGTCTGTCTGTAAGCTAGAATCTTAGAAAATCACATGGTTTTGACTTATTAAATGATTGATTAGACCTTGCAGATATTAATTTTCATTTTCTTAAATAATTTGTTATATTCGCAAATATTGCATAAAATATTAGACTCCATGTAACATATATCCTCACACCCCCAAGTTGATAAGTGTTAACTACTTTTTTTTTCATTTTCTTTGTTTAAACATTTATTGATAACTTAGTTTTTATTTGCAGCAATATATAAGAAACCAATCTTAAATGTAAAAACACTGCATTAGGAGATGAATGCATGGGTCATAGAAATGATAAAATACACCAAACAATATTCAATTATGTCGTATATGAAAATATATAAAGACAACATATACCCGATGTATTACAATTTTTATATAACAAAATTACTTGGATGGAAAGTTGTTTCCATGTGGGTTTTATTTTAATCTGTATTGTGTAACTAATATATAATTGGAATTAGCTTTTATATCATAAGTAAAATGCTGGTATTGATGAGAATTGTAAGGTGAATGATCTGTGTGATACTTTGTATTTTATACATTTATGCTACATGTAGTAATACTTGTCATATATAAACATTGTATATTTTACTTCATGTCTTGGATTTAAAAATATTAATGTAGGTAAAGTAGTGAAATGTAGGAAGGTAAACCGTGTGTAAAGAAGAATATTCATCAGGAATGAAGTGTGTTGCAATCAGCATAATTAATTAAATGTGTACATCATATTTTTGCACATGATTTGACAGACTGCTCCATTGTTAGCTTTTTATTGGCCAACAAGCTTTTCATATCTCCCTCTGGGTCATCTATTAAATACTGACAGGCTTATGATATTAAAATCTGATCAGTTGGTACATCATGGGTGGAAATGAAAAGTTCACTTTGGACTTAATGGATTATCAAAAAAATGATATCAAATCCTGTTCTATTGTAAAACATTAGATTATATTACTAACAAAGAAAAGGTTTATCCCAACTTGTAAGTGGGTCACTTTGACCTCATTTTGGAATTTATTGACATATTCAAATCAAATCTGGGTCATACCTCTATAGTCAACTACTATCTTGTAGTGTATTTTTTTTTTTTTTAAGATGGATACTTTAGACTTTTCAAAAATATTTTATGGTGTACATATTCATTGTAGTTCAAAACAAATTGAGACAAGTGTATCATGTTCATGTAACAGTGAAGTTTTCTTTGTTTATTCATGTACGTGCAGTTATTTTGTAAATTGCATTCATATTTTTAAAAAAGTAAGATCTTTGTTGCATTTTTAAAGGGAGATTTGATAGGCATTTAATCGAGATGAAAAAACATACAAAAGTAAAGATTTCTATGGGAGGTTTTTTTCTTGTGCAATTTTATCATTTTTTAAATAAAAGTCCCTAATAAGGGAATTGCCATATGGATGTTTCTCCATTATTGTATCTTGGCTGTTTTTTATTTATTATTGGACACAATTTCAGATTTTTGAACAAAATAAATTTGGAACTGTTTGAAATTGTTTTGTTTTTACATAAAGTAGAAACCTTGCTCAGCTTTTGTGAAAGCAAAAATATAAAAAGTTTCAGTAAGTTTCAGTTGCGGAAACCCTTTGTAAACAATATGTTTCCCAATTGTATATGGAGGTTGAAACTATGCAGAAACTTCAAGTTTCAGTAAGTTTCCGTCGCGGAAACCATTTGTAAACAATATGTATCCCAAACGTATATGGAGATTGAAACTATGCAGAAACTTCAAGTTTCAGTAAGTTTCCGTTGCGGAAACCATTTGGATTCATGGACAGCCTAAGTTTCAGCACTGCGGAAACTTAATGAAACTTGAAGTTTCCGTGCTGAAACCTGTCGGAAACTTAAAGTAACCTTAAGTTTCCGCAGAGTTTCCAAAGGGTTTCCGCAGCGCTGAAACCAGATATTTCATCCAGTGTTTACCTGCGGGGTCATAAGTTTTACAACGTAAAATCTACTCTATTTAGGGTGCTACTGCACAACTGTGAGCTTCCCTTGCCTTGTAGTTTCTGAGTAGAAGATTTTTAAAAATAAACATCTACATAATCCTATGTAATAATTAATCGATCCCTATTGTAGTCCCACCCTACCACCAGGGGTCTTGATTTTCATAACATTAAAAATTTACACTACCTGAGAATGACACTACACATGTTTCATCTTTCTTGGACTTACGATTATTGAGAAGATTTTTGAAAATTCTCAAAAAATTTCAATAATCTTAGTTATCTCCCCTGGTGAAAGGACATTCCTTAATTTTCACAATTGTGAATTCCCTTAGCCTAAGATTGCTTTGTACCAAGTTTGGTTGAAATTGGCAAGGTGGTTTTTGGGAAGATATTGAAAATGTGAAAAGTAAACAGACTGACAGACTGACAGACAGACGGCAGACAAAACGTGATCAGAATAGCTCATTTAGGCTTTCAGCTCAGGTGAGCTAAGAAACAAAACAAGGGGAAAAAAGCCATCAAAAAACATATGATCAAAAACAATTCATGAACACTTACCCACAATACATTGGGTGTATCCCCTGCTTATATACCTGGTAACTCTATAAATAAACTCGATAACGTCCAGTTTTGCGCAAATGTATTAAACTGAAAACTAATCGGTGTCATTCAGATTTATTTTAGAAAAGAAATTCTTAGCATTCTGGTATACACTGAATGTTAACGTTTTATATTTTATGATAATATACATAATTACAGAATTGCTTACCCGTGATACACTGGGTGTATTGTCCTCGACTTTATGCACACTTGGTGACTCCGTACACAAACTCAATAAACTCAATATCGTCCAGTTTTGCGCAAATATATTAAATTGAAACACTAATCGAGGTCATAGAGACATTTGAAATAATGAAACGTTCGGTATATACTGAATATTAACGTGTAAGGCTGTATTAGCCAACCTAGATCAACCCACACAGAAGAACGATGTCAACACGTACTTGTAAACAAACCACGGCAGATGATGTAATAAACACAAACAAGCCTTAGTACCTTTCCATACCAACACATTAATGTAAAAGAAAGTTTGGATATTCTTTATGTTATTGATAAATGTGTTAATCATTGACAATATACATGATATAATTATTACTTGTTATTTATGATTTGTTTTTTACTGTTTTATATAATATTTTGCACTGAATTGAAAATTATCAATATTTTCAACAGCTTCATTACTTTTTTTTTTTTATAAAAAAAATAATTGCTACATAAAAAACAGATATCTGAAAAAACTAACTTTTTTGACAGAAGAATCCTATCCAGCCAGGACGGCAGCCATAATCACATGATCCACCGATATCGTTACAACCATCACATGTGTAACTTTTGATACATGTCTCAGAACAGTCGTGTCCAAAATATCCAACAGGGCAAGCTTGCAAAATATATAATTATCTATCTATCTATCTATCTATCTATCTATCTATCTATCTATCTATCTATCCTGGAGTTTAAAGGAAGCATATGGAATCTGAATTACATGCAATTCCGTGAAATCACAGCATGTACCTATTCAATTATCAATACAATGAAATGTGGAGACAATACTTTTTTAACAAGTTAAATTTTATTACATACAGTGACGTTATGACCGAAAAGCTGAATGTCGTGTATGTGTCATGAATACACGTGTCATATTTTCAAAATATAAGAAATCGAAGATGTTTTCATTTTATCAATCATTTAATAAAAGGGACCTGGACACGATTTGAGCTCAAAATTTAAACTATCATTTTTCCAATTTTAATGTTTAGAATGGTTAATAAGGGTACCTTTAATGCTTTGTCAAAATTTGAAAGTCAAATATTAAGGTAAAAGCATGATACATAGTTTGAAAATCTTTGTTTTGTAAACAAAGTTCGAGCTTTGTTATGGTTTACATATATGTTTAATTTGTATAAGTCTCAAGCAAATAATGATTTTTTTTCTGTTTGTTATATTAGCTATAAACACATTGAATCAGTGTACCTTGTTTGCCACGAGTCATTTGGTCAAAGAAATGGTAATTTCATACGTTACATTATTTGTAAACAAATATAAGACTCAAGCTTTGTTTACATAATAATGATTTCTCACCTCTGTATCTCTCTTATTTCTTGACTTCCAACATTTAAATGTTGGTCAATCATTCAAAATGAGCAAATAAACCATTTTAAACATAAATAAAGAAAAAAGAAATGTTTTAAAATCGTTAAAAAATCGTTAAAATCCAATTCCCTTTAAAGATATGTTATTTTGCTTTATTTCTCGGCCAGACTTTTCTCCGATATACATATCCGACTAGAACAACACTACACCATATATAACGAACTTTAAATTACACATGTATTACAAATGTAATAGTGTGATAAAAGCTTAACTTGCATAATGCTGCTAAAATTCCGTGCTTCGTGCTGCTTTGATGCAACATACCGTTTTCCGTGCAAAATTTACGTAGGTTTATTGAGAGCAAGATGAATATATATTTAATTTAGGAGAATATAGGGTTCTAGAAGCGATTTTGATAAACCTGAGATTCAAATCCATGAAAAATGAAGGTTTTTCATTTCCTTCTGGTGACGACCGGAAGTAACAGCTGACGTTCGGATATGCCAAGAGCAATGCGGCCATTCACTCTCTACCTTCTCTGAAGATTTGAAAGTCCTATCTTGAATCTTTTTTTAGAAAAATTTTGAACGAGCCAAAACATCAAATCTCGGTACCGGAAGTGACGACCAAAAAAATCTTGTGTAGTTTTCTTACAAATTTTGTCATGAATAAGATCTGAAAGTTTAATGAGAATTGGCTGAAGCATTTTTGAGAAAACGTGACAGAAAAAAAAATAATTATAATAATAGAGGAAAAGAAACAAAGCAAAAACAATAAGGTCTTCCGTTTCCAACCTTAAAAAGTTATCTAAAGTATTTTAGTGTGATTTATTAGAAATTGAACAAAAGGATATCGGAAGGGTTGTTTATTTTATCAATCATTTAATTAAAAATATGAAATGCTGCTTTCTTTCTCTGCCAGACTTTCCTCTGCCGTTGTTTATGATATAAATAGCCGACTAGAACAACACTACTTCGTGTATATTAAATTTCAAATTCAACATGTCTTAATAGTGAGATTAATGCGTAACTTGAACAGTGCTGCTAGAATCTCGTGTTTTGTGTTGCTTTGATGCAACATACCGTTTTCCGTGCAAAAGTTACGACGGTTTAATTGAGATCGAGAAAAATATCTATTGAGGAGAATGTAGCATTCTAGAAGCAATTTTGATAAAACTGAGATCTTTTGCCTTCCTTTGATACGTTTATTGTTTTGTGGAAACAAAGGGGTAGTGTTGTGCTTACTTATTTAATATTGAGGAATATACATAAGCTATTTATAGGAATCACGTGATAATATACGGATGTGGCAGCAATGTACATTCCAAATTTATTGCATTGACATCTATTTCAAAGGATAATAACAAGTAATTGGAATGATTAAAAACAGTTTTTCATTCTTACGATTTTGTCTGTAACAATAAAAATAAGACCCTAAATTGCCCATATAACACGTTTATATCTATCTATTTCTCTATCTATCACTTTATCATCTCATCTATCAATGTGTATGACTATGTAAATGTATAGTAGGATAATTCTTTCACTTACGAGTTTTACACAAGTCTCCTTGATAATCGGGATAACATCCAGTCAAAAATGTCCCATTGATATTGAAACACTGTTTTACATCACGGCAATGTCCACATGTTTTACTGCATTCGGATCCATACTTTCTTTTATCACAAGCTATAAATTTAATAATATCCGTATTAATGATAATAAAACAATGTCAAAAATGTAAATGAAAGCATCATTTCTCTTCAAAACATTTTAGTTAACTTTGCGCTGAATGCCAAAACACATCTCTTGCATATTTTAAATTACTGAGTTTTGCAGCGTTAACATATCTTTTTATTTATACATGTATATGGATATTAAGAAGAAATTAATAAAAACTTATGTTCCTTTAAATGTTTTATATACAAACTTTATTTAAATTTTTGAATACTTTTATGATTTAGAAATATTTTCAATAACAAACTTATATTAATAAACAATGGGCAAATGAAACAGAACATTTACGCGTTTGACACAAGTTCCCTTGATAACCAGCATCACATCCAATTAAACATGTTCCATTGATATTGGAACACTGGTTTACGTCACGATAGTGTCCACATGTTTCAATGCATTCAGAACCATACAACCCTCTTTTACATGCTATGAATAAAATGTTAATTCTCTTAAAGTTTAGATGTTCTATGTATTATAAATCTATTTTCAATCAAAATATTTTATATGCGTAACTACTCACGAGTTTTACACAAGTCCCCTTGATAACCAGCACCACATCCAGTCAAACATGTCCCATTGAGAATGGAACAATGGCTAACATCGCGGCAGTGTCCACATGTCTCTTTGCATTCGGATACAAATAATCCTTCGTTGCAAGCTATTTAGTAAGTCAGTATAAATATTTACACGTATGCGGAATTCAACAGTGAATCTACGAGTTAATACTTGTAAAATAAAATATGATATTTAGATAATACATGGAAAAATATGTATCGCATCCAATATCAACCCGATACTCTAATATCAGCTCGAAAACATTTAAAAAATGCAGCAATTATTACAGAAAATGTGTTCACAGCCCGCTTATAAGCAGGTTACGGTACCTTTTCTGCACAGTCGCGTCCTTCAAATTTCGGAAACACCAAACAATTTTGGTGAATTAGTGGAAAAATATAAGTTGCTATTGTAACTTTAAATGACTGTAGAATTAAGAACTTAGTTGGATATTTTAAAACAACGTCATTAATACTTCAGCTTTTTACTATTGTAAACTAATAAAAAGATACTTGGATTTCAAAGTGTATTAAAAAAATTATTTTCAAAACAAATTAACATTATAAGGGTTTTTAAGCGTTCATTGTTTAAAGGCATCTGATCTCTTTCTTTTCTAAGTGGTCAATGGGTTAACTTTCCTATCAATCTATAGCGAGTACATGTCCCCGGCGCGAAGCGCTGGCAAGATAAGCGAGCCCTTAAAACCAGTGCGCAAATAGAAAACAAAACCAAACTATCCCCTACTAAAGTGCTTAATGGTCAAAACATTAACCATCAGCTCTAACTAAAATGTTTAGACATGTTTTGTTTAGCTGTAAACTTTAATCTTTTTTTAAAGGAAAAAATCAATATATTTTACCCTTTAAATGTGTGATTTTTCTATATTTCATATATATAGCTTTTCTTCTTAAGAAGATTTAAGTGGTCTAAAAATGACCACGACCATCGACCCATCTTTAATCTATTTATAATTTATCTAGTATTCAAAACGTGTTATGACGTGAATGCTGCCTATAACACATGATAAGGTTTACCCTGTGTTTTTGAGCATTAAATCTCGTATATTTCCATTGCAAAAAAAAAAAAAACAATAAGCTTAATGAAAACATTTGATTATTTTCTACACACCTTTTTGCAGAATAAAACAAAAAATATCCTAGATGATTAAAATTGCGTATAAATATTACTGAAAGATTTTAAATAGCATACGTCGCATTGTTAATTGCAAATATTTTAAATGTTAAGACTATAGCCGAACAATATTAATCATATTTTGTTTTGTTTAGAGTTGCACATAAGCAGTTTTACTTAGTTCACATCGGTGACCTTTGTATCCAAGTTTACAGCCCTGACAGGTGCCCGCACAGGATGAATCTCTGCCATTCAGTCAACTGAATGATAACTGAATGGTCTGGAATGGTAACTGAATGGCACACATATGCCATTCAGTCACATTTCAGTTACCTTTCAGTCACCTTTCAATTGACTGAATGGCAGAGATTCATCCTGTGCCGTCTCTATGTGACAGTACTGACAGTTTATGTCTGGACAGGGGAGGGTATTGTTTGACCCGTAACATCCGGTAGCAGGACAACCTTTGATATGAATAAAATAAGGGTTTTAAAATATGCACCATGCGATAAAGCAATCTATGTTTAAATGGTTTATATCAGATTTCAATGTACAACCGTGTGGGTTTAAAATGGACAGTTACATAAAACGGTCTTTGGTTACTTTAATCCACCGCTTTTTAAGTTTTTTTTTTTAAATTGCAATTAGATCCTTATCGTGCGAAGAAAAATACAAACACTGAGCCTTTCACCAACAAACAAAGGACCATATGTCATCAGTCTGTTAATTTTAATTGATATAGCTCGTCATCTACCTTAACTTATTCTGATCATAATTTGAAAGCGGTATAACTTTACACCCACCATACACCTCCACTTCACAGAGGCCAGTTACAAGATCACTAGAGTAATAGTTAGGATAGGTAACTCCTGGTAGTCTCTCGTTGTAGTAGATGACGTACTGTCCATGTACAGGACAGGTGGTGTTGAAGACAGCAGGTATGGTGTCTAGTGTAAAGTGTTCGTCCTTATAACACAGTGTTCCCTGTAGTCTGTCTGTTGTATTGGAGACGTACACAGAGAATCCAAGGAAGTACTTAGTGAAGTTATTAGAACGACCTAAATAAAATGTTAATCAGTTATTGATAAACGTACATAATCACGTAGCTAGTCAAAGTTTAACAAACATATGGTATTAAAGAGAACGTATGATGTCGTATCTGTAAAAGAGGGTACACGGTATTGTGTTTCTTGTATTTTTTAAACGTTGTAAAAAAAATGTGATGGTTTGCAAAAAAATTTGATTACTATAGTACATATTTGTGTTTGATTTGTTTATTTAGCTTAAAAAAAAAACTACATAAAATGAACTGTAGTTCATACATTCTGTTTTTTCTGTAGTCTGTCTGTTGTATTGAGTACGTACAAAGTAATCTCATACAGCACTGTTGACATTAATGAATTTGCAGTAAACATCAAAAATAATATTTATTTCTTCTTTTAGATTTTTTTTATTAATAAAGCTAGATAATTATTGAAGTTCCTAAATCGCATTCGTTGTATTAGAGACGTGCACAATATGGCTTTATAATTTACCTTACATGTAGGAGGCAGAAATAAAATCAAAATAAGAACATTACCTACAGGAAATGAGTGACTGCTAACAAAGAGCAGATAAACATATTATCACAAATTTTAATCTCAGTTCTTAACATCCATCAACTCATACTGAGTATTCACGGGTTGGTGATGAAGACGTTTTTCGTCCTAAAGAAGCTTTTAACTCAAGAAAAAAGGTTTTTATTCAGTATCAAACCTTTACTGATCTACACCAAGGCTCACAAGAGCAGTGCTTGTTCTTTATCGTGCTAACACCTACTGCGACACTGGGCCTATTATTCGTTGCATAGTCACAGTATAACGTATTTACACTATTATCTCTAGGTAAATCTGCACTTTCAAAGATATCCGCGCAGAAATGTTCTGTAGAAATAGCTTAATTCATGAAAAAACGTGGACTTAAATAATACTCATTTACATGTAATAGTAAGCAATTCCTGATACATGTCATAGACATTAACAGCTTACATATAGCAGATGTTTAAACACAGTATAGATTTCAGTTGTTCAGCATCCATCAAATGGTACTGAGTATTAACACCTTTCTAAAAAGGAAGCAGTGTACCCAAGGAGAACGTTCTGTTTACATTGTAAACCATTTCTTCATACCGCGGCTTACAAGAGAAGTGAGGGTCCTGTATCGTGCTAGCAACAACCGTGACACTGGGCATATCTAACGGTATTTATCTATTTCTATTTCAGTAGTTATAACAAGTGGACTTCAGGTTTAAGCATGTTGCATTACTGATCATTTTGACACTGATGTGATATAGTGTCGTAATAATCAGATGTTTATCAGACGTAAAGATAGTAATTTAAATTTACATCGTTGAACATTTCATAAAATACCCAATGTGCTTAAATTTTTTTTATGTTATATTATGTTTTTTAATGTTATATTATGTTGATATTACTTATAATAATTAAAATAACAAATTCATCATCTTGTTAGTCGGATAATTAAATGTTTTGTTGAGGTTGTGAAGATGTAATTGTAGAGGTCAAATTTCATAAAAACAATTTAGTGAAGATAAGTTTCACACACGTTGGAATATTACATGATTTTGTTTTATACGTGTAACTTATTGATGTACCGTCGTATTTTATTTCAGAACACAATATTCTGATAGACTATTATAAGAATTTGGGTGATATGTGAGGCTAAACACTAAGTGTTTCGATACATCTATAGTCAAAACATAAAGGCTAAACACTAAATGTATCGACACAGCTATAGTCGAAGGATATTTATATATTACTGGACTCTTAGTAAATGTGACTTTACCCCATGGTATATTGCTCGTCATGAAGAAGATGGTGATGTGGTGTATGCTGTGGATGGTGGTCAGGTTCACCCACCAGGTGGCGGTTTGTCCGTACCCTGATACAGCACATTGACTTCCATACCAACTCAGGTTTGATTTACGTCCGTCTACAGCGTTACTGGCGTCCCATCTGTCACTATACCATGGGTACTGTTGGTATGCTGGTTTGTTGAGGGCGACATTAACTGTTTCGAAGAAAAAAAAACAACTTTTTAAACAATGTTAAGCTACAATTCGTTAAAAAAAAGAAATGTATATTAATATGGAAATGGAAAATTTATTTTAATAAGTCATTACGTTTTTAAATCAATCCTCTACTTATTACAATCATATGTATAACAACATCATTTAAAGGTACAATAAAAACCGGACGATTTTGATAAAAAGATATATGCATCCAGATTTGTTTTTCGTTTCGTCGCTTTTTTTGCGGACATTAATTTTTCTTTAATTTACATTGTACATATTGACTGCATTGTGTATTGTTTTATATCATCCATATATAAATTAATTAAAGTTTTCGAGTTGATCATGTGCTGTGAATTAAATATTTAAAAAAATTACCATGTCTGAGTTATCGGCACGATCATTAGGCGTCATTTTATTTTTATATGTTAAAATATCACCCACAATGACAAGCTGTTCATCCTCTGTAGATTCATATCATGTTGTTTTACCTTAAACTAGAATGTTTAAGGTGAAATACAACCCAAGATAAAGTGATGCACATTCTTAATTAACACGTAACATTGAGAACAAATATAAACGAATAATGCGGTTAAAAAAACTAATTACCGCAGTTAACAAAATCTAAGGACGTGAAGCGTCATAGTTGAAACTAACTGGCCGTGCAACAATAAGATTTCCTTTTCTTATTGACAATCTAAACGTTTTGTTTTCGATTAGGAAATATTGACATAGTACAGTATTATTATAAAACACCCGTTTCATTTTCCCGATATCATGATCCTTGAACGTGTATTTAGATACAGTAATCAGAGCCAATATCCGTTACTTAAAAAGAAAAAAAACAACTTTAATTATTTAATCTGTTGAATCGAACGAAAAATGTTCGTTCTGAATATCAAAAGTTCACCAACTATAAAAGATTAGGCCGATTTTATTTATTAACAAATTAAATGTAAACCTAAAAAGAACTGTCTCACCGTAACCGTTAGCAAAGACAAAAACTCCGACACACACAAACACTGCATACATCTTTGTGACGAGCCCGGTCATCAGAAAATAAAACAGGAAACACACCCGACTCTTGAATTCTGTTGATAGTTTCACGTAGACATTCGTTAAACAGAGTGCAGCAGAAAACGGTATTCACCCCCGAAATTATCAACGTTTACTTATTTCAAGTTTGTTTCGGGATGTTATAATATTATAACTCATTTCCTTGTTTAAAAATAAATGCTCATTGTATGTACTTATTTTTGTCGCTCTTTGAATTGAAATTGAAACAAAGGCAGCGAGTGCTCTTTAAAATTGTCAATGACATCACGGAGATATCACCTCTAGCATTTTCCTGTTTATCGACATTCCGGTAATCAAAGACTAGTCATTACAGATATTACACTTAAAATACAATGTTAAATATAACCATGTCCTATTAAACGTTTTTTTTTTAGTGTAATTAGTATATAACAGAGAATATAAGGACAATTTAGACAGTTTAAAGGTCTGGTGTTAAGCAATATAAAAAACAATGTATGAGATATAACATTGACCAGTCTGGTAAAAAAAACAACTTTCGAAAATTCAAATTTATCATGAAAAGGTAAACACGCCTAACTTGTAAACAACTTTTTTATTAGATATTAAATACTTTCGGAAGTCATGTATGATAATTCCTTCGATTTCAATGTTTGAAATAATCTTAAATCATTATTGCGCATGCCCATTGTTGGAAACCAGGAACTTTGTTTAGTTTTAAACATTAGACAAATTTTATTTTATATTAGAAAAACATGTGCGTCAGATATTACATGTAGAAAAATAATAAATTTCATATTTCAAAAAAACAACAACAACAAAACATTAAAGCATGTGTGCGAGAAAAAAATCTAAAAACAAATACAAAACACGAGGCCCAGGGGCCACATCGCTCACCTGAGCAACAATTGAGTTATTTCTGATCAAATTAGCATTACAGTATCAAAATATCTTGACAGCTAAGTACAGAAAATCTTGCTAAAAAAAAAATTATCCACCTCTCTTTTCTTTTTTTTGGGGGGGGGGGGGGTAAATACCAAGCCCCTTTTGTTGTTGTACCTGTAAGAAGATTTTTCTCTATTCCTATATACCCCCCCCCCCTACATTTCGTGACCCGACTTTATTCTAGGGAATCATGGTTTCATCAAACTTAAATCTGCATAACCTGTGTTTTGATACTAAGTACTGAGTTTTGGACCGGAAACTTTCCTAAAATATTTTTAAAGATTTTCTCTATTCCTGTGTAAAAATTCAAACCGCCATCACGGCCCCGCCCTATCACTAGGGACTGTGATTTTGAAAACTTGAATTTACACTACCCGAGGATGCCTCTTCACAAGTTTAAGATTTTCTGGCTAAATAGTCTTTAAAAAGAAGATTTTTAAAGATTTTTCTCTAAATATTCCTATGTAAAAATTCATCCCCCATTGTGGCCTCACCATACCCCTGGACTATTATTTAAACAAACTTGAATCTATACGATCTGGGGATGCTTCTACTCAAATTTGGGCTTTCACGGCCCAATAGTTTTGAGAAGAAGATTTTTAAAGATGTTCTTTATATAAAAATTTATCCCCCATTGTGGCCCTGCCCTACCGCCAGGGACCATGATTTGAACAAACTTGAATCTACATTATCTGAGGATGGTTACACGCCAATTTGAGCTTTCTTGGCCAAACAGTTTTTAAAATATATTTTATTTAAAGATTTTCTCTGTATATTCCTGTATTAAAATTTATCCCCTATTTTTGGCCCAACCCTACCCCTGTGGACCATGAATTGAACAAACTTGAATCTACACTCTCTGAGGATGCTTCCACTCAAATTTGAGCTCTTCTGGCCTAATAGTTTTTGAGAAGAAGATTTTCTCTAAATATCACTATGTAAAACTTGATCCCCCCATTGTAGACTCACCCTATTCCCGGGGACTATGATTTGAACAAACTTAAATCTACACTATCTAAGGATGCTACCACTCAAATTTGAGCTCTCCTTGCCTTACTGATATTGAGAAGAAGATTTTTAAAGATTGTCTCTATATATTACTATGTAAATCTTTATCCTCTCATTGTGGGCCCACCCTACCCCCAGGGACAATGATTTGAACAAACTTAAATCTACACTGCCTGAGGATGCTTCAATTTTATTTTGAGCTTTTCTAACCTAATAGTTTTCGAGAAGAAGATTTTTAAAGATTTTTCTCTATATATTCCAATGTAAATCTTGACCCCCCAATTGTGGCCCCACCCTACCCCCAGGGAACATGGTTTAAACAAACTTGAATCTACACTACCTGCGGATGCTTCCATTTTAATTTGAGCTTTTCTGGCCTGATAGGTTTTGAGAAGAAGATTTTTAAAGATTGTGTCTATATATTTCTAAGTAAAACTTGACCCCCCTCTTGTGGTCCATCCTTACCCCCGGTGACCATGATTTAAACAAACTTGAATCTACACTACCTGAGGATGCCTCCGCACAAGTTATAGCTTTTCAGGTCGAATAGTTTTTGAGAAGAAGATTTTTGAAAAATACCAACAAATTTTCAATAATTCTCAATTATCTCTCCTTTAAAGAAGGCGTGACCCGTCATTTGAACAAACTTGAATCCCCTTCACCTAGTGCTTTGTGCGAAATTTGGTTGAAATTTGCCCAGTGGTTCTTAAGAAGATGAAAATGTGAAAAGTTTACAACGTCGACTAGAAAGACAACAACAGCGACAGACAACAGATACATTTTGATCAGAAAAGCTCACTTGACCCTTTGGCTCAGGTGAACTAAAAAGGCTAAGGGAAATAAATGTTATGACGATAACAAAAACATTAATTCATAACAAAGTTAATCGATCATTG
Organism: Magallana gigas; assembly: GCF_963853765.1. NCBI lineage: Eukaryota > Metazoa > Mollusca > Bivalvia > Ostreida > Ostreidae > Magallana > Magallana gigas. The sequence goes on along the minus strand of NC_088853.1, from coordinate 68,810,412 downwards.
GCAAAGTCCAAACTAAATATGCAGTTTTCAACAATATCATTTTAATAATTTTGATTGAATTTACAAAAGATTGATCAGGCTATTGTGTATCCTTTTTATAAGATATTATTTTGATTATACGACTTAACAACCTGTCGTTAACAAAAATAGAGCAGTTTAAAATTTTGCTCGTGGTGTTAAATGTACTGTTTTGATGCACACTGCCAATTTTTACCTGGTCCCACAGTTACCAACACTTTAAATTCCCTACACGTATATTTTAAATGATGCGTGCATAGATTTAAGCTCAGTAACTCTTGGCTAAAGAGTTTGACTTAAAGAAATTGAGTAATGTTTGGAAATGAATTTTGGAACAATTTTTATAATTAATTTTGTTACTTTTTTGTCGAGTTTATTAGAATAATATTGAACAAATTTTCATGTTTGATAATATGTTTTCCACTATTCAAAAACGTGATTAAAACAGTGATATTTAATAATAGTTGATCATTTGCAAAGTAATGCAACACACGTGGACTGATGCAAATTACAAAATGAAAACAACTTAAATATGGTATATCTTAAAGCTGCTTGGTCCGATTTTTTATCAAATTTTATGCACGCTTTTAAACGATGGTTATGCTTAGTATATGTATAATAATAGACATTGCAGTAGTTTTCCCAGTCAATTAAGCCAAATTTCAATGAAGAAAAATACGTACACATTATTGCTAACAAAACAAACGACATAAAAGGGTACCGCGTTATTTCGCCTCATGTTAAATTTCACCCCTGACGACGAGGCGGGTATGGTTGTATTACGACTTTGTCATCGCTTTGAATAAAGGTCGAAATGATCAGACAAATTACAAATAAACATGTGTACGTTTTGTTTGCTAATATATCTGAAGTTTGTTTTCTTTACAATCGATGCAGAGCATGCGTGTTGAATGACCCCAACATTCGGGGGACGAAACCAAATGGTTTCTTTTTCTAAACATTCCCGTGATGCATTTTGGTTTGTTTTTTCGTTTGCCCAAAGAGAAATTATTTTTATTTACTTTGAATATTTCTAACTTTGAAAGGAGATTGATTCTGCTGGTGTAAATAGGAGAAAGTCCATAACTTTCTACGATAAATGGTTTGTATGGAAAAAAAATTGATACTGTAATAACAAATAAATCGGACCAAGCAGCTTTAAATGTTTCTATTTATTTCACTGTATGTCTTTAATTGGTAGTATTAATTTTCAAAGTGAAATGGGGACTATTTATTATTATTTTTCGCAGTGTACCTCTTTTCTTTATTAATTTGTTGTTAATTAATTTAACAATTCATGTCTTAGAATTAAAAAAAAATGATCTTATTGTTAACTTGTTGACAATCCCGTCCTCCCTTCTCAGCACTTTTCCCTTCCGTTTAATAAATTTTAAATGACAAAATATTACTGTCTCAAAATTTCGACATCTCAAAAATACATTTTCAAAGCAGAGCAACGCCAGCCTCTAAAAGGATAGAAAAGAGATCAGGTGGCTAGGAGAAATATTCATCCCCTGTCGACCAATTTAAAAAAATATTCTCATCTGGTTCACCTCAACCAAGACGAAGAAATAATGAAAAATTTATGATCATTTTTTTTTTTGTATTTTGTAGATGACTTCAAGTGGTACCTTTACATAATGACAAGACTCTTTACCCACCGAATGTGATAGGTTGATATCTTCTGGTTTGCTAGTATTCATAAACATTTCCTTATTATGTACATAATTTCAAGTGGGCACTCTCATTAGCAGAAATCTTAAACAAGACTAGTAACCCTTCGAATGTGAAAGGTTGAAATTTTCTTGTTTGGTAGTATTCATAAACATTTCCTTATTATGTACATAATTTCAATTGGGCACTCATCTTAGCAGAAATCGTGAACAAAACTCGTCACCAACCGACTTTTAATATTTTCTGGTCTGCTAGTATTCATAAGCATTTCCTTAATATGTATATAATTTCAATTGGGCACTCTCCTAAGCAGAAATTATGAACAAGAATCGTCACTCTCCGAATGTGATAGGTTGATATCTTCTGGTGTGCTAGTATTCATAAATATATTATGTATTGTCTACAAAACTTCAAGTGAGTCTCCAACTAACAGAAATCGTTGACAAGACACATCACCAAAATAACCATTGGATTATATCCATCTGTGTGCTGGTATCGAGAACAATTCGTGAAAACGGCGTGATATTTTACTTACTATTATATTTACCTGTTTAATGATTAAAAATTTTAAGATGACATGTGATGATAACAAACAGTGTTTGAAATCAAACATCCAAATGAAAAAAACCCATAAAACAGGAGGAGAGCAAACACGGACCTCTAAAAAAAAAAACAGAGGTAGGATCAGGTGACATAGGGAGGAATGAGCACCCTCTGCTGACCCGTCTCAACCGTTGTGTGCTCTTTGTCGTAATCGGGAAAAAGTGAATAATCCGTACATAATACGGCCTAACAATAAGTATAAAAAACGTCAGTCAGCATGCGACCCAGTGTAAGATTTTATTTGCTGACAAGGGCGTTGTATCGACTATAGAACTAAAAACATGACTTCAATCGAGACTGTATAGTTCTAGTTTATCAACATGCTTGTCAGTAGCTTGCCTCGCCTAAGAAACTGTTTATACAAAGAGCATGCCCTTGCGTATCAAATTAACTCTATATGCAGATAATAAAGGTATATTGCCACAGGGCTTCAATCATGCAAGTTGACATGGATAAAAATAGGATATGATGCAGGATGCACAATACATGATAAAAATATAAAAAATTAATTTTATCCTGTACTATCACTATTGCAATGGAAAAAAAAAACTGAGACTATCAAAAAATCTGATAAAACACTGAGAGACCCTGACGTCGGCTCTAAGTTTTAAAATGTCGTGAAGTTTGCAAATAAAATTTTGTTCTAGGTGTTTTAATCAATTAAACCATTATCAGGTGTTTATTAAATTCAATATTTTGCAATAATCTTCACATACATTGTTAAACACAGCTGCACATGTTAATGTAATGATTTAAATTTTTATTCACCAGCTCCAAAGGAGAAGGGGTACAGTGTTTTCCCCTTGTCTGCTTGTCTGTCCGTTTATCTTTCGGCCTCTTTGTTACAAACCTTTTTTTATTAGGAAGAGCGTATTAGTCCCCTACTGGTTTTCACCGGAGGGGACAATAGCTTTCCTCTGCGCCCTTCTGTCCGTCCGTCTGTCTGCTGTCCGTCTGTCTGTCCCACTTCAGTTTTCTACACTTTTTATGCCCCCCTTCGAAGAAGGGAGGGCATATTGCTTTGCTTCGGTCTGTCGGTCCACCAACAGTTTCCGTTAATTTTCATCGCAGAGGATGAACGTATTGAAATGAAATTTGGTATATAGCTTAATCATGATAATATCTAGGTCAAGTTCGATATTTGGTACGATCAAGCAATTTTCGACGGAGTTATGGCCCTTGGACTTAGACAAATTATAGTTTTTTGCAGTGTCCGCTCATTTTCTTTGCAGAGGATGAACATATTGAAATTAAATTTGGTATGCAGGTTTATCATGATAATATTTAGGTCAAGTTTGATATTTGGGTATGATCGAGCAATTTTCGACAGAGTTATGGCCCTTGGACGTAGACAAATTCCAGTTATTTGCAGTTTCAACTCATTTCCATAGCAGAGGATAAACACATTAAAATTAAATTTAGTATGCAGATTTATCATGATAATATTTAGATCAAGTTCGATATTTGGTATGATAGAGATATTTTAAACAGAGTTATGCCTCTTGGACATAGACAATTCCAGTTATTTGCAGTTTCTGCTCATTTTTTTCGCAGAGGGTGCACATATGGATAATTATATGAAATTTGATATACAGATTTATATAAATAATATCTGAAATAAGGTCAAGTTTGATTTTGGGTATGATAGAGCAATTTTCGACAAAGTTATGGCCCTTGAACTTAGAAAAATACCAGTTATTTGCAGTTTACTTTAATTTTCTTTGTGGATGTTTCCAAGGGAGGGGGGCATAAATGTATAACAAACATCTCTTGTTTCCGTTATGCGTTTGAGGAATCATATGAAATTTGCTGAACAGCTTCAAAATGTCAAACTACAGATCAAGTTTACACTTTTGTAGCGTCTGGTCAACATATTTTTGAGAACATTAACGTTTTATATTCCATTTTTTAATGTTCGTGTTCGTTATCGGGTTCGGTGTGTATTCAGTAATAATATCGTGCATTACCTGTACTATTCCTTTTATTGTTTCTAACAAAGTTCTGTAAAAGTTCTGTAAAATAGTGTCAAGCATTGTGTTAATTTAATCGACATCGGTTTTTTTATTATTACAAACAGGTTCGTTATCGGGTTGGTCTGAATAACTGCATTGTTTTCAAAAACTTCTACAAATCGGTAGCAGACATGTACTGCTTATGCAATACTCTCAGAATGCTTTTTTTTTTAAATTAAGTACTAAATAAATCAAGGTGTTGTATCATAATTAAATGAACAAAAAATTGAATATTTAGGAGGAAAAACAGCATTAAAATGAATTGCGAACATCCAATTTCAAATTTAATCAAAGTACTGAAGTACAAACGCTCGGCTGTCTCCGTTTATCTCCGTTTATCTGTTTTGTCGAATATTAACGGAGACAGCCAAGCGTCGGGTTGAACGAGAGTACATTAAACTCTAGGGTAGGTATACATACGACATAAAAAAAATATCTAAACTGTATGTACAATTTAAAATCTTGCTATTTTCATGGTATTAATGAATTAGTTTTCTTGAAAGACAATGCTTCAGAATATATAGCATCTAATTTATCGATTATTTTCAAGAACTAAGATTATACAAGTGGCACTGAAAACACCCTTAAAGACCCTGAGGTCGGCACTTAGATTTCAAAATGTCGTGAAGTCTGCAAGTAGGTGTTTTGTTTAAGATGTTTGAATCAATTAAATCAATATCAGGTGTTTAGTAAATTCAACAAATATTTTGCAAAAATCTCGACATGCTACGTTTTACAGCTTGAATCGATATGATAATTCAACTGTGCATGTATAAATAATATTCTTTTGTCTATGCAATAAAGAAAATAAACCTTCAAATAAAACGGAAGACCTTAATAATCAGCCGTAGAATCGCAGTTTTCAAATAGCGAGTCATTGCCCATATTACAAGAACTGCACAGCACAAAATGTCAATTCATTTCTGAATTTAACATGTAAAACAGAGCGCAATCATAATAAGGTTATACAAAACGTTTGTTTGTTTTTTTTACGCTTTGTAGACGTAAAATTATGTTTGAATTATTATACGAAAAATATATTTTTTTAAAATTCCTAAACACTGCTATTATACAATAATCAAAATTAAATTGTCTGAATATATGTATATAGACGTGCGGAGAGTCTTTCTTAGTGCATTCCTGATAATCCAGATTCAAATCCCAGCAGAGGCAAAGTTGGTCCCTGTTACATATCGACCAAGGGCGAAGTCCGAGGCTAATATGCTCTCAGCAATACTACTTAAACATGAATAACATCATGGTGTAGAGACGTACATGCAGCAATATGACGTCATCTTGAGAACCAAAGCTTGGCCTACAGTGTTTTAGAATCCTTTAACTTATTCCTTTAATGTTAAGAGCATTTATTTGAGTAACAAGGTTCAATGTATTCCCATTTAAAGAAAAAGAAGTATGTAACATTCTTCATATCATGATCACATGGCAAAATCAAAATTCCATATGTAATTTAATACGATTTGTAACGATGCTGTTGATAACGCGTAGGTAACTACGAATTAAGATTTATTGTTGTATTAACTTGATCCATTCTTCCACTATATTCAGCAATCAATGGTAATCACAATTTTGTGCGATCTTATAATGATAATTCATCAATATGTCACTTAAAATCAATAACAAATATAAAAATATCCGATAACCAATACTGAATAATAAATGTGTCTTATTTCTAAATTGCTCTATCATTGTATTTATAGGAAAACGTCTCGATCAGTAAAAGCACATACTACAGTAATGCTTCTAAAAATAATAACATAATTTCTTATTCCCTTTCCGATTGCTGATTTGCAATACAATTTCAAAGTTCGTGTGCACTCTCGTCATTGGTGAGGCTCGCCTATCCGTACTGCTGAGGGGACATGTGATGGAGGATGTCCCCCAGAAAGGTGTACTTTTGTGCTTTACGTTTGGCTGAAAAAAGAATTATAACACTTTTTAAAATAATACTAGCTGCATTCAAATAATATTTTACAGAAAAAAAATCAAAGAAACACACAAAAAAAAACCCAAAAAAAACAAAACAAAAAAACAAAAAAAACAAAAACAAATATCATATGTTCGATTCACTACAGGATATCTGACGGCCACTTAAAAAACTCCAAAAAACCGACAAACATACTTTTTTACGGGATCATTGGCTTTGGAAGAAAAATAAATATACATACCTGATATAAGTTAAGTGTGGCCAGTGGTTAAAGTACAAACAGGTGCTTGTCTCCATTTAACAGTGGTAAAAGTAAACGTCTGGACGGAGAGCAGGACTAGGTCATATAAAAAAAAAATGTTGGTTGTTTGTTATTAAGTGGTATATATATATATATATATATATATATATATATATATATATATATATATATATATATATATATATATATATATATATTTAAAACAAAACAATATGTTGATAAAGTTAATTTGTACTACAATTAAGTTTTCATGTTCTTACATATGGTAAGATACATTTTAGGGGGCAATTGAGACACTTAGTAACACTATCTACTGCAATCATATTTTAGGTGTTTAAGGAAGGAGTCTTTTTATTATCAAACATACTTCTTATAATAAGAAATGCATGAAATTTTGACACAGTCAAACGGATCATATTACTTATTGATTCTATCAGTTTAATTAAATTTGACCTTTTTGTTTTCGGATAAAGGTCAGGTCAAGGTCACTACCTTTTCCTCAACGTAAATACCGATAAAAATAAGGGTAGCTCTTTATAGTTCTGTAGACATTTGTTTAAGATTTGAAGATTCAAATCTTCAATGAAATCATAGATTATGAGAGTGTCTATTAGCTTATACTACTAAATTGGAATAAATATTTATACTAAAACTGATATTGCTTAGCCCGCATTTCCTCTAATTTTCTTAAATTTTGAAGAAATTTTGATTATTTTTTTATGCTTCCAATAATAAAATATTTCTAATTTTTATGTATTATGAAGACTTTCTATAAAGATATAAATTGACAGAAAAGCTAATATATTGACCGTTTCATAAGAGAAACTGATTTTAGTGATTTTTTCACAAAAATCAATGTATAGAATGGGCGCTTTAAAAAGCTTATAAAAATGTTATTTGATAGGCAAATCATATTTTAAAAACATATTCTGAAACCCAAGTATCATATTATTAGTTCACATTAGTAAAAAAAATCCAACATTATTGTCATTGTTTTTAAAATGCTAAAACAGACTCATTATATATATGTAATCTGCAGCAATTCTGAATTGCGCAACATGTGATATTTTCCTACGCCAATATTACGCCAAAAATATAGTCCTTGTTCCATTCTAAACATTGATTACATTTTTCTATGCCAAGTTGTATGATAGTAAAAAAGAAAGAAAAATATACTATTTTAATTTCCTTTCATCTTGATTTAATGAACAAATTATCAAATTTACGTTTGACAAGTCGAAAACCAGAAAAGACTCCTTCCTTAATTCTCTCTAAATATTTTTGATTTCCGAAATAATAAAGTCAAAACTTATTATGGAAAGAGTTTTTGCGCATTTTTATTGACGGTTTGTAATAAACAATATAATATAGAATGAGATATTTTTTTTTAATTTTCATTTGTTTATTTATTTATTTCTTTTTTTTTAAGGACGAGGTCAGAATAATATTTTTTTTTACAACAATTTGCACGTACTCTAAATTATTGAAATTGTCAGATAAAACATGATGCTATATAAACTCAATTTTAATTTTTTCTTCGGAATTGACATCCGAAAAGACATAATTTATAAAAATTGATAAATACATCCACATCAGTTGGTCTTGTTCCTAAGCTTTATACTTTAAGTACTCACAATATATAAAAATATATTAACATCATCACTGCTTAGCAAAAACTTTGAACGCTTTAAAATAATGAAGAAAAATCTTGTGTATTTAAGTTTTGTGTATATTGATGTATGCATCATAAAAAAATAATAAACATTTCTTAAATAACAATTAGTTAATATCACCTACATCTAATTAAAAAAATGTTATTTTCAATTGAAGGTTGAGAGAAGAAATAAGTGTTCTACATTACGCTCGTCGACAACAAGGTATACTTACAATCCATACAAGTAATGCAGCAGTACGTGATTGGATAAGTCATACTTACATTGTTGTCGCAAAGCAAGTTGAATAAAGTTAAATTTAGGCCGTGCAATTACGTTTTCATATTAATTTGATGATCATAAAATGCTGGAATAAAAAGCAACCCCCCCCCAAACAAAATAATAACTTAATAATTAACCCAAAAAAGAGGAAACAGCGCTACCAAAAAAATAAGCAATAGCAAATAACCCAAAAAAATGGTTTTTAAAGTTTTAAATGTTTTTAAACCGTTTAAGTTAAACAACATACACTATTTCGATTAATAAACAGATATCTACACTTTTTTAAAATTAAGATAAGTTTGATATCAATCAGTCATCTAACCCTAACTCCCGACGGTTTTTTTAAATGAAATATTAAGGCATAAAACCGTCAATATAAATCAAAACAAATAATGGCTAGATTTTAATCTACCACGGCGTCTTCCAGGAAACTATGAAGCAATGGTCTGTATGGTCCTAAATATATTCAGTTGAATAACATCTAATATATTTTCACTTTCAGTATAGAATTATGATCATATTATTTATTTAGTGACCAGTGACCGACTGGGACGTCATTCGTGTAACAAAGGTGTCTTTTTTTTTAATTAAGAACTTAAGAAATGAAGATAATAATTTTTCTATTGATCGACGTATCAAAGAAAAAATTGACCGGAAAACTTCATCAATGCGCGTAGCGCATTGATGAAAAAGTTTTCCGGTCAATTTTTTCTTTGATACGTCGATCAATAGAAAAATTATTATCTTCATTTCTTATCATTTAATAAAACATTTTCAAATAAAAAAATGTGAAGTGTCATTGATCAAAAATGTAAATAATGTAAATCAAGCGGCGCGTATGAATACAAAACAACAACAGCAACAAAATTCAAAATGGATTCGCCTTCAGCTGATGCAGAGCTACTGGGCTGAATTTAATGGATTAAACACAAATAGTGAGTTAAAATCTGAACCAGCTGAATTGAAAACAAAAGGAAAATACATGCGATAGCTTGTGATATCATTCACTGTGCAGAAAAACTCGTATTAAAACTAGTTTTCATGTGAGATCGCTGGAATAACCATCCAAGGAAAAGCGATCGTGGACGAAAATAGCTGATATGCCGACAGAGAATAGTATGTATAAGCGACTTTTGTAAACTTTGTGGTAACTAGATAGCCAGTGATGCACTTAAATGGTATATCAGCCGCTTGGAATGCGCAGAAGGAGTTGATGCATCACTCATAGCTTTTCTTTACGACGCTTATTTTGATGACCGATCATCTACGTGTGTAAATGTAAAATTATCGTTACCAAATTTGAACAGCAGTGTTACCGTGAAAGTTTATAGGCCTATATATTCGTTATAATATTCCTGGAAAAGGAACAGCCAGCCTCGCTGTAAATGTTGATTGATCTCAAGCAGACGAAATCGTGAGAAGACGCTTAATTTTCTATTTCGTGAATCAAACAAAGTGTTTTGTTTATTTTTGAAGGTTAAACTTTCAAGTTTTTATATTCACAAGTTTGCATTTTGTTTGCTGACAATAAAACAGACACAACTTTACATTTTGTTGACAGTGTTTATCCTGGAAATTCCCGTTCTATAAATAGTGTTAGATCAGAACAGTTGAGAAAAGTAGATCCGGCAAAAATTTTATTGATGCAGGTATCAAAGAAATTTTTCAACCAATCAGAAGAGCCGATATCTCATCAAACGAATAAATATTAAATGATTAATAAATCAAAATGTTATATCATAACTAAATGAGCAAAAAATAAATATTAAGGAGGTATAACACCTTTAATATAAAATGAAAAGTTCAAAGATGAAAAGCGTATGGTGTATTTATATTTATTTTATGAGAGACACCATCACTAAGTTGCTTACAAAAACAGAAATAATTCATAAACCTAGGAAATGATTAACTATAAAACAATTATTAAAGTACCACACAAACATATATTAAAAAACAATTCATTAACACTTACCCACGATACACTGGGTGTATTATCCCCGGCTGGTTTATACCTGGTAACTCTATAAATAAACTCGATACCGTGCAGGTTTGCGCAAATGTATTACATTGAAAACTTATCGAGGTCATTCAAATTTTTTTAGACAAAAAATTCTTAGCATTCTGGTATACACTGGATATTAACGTATTATATTTTATGATGATATGCATTATTTACCAAATTACTTACCCATGATACACTGGGCGTATTGTCCCCGACTGGTTTATGCATACTTGGTAACATCGTACACAAACTCAATAAACTCGATAACATCCAGTTTTGCGCAAATGTATTAAATTGGAAATACATCGAGATTAGTCAGTCCTTTGAAAATTTAAAACGTTCGGTATATTCCGAATATTAAAGTAAGAGGCAGAAATAGACAACCTAGATCAAACCACACAGAGGAACGATGTCAACACGTACTTGTAAACAAACCATTGACATGTGAAGTAATAAAACAAACAAAACCTGAGTTTTGATGTTACGTAGCATGTGTTTATATCCGGTTACGAATATTGATATTCATGGAAATGGTTTCTGTAGAAGGTAGTAATGTTTCCTTATTTCTTGTCTTTTTTCCCCCACAAAACACAGTAGGGGGCTAAACGTACTCTCTTTAATGTCAAAATTTTCTCGTTGTCCTGTATCTTACCCAAGAAAATTCAATTTACTGTTGTAAATATCCCGAGTTAAGCTATACACGAAAGAAGCACTTTTAAAAAGGGATCATACAGCAAATTAAATAATATATCTTTTTTATATTAGACATATGAGCGTGCCTATGGCATCACCTACACCCGAACTGAATCTAGTTGTTATATAACGATACTTTTATTTCAAATTGATTACTATGATCAATACAGTGGTTTTTGGGGGGTTAATCTCGACGCCAATTTCACCAAGACATGCCTGCACATTTTATTCCATATTACTTTTCATTAGTTGATATCTTTCTTCTCTTCTTCCACACTGGGGCAATGATTATAGTTAAATCCAATGGACAACAAGGATCTTGAGGAAAATAAGTTAAAAGTATTAACTTTAAACTGCCAAGGGCTCAATGATTTCAATAAGAGAAAAGATGTGTTCAAAAATCTTAGAATGAAAAACTACAATATTTATTTTTTACAAGATACGCATTTTAATGAAAAAGAGGAAATATTAATACAATCACAATGGGGATCTAAAGCTTTTTTTAATAGTTATAAAACAAATTCAAGAGGGGTAGCAATTCTTTTAAATAATAATTTTGAATATAAGGTACACAATGTACACAAAGACGACAGTGGTAATTATCTGATACTAGATACCACTATTGAAAATATGAACCTTTTACTAGTAAATATATATGGTCCAAATTTAGATACACCCAATTTTTATTCGGAAATAATAGATAAAATTGACTCGTGTCTAATTACCCAGCATATTATAATGGGGGGTGATTTTAATCTAGTAATGAATAAAGATTCAGATTCTATGAACTATAAGCACTTGAACAACCCAAAAGCTAGAATGGAAGTATTGAAATTAATAGATACATTTAATCTGGTAGACATATTTAGGGAAACTAATCCAAATCTAAAGAGATATACATGGAGGAGAAAAAACCCCATAAAACAAGCTAGATTAGATTTTTTCCTAATATCTGAAACACTTACAAACCGAGTACCACAAATTAAATATGAAAATAGTTATCGATCAGACCATTCTCCTGTGATTTTAGAATATAAAATAAATGAATTTATAAACGGGAAAGGCTTCTGGAAATTTAATAATTCCCTTTTAGTTGATATGACATATATTAATTCTATTAAAAAAATAATTAGGGAAGTCAAAAGTCAATATGTTTGCCCCATATACAGCTTAGAAAACTTAGAAAATATTAGAAATGACGAGATACAATTCATTATTGATGATCAACTTTTTTTGGACATTCTGCTTGCTGAAATAAGAGGCAAATCCATCTCATATTCTGCCTATAAGAAAAAAAAATTAAATGAAAGAGAAAAAAAACTAGAAAAAGATATTGTTTCTTTAGAGCAGAATCTAACAGAAAACTCTTTAAATTCACTTTCAGACAAACAAGATGAGTTACTTAACATAAGAAAAAATAGATTAAAAGGTCATTGTATAAGGTCAAAGTCTAAATGGATTGATGAGGGGGAAAAGCCTACTAGATATTTTATTAATCTTGAGACTCGGAACTTTATTAACAAACAAATTCCAAATATAGAAAAAGAAGATGGGTCATTCATTCTTGATCAAACAGAAATATTAAAAGAAACAAAAGCCTTTTATGAAAAGCTGTATAAGAAAAGAGAAATCATAGATGAATATAGTTTTTATGATAAGTTGAAAACAATAAATAGCCCTAAACTTAATATTGAAGAATTAAACACCCTTGAAGGTCCTTTAACGAATACAGAGGTACTGAATTTCCTTAAAAAAACAAAAAATGACAAAAGTCCTGGCCCAGATGGTTTCACAAGTGAGTTTTTTAAATTTTTTTGGAAAGACTTAGGTTCATTCATTACAAGAGCAATAAATCAATCCTTTGAAATAGGAAGTTTTTCAGAAATTAATAAACTTGGTGTAATAACGTGCATTCCAAAAGCAGGAAAACCTAAAAAGTTTTTGAAAAATTGGCGCCCTATAACTTTATTAAATGTAATTTACAAGTTAGCATCAGGAAGTATAGCTGAACGTATGAAAACAGTTCTAGATAAACTGATAAATAAGGACCAGACTGGATTTCTAAAAGGAAGATTTATTGGGGAAAATATAAGACTTATTTATGACCTCATGTACTATACAGAACAAAATGATATACCAGGCCTATTAATGTTAATTGACTTTGAAAAAGCTTTTGACACTATCTCATGGAGTTTTATCTCGAAAGCACTAGATCTTTTTAATTTTGGACCCTCCTTTAAAAATTGGATTAAAACCTTTTATAATGGAATAAAAGCTTGTGTAATTCAAAACGGTGTAATTTCAGAATATTTTTACCCGGAAAGAGGCTGTAGACAAGGGGACCCAATATCGCCATACCTATTTTTACTTTGTGCTGAAATTTTAGGAATACTAATAAGAAACGATAAAGATATTAAAGGCATAATCATAGATGGGGAAGAATACAAAATAACTCAATACGCAGACGACACCTCAATAATAATGGATGGTACACCTCAATCATATGATGGCATCCTCAGGGTTTTAGACTCTTTCGCACAGGTTTCAGGCTTAAAAATAAATTTCACAAAAACAAAAATGGTTTGGATCGGTAGTAAAAAATTTTCAAGAGATGTATTTCATCACTCACGATGGAAACTGAGTTGGGACAATTTAACATTTGAGCTCCTAGGTATTAAATTCTCAGTAACACTAGATGAAATGGAAGATTTAAACTACTTACCAAAACTCTCAGAAATAAGAAAATTAATAAATCAATGGAAATCAAGAAAATTAACCCCTATTGGGCGAATCACAGTCATTAAGACATTATTAATACCAAAATTAAATAATTTAATACTAACATTACCCAACCCAAGTACTGATTACTTGAAAAACTTCGAAAATGATATTTTTCAATTTTTATGGGGTGGTAAAGTGCATAGAGTAAAGAAGAGTATAATTGTACAAGATTACTGCCATGGAGGTCTCAAAATGATTGATTATAGGGATTTTATTACCGCACTCAAATCCACTTGGATAAAAAGACTTATTAGGGCTGATACAAAATGGGTAAAGCTTCTAGAATCCATTCTGAAAATTAAAATCCCAGAAATATGGAGGAATGGCACAGATTATTCATATAGTTTATGTAAAACTTTGGGAAATTCATTCTGGAAAGAGGTGTTCATTAGTTGGTTAAAAATACAGGAGCAAAATGTATTAATAAGTAAACCCCAGGCTATAAATGATAATATATGGTACAATCCGAAAATCACAGTAGACAATAAATCAGTATTTTTTAAAAGCTTTGCCAATACAAGATTAATTTTTGTTAGTGATTTACTTAATATTAATGGAACTTTTATAAGCTTTGAAAAATTGAAACAAATAAATCCAATGACAAACTTTATTGAATATGCAAGTTTAAGAACTGCTGTAAGGACCAGACTGAATACACAAGATTTAAACATACCAAACTTACAAATAATAAAAGAATATGGACCTGTTATCCCTAATCATATCCTAATTTTTAATAATAACCGTAAAGGCTGCAAACTTATGTACAACTTATTATTAGATAAAAAGAGAGAAACATGTACATCTATACCAAAATGGAGAGAAAATGGTCATAACTATGCACAAGAAACCTGGCACAAAATTTTTGAACTCCCCTTTAAATCTACACAAGAATCAAAACTACATTGGTTACAGTTCCAAATTCTTCATAGGATTGTTCCGACAAATAAATATCTTTTCAAAATAAAAAAAGCAGAGTCTCCTGTATGTACTTTCTGTAAAAGAGATGAAGAGAGTATTGGACATTTATTCTATGAATGTACTATTGTAAAAGAATTATGGTCTGCTGTTGAAGACTGGATTTTGCGACAGTTTGATCTGTTAATAACATTTGATAAACAATCAGTTCTCTTTGGAAAATATAAAAATAGAGATATTTATAGATTTTTTAACTTGTTGGTTCTTATTGTGAAGCAATATATTTTTTCTTGTAAATACAAAAGTAATACAAATCCAAATATACATGGATTAAAAAATGTTGTAATAGAAAGGCTCTTGACTGAAAAATATATGCTAATGAAAAATTGTAGATATAAGGAGTATGAAAGCCATTGGCAAAATATATGTGATAAGCTATAGCACTGTACTATATATAGTTAAATTGTCTCTTCATGTGTCTCATCTCAATCTTGTTTTGAACTGTGATGTCCTTTTTTCGTGTTTTATCCTTTTTTCCTCCCTTAAGTATCCCTGTAGAACAGGGATCTATCACATGATTATGGTTTAAGTTTTTATATTCATATATGAACAATGCCCCAAACCTTTTCCTTGCTCTCTCCCCTTCATTTACTCTCTCTCTCTCTCTCTCTCTCTCTCTCAAAATTTACTTTCACTACATAAGAACTGTATAATATAGAATAATCATATACTTAGAAGCTTTTCAAGAAATTTATATAAATACATGTACAAGATAAGTCATGTATGTATGTATATATGTTGTGAAAGTGAAAAAAGGCCTTTGTGGAAATGACGCTGAATATATATTGTTGTATTTGTATATCGAATAAATGGTTTCCTCAAGAAAAAAAAAAAAAAAAAAAAAAAAAAAAAAAAAAAACAAAACCTTAGTACCTTCTAATACCAACGAATTAATGTAAAAGAAAATTTTGGGAATAGCTGTCGTTATTGGTAACTGTGTTAAGTAGTGAAAACATAAAAAAAAATCATTAGTACTGGTTATTTATGGGGTTTTTTTCAAGTTTTTGATTTAATGATATTTTGCACTGAATTGAGCCTTATCAATATTATTAGTAACATCATTACTTTAAAAAAAAAGTAATAGCTAAATTTTATTCATAAAAAGTATAAATGTAAAAAAAAAAAACTTACTTTTTTGACAAAAGTATCCGATCCAGCCAGGACGGCAGCCATAACCACATGGTCCACTGACATCGTTACAACCATCACATGTGTAACTGTTGATGCATGTCTTAGAACAGTCTTGTCCAAAATATCCAACAGGGCAAGCTTGCAAAATGGATCATATCTATCTATCTATCTATCTATCTATCTATCTATCTATCTACCTATGCTGGGTTTATAGGAAGAATATGGAATCTGAGTTATATGCAATTCCATGAAATCACAGATATTACTTAGAATGTACCTATTTGAATATCTAAACAATAAAATATAGACCCAAAAGAGAATTTATTTCACAAATTAAATTTAATTACATAAATTGACGCCATGACTGAAGTGTTGAATGTCGTGTATATGTCAGAAAATGTTGTGAACATTTTCAAAATATAAGTAATATAAGAATTTTAATGATGTATTTTAGTTTGATATATTAAAAATTGAATAACAGAATATTGGAAGAGATGTTAATTTTGTCAATAATTTAATTAAAGATATGTAATTAGCTTTATATCTCGGCCAGACTTTCCTTTGCCGTTGTTTACGATATGAATATCTGACAAGAACAACAATACACCGTATATATTGAAATTCAAATTAAACATGCATTAATAGCGTGATTAATGCTTAACTTCAAAAGTGCTGCTAGAATCCCTTGTTCTGTGTTGCTTTGATGCAACATACCGTTTTCCGTGCAGAAGTTACGAAGATATTTTGTGAAAGAGATGAATATCTATTTAATAAAGGATAATATAGGATTCTCGCAGCTATTTTGTTAAAACTGAGACCTTTTTCCTATCCTTGTTTTATTTATTGTTTTGTGGAAAACACGGGTTAGTGTTCTATATCATTTCATATATATTTATACGTAAGATATTTATAGTTATCTCGTTAATGCACAAATGTGGTACTAATGTAGGACGGTTGTCCCAAAATAGCGTAGAGAGAACACATAACATAAAATTTGTTCAGAGCAATTCAATTAGACTTCCATAATTTTTTCAATGGCCCTTTGGCAAACAATACTGAAAAATTCAAATCTGATATGATTTATCTAATCTATCAATGTGTATGACTATGTAAATGTACAGTAGGATCATTCTTCCACTTACGAGTTTTACACAAGTCTCCTTGATAATCGGGATCACATCCAGTCAAACATGTTCCATTGATATTGTAACACTGTTTTACATCACGACAGTGTCCACATGTTTCACTGCATTCGGATCCATACTTTCCTTTAACACAAGCTAAAAATTTAATAATATTCCTATTATTGAGACTTAAATAATGTCCAAAAGGTGAATGGAAAACAAAATTTCTCTTCAAAACATTTAACTTAACATTGCGTCGCCTGTCAAAATACATCTTTTGCATATTTTAAATTACAGCTTTAACTTATCTTGTTCATTTATATATGGATATCAAGAAGAAATAAATACTCTAATGATTTAGACAGATTTTCAATAACAAACTTATGTTTATTAACAATGAGTAAATGATACAAAACACTCACGAGTTTTACACAAGTCCCCCTGATAACCAGCATCACATCCAGTCAAACATGTTCCATTTATATTGGAACACTGGTTTAGGTCTCGACAGTGTCCACATGTTTTACTGCATTCAGAACCATACAACCCTCTGTCACATGCTACAAATAATGTTAATTCTCAAAGTTTAGATGTTCTATGTATTATAAATCTATTTTCAATCAAAAGTTTTTACATGTGTAACTACTCACGAGTTTTACAGAAGTCCCCTAGATAACCAACATCACATCCATTCAAACATGTCCCATTGATATTGGAACAATGGCTAACATCGCAGCAGTGTCCACATGTCTCTTTGCATTCGGTTCCAAAATATCCTTCGTTGCAGGCTATAAAACAATTTAGTATAAATATTTACACGTATTGGGAAATCAACAGTCAAACTATGAGTTAATACTCTGATATTTAGAGCATAATACATGGCAACATCTGTATCACATCCCATATCGACCCGAGACTCCAATATCAGCCCGAGGCCATCTAATATACATACATCAATTATTACAAAACATGTGTACAAAGACCGATTATTAGCAGGTTTCTTTTTTCTGCACAGTCGCTTCCTTCATATTCCGCAAAAGACCAAACATTTAGGCGGACTATTGTGAAAATATTTTTAGCATTTGTACCTTTAAACTACTGTAGAACTTAGTTTGATATTTTAAAACAACGCCATTAATACTTCATATTTTAACTCATGTAAACTAATAAAAAGAAACTTGAATTTCAGAGTGTTTTAAAAAATTATTTTCAAAATAAAGGTTATATGAGCTTTTTAAGCGTTCATTCATTAAAGAGATCTGTGTGAAAAATCACGTAACCGGATATTCATTCTTTCTAAGTAGTCAATTTGTTAACTTTCCTATCAATCTATAGCGAGTGCATGTCCCCGGCGCGAAGCGCTGGCAAGAAAAGCGAGCTCTAAAAACTAGTGCGAGAATAGAAACAAAACCAAACTACCAACTTCTTAAGAGCTTAATGGTCAAAACATTAACCATCAGCTCAAACTAAATTTTTTAGATATGATTTGTTAAGCTGTAAACTTTATTTTTTTTAATTGAAAAAATCCATATATTTTATCATTTTAAATGTGTGATTTTCCTTACTTTTTTTTAAACATATATAGCTTTTCTTCTGAAGGAGATTAAAGTAGTCTAAAAATGGCCACGACCATCGACCCCTCTTAAATTTATTCATAATTTATGTAGTATTCAAAACGCGTTATGACGTTAATTCTGCTTATACCACATGGTAATGTTTATCGTGTGTTTTTGATCATTGAATGTCGTATATTTCCAATGCAAACATAACGAAAAATGTAAAAATAATGTAAACATTTAATTACTTGTTACAAAACTTTTTACAGAATTAAATACAAATTATCCAAGATAATTTTACATATGAAGTTGCGTATAAATATTGCTGAAAGTGTGTAAATTGCATACGTCGCACTGTTAATTGCAAAGATTTTAAATGTTAAGACTATAGCCGTACAATATTAATCATATTTTGTTTTGTTTAGAGTTACACATAAGCAGTTTTACCTAGTTCACATCGGTAACCTTGATATCCAGGTTTACAGCCCTGACAGGTGCCCGTCTCTATGTGACAGTACTGACAGTTAACGTCTGGACAGGGGAGGCTATTGTTTGACCCGTAACATCCGGTAGCAGGACAACCTTTGACATGAATAAGATACTTAAGGTTTTTGAAAATATGCATCATGCGATAAAGCAATTTATTTTTAAATGGTTTATATCAGATTTCAATGTACAACCGTGTTGGTTTATAATGGACAGTTACATAAAACAGTCTTTGGTTACTTTAATCCACAGCTTGTTTAGTTTTTTTTTTTTTAATGGCAATTTGATTCATATCGTGCGAGGAAAATTAGAAACACTTTTCAACAAACAAAAGACCATATGTCATCAGTCTGTAAATGTTTATTTATATATCACGGTATGTACCTTATTTTTTCTGATCATAATTTTGAAGGTGTTATAACTTTACACTACACTCACTCATTTTTCATTTATACATCACGCAATGTACCTTAACTAATTCTGATCATAATTTGAAGGCGGTATAACATTACACCCACCGTACACCTCCACTTCACAGAGTTCAATTAAGACAGTAGCAGAGTAGTCTTCAGGATAGGTAACTCCTAATAGTCTCTCGTTGTAGTATATGACGTACTGTCCATGTACAGGACAGGTGGTGGTGAAGACAGCAGGTATGGTGGCCCGTGTGAAGTTGTCGTCCTTGTAACACAGTGTTCCCTGTATTCTGTCTGTTGTATTGGAGACGTACACGGAGAATCCAAGGAATAAGTTAGTGATCCAATTAGAAAGACCTGCATAAAATGCTAATCGATTATTGATGGACGAACATAACAATGTAGCTAGAGAAACAAAGTTTAACAAACGTATAGTGTTAAAGACAACTTATCATGTTTTTTTTCTGTAAAAAAGGGTACACAGCATTGTGTTTGTTGTACTTTTTAAACATTGTAAAAAAAATAAAGAGTTTGCAGTAAAATTAGCTTACTATTTTTCCCATATATAAATCGTGTTGGATTTGCTTGTTTAGCTTAAAAAACAAACATACGATGAACGGTATATCATACATTCTGTTTTACTGTAGTCTGTCTATTGTGTTGAGTACGTACAAAGTAATCGCACACAGCACTGTTGACATTAAATGAATTTGCAGTAAACATCAAAAATAATATTTATTTCTTCTTTTAGATTTTTTAAATTAATAAAGCTTGATAATTATTGAAGTTCCTAAATCGCATTTGTTGTATTATAGACGTGCATCATATGTCTATATTTTTTACCTTACATATAGGAGGCAGACATAAAATTAAAATTACTAATATGAAATGAATTGCTTATAAAAAGCAGATAAACGTTTTAATCACACAATTTAATCTCAGTTCTTAACATCCATCAACTCATATTGAGTATTCACGAGTTGGTCATAAAGAAGTCTTTCGTCCTTAAGGATTACGTTTACTCAGGGTTTGAGATTTAAAAAAATATTTTTACAAAGTTCAATATCTGAAGTCCAAAGTTGTTTTAAACACACAAAATAACAACGTTATTAACAAATATCGATATTCATTTCCATGATTTGTTTATTTGAGGAAGATATGCTCCGACAAAGGTAGATTAAAATTGAAACAGAGGAAATTCGGACTAAATTTTTCATTTTCTTTTTTTCTCTTAAAAACTTTCTGTTGCTGTGGAATTGCAAAAGTTAAGTTTATATGTGTTTTTTCATATCATTTTACATATTTTATGGTTGTATTTACTCGTCTATAAATTTATATCACTGGCTGGCACGCGATTGGAAAAATCTTTAAAATACATAAAATCGATTCAATATAAAATATCTCGAAATTTTGATCATTGACCTTATATAATGTTAATGACAAAATAATACAGACAATAAAAACAGTTTTAGGCAATCAATGGTTTGGAGCTCCTATTAGTCAATTTTTTGTAAAACTCGATTTAAAATAGGTACAATTTTGAAAATTGATAGAGGAAATTCGGACTTAATTAAACTTAAAATATGAGCTTTAAATGATTCATTCAAATATAAAATTAGTAAAACTATTCGTATTTTATCATTTCCCAACCTACAAATTGTTTTATTATTTTTAATGATTAAAAAATAAAGAAAACCTTGAAAATGGTGGACAATTTTGACAAATTTTGACAATTTTTTCAAAAAACATTTAGAGGTCACTAGCAAAAAAAGTAGGTCATTGACCTAGTTATTTGAAAGTGAAAAATAGCACCACAATAGTGAGGCTACAATAAACAATAAGTAGTTTTTCGTTCCTATTAGTGGATTTTTTTTCGCCCCTGAGTAAACGTAATCCTTAAGAAGCTTTTAATTCAAGAAAAAACAGTTTGTATTCATTATCATACCTTTAGTGACTCATACAAAGCTCACCAGAGCAGTGCATGTCCTTTATCGTGCTAACACCTACTGCGACACTGGTTCTATTATTCGTTGCATTGTCATAGTATGGATTTTTTTGTTAGGATTCTAACACACTATTATCTCTAGGTAAAACTGCACTTTCAAAGATATCTGCGCAGAAATGTTCTGTAGATATAGCTTATTTCATGAAAAGTTAAATAATATTCATTTACATGTAGGCCTAACAGAAAGAAATTCCTGATACATTTCATAGACATTAACTGCTTACAAATAGCAGATGTTTAAACACAGTTTAGATTTCAATTGTTCAACATTCATCAAATGATACTGAGTATTAACACCTTTCTAAAAAAAAAAGGGAGTGTACCCAAGGAGAACGTTCTGTTCACATTGTCAACCATTTCTTCACACCGCGGCTTACAAGAGAAGTGAGGGTCCATTATCGTGCTAGCACCTACCGTGACACTGGGCATATCTAACGTTAAATGGTTACGGTATTGATCTATTTCTATTGAAGTAGTTATAACAAGTGGATTTCAGGTTTAAGCATTTTGCATTACTGATCATTTTAATATTGGTGTGATATAGTGTCGTAATAATCAGATGTTTATCAGACGTATATATATAGTAATATAAATTTACATCATTCAACATTTCATAAAATACACAATGTGCTTGAATTTTTATTTTATTTTAATGTTGATATTTTTAACAATAATCTTTAACAAAAATTCATCATCTTGTTGGACGGAGAGTTGAACTTTTGTTAAGGTTGTGAAGATGTCCTTCTAGAGGTTAAATTACATGGAAAGAATTTAGGGAAGATAAGTTTAACACACTTTGGGTTTTATATGATAGTGTTTCATACGTGAAACGTACTGATGTACCGTCGTATTTTATTTCAGAACACAATATTCTGATAGACTATTATAAGAATTTGGGTGATATGTGGGGGCTAAACACTAAATGTTTCGATACATCTATAGTCAAAACATAAAGGCTAAACACTTAATGTGTCGACACAGCTACAGTCGCAGGATATTTATATCTTACTGGACTCTTAGTAAATGTGACTATACCCCATGGTTTATTGTCCGTCCTGAAGTAGATGGTGATGTGGTGTATGCTGTGGATTGTGGTCAGGTTCACCCACCAGGTGGCAGTTTGTCTCCAATTTGAAACAGCACATTGACCTCCCCACCCACTCAGGTCTGATTTACGTCCGTCTACAGCGTTACTGGCGTCATATCTGTCGTTATCTCCTCCTATATAAACGAATGGGTACTGTTGGTATGCTGGTTTGTTGAGGGCGACATTAACTGTTTCGAGGGAAAAAAACACCTTGTTAAACAATGTTAAGCTACAGTTCGTTAAAAAAAGAGAAATGTATATTAAAATGGAAAATGTATTGTCTCTAAGTCATTACATTTCTATTTTAAATTTCTACTTATTACAATCATATGTATAACAACATCATTCAAAGGTACAATAAAAACCGGACGATTTTGATAAAAAGATATATGCATCCAGATTTTTTGTTCGTTTCGTCGCTTTTTTGCGGACATTAATTTTTTCTGTAATTTACATTGTACACAATGACTGCATCGTGTATTGTTTTATATCATCAGTATCTTAATTAATGAAAGTTTTCGAGTTGATCACGTGCTGTGCATGATTTATTTTAAAAAATACGTCTGAATTATCGGCACGATAATAAGCCGTCATTTTATTTTTATATGTTAAAATATCACCCACTATAACAAGCTGTTGATCCTCTGTAGATTCATGTCATGTTTTACTATGAACTAGAATGTTTGAAGTGAAATACAACCCAATGTAACGTCATGCATATTCTTAATTAACACGTAACATTGAAAACAAATATAAATTAATAATGCGGTTAAAAAAACTTATTACCGCATGTAACAAATTATAAGGAGGTCAAGCGTCATAGTTCAAACTTACTGGCCGTGTAACAATGAGATTTTCTTTTCTTATTGACAATCTAAGCGCTTTGTTTTCTATTAGGAAATGTTGACATAGTACAGTATTATAATAAAACTCTCGTTTCATTTTTCCGATATCATGATCCTTGAACGTGTATTTAGATACAGTAATCAGAGAAAATATCCGTTACTTTAAAAAAAAAAAACAAAAAAAAAAACTTTATTTAATCTGTTGAGTCGAACGAACGAAAAATGTTCTTTCTGAATATCAAACGTCCACCACCTATAAAAGATAAGGCCAATTTTATTTATTAACAAATTAAATGTTAACTTAAAAAAGAACTGTCTCACTGAAACCGTTAGCAAAGACAAACACTCCGACACAAACAAACACTCCATACATCTTTGTGACGAGCCTGGACATCATAAAATAATACAGGAAACACACCCGACTCTTGAATTCTGTTTATAGTTTCACGTAGACATTCGTTAAACAGGGTGCCGTAGAAAACGGTCTTTACCCCCGAAATTATCAAAGTTTACTTATTTCAAGTTTGCTTCGGGATGTTATAATATTATCACTCATTTCCTCGTTTAAAAATGAATGTTCATTGTATGTACGTAATTTTTGTCGCTTTTTGAATTGAAATTACATCACGGAGATATCATTTCTAGCATGTTCCTGGTTATCGACACGGCGGTATTATCACAGATATATCACTTGGAATACAATGTTAAATATAACTATGTCCTATTGAACGTTTTTCTGTTATTGTAATTAGTATATATAACAGAGAGAATAGGGACAATGTAGACAGTTTTAAAATTTGGTGTTAAGCAATATAGAAGACGATGTAGACAAGGTAATACAAAAATGGTGAAGTGATGCAAATTACAAACTGTAGACAATTTCAATATGGTATACCTTAAATGTATCTATTTATGTCACTGTGTGTCTTTAATTGCTTGTATTAATTTTCAAAGTCAATTGCGGACTACTTATAATTATTTTCCGGTGTGTACCTCTAAATGGCTCGATTGTCATGACCATTTTTTTTTTACTCTATTGATCTTCTTAAAAGAAGAGCTCTTTATCAAATTATAAGAAAACATTTACAAAATATATAATTGTTTCTTTATTAATTTATTGTACATAATTTAACAATTGATATTTAAAAATTTGAGAAAGTTGTTTTTGTTAAATTGTTGACCATCTCGTCCTCCATTATTAGAAATTTTCCTATCGTTTATATAAATATAAAAAAATGACAATCACATAACAAACTACCTCAAAATCTCGACATCTCGAAAATACAATTTCAAAGCAGAGCAACACCGGCCTCTAAAAGGATAGAAAAGAGATCATGTGGCTAGGAGGAGTTATCATCCCCCGTTGACCAACATAAAAAAAATGTTGTATCGACCAAAAACATACAAAAAGATGACTTCAATCGAGATTGTGGATAGTCCTGGCTTATCAAATCGTTTGTCTATTGACTGCTTCGACTTAGAAACTGTTTATACGAAGAGGATGCCATTGCGTATCGAATAGGGTCTGTAAGTCTAGTTTGGTTTCACTTTCGTTTTACAACTTCTGGGTACATCAGCGCTCGTAGTAACGATAAGGTATACAGCGATAGGGTACAAACATCGTACCAGCTCTAACCAAACTTGGAGTTTGTTAAGATTTCCACCCGATGCCAAAGAACGGAAGGAATGTATAGAACTATGCAGGTAGGTAATAAAATTGTTATAGTCATTAGATTAGAATGTTTATGTCACTGAATCTGCAATGTTTATTTAGAGGTCATAGAGAGAATATATACTCGAAAGTTCTTTGCATATATTAATTTATATTCAGGGAACATTTTTCTACAAATCTCTAGCAGCTTTATTTTGACTGATTTTATAGCACCGACATAATAATATTTGTTAAAATTCTGGTCCTGTTTTCGTTATGTCATGTACCCCCTCACCCATTTTTGTCAACAACACAAATGATAAAAATCATATACCATTGAAAATCATGAGAGGTTCTTTTAATCACATGTTTTATCACATCTTCTGTTAAACCTCAATCTTTTCTGTACAAATTATAATTGTGAGCCGCACAACACATTTACTGCAAAGCCGTCAACTACTTATGCATGGATAAACGGTCCTTAAAGATAACAAATACCGGTAACCTTTCCATGTCCATGCATTTTTCTATCCTTGAAGATAACAAATAGCCATTTCATTTTCATATATATTTTATTCGAATCATGAAAAAAAAAAAACATCATAAAATGCTTTACATTTACAACACCACACTTTTCAACTAAATTATATTTGTTCGTTTTTCATTCTGGATCACCCCAGGAAAATAAAGCATTAGTTAAATTTATGAAATAGGCCTTGTACCAACCCCCACCCTCTGAATATATTTTTGGATCCGTGCATGAAAAGAAGATAAAAATCTTGAATTTCTAGATTAAGAACATCAACAAAGAATCACAGTTCAATCTCCAACAATATACTGTATAATGTAAACAACTCCAACAATATAATGTATAATGTAAACAACTCCAACAATATAATGTATAATGTAAACAACTCTAACAATATAATGTATAATGTAAACAACCTCAACAATATAATACATAATGTAAACGACTCCAACAATATAATGTTTAATATAAACAACTCCAACAATATAATGCATAACGTTAACAACTCCAACAATATATAATGTATAATGTAAACAACTCCAACAATATAATGTATAATGTAAACAACTCCAACAATATAATGTAAACAACTCAAACAATATAATGCATAACGTTAACAACTCCAACAATATAATGTAAACAACTCCAACAATATAATGCATACTGTAAACAACTCCAACAATATAATGCATAGTGTAAACAACTCCAACAATATAATGTATAATGTAAACAACTCTAACAATATAATGTAAAATGTAAACAACTCCAACAATATAATACATACTGTAAACAACTCCAACAATATAATGCATAGTGTAAACAACTCCAACAATATAATGTATAATGTAAACAACTCTAACAATATACTGTATAATGTAAACACCTTCAAAAATATAATGCATAATGTAAACAACTCCAACAATATAATGCATAATGTAAACAACTCCAACAATATAATGTATAATGTAAACAACTCCAACAATATAATGTAAACAACTCCAAAAATATAATGTAAACAACTCCAACAATATAATGCATAATGTAAACAACTCCAACAATATAATGCATAATGTAAACAACTCCAACAATATAATGTATAATGTAAACAACTCCAACAATATAATGTAAACAACTCCAAAAATATAATGTAAACAACTCCAACAATATAATGCATAATGTAAACAACTCCAACAATATAATGCATAATGTAAACAACTCCAACAATATAATGTATAATGTAAACAACTCCAACAATATAATGTAAACAACTCCAAAAATATAATGTAAACAACTCCAACAATATAATGCATAATGTAAACAACTCCAACAATATAATGCATAATGTAAACAACTCCAACAATATAATGCATAATGTTAACAACTCCAACAATATAATGCATAATGTAAACAACTCCAACAATATAATGTAAACAACTCCAACAATATAATGTAAACAACTCCAAAAATATAATGTAAACAACTCCAACAATATAATGCATAGTGTTAACAACTCCAACAATATAATGCATAACGTAAACAACTTCAAAAATATAATGCATAATGTAAACAACTCCAACAATATAATGCATAATGCAGAGAATGCAGAACTGTTACAAATAAACTCCACAGAAGAGCAACCTATGAAGCGTCCTATTTGTACCAGCTGGTTATGCTAAAATGATCTGTCATCATCTGTTAGTTTCCTTGTGAGTGCTCTAAACATGTTTATTCACTTTTTTGTTATAAAGAATCGTTACAGCTGAATTTGAGGGTGCTGACTGCGGGTGTTTCAGCCAACTGCACTTGACATTCGTTTTACTTGCTCGTTTGTACCTAGAATAAACAATAATACATGTCAGTTATGTTTGTTGATTAATATAGACAATAAGAATTATAATTTCTCAAACAACAAGTTTTCTTTCTTTCCCCAAATAACAATGCTGCAGCCACATGGTGGCTTCTAAACTGTCCCATAAGGCACTGAAATGTGAAAATTTTCACAATGCCGTTGTCTTCAGCATCCAAAAGTATCTACAATAGTTACATCATACGATTATACAGGCATTTGATAAAACTTCCTTCCATAATCTTACCTCCAAGGCAAATAAACAAAATTCATATCAACGATCTTCAATTTAGTATCAACGATCTTCAATTTAGACAGATACCTGGAGGCATGTACAACAATAATGTACCTGTACTTTGTACAATGTTTCTTTCATCGATGCCTGTACACACGCTATTATGACATGTAATTCGTCCATAACAAACCGAAGCACTCGACCGCTTTCTACCGCTGCCTAGGTTTTGCTAGTTCACTTCGTGTGTCCCTCCACAAACTTCGTCCAGTATAAAATCGATAACGCCATTGTGTAGCGATATCTCGGCAGTCACGTGACGAGACTTATAAACCCTATTAACTCTATATGCGTGTGGTGAAGGTATATTGCTACAATGCTGTCATCATGAAAGTTGACAAAGATGCAAATAGTATAGAATGCAGGTTGCATGATACATGATTGAAAAATTAATAAAAGTTAGGTTCTATCTTCACTACTGTAACACAATAAAAATCCCTAGACTATCAAAAAATCCTTGGGAAACTCCAAGTGGCACTGATAACACCCTTAAAGACAAAGACCCTGAGGTCGGCACTAAGATTTCAAAATGCGTGATATCTGCAAGTAGGTGTTTTGTTTAAGATCTTTGAATCAATTAAATCATTATCAGGTGTTTAGTAAATTCAACAAATATTTTGCAAAAACCTCGACATGCTACGTTTTAAACTGTCACGCATTTTAAAGTAATGATTTTGAATATTTTACACCCGCTATAAAGGAGAAGGGGTATACTGTTTTTTCCTTGAGTGTCTGTCTGTCCTTTTGTCTGTCTCTCCGTTTAAAAACTTTCTGTCGCATTATGTCAGCAATTATTCATTGCAGATGCTTGAAATGTTAACACACTATTTGTTTATGCTTGCTATATTGTAGAATTTTTGTACAAATTGGTCGTAATTTTTTTTAGCGTAAAGTTTGCAGATGCTTGAAACTCTAACAAACTATTTGTGTAGGCATGCCATTTTGTGGGATATGTTTTTACACCAATTGGTTGCCAACTTCCTGTTTAGTGAGGACTTTGCTTACCTTGATTAATCACGCCAGAGCGGGGGTATTACTAGTGAGCATTGGCTCACAGATATATCGTTTACGCATGTTTCTCAGTATGAAGCATTAGCTAACAGATATCTTGTTTACACATGTTTTTCCATATAAAGCATTGGCTCACAGATATCTTGTTTACACATGTTTCTCCATATGAAGCATTGGCTCACAGATATCTTGTTTACACATGTTTTTCCATATGAAGCATAGGCTTTTGGTATGTACTGATGCGTGTTACAATGTATAGTTTCTTTTGATAGTACGGTTAACACAGGGTTACACTGTGTTAGTTATCGCCCTTGATGTTTCTGTTTTCGTCACTTTGTTTATAACTGTCTCGATCTAGGAAGTAGCAAAATAAAGAGGGACACAGAAAAGGCTTTTTATATTTTAAAAAAAGGAAGTAAAGGCCGAAACTTCATACGAAGAGTATTTACATGTTTGAGTAGATTACAATTGTGTCCCATATTATATCAGCAGAAGGATAAATTAGTTTTCATTATATACTACCTGAACTTATACGTAATGCGTACATAGTGTGTGTGGTAAACTACTTTGCAAAATACTCAATAAAGATAAAAAAAACCTTAAACTTATCTTTTAAATAGGTAGAAGTTAATTAGAATGGAAACGTGTACATAAATGTACTTTTTTAAAATTCCATGAACATTTGGTCAAAAACATTCCACGAATTAGATATGAGATTTAAATGATGGGGCGCTGTAAATAGTCATTACTTGATATTTACAAACCATAATGCATCTTTTGTGCTTTGTTACAGTAGTATGCCTCGTCCAATCAACACATTTCTGTGTTTGCTACCTGCAAATCAGATGGAGGTAATTGACGGTTTCTGTGTTTGCTACCTGCAAATCAGATGGAGGTAATTGACGGTCGATCGTTTATTATAAGAGCGCTCGACTGAAGAAAGAAGTAGATCTAAACAAACATCTCAAGGTTGTTTTGAGAATTCTGGGTATTCGGTTGTACTTATTATTAAGCCTATAATAATGCAAAAGTATTTTACCGACTAAGTGGAATAATGAAAACACATAGAGGCGACGTAGACTTAAACGTTTATTTCTAACGTAAAAACAATCTCGCATGCGCAATCTTTTAGAACTAAAGAGACGAATAAACGACATTTTAGAAAACGGTATCCGCCTGATGAAAAGTGGAGTAACTGGGTTTTTTGAAAACTACACGTGATAATAAATATGTAGTAGGTTGTTGTTGAAACCTCAATTATATTTAATGTAAAGTATTATTTGTGGAATTATCCGTTTTTCAAAGGTTACAAGTGCGAATAAGTCTATGGTAGGTTGGTTCTGAAACATCAAGTGAATCGAATGTAATGATTTATTTCATGCATATCTTCTATTCTTCCATTCAGCATCATGTTTCTTTTTTCTTTCGAACATTCCGTTCTTTGTTCTTCAATGACTTGATTCAGATCGTTTGAAGCAATGTATATATATCCCGCCGGTTAGCACACTGTTTATGAATCGAAAAATGAAGCGTTTATTCATTCACCTACACTTTATGGACAATTGTCATGTTTGTATCATTTATAGACGTTTTAAGCCTACCCCTTTTTAATATGTATTATATTATAAATAAAGTGTC
Source organism: Magallana gigas (assembly GCF_963853765.1). Classification (NCBI taxonomy): domain Eukaryota; kingdom Metazoa; phylum Mollusca; class Bivalvia; order Ostreida; family Ostreidae; genus Magallana; species Magallana gigas. The sequence goes on along the minus strand of NC_088853.1, from coordinate 68,779,896 downwards.
TTGATGGTCGAGGCAATTTTTTTAATACATTGACGTCCTTGAAAAGGAGACCTTTATATTATAATATAGGATGATACCCAAATTGTAATGGTTAAATGCATGCATTTTTCTCTTTTTAGAATAACAGTTTATAGCTATACTATTTATATCTTTAGATTTCAGATAGATCTGATGGTTAATCGGTTGACCACCCAGCCTCCTTAACGGTTTGACTGAATACAACTTCGAAAGATGTTAAACTGTTTGTATGGTTTACGTTTTTATTTACATGTATTACAAAATGGCGTGGCTGTAATTCTAAGAGCATTTACATAGTATTATCCAATTCCTCTCCATTATAAATGTACGCCATTCACGTACTTATTATGGGCAACATAAGCTTCAATCGATATGATGATTCAATATGTTATAATAATATTCATTTGTCTGAGCAATAAAGGAAAAAATGTTCAACTAATCAGCCTAAGGATCACAGTTTTGAGATAGCGAGATACTGTCCTTATTACAAGAACTGCACAGCACAGATGATAAATTAATTTCTTAATTTTACATGCAAAACAGAGCGCAATCATAGTAATGTTATACAAAGCGTTTGATTGATTTATTTACGCGTTGAAAACGTAAAATTATGTTAAAAATACTGTACGAAAAATAATTGTTTTTCTTTAATATCTTATCTTTGCTTTATTTCTATTGTACAATAATCGAAATTTCATTCTCTGAATATATGTATGTATAGACGTGCGGAGAGTCTTTCTGAAGCATAGTCGTCATGTATATGGCATTTCTCTAGTTCTGGCTAGTGGGTTTAACCTTTAGCGCTGTTGATAGAGTGCTCGCATTCCAAAGGACCCGGATTCCAAACTCAGCAGAGGTAATGTTTGTCCCTGTTACATAATCCTTGATGTTTAGTGCATATATTTACAAAAGAACGATTCATGCATTTATATTTAAAGAAAAGAAGTGTTTATAACATTTTTCATATCATGATCACATGGCGAAAATGCCATTTTATATGCACTTAAATACAATGTGAAACGATACTGGTGACAACGCGTAGACAACTACAAGTTAAGATTTATTGTGACATTGACTTAATCCATTCTTCCACTGCCTGCAGCAATAAAAGGGTAATCACAATTTATTGCACGTTTATAATTATAATTTATCGATGTGCCACTTTAACTAAATAACGAATATAAAAATCAAAACATAACCAATGCTGAATGCTACATATGTCTCATTTCTAAATTGCTGCATCATTGTATTTAAAGGGACAATTCTCGTTTAGTATCAGCACATCTATTACCGTAATGCATCTAAAAATAATATCAGAATATGTTTTTGTCATTTTCCGACTGCTGATTTGTATTACAATGTCATACAATGAATTCAGTGGTTTCAAAGTTCATTTGATATATAGTCACTACAATCACTCCCGTCATTGGTGAGGCTCGCCTAGCCATACTGCTGAGGGTACATGTGATGAAGGATGTCTCGAAAAAATGTGTTCTTTTGTTGCTTTAATGCTGGCTGAAAAGAGAAATATAACACTTTGTTTACATACTGGCTTCATTCAAACAATACTTTATAGAAAAAAATACAGTAATACAGTAACAAAACTCATATTTCCGACTCTTTGCAGGATACACAGGATAAAACTTGGCCATTCAGTCAACTGGAATGTGACTGAATGGTAACTGAAATGTGACTGGATGGCATAACTATGCCATTCGGTCACCTTTTCAGACCATTCAGATAACATTCAGTTGACTGAATGGTAGAGCTTCATCCCGTGATATCTCATTAACACTTCAAAATTAAAAAGATGTGAAAAGCTGTCAATGTGACAGCTCACCGGGTTTTCTTTTATGTGAACTGTATCCATAATCCATGTCAACCCGTATCCAATGAAATGGTGTACCCTATGTGCAATATTTTGCCAAAAAATGACTAAGTTCAAAAGCTGGTTTTTTGGGTTGTTTTTTTTTTAATTATCAGAAATCAAAATCCTAGCAATATGCACACCTCTGAGATATGTACAATTGATCTGCAAAAGAACCACTTTCTATCTTAAAAACTGTAGGAGAAGTTATCCGTACAATGAGGGTACCCTTTTGGCAGCCGCCGGCCCGCCATTTTCACCATTTTAATAACCGGATTTTTTCGTTGGAAAACCCGGTCAAAAAAGAAAGAAAAAAGGAAACATACATATTGAAATAGCATTAGCTTTAAAAGAAGAAACATCTTCATACCTGATTAAAATTAAGCATGGACAGTGGTGAAGCAGGTGCTCGTCTCCATACAACAGTACTGACCGTTAACGTCTGAACAAAGAGCAGAACTAGGTCATAATAAAATGTTGGTTAGTTGTTTTTAAGTGGTTAATATTTATTATAAATAAAGAAGAAAAAAAATAATGCTGATAAAGTTAATTTGTACTACAATTAAGTTTTATTGTTCTTACATATGGTAAATCATCTGTCGAGGGGCGTGGATATGGTACCAGAATCTACTACAATGATATTTTGGGTGATTACTTTTTATATGTTTATTGATTTATAAAATAACAAAATCTAAACATTTTCCAGTAAAGAGTTTTTGTGACGATTTGTATAAAAAAAAACTTATACAAATTGAATTTTTTTTTTCAATTTTAAATACATGTAATTAATATATATATTTATTATTATTTCTTTCGAAGACGAGGTCGGGATAGAATTTTTGCGTTTAACGACAATCTTCATGTACTTTTTATTTGTTCAATCTGCAGATAGCTGCATTTTTTTCTCCAAATTTAAGGTAATCATAAATCAATATAATGACTTAAAGGACTAAATAAACCAAAATGTTATATCATAACTAAATGAACAAAAAATATATATTTAGGAGGAATAACAACTTTGAACTGTGAACATCCAAGTTCAAAGTTAAAAAGTATAGGTTGTATTGATGCATGTATCTATTTTATGAGAGACCATTACTAACTTGCCTACAAAAACAGAAATAAATTATAAATCTACGATATGAATAACAATAAAACAGTTATTTTAGTAATATATAGGAATAAGGTTTTATGTTATGCATTCCATGTAAGTCATAATTATATGCATTATTCAGAAAATCAAAAAACTAAATTACACACAAACAAAAAAAAAACAAAAATAAATCCCACAAAAAAATAATCATAATAATTCATGAACACTTACCCACAATGCACTGGGTGTATTATCGCCGGTTGGTTGATGTAAACTTGGAAACACTATACATAACTCAATGATGTGTAGGTTTGAGCAAATGTATTAAATTGAAATCTAATCGAGGTCATTCAGATTTTTGTAGACAAGAAATTGTGAACATTCTGGTATAAACTGAATATTAACGCACTATATTTAATGATAATATGCATTATTTACAAAATTACTTACCCATGATACACTGGGCGTATTGTCCCCGGCTGGTTTATGCGTACTTGGTAATTCCGTACGCAAACTCAATAAAATCGATAACATCCAGTTTTGCGCAAATGTATAAAATTGAAACACTACTCGAGGTCATTGAGACCTTTGAAAACATAAAACGTTCGGCATATACTGAATATTAACGTGTAAGGCTGTATTAGACAACCTAGATCAACCCACACAGAAGAACGATGTCACCACGTACTTGTAAACAAACCACGGCATATGATGTAATAAACACAAACAGGCCTTAGTACCTTTCCATACTAACAAATTAAAGTAAAAGAAAGTTTGGATATTCTTTATGTTATTAATAAATGTGTTAATTATTTGAAAACATATATGATTTCATAATTACTTGTTTATGTTTTGTTTTTTTTTGTTACTGTTTCATTTAATAATATTTTGCACTGAATTGGAACTTACCAATATTTTCAACAATTTCATTACTTTTTTTTATTAAAAAAAATAACTGCTAAATTAAAAGAGCATGTATGTGAACAAACTTACTTTTTTGACAGAAGTATCCTATCCAGCCAGGCCGGCAGCCATAATCACATGTTCCACCGAAATCGTTACAACCATCACACGTATAACTGTTGATACATGTCTCAGAACAGTCTTGTCCAAAATATCCAACGGGACAAGCTTGCAAAATGTATAATATAATAAATATCGATCGATGTATCTATCTATCTATCTATCTATCTATCTATCTATCATTATCTATGCTGGGTTTAAAAGAAGCATATGAAATCTGAGTTGCATGCAATCATATCATGATATCACAGCTATAACTTAGCATGTACCTATTCAAATATCTAAACAATGAAATATAGACCCCCCTCCCCCCCCCCAAAAAAAAAAAAAAAATACTGGAGACAATTTATTTCACAAATTAAATGTTATTACATAAATTGACGTCATGACTGAAAAGTTGAATGTCGTGTATATGTCAGAAAATTTTGTGAACATTTTCAAAATATAAGTAATCTAAGAACTCTAATAAGGTATTTTAGTGTGATTTATTGAAAATTGAACAAAAGAATATTGGTGGAGATTTTAATTCTGTCAGTCATTTAATTAAAGATATGTAATTAGCTTTATTTATCGGTCAGACTTTCCTTTGCCGTTGTTTACGATATAAATATCCAACGAGAACAACACTACGCCGTATACATTGAAATCCAAATGGATAATGCATTAATAGTGTGATTAATGCTTAAATTAAAAAGTGCTGCTAGAAGCCATTGTTTTGTGTTGTTTTGATGCAACATACCGTTTTTCGTGCAAAAGTTACGAAGATTTATTGTGAAAGAGATGAATATCTATTTTATCGAGGAGAATAGAGGATTCTAGTAGCTATTTTGATAAAACTGAGATCTTTTGCCTCTCCTTAATATGTTTATTGTTTTGTGGAAACCACGGGGTAGTGTTCTATCTTACTTTATATTAAGGGATATACGTAAGCTGTTTAAAATTATCACGTGATAATGCACCAATGTGGTACTAATGTACTTTCCTATTTGTTTTGCATTGATATCTTTTTAAGAGGATAATACCAAGTGACTAATGTACTTCCCTAATTTATTGCATTGCCATCTATTTAAGAGGATTATACCAAGTGTTTGGACTGGTTCAAAACAGTTCTTCAATCTTAAGATTAAGACTCTAAATTACCAATATGCTTCCTTCACATACCCGCATTTTAATCTAACTATCTATCACTTGATTTATCTAATTTATCAACGTGTATGACTATATAAATGTATAGTAGGATAATTCTTTCACTTACGAGTTTTACACAAGTCTCCTTGATAATCAGGATTACATCCAGTCAAACATGTTCCATTGATATTGGAGCACTGTTTTACATCACGACAGTGTCCACATGTTTCATTGCATTCGGACCCATACTTTCCTTTATCACAAGCTAAACATTTAATAATATTCCTATTATTGATACTTTAACAATGTTCAAAAGGTGAATGAAAAACAAAACTTCTCTCCAAAACATTTAAATTATTTTTGAGTTGCCTGAATGTGAAAATACATCTATTGCATATTCTAAACTAGAAAATTTGACCAGTCAGGAAGGGCCCCGCTATGACAATTAATATAGAGAAGTGAAAAAAAAAACTTTGAATTCCATCCTCTTTATACATGTATTAACAATGATGAAAAATAAATGCCTGGCAGAAGATGTAAAGAACTGGAATATACAGGATCTCGTGATTTGTAGTTGGATATGATTTTCATCCAACAATTAAAGTGTTTTTTTCTTCGCAGGACAGTTAAGGCAACAATTTGCTTTCGAACAGCAGTAAAAGGAGGTCGTTTGTTTAAGCTTTATTTTTTCTGCATGATATATTTTTTTAAACTAACTTTTGACTGATTTTGCAAAGATATGGGTCACTTAAACTTGACCATGTCTTAATTTGACTGTCACATGACTTTTCAGTGTCACGTGGGCATCTTTTAGACAAGAAACGTCAATGCTAATTAGAGACAAAAAAGACAAGGGCAAGACAAACAAGGTTTGGAGTAAGTAATACGCCTTCTTATTTAAAATTATATATACATCATAGAAATCAATGCTCATTCAGTTGTAAAATTCGTTAATTATGCAAATTCGTAGGAAAACTGGCTACTTGTTGCAAAAATAGCGCGTTTTTGTACATTTCGATTAAAATTACAAATTAAACTTTTATTTCTCAACAAATGAGCATCAGTTTTCATTAAGTACACGAAAAAAGGAAGAAAATCATACCAAGTTCAATTATATCTATAGCCGCCTTGCCCTTGTCTTTTTGCATTTAATTTGACAGTCAGTCAGGTCTCTCAAATCAATACACATTTCAAACGCACAAATGATCCCAAAAGGGGAGATAACTCTATAAGCGGTAACTCTTCTGAAATAGGCGCGGTGTCATTGTATCGTCTAATCCGAATTTATTTTGAGATAGATTTCATCAGTACATTATGCAAATGATAATTTAAACATAGTGTTTCTGTTTTATTTTTGTAAAAAGGGACAGTATGGTTACTATAAATCACCCACATTTCCTCTGTTGTAATTATACACGTAAACAAAAACAGTTGTGCATCATATTTTAGGTAACAGCATGCGCGGAGTTAGTAGTTTTTTTTAATTTTTGAAGGAAGGAAAGAAAAATATATGAGACCTAATTGTGCAAAATTATCTGAGGGGTAGGCTGGATTGGGAGAAGCCCCTCTATAATAAGACAGACATATATCATGTATATAACATGATTTAAATTTTTCTCATAATATAAAAAATAACCCCTACCTCACTGTACAAAATGGTCAGGGGTTTGATTATAAGAATATTTCATATCGGGTGCATGTCTGTGCCTTATGACTCAATGTTCACAACACTGTTGTCTTGAAACATTTTCCAGGGGGAGGGGTGGTTCCAGGAATTTATTTGCAGGTGGCCAGAGACCAAGCCATATTACTATGTGAAGTGTGAATTAAATTAGAATTATCCAGGAGAGAGGGGTTATATACACATGAAGTATGATTTTAAAGATATACTCATTTTCTTTTTTTTTTTTGGGGGGGGGGGGGGGTGCATATATATTTATTCAGTCACAAAATATATTCCATTCCAATTGCATATTTTTTCATTACCGAAAATAAAAGAGTGTGTGTAAATCCTGCAAGTAGGCAATCAAAAGCCATTTTTGATTTACATGAATATATGAAATTTAAATAATTCTGAACGTAATCTTATGCGAGGGGATGAAGACTCTCTCCCCCACCCCTTTACATTCTTAATGCATGCAAACAGCATAAAGCAATTTAATATAGCTGACTTAGGTAAATGTCTCCTCTCCTCCATTTCTTAAAAAAATTATGAATATAAAAACAATTATACTTGGCTTATTTGTTTTATTGATTTAATATACTAAGAAGATAAATTACTTTCTAAAAGAAAAATAATGATAATATGTTCAGTGACAACATTATTTTTAAAATTGATATACCCATATATGCATGCACATTCAACAATTTCAATTTCTTTTATGTATGATATGATGCCAATGTGTTTATTGTATGACTCCTTAGTTTGACTCCTCTTCTTTCTCCAAAAGCACAGTCTTCCTGTTCTTTAAGTCCAGGTTTTAACATCATTTTCATATTCTATATTCCCAGGATAAGAGTGTGTGTAACTTGTCACCAATAAGAACAGCATTTATGCAAATCTCAAAAAATAGCAGGTACCAGCTGAAATGAAAATGATTTTTCAGTGAGTTTAACATGTAATCAAAATGACTGAAAGATTAAAATGGAAGAAATATTTTCTACAATTTGACAAACAATGGAATTTATTTATCTTGATAAACATTTTATTCTGTTAAGATTTGCATTCAGGTTTTGCACATGTTCAAATACAGCTTTAAAACAGTTTTTTGATGATCGACACCTTCACCCCTGTTATATGTAAAATTACTGTGGCCCCTTTATTTTACTCGACAAAACCTTAACAGTGCACTTCTCTCTCTCTCTCTCTCTCTCTCTCTCTCTCTCTCTCTCTCTCTCTCATATTAATGATTTAGGTATACAAGATTTCTATCAAGCTAGTGCAGTTAAAGTAAAATCATACCATGTAATGTTGATATGTTCATTGTTGATGAGCAATTTTTAATGATGGAGTATTAAAAATTGTAGGTTTAAAATAACATAAGTTTTAAATTTAATCATTTTAAAATTAAACACATATACACACATACATCATGACTTTATGTCAACAGCAATTTGAGCATTCTGTTAAAAGTCTAATTTGCATGAATGGGTAAAATGACAAACACTTTAACTATTATTTGAAAGTTTCACATGCACATTCTAAACAAACATACCATGTCCATATATAGATTCCTCATATAGAGAAAAATCAGATGAAGTGATGTAACTTGCAATTCAATTATATTTGTATATTATAAGATTTCAGACAGTGTTATGTTCTGAGTGATATGAAAAGCTAGTATTTGATAATTAATGTGCATGAACATTCTATATCAATTGGATGAATATAATGTGTAAAAAAAATTAAATAAATAAACTGTCATAGAAGAATTTTCAGCACAGAAGAAACATGTTATTGATCAGCTGTTTATGAACGAGTCAACTAATTTTCAGAAAATCAAATCAGCTGTATACAATCCTTTAGCCTGTACGGTACTGATTTTCAGGAATCCCGATTAGCTGTTTTCACAGTCTCACTTTGTTTACATACAAACAACTGCATGTAGTCAGACCGAGTGCAGTGTAAAGCTATAGTATTGTCTGTACAAATGCTATGATCGTGTCGATTGAACTTTCTGAAGAAAATGAGTAACAATTTAACGGACCGACAATAAACTTATACATGTACATTGTACAGTATAAATGTAAACAATGCAGTCTCTTCTCATGTTTTGAACGAAACAACACAATAAGTTGATCAGAAATTCATCCACTGTATAAAAGCACAGTAAAATAGTTACTTAGTTATCTGGTCTATTACAAATGCACTGTATATCTATTCTACATACCTGATAAATCATCGAAAGACAGTTACCATCGGGAACACCAGCTACACGTGTTTACATCATATTACAGCGTCTGACGAGCGCTTTCGGGACGCAGATTCACACCCATACGACAGATGTGATATAGAAATTCTTCGTATATTCTCGTTGTTGTAAATTTATATATACACATATGTGTAGTTCCTTGTTATAGGTTTTCCCATGAAGTATTAAATCAACCGTATATATTGCCAAAACTACTGTTTTCGGTGTATTTTCCATATATGGAAATACAGATGCGGGGTATGTATTATGACGTCATATCTCATTATCCCTTCATTAGCATATCAGAGCGATGTGTAGCCTTATCTGCACTGCGTTGAGCCTTAGTGAGTGGATAAAACACACAAGTTAGATAAAAATCATATTATACTACAAATCATATGAGATTCTATTTATCCCATGATTTATACACCACAATCAATGTTTACACTGTTTATAAAACTCCACATTATTTTACTTCATTATGCCTACGCAAATCCCATTGTAAAGTCACAACTGTGGGATATCAAAAAAATATCCAATGAGTCATATCCACGGGATAAAGTGGGTAAACATGGGATGAAATAAATTTTGTTAAAAAAACAAAGAATTGATACCAATGCAATGATACCTAGGCTTTGCCTCAACTTCAAACAGACATCACTTGCAGACACAAGTGTACGTTAATACATATAACAGGTAAAGACAGACCTTAGATTTTCTGAAACAGGCAAGATAATTAATCTCAGGGGATTAATTATCCTGTTCTCATCCATTTATTGAATTTAATCAGGGCTTACAGAAGAAACATTTTCAGGTACTATTCCTAAGTTTCCTTTAATAAAAAATAGCAACCAAAAACAACAACAACACCAACATATCCATTAAAAAGGGGAAAAAAAGAATCAAAAATTAATTTCTTGTAATTCATATATATTTTTTTATTTTACAGAATATAAGTTTTTGGACTAGAATGAAATATATTCTTTATCGAATACCATCCTTTAAACCGAGGGGTAAAAATATTAGGGTGCAGCTCATTGAATGAGAGTTTAATTTGCTTCAAAACAAACATCAGTGCAGACAAAGGTGTTCATTAATCTCGATATGACAGATAGAGATAAGCCTCTAAATTTTCTGCAGCAGGCGAGATAATTAATCCCAGGGGATTAATTCTTCTGCTCTTTCATCCATTTCTTCTAAATTTACATTAAGATTTTTTTCATTCAGAAATGACAGAATGGGGTTATTATCTGATTACCTGTTAAAATTCACAGCATTAAGGCAGAAAAAAATAAAGTAAATAATTTTAAAAAAAATAGTGAAAAAGGATATCTCAATATATGTCTTGATTCTAGAATTCAATAAAATTATTATAAACCATTGTGTACGGTATTTTAACCAAAATAAAATATGAATTTTATATTCTAAATCCATATTTCAAAGAATGTACACAATACTACACATCATTAAAATTTGATCTTAACTTCAAAACAAAGTTCATTTGCAGACACAGGCAGTGCAGTAATAAATCTCAATGTGACAGATAAAGATAAAGCTTAGGATTTTCTTCCTGTGGAAGGTAAATTAATCCCAAAGGACAAATATTGCATAGCCTTTCATATATACAATGGTAACATTCTCAGCAGTTATCCCTTTTTGCCCATTCATTCTCAGCAGTTATCTCTCTTTGCCCATTCATTCTTATGCATAGTTAGGAATCTACCCCATCACCCCAGCTCCAAACCAGAAGACAAAGAGAACCAAATTTATCATCAAAATATGTATTTCTGCCTTCTGAACTACCATACCAAATTTGAAGTTGATTGGGCAACTATAAAAAAAGTTATTAGAAAAAACAGGAAATTTGTGGACGGAAGAGTGACAGACGGACAGACAGAAGGACGGACGGACCGAGTGATTACTATAGGGCACCCGCAAATCCTTGCGGGGCCCTAATTACAGCGTTAACTTATCTTGTTTATTTATATATGGATATCAAAATACTTTTATGATTAAGAATGATAACAAACTTATGTTTATTAACAATGAGCAAATGAAACAAAACACTTACGAGTTTTACACAAGTCCCCCTGATAACCAGCAGCACATCCAGTCAAACATGTTCCATTGATATTGGAACACTGGTCTATGTCACGACAGTGACCACATGTTTCACTGCATTCAGAACCATACAACCCTCTGTCACATGCTACAAATCAAATGTTCATTCTCTTAAAGTTTAGATGTTCTATGTATTATAAATCTATTTTCAATCAAAATATTTTACATGTGTAACTACTCACGAGTTTTACACAAGTCCCCTTGATAACCATTATCACACCCAGTCAAACATGTTCCATTGATATTGGAACAATGGCTAACGTCGCGGCAGTGTCCACATGTCTCTTTGCATTCGGTTCCAAAAAATCCTTCGTCGCAAGCTTAAAAAGCAATTTAGTATAAATATTTACACGTATTGGGAAATCAACAGTCAAACTATGAGTTAATACTCTGATATTAAGAGCATAATACATGACAACATCTGTATCACATCCAATATCGACCCGAGACTCCAATATCAGCCCGAGGGCATCTAATATACATGCATCAATTATTACAAAACATGTGTACAAAGCCCGCTTGTTAGCAGGTTACTTTTTTCTGCACAGTCGCTTCCTTCATATTCCGGAAAAGACCAAACATTTAGGCGGACTATTGTGAATATATTTTTAGCATTTGTACCTTTAAACTACTGTAGAACTTAGTTGGATATTTTAAAACAACGCCATTCATACTACAGATTTTAACTAATGTAAACTAATAAAAAGATACTTTGATATAAAAGTGTTTTTAAAAAAATATTTTCAAAATAAATAAACGTTATATGAGTGTTTTAAGCGTTCATTCATTAAAGAGATCTGCGTGAAAAATATAACGTACCCGGATATTCATTCTTTTTAAGTAGTCATGTGTTAACTTTCCTATCAATCTATAGCAAGTGCATGTCCCCGGCAAGAAGCGCTGGCAAGAAAAGCGAGCTCTACAAACCAGTGCGAGAATAGAAACAAAATCAAACTATCCACTACCAAAGTGTCTAAAAATCAAAACATTAACCATCAGCTAATTTTCCATGTATGATTTGTTTAGCTGTAAACTTTATTTTTTTTAAAGGAAAAAATCCATATATTTTATCACTTAAGTGTGTGCTTTTTCTTAATTTTATTTATATATATAGCTTTTCTTCTGAAGGAGATTAAATTAGCCTAAAAATGGCCATGACCGTCGATCACTCTTAAATCTATTCATAATTTTTTTAGTACTCAAAACGTGTTACGACGTCAATTTTGCTTATACCACATGCTAAGATTCACCGTGTGTTTTTGAGCATTGAATGTCGTATATTTCCAATGCAAACGTAACGAAAAATATAAACTTAATGTAACCATTTAATTAATTGCTACACAACCTTTTGCAGAATAGATAATTTTACAATGTCAAGTTGCGTATAAATATTACTGAAAGGTTTTTAATTGCAAACGTCGCACTGTTATTTGCAAAAATTTTAAATGTCAAGACTATAGCCGAGCAATGTTAATCATATTTTGTTTTCCTTAGAGTTGCATATAGGCAGTTTTACCTTGTTCACATCGGTAACCTTGATATCCAGGTTTACAGCCCTGACAGGTGCCCGTCTCTATGTGACAGTACTGACAGTTAACGTCTGGACAGGGGAAGGTATTGTTTGACCCGTAACATCCGGTAGCAGGACAACCTTTGATATGAATAAAATACTATAGGGTTTTAAAAATATGCACCATGCGATAAAGCAGTTTATGTTTAAATGGTTTATATCAGATTTCAATGTAGAACCGTGTGGGTTTAAAATGGACAGTTACATAAAATGGTCTTCAGTTACTTGAACCACAGCTTTCTTAGTTTTTTTTTAATTGCAAAAAATACAATGAGACTTTCAAAAACAAACAAAGGACCATATGTCACCAGTCTGTTAATTGTTATTGATATATCACGTCTGAACACTACACTACCATACACCTCCACCTCACAGAGGTCACTGTCAACTTTATCAGAGTAATAGAAAGGATAGGTAACTCCTCGTAGTCTCTCGTTGTAGTAGATGACGTATTGTCCATGTACAGGACAGGCGGTGGTGAAGACATCAGGTATGGTGTCTAGATTAAAGTTGTCGTCCTTGTAACAAAGTGTTCCCTGTAGTCTGTCTGTTGTATTGGAGACGTACACCGAGAATCCAAGGAAATAATTAGTGAGGAAATTAGAAGGACCTGCATAAAATGTTAATCAATTATTGATGGACGTACATAGTCATGTAGCTGGACAAACAAAGTTAAACAAACCTATGGTATTAAAGACAACTTATGATGTCGTATCTGTACAAGAGGGTACCCAGTATTGTGTTTGTTGTACTTTTTAAACATTGTGGAAAAGTTGAAGGGTTTGCAGAAAATTAGATTGCTACAGTTTAGTACCTTTTTGTGTTTGATTTGCTTGTTTAGCTTAAAAAAAATAACATAAAATGAACGGTATTTCACACATTCTTTATTACTGTAGCCTGTCTATTGTATGGAGAACGTACAAGTTAATCGCAAACATGATAGATTCCAATTGAACCGTAGGCACTGACATGATAGTATCACAGAGAATAAAAAAAATAACGTGATTTAAAAAACATTTTTGTGTCTAAAATTTCCAAAAAAAACTAATGACGTTTAAATAAAATAAAATATTGCGAAATAAACGTTTCGTTAACTAAATATGAATTGATGATCAGACATTGCTAGCTGCTATTTTTAGCTACTGGTGAATACTAAGGTTTTCGGTATACCTCGAGAATTTTCATTGCGTTGAAAGAAAGAAGAAGATGATCACCGGATAGTAGATCTTGAAAACAATTCAGGCGGTAGAATTTAAAACACAGTGAATTTTGCAATGGAGCATAAAGAAGGATTTTGTTCGTGGTATGAATTAAATACAACATTTAACTATGAATTAAATATATAACTATATAATAGAGAGCCTACACATATAAAGAAAAATACAAAAACATTTTGGAAAATTTTTTTTTCAATATAGTTCACGTTACATAGTTTAAAATGTTCTGTGCGTATTTTTCAATTTAAAAACTAAAAAAAAAACCTACAGCATACAATGCTTATAATTCTGTGTAATACCAAGTAGGTTTTTTTTTAATCTGAGTGCCTGTCAGTCTCACTGACAACTGACTATGTGAAAAAAGTTTGCCACATATAGTTTAATGATATTCATAAATAATTTAAATACACTTTAGGCAATCTTTTTTTTTTTTTTTTTACAAAAATGTGTCTGGGGGATAACACCAAGGTCCAGAGTTCAACATCCATTAAATGATACTGAGTATTTACACCTATCTAAAAAAGAAGCAGAGTACCCAGGGAGAACGGTCTGTTTACATTGCAAACCCTTTCTTCACACCGCGGCTTACAAGAGAAGTGAAGTCCTTTATCGTGCTAGCACCTACCGTGACACTGGGCATATCTAACGTTAAATGGTTACGGTATTGATCTATTTCAATTTCAATAGTTATAACAAGTTGATTTCAGGTTTAAGCGTGTTGCCATTCTGCTTACATATAGCAGAGGGTTAAACACAGTTTAGATTTCAGTTGTTCAACATCCATGAACTGATACTGAGTATTATACTCTGTCCCGAGTTTTTGCTTCCACCACTTTTTGCTTGATATTTCAATAATAGTAAATACCTTTGTGCTCAAACTACGTTCATCCACTAATACAAAAAATGTCCAGATTATCTGTTTTGAAACGCCCCCTCTACCGCTTCAGGTTTCAATACACATCCCGAAATTGAAAGTCTACGGAGATTTTGCATGGCAACAGCCATTAATAAGCCCGGATGATAACGTTAAAAAATAGCGCGATGTATTCCGAGTGTATTCCGAATGGAGAATGTGATGTAATTTGTGTTATTCGGAATTGGTCGGGTCGACCATGCATGTTTTTGTGTATAGTGTGACAATTAAAGAGCATTCTAGAAAAGACACATGGCGGTGTTGGTTGTATGTTAAACGTTGTCTCGATGAAAGACAATACAGAGAAAAGATGTAAACATTCCCTATTATAAATCTCCGTAAGGAATCTGTTTTCGTTATGAGTGGAAAGGGATAATTGTTCAATGAATATATCTTGGATATATTCTCTTTTAACAATTTCAAATGTATTTCTTTCACAGGTATGTGTAATTTTATTTAAAATCATCAAAAAGCGATGGAAGCAATAACTTGGGACAAACTATAATATGAAAAATCCCAAAATTGAAAGTCTACGGAGATTTTGCATTGCATCAGCCATTAATAAGCCCAGATGATAATGTTAAAAAATTGCGCGATGTATTCCGAGTGTATTCCGAATGGGGAAAAGATGTAAACAATATCCGTAAGAAAATTGTTTTCGTTCCTGTGAAATTGTATGAGGGAAAAGGGATAACTGTTCAATGAAGATATCTTGGATATATTCCCTTTCATCAATTTTAATTGTGTTTCTTTCACAGGTATGTGTATCTTTATTAAAAATCATCAAAAAGTGATGGAAGCAATAACTTGGGACAGACTATATAACACCTTTCTAAAAAAGAAGCAGAGTACCCTGGGAGAATGGTCATTGTAAACCATTTCTTCACACCGCGGCTTACAAGAAAAGTGAGGGTCCTTTATCGTGCTAACACCTGCGGCTTACAAGAGAAGTGAGGGTCCTTTATCGTGCTAGCACCTGCGGCTTACAAGAGAAGTGAAGGTCCTTTATCGTGCTAACACCTACTGTGACACTGGGCATATCCTACATACATGGTTACTGTATTGATGTATTTCAATTTCTGTAGTTATAACAAGTGGATTTCAGGTTTAAGCATGTTGCATTACTGATCATTTTAATAGTGATGTGATTTAGTGTCGTAATAATCAGATGATTATCAGACGTATATATAGTAATTTAAATTTACATCGTAGAACATTTCATAAAACACCCTTTATTTTTTTTTAAATGTTGATATTATTTATAATAATCAAAATAACAACTTCATTATCTTGTTAGTCGGAGAGTTCATTTTTTGTTGAGGTTGTGAAGATGTAATTCTAGAGGTTAAATTTCATGAAAGCAATTCAGTGAGGATCAGTTTCACATACTTATGGGGTTTATATGATATTGTTTCATACGCGTAACGTATTGATGTACCGTCGTATTTTATTTCAGAACACAATATTCTGATAGACTGTTATACTCTTATAAGAATTTGGGTGATGTGTGGGGCTAAACACTAAATGTATCGATACAGCTATACCCGAAGCATATTTATGTCATACTGGACTCTTAGTAAATGTGACTACCCCATAATTGATTGTTTGTCCTGAAATAGATGGTGATGTGGTGGATGCTGTGGATGGTGGTCAGGTTCACCCACCAGGTGGCGGTTTGTCCCAAATCTGATACAGCACATTGACCTCCATAACCACTCAGTTCTGATTTAAGTCCGTCTACAGCGTTACTGGCGTAATATATGCTGTCAGTTGATAAAGGGTCCTGTTGTTATGCTGGTTTGTTGAGGGCGACATTAACTGTTTCGAAGATAAACAAACCTTGTTAAACAATGTTAAGCTACAGTTCGTTGAAAGAAATGTATATTATAATGGCATATTTATTGTCTATAAGTCATCACAGTTCTTAATCAAATTTCTTTTTATTGCAATCATATGTATAACAACATCATTTAAAGTATTGTGATTTTTTTTTCGTTTCGTATCCTTTTTGCGGACATTTATTTTTCTTTAATTTTAATTTAATTTCTTTAATTTACATTGTACGTAATGACTGCATCATCGTGTATTGTTCTATATCAGTTTTTAAATTAATTGAAGTTTTCAAGTTGATCACGTGCTGTGAATGAAATATTTAAAAAATATACGTCTGAGTTATCGGCACGACAATTAGGCATCATTTTATATTTGTGTGATAAAATACCACCCACTATGACAAGCTGTTGATTATCTGTAGATTCATATCATGTTGTTTTACCTTGAACTAGAATGTTTAAGGTGAAAAATAACCCATTGTAACGCCATGCGCATTCTTAATTTACACGTTACATTGAGAACAAATATAAATGAATAATGCGGTTATAAAAAATACGAGTCACCTTACTTTTGATTTTTAAATCCAGCACAAGACCCCATTAACGTTGTTAACAAAATATAAGGACGTGTAGCGTCATAGTTCAAACTAACTGGCCGTGCAACAATGATATTTTCTTTTCTTATTGACAATCTAAGCGTGTTGTTATCGATTAGGAAATATTGACATAGTACAGTATTATAATAAAACATCCGTTTCATTTTTCCGATATCATGATCCTTGAACGTGTATTTAGATACAGTAATCAGAGCAAATATTCGTTACTTAGAAAAAACCCAAAACAAAACTCCTTTAATCTGTTGAGTCGAACGAACTAAAAATGTTCTTTCTGAATATCAAAAGTTCACCAACTATAAAAGATAAGGCTGGTTTTATTTATTAACAAATTAAATGTAAACTTAAAAAAGAACTGTCTTACCGTAACCGTTAGCAAAGACAAAAACTCCGACACACACAAACACTGCATACATCTTTGTAACGAGCCCGGACATCAGAAAATAAAACAAGAAACACACCCGACTCTTGAATTTGTCTTTACCCTCCAAATTATCAAAGTTTACTTATTTCAAATTTGCGTTCAGAAAAGGTAGACTTCGGGGTGTTATAATATTATAACTCATTTCCTCGTTTAAATATAAATGTTAATGGTAAGTAATTATTATCGCTTAATTAAATGAAATAAAAACAAGGAAAGAGAGTGCTCTTGAAAATTTACAAAAATAGAACGGAGATATCGCCATTAGAATGTTCCTGGTTATGGCCTTTAGCATGTTCCTGGTTATTGCCTTTAGCATGTTCCTGGTTATCGCCTTTAGCATGTTCCTGGTTATCGACACGCCGGTATTAACAAGAAAGCCATCACAGATATTACACTTGGAATACAATGTTACTTATAGCTATGTCCTATTAAACGTTTTTCTGTTAGTGTGATTAGTTTATAAAAGAAAAGAAAAGAGACAATGTGGACAGTTTTAAGGTCTGTTGTTAAAGCTCAACACCGCTCTTAAAAAGGCACTGACCGCCATATTTCTTTTTCATCAGTGCTACCTCTACAACCCCTATATAACGCGAACACCTCTAAATAGTGCAAAGTACTTTGTTGTAGAAATCTCACCTGTGTGGAAGTACATCTTGCCTCGCCGTGTTACTCGTTTGCGATGAAAATATCTAATTCTACGCACTGTTTTCGAGCCAAGAGAGTATTAACATCAACTAGATTGGTCAATGCATTAATTACAAATATAATATGCACATAGAATAAGAAATAAATGCATGAAATCCAAAGACCACGAAAGTAATACTACACATCATATGCATAATTATTTAAAGTTTCAATAAAAACCGGACAGCTTTGATAATAAGATAAATTATCGTGATTTTTCTCGTTTCGTCGCTTTTTTGCGGACAATATTATTATCGCTTTATTACTTGAAATGGAAACAAAGAAAGCGTGTGCTTTTTAAAATTTGCAATGATATTATGTAAATATCACATCTAGCATATACCTATTTATTTTTCAAATATGTAATAATTAGCAATGTTTTTTGTATTTATTACAGCACTAGCTTTAAAAAAAGTTAATTATGTTCATGGCCTACCGATTTTTATTGAATTTTTGATTTATATCCATCATTTTTAATTCCTTTAAAAGTCAATAGATCAATGTCATAGAACTGTATAGTAAAATACTAGTATTCAACATAAAAAACCCGGAAAAGTCCGTAGACAATTAAGTGTATATGTTACATTAAAAGTTTAAAATTCATCAATTTTAGGTTTACTCGCACATCTTATGTAACATATACAATGTCATTTTACACCAAAGAATGTTTGACAGGCTGATTCCACGTATATAAACTTATTTATTTTGTATCGGCTTCAAGTAAATCGTGTCTTTGTTACAGGTCTGCTTTGTGGAAATGCGAGTAATTGTTGTAACACCGTTGGTGTTAGCTAACAGTGTCAAGCATCAAAGAAATTTTGCCGAAATTGGACGTTAACCTTTTTGAAATAAGTTACCTGATTGGTCAATTTCAAGTCCGTAGAGTAACAGCGTTGGTAAGTGATTTTTACGAAATGACTTTCAAGCTTACGGCTCATCAAAATAAACATATTTTAATTAATTTCTACGGATTTTGATTTTGATTTCTCAGGTATGTGAGTACCTATATAAAAAACACCAACAATTATGAAAAACGCCAAGCCGCTGACAAGGTCCTTCTATCTATGAAGGGTAATCGTGTTCATAAATCCAGACATGTAAACTTGTAAATCTGAATATGCAATCGTGTTGATGTTGGAGCCTGCGTATAAATATGTGTAATTCTGATCGTGTAACCTATAAAACTCGGGCATAAACACGTTTATATTTGACTCAGTTCCTTCGCATGATGCACATTTGGTTAACTTGATTAGTTAATTAAACCCTCAACTTTGCATACTTTCAATCCGTAGTTTCTGCATTTGTAACGTTAGGCTCGGCAATAGCACATCTGACTTGATACAAATTGACATATGTAAAGTCTACACGTTCGTCGAATTTTGACATGACCTTATATGGCAACTGCCTTGCTGCGGGGAAATGCATGCTGCAATCGCCGGAATGGACGAAAAATAAACATAATATTCAGCTACACTGTTGCAGTAAGCTTTTAATGGACGGCACCTTTACTGTCGAAAATACCGATATTATTTTAAAAAAAAAAATGAGGTATGAATGAAACTGGAACAAACAGGAAGAGGTTCATGTATAAACAAAATCATTGCCGATGTGACGAATGCGCTAATTCCCGTAACATAATTCTCATGGTATTATAAAAAGAAATGCCTAATATCTTATTTCTCTAAAAATAAATTTGACATGTTTCAATTTCTTTAATTTCAATTTCTTTATTGCAAAAGACATACGTCTTATAGCACATATAAGGTGAACATTACAAAAATATGGGCAAAAATTGACGGTCAGTCCTTACAAATCTTGCAGTTTGCGTTCACTCATATGTTTACAGAATAATTTGTATTTGGAGAATGACATACAGGTTACTGAAAAATATACACACAAAACACACACACACACACACACACACACACACACACACACACACACACACACACACACACACACACACACACACACACACACATACATGCATTACCGACCATTCGAGGACTATGACACCCCACCTTCCTCCGAGGACTATACTTTCTAATTGAGCTATTGTTTCAAGATTCGGTACTTTAATAGGATATGGCTCTAGTTACACGATGGGAGGTTGCAGTATGCAGTATTTAGGTAATTAAAGCATGGTATTTTCACTATGCTTTAGAGGACGTTCCGGTTTCGTGAGAGTACGTTGTGTTAACTTGAGAGGACGGTGTGTTAACTTGAGAGGACGCTGTGTTAGCCTTGAGAGGACGTTGTGTTAACTTGAGAGGACGATGTGTTAGCTTTGAGAGGACGGTGTGTTAGCCTTGAGAGGACGTTGTGTTAACTTGGGAGGACGGTGTGTTAGCCATGAGAGGACGGTGTGTTAGCCATGAGAGGACAGTGTGTGTTTTAACCATGAGAGGACGTTGTATTTATCTCCCACAAAGCAATCAAAGTTTTTACTTTTGATCAATCTTACTATGTACTGTAAAAACGTGCGACATGTGTTCGCAATGATTTATTATTTTTCATGCACAATCGGGATGTGGTATCAAAATGCGTAGGTAATATCCTGAAGTAGAAGGCACTTTTATTATTTCCTGAGAATTTTTTTTATAAAGATTGAATATACCTTAAAATGAACTAAACATATGAATGTAACCAATCATGGAAAACATAAGCTATGAAGGACAACAGTTCTGGAAATAAACTTAATAAATTTCTAAACTTTAAACAGAAAATATTCTTAAAATTACTTGTTTTAGGGGTTATTTTCCTATCAAAAAACAGTGTTGACAACAGTCGTCAATTTCATTTTTTTTATATAAAATCTTTGCAATGCATGTAGTCTATATATTGTTTGATAAGAAATTCCTCTGAAAATGGTGTATTTTGGAACTGAGCTCATTACATCAAAATTAGCATTTAGGATGCATGTCATATGCTAAATGTCATATGCAAAAAAAGCTTACATCATGAGATTTAACAATTCAGTGTATCTGATTTTAGAAAAGGAAAACCTCCAACATACTAGAAACCGATATGCTAAATGGAGTGGTGTTTTTTTTTGTATGTTACTAGTACTTGTTGTATTCATGACTACATGCCAATGTATAATAGTGGATAGTAGATAGATATTCCCCTAAAAAAAACTCGATAGAGAAGTATTTCTCTCTGAAAACTGGCCCCAAAAAAGTAATCCCCGGAATAAATTGCACAAGAATTGTATTTTCCTTAAGTAAATCCAAACAAATGATTTTTATTTTTAAACTTTCCAAAAAAAAAGACAAAAGATATTCATATCCTATGAACAAAGAGGATGTTGCATAAAATACTGCTAAATTAATCGAGAGTATGGGAGTATGGTGTTCCAATAGAGCCACTTTAAAACTTCGTTGTGTTAGCCGTGAGATGACAATTTGCAGTAACCTTTAGACGTTTTATCACATCCTTTATATTCTGCTTAAACGATAAAATAGCTACTATTTTCACAATACTTTTAGTACATCATTTTTAGACGCATGACGTAAAAATAAGAAAGTAAAATTGGTAAGTAAAATATGGTAATAACGAACGGTGTTCAAAATCAAATGTCCAAAGGAAAAAATACAAAACAGGAGAAGAGCAAACAAAAATATCTACAAAAATTAAAGAGAGGATCAGGTGGTGATAACGAACAGTGTTCAAATTCAGAAGTCCAAAGGAAAATTACAAAACAGGAGCAGAGCGAAAACGGTCCTCAATAAGAAATTAAGAGATATGATCAGTTGCCATGGAGGAGTGAGCATCCTCTGCTGACCGGTCACACCCGCCGTGTGCTCTTTGTGGTAATCGGGAAAACGGAAAAACCCGTAGACAATTCGGTGATTAATAATGGTCTTACAATACGTATTTTAAAAAACCCTCAGTCAGCATTCGAACTAGCGGAAGTATTTTATCAAATTGTTTGTAAGTAGCTTGCCTTGTTTTAGAAATTGTTCATAAGTAGAGCATGCCCTTGCGTATTGAATCAAATGAGAGACAAAAATTCCATATGCTTTTTTTCTTTCTATCTCTCGTATATAACTCTTTTGCAAATTATCATATATTTTTTTTTTGTACCAATACCATATATATGTGAAATTTTAAAAAAGCTTCAATAAAATGTTTCAAAAAAGCAAGTAAGCAAACTCCATATGCAGGTGATAAAGGTATATTGCTACGTAACTAAGGTAAGTTAACGATTGAATGATTGATGCATCATGTTTCTCATAGAGAATTGTTGTTATGTTATTATTAACGTCTTTATCTGGTAAAATATTTAAATATGAAATAGATGACTCAGACTGAATCCGGCAAAGTATAAATTGATCTGACAACCTAGTGTCTGGCTACAGAAAGAGAATAAAGAGACAGACGGACAAAAAGGTTTCATGCAAAGCAACTTGAAATCGTAATTCTTCCCCGTTATCTTTTCTCTGACGGCCCAGATACAATATATTCATCACGTACATGTACATTGTCGACTTACACTGCGACACAACAATGTTACTGCCACTGCCAAATTATTTCTTGATTCAACCTATTGATATGTTGTTAGCTTTTATTAATGATTGATGAATATAAATTCACAAGTACAAGATAAATTACTACAACTGAAATAAATGATGAGTGACAACAAATGAATATACATGCATGTATCTCTGATTCACAAAAAATGGGTGCATCTTATTCAAGATATTTAAATGATACGTATATAAGGTCAGATAATCAAAATAATACAAGAGAACGTGATAAAACTTAACTAGACCGCATATTTAGATGGGGATAGGAGTGGTATGAACCCCTTCCCCCGCTTTTTAAGAGAGAGAGAGATAGATAGAGAGAGAGAGAGAGAGAGAGAGAGAGAGAGAGAGAGAGAGAGAGAGAGAGCTTTCGATGCAATATTTAGCTACAGTGGCCAATGTCTCATCTTTTATCTTTCATGGTTTTTTTTGTCCTTAATTGAATTATAGCTTATAATAGATGAATATTAAAATAATAACTTTCCTCCCTAACTACTAGTTACAATAAAAAATGTTTAATTTTCAATAATAAAAACAACTAGATTCGATCTCGTTGCGAGCAACGAGTGGGTCTTCCGTGAGATTTTTGAGTAGAGAAGACGACTTTTAACACGAAATTGTTATTCTATCCAAAAAAATAGGAAATTTTTTTTTCGGCAGTCGGGGCTTGAACCCGGGTCGCCTGGGCCATGTCCACGACTATATCAACTGAGCTACTCGGGCTCTCGCTTCAGGACTTTGACGCTTAATTTCTCGAGAACGCCTTGATCGATTTTAAAACAAATTACATATTCTGAATCAGTAAGAGGGTCACTATCAACTGTCAAAATATAAAAAAGAAATATTAAAAAATAAAAAAGTCGAAAAATTCAATTTTTCAATTTTTTTTCCTATGACAAAAAGAAGTGACGGCGGACACTTTCTTGAGTGTGTTGCGCCAGAAAAACAGTAGGTCTATCATCTCTGAAAATTTCAGCCTTATATCTTTACCCATTTTTGAAAAACCTGTCAGACAAAATTGACTTTGAAAAATCGTAAAATGACGATACCTTCCGAACGGAAGTGAATTTCTCAAAAATTTTCCGGCGGTACAAACTTCAGACTGCGGGGCATCTTTACTGAAAATTTAAAAGAAATCGAACGAGTAATCGCCGAGAAATCTTCTGCACAAAATGTGTAAGGAAAAAAAGAATAATAATAATAACTAGACACGATCTCGTTGCGAGCAACGAGGAGGTCTTCCGTCTGATTTTAGAAATTGAGATTTATGATCGATCTTGATTTTGCTATTTAACAGCTATACATGATTTAAAACAGGAAAAGAGGATCTTCATTTTAGGTGCCTGATACTATTTTGTTTCAGGTGTAAGAGTTTTGTCCAACAAGTGTTTAGAAATTCGTCACCGTTCTTAGGATATCTCAGAAAGAATATTTTAGGGGCCGGACCTTATCTCCTTATTGGGGCCGCTGAAAAAAAATTGTAAGGTTGCATGTTATTAGGGACATTATTTTGAGCATCTTTTCTTTTATACTGCATTACAAAATATTTTTTCTTTTTGAGATAAGGGTGATCAAATTTTTTGACTTTTGGCCCCTAAAAACCCTTAATTATGTAACACATGATAAAATCATAACATTGCTTGAATACAGAATTATAAGATAAACACATTTGCTTCTATAATATTTCACAAAATATCTCTCAGTAAAGGGCTACAGATTAAAGATTTTAGAGTCCTTTGGTCCCCTAATTTGAGGGGCCAGCCCCTTTTTCTTGATTTCAAATAAAAGGTCATTTAATTCTACACAAATTTTGTTCAACAAGTGTTTAGAAATTCGTTACCGTTTTGGAGATATATGAGAAAGAAGGTTTTAGGGGCCGGTCCCTTATCTTCTTTTAGGGGCCGTTCAACGAAATTTTGACGGTTGCAATTTGTTGAGAACATCATTTTGAACAACTTTTCTTTCATACTGCATTACAAAATATTTTTCCTTTCTGAGATATGGGTGATCAAATTTTTTAACTTTTGGCCCCTAAAAACCCTTAATTACGTAACACATGATAAAATCATTACATTGCTTGAATACAGAACTATAAGATAAACACATTTGCTTCTATAATATTTCATAAAATATCTCTCAGTAAAGGGCTACAGATTAAAGATTTTAGAGTCCTTTGGTCCCCTAATTTGAGGGGCCAGCCCCTTTTTCTTGATTTCAAATAAAAGGTCATTTAATTCTACACAAATTTTGTTCAACAAGTGTTTAGAAATTCGTTACGTTTTGGAGATATATGAGAAAGAAGGTTTTAGGGGCCGGTCCCTTTTCTCCTTTTAGGGGCCGTTTAACGAAATTTTGACGGTTGCATTTTGTTGAGAATATCATTTTGAACAACTTTTCTTCTGTACTGCATTACAAAATATTTTTCCTTTGTGAGATATTGGTGATCGAAATTTTGGACTTTCGGCCCCTAAAAACCCTTAATTACGTAACACATGATAAAATCATTATATTGCTTGAATACATAACTGTGAGATAAACATAGTTGCTTCTATAATCTATTACAAAATATCCCTCGGTGAAGAGCTATGGGTAAAAGACTTTAGAGCCTTTTTGGTCCCTAATTTTAGGGGCCAGCCCCTTTTTCCTGATATCAGCCGAAAGGTCTTGTAAATATAAGCCTTTTTTACATTACATGTCTTAATAAAATATTTTCCAGAAAAAAGATAAAGAGAGAAAAGCACAAAAATTTACGACGCTTTTTTAATGTCAATTTTCGAGCCCTAGCGAGCTTTGGCGCCAGAAGTGCTAAACTTACAAAACAACAACCATGCAAAACTTCAATCTTTCCTTTACCAACCGTAGAAATTTGAGCCTAATATCTCTTATACTTTAGGAGAACGACAGAAGACAAAATACCCATATAAAAATTAGAAAAATCTCAATATCTCAAAAACGGATGTGACGTCATCAACACAAAAAAAATTTAATCAGGTTCAGACCAATATCTATCATATCTGAAACTTTCATTGAGATCAGCCGAGCCGTTTCTGAGAAATCGCGTGCACAAAAATAGGAAGAAAAAAAATAATAATAATAAGAATAGGGAAAAAGAAACAAAGCAATAACAATAAGGTCTTCCGTTGGAAACGGAAGACCTTAATAACTAGATACGATCTCGTTACGAGTAACGAGGAGGTCTTCCGTTCAATTTTTCAAACGATACCATTAAAATATCAATGAAATTTCAGAATTTCCACTCACATTTCACATACAGCACATTAAAGATTTAATGTTTTAAACCCCTAAAAATTCCTAATTACGTCATCAATGGGTGTGGCTATGAGTTTTACAAACTGATATTGTTACGATCAACAACTTTGCTTCTATAATGCATTACAAAATCTTTATTGTTTTTAAGTTATTTGTAATAGAGTTTACGAGTGTCTTGGCCCCTTATTTAGGGGTCAGCCCCTTTTTCTTGATTTCTTTGAAAAGGTCTTAAGAATACTAACATTTATTGTTCTTACACCCATCTAAAATTGTTGATCATTTTGAGACACAAATGATTGAATATTTTAGGGGCCAGCCCTATAGATCCTTAATGGGGACAGAAATTCGTGTTTTGATATGTGGAATCGATTTAAATAATTAATTCAAACATTTTCTCTTCTATGATATCTAACAAGATATGTCTCCTTTTCTAGATATATTGCGTCAAAGTTTAAGTATTTTGGCCCTTAAAAATCCCTAATTACGTAATAAATGGGCGTTGCAATATTTTTTTCTAATAGATATTGGTACGATCAACAACTTTGCTTCTATAATGCATTACAAAATCTTTATCGTTTTTAAGGTATTTGTAATAGAGTTTAAGAGTGCTCTGGCCCTTGATTTAAGGGGCCAACCCCTTTTTCTTTATTTCTTTGAAAAGGTCTGAAGAATACTGACAATTTTTGTTCTTACACCTATCTAAAATTGTTGATCATTTTTGAGATACAAATGTTTGAATATTTTAGGGGCCAGCCCTCTAGATCCTTAATGGGGACAGAAATTCGTGTTTTGATAAGTGGAATCGATTTAAATCATTATTTCAAACATTTTCACTTCTATGATGTCTAACAAAATATTTCTACTTCTCTAGTTATATTGCGTCAAAGTTTAAGTATTTTGGCCCCTAAAAATCCCTAATTACGTAATAAATGGGCGTGGTAATAATTGTTTCTAATAGATATTGGTACGATCGACAACTTTGCTTCTATAAAGCATTACAAAATCTTTATCGTTTTTAAGTTATTCGTAATAGAGTTTAAGAGTGCCCTGGCCCCTAATTTTAGGGGCCAGCCCCTTTTTCTTGATTTCTTTGAAAAGGTCTTTAGAATACTAACAATTTTTGTTCTTACACCTATTTAAAATTGTTGATCATTTTTGAGATACAAATGCTTGAATATTTTAGGGGCCAGCCCTCTAGATCCTTAATGGGGACAGAAATTCGTGTTTTGATAAGTGGAATCAATTTAAATCAATAATTCAAACATTTTATCTTCTATGATGTCTAACAAAATATTTTTACTTCTCTAGTTATATTGCGCCAAAGTTTAAGTACTCTGGCCCCTAAAAATCCCTAGTTACGTAATAAATGGGCGTGGTAATAATTTTTTCTAATAGATATTGGTACGATCAACAACTTTGCTTCTATAATACATTACAAAATCTTTCTCATTTTTAAGTTATTTGTAATAGAGTTTACGAGTGTTTTGGCCCCTAAATAGAAGGGCCAGCCCCTTTTTCTTGATTTTGTTTGAAAGAACTTTTGATTCTCTACCTCTTTTGTTATATATGTCTTAACAAAATATCAACTGATAAAAAGATATAAATCAAAACGTGTGAAAATTTTGAATGAAAATTCGTACCCAATTTTCCTGCCCAGGCGAGCTCCAAGAAATGGCGCAACAGGCATTAAAAAACTACATGCTGCACAACTCCAAACTATCGTCTACCTTTCCTGAAAATTTGATATTCATATCTCTTATGGTTTCCGAGTTTATAGCTGCACAAAATGGGTCGTCAAAAATTACAAAATGGCCGACAATTCGGTACCGGAAGTGACTACGAACAAATTAAGAAAAATGTATTAAGTTTAGATCACGCCCTAACATCTGTGAAAAAATGGTTGAGATCGGTCGAATAGATTCCGAGAAATCGCGTGCACAAAATTTGGAAAAAAATAATAATAATAATAAACTAGATACGACCTCGTTACGAGTAACGAGTAGGTCTTCCGTCCGATTTTTATTTTTTTTTAGATAAAAAGATACCATGAGATATCGATACAATTTCAAAATTACCCCCCCCCCAAAAAAAAAATTGAAGATAAAGAAGTAAAACCCTAATTACGTCAGACATGGGCCTGACGATGACTCTTTCAAACCGATAATGTAGAGATCAACAACTTTGATTTTTATAATGCATAACAAAATATTTATCGTTTTCAAGTTATTCGTTATAGAATTTACGAGTCTCTTGGTCCCTAATTAAAGAGGCCAGCCCCTTTTTCTTGATTTTATTGGATAGAACTTTTGATTCTCTACTACTTTTGTTCTATATGTCTTGTCAAAATATCAACTGATAAAAAGATACTGATCAAAACATATGGAAATTTTGATTCGAAATCTGTACCCCATTTTTGTGCCTAAGCGAGCTCCAAGGAATAGCGCCACTGGTGCAAAACAACTAAATAGTGCACAACTTCAAACCATTCTCTACCTATCCTGAAAATTTCAAAGTCATATCTCTTATAGTTTCTGAGATCAACTCTGCACAAAATTGGTCGTAAAAAATTACAAAATCGACCGTAAATCCGGACCGGAAGTGACGACGACAAAAAATTCAAAAACATATAAAATTCAGATAATTTCCCATCATCTGTGAAAAAATTGTTCAGATCGGTTGAGTAGTTTTCGAGAAATCGCGTGCACAAAATTTGGAAAAAAAAAATAATAACTAGACACGATCTCGTTGCGAGCAACGAGGAGGTCTTCCGTCCGCTGAAGACGGAAGACCCTAATAATAAAACACTGTTTTTGTCTAAATCTTAATTAAAGAGTGTTTTCCAACTTGTACTACAGTCAAACACCCTTTTATGTTGAATATTTTAGTTAGAAAATTAGACAAAAAGGAGAGAAAAAAATAGAGAACAAGAACAAATCTTGGCTCCGGCGAGATTAGAACACACAGCCTTTGCAGATGTCTCAAAACATGGCTGACGCGAAATAATTCCCGAATTTGTCTTTGAATTTTGGGAGTTTCCGCCCGGGAGAGGAGCTGAGTTTTTGTATTAGATGAAAAACAACGTGTAAGATGTCTGACTATTCAGGTTTGGTAACAGTGCGAGGTCATTTTAAATATTGATGCGTGTTTGTGTCTGGAGGGGGGGGGGGGGGTGAAAAGACCCGAGCTTGATTTTCGTCATAAATAAATCGAAAATAGAATTTTGAGGTGTGGATCTCGGATTCGGTTAACAATTAGGGGAAGTCTTAAAACAATGACTGATGCATTTTACCCATGTATTTCAGTGTTGAGAATGTTTTTTCGTGTCGTTTACTATTATGTTTGACTGTTTTATTTCAGCAGGATTGATAAAATCTTTACAAATGTAGAAATAACGAAATCAGTAACACGTAAATTTATTCGGTAAAAATTTGATGACAGTAATTTCCACAGTTCTAACATTCATAAGTAGTTCACACGCTGTTATAGATACAGACTAAACGGAAAACAAGAAATATACATGCAACAGAAATATTACGCGGCTGCTTACATCCCTTGTACTGTGTAAATTTTAAGTCCCCGTACAGGCTATACTCGCCGTTTGATCTCAGGAATTTCTTCTTAATCGTTCAATCCGCTGCATATTTCACAGACAATAACAATGGGGTCCGAGGTACATTTACACAAAATTTCATTAGGATTGAGTACGGGGCTCGGGAGTTAGAATTTTTTTCTACAGTACATGTCAAGCACGCCAATCGAAACTCGAATGCCCAAAAATTCATATCTCTCTTAAAAATGAACGAATAGGTCTGGTCTTTAGTACAGTAATCTAAACTTGAACTATTGAACTAGGTTGAACATAAAGGTTCAAGATGACAGATCCAGTAAAATCAGGCCAGGAAAACTAAATGATTTTGTGAATAGGAAGGGGCGGGGGGGGGGGGTCGATGCGTGTACTGTGTAAATTTAATTTCCAGGTATAGGCAATAAGCACCGTTTAATTTCAGGAATTTTGTCTTAATTGTTCAATCCGCTGCATATTTCACAGACAATAAGAATGGGGCCCGAGGCTCATTTTCACAAATTTTCATTAGGATTGAGTGAAGGGCTTGGAATTTTTTTTATAGTACATGTCAAACACGACAATTGAAACTCAATTGCCAAAAACTTCATAACTCTGTTATTAATGAACGAATTAATCTGGTAATTAGTACAGTTATCTAGAATGGTAATATGTTAAAATTAAAGGCCCAAGATCAAAGATCAAGTAAAATCGGGCCAGAAAAACTAAATGATTTGATGAATTGGGAGGGGGGGGGGGGGTCGGTCGTTGACTGCTTTATTAAACGTAGAATATTAAATTCTAAAAATCACATATTACACAATTTCTAAATAAAATACAGATGTTAGGACAATATATAAGCGTTGTTTGAAAGATGTAACTATTGATTTTTTTACATCTATTTATTCTTAGGCTCAAACACTCATAAAAGGGTGGTCAGTTTTTAAACCTTGTCGCAGTCACCCGTTCGTTTGTATAGTTACGTGTGTAAACTTCGGAGGCTTTTCTTAATCCCGACAGGCAACAGATTTATATCAGTATACAGACATGCACAAAAAAGGAAAAAGTACACCATCTTTAATAAAAATGACTTTTTAGCGTTGACTTCCAATCAGTATGAAGACAATTATTTAACAATGAATTTCAAATTATTTGAATCCATAGACATTATCCCGTAACTTGATATAAAATATGTATAATTTTTGGACGCCAATGTACATTTAGCTTCTATCCAATTTACTCCACGTTACCTGTACTAGTTCTTATTCAAATGCTAAAACATTTGTACTTGAGAGAGAGAGAGAGAGAGAGAGAGAGAGAGAGAGAGAGAGATTACATAGCGTTTTATAATGTTCAGGAAATCAATATATAAGCAATCTATGTCAATAAACGCATGTATACATCCATGTGTGTATCTATATATGGGATTAAATACTAAGCAGTCCTCCTTTTTAAGCCGAGTAGAATAACGTTGTGCATTGCTAAATGTTGTGTGCATACAGTCATTGAGATGGCGGCATTTCTTTGATGCCGGCAAAGCGACCCAGCGAACTCTAATGCGGTCGAACTGCATAGGCACTTCGGCGGCATGTCTTTGATGTCGGCGATGCGACGAGCGTCGTAATTTAGAGAGCTGCTGACAGAAAAGAGCTCTATATTTGTACTAAAAAAAGCCCCTATCTTTTTTTATTTATGACAAAAATAAAACGGAAAACATTCAAATCCATCATTTTAAAGATAAACCCATTAATCAAAACACAAATGAGAGAGAAAAAAGATTCGGCACTCAGGGACTGAACCCGGGTCGCCTGTGCACAAGTCCACCACTCTAACGACTGAGCTACGCGGACCCTCGCTTCAGAACTTTGGAGTCCAAAATCTCAAGAATGCGTGGATTGATTTTAAAACGAATTTCATATTCTGAAGTTTTGAGAGCGTCTCTATCGAATGAAAAACTAAAAAAAATTCAAATCCAAAAAGTTAAAAAATTAAGGTTTTTCATTTCCTTCCGGTGACGACCGGAAGTGACGGCGGACGTTCGGATATGCGAAGGGCACTGCAGCCGTTCACTCTCTACCTTCTCTGAAATTTTGAAAGATCTATCTTGAATACTTTTTGAGAAAAATTGTGAACAAGCAAAAACATAAAATCTTTAATATCTCGGTACCGGAAGTGACGACCGAAAAAAACTCGTGTAATTTTCTTACAAATTTTGTCATAAATAAGATCTGAAAGTTTCACGAAAATCGGCTGAAGCGTTTTTGAGAAAACGTGACAGAAAAAAAAAATAATAATAATAATAATAATAGAGGAAAAGAAACAAAGCAAAAACAATAAGGTCTTCCGTTTCCAACGGAAGACCTTAATAATAATAATAAGAAACAGTACGAAAACAATAAGTCTTCCGTTGGAAACGGAAGACCTTAATAATAATAATAGAATTGAAAAAGAAACCGAAGAATAATAGAAGGGTCTTCCGCTGGAGACGGAAGACCCTAACAAGAGAAAAGCTCGTTGCTCGTTGGTAATGGAAGACTCTAATAAGCGTGCGCTATTTAAGAATTTGAAGGAAAAAATGGGACTATTCGTATAGAATCAAAATAAAATCAATGTAATCTTATCAAATTCATACAGTACCGATCAGACCCAACCTTACAAAAAGTAAACCCCAACTAAACCCTGGGTTTATTTTCTGGGTTTACTCTGGGTTTACTAGAGTGGAACCAGAGTAAACCCAGAGTAAACCCCAAGTAAACCCAGAGTGGACACAGAGAGTAAACCCCGATCAGAAGAATACCCCGAAAGCAGACGTTACATGTGTATTCGGAATATACAAGGGACAGGAATTACAGGCAGTAGGATGATAAGATAAAATACATGTCTGCTTCACACTTAAGTGCGTATAGTTGACTCCAAAAGCAATTTTCGAGTAAACCCAAAGTAAACCCCGAGTAAACCCAAAGTAAACCCCGAGTGCACCCAAATTTTCAAAAAGTAAACCCAAAGTACACCCAGAAAGTAAACCCGGGTTTAGATGGGGTTTACTCTGGTGTTAGGTTGGGTCTGATCGGTACTGTATATAAGTCAGTGTAAAAAAGTACATGTACAATGTACATGTATTCTAGTTTATTGTTGTATCAATTAAAAATGTTTTTACACCCAAGAATTCAGACACGTAGCAGAAGGGAAAGGGGGGGGGAGTATGGGGACTGCCCCCCCCCCCCTCCCACTTTTTTCTCGCAGCAGACACATTTCTTAAGTTACATATATAAAACTGAATTAAAGTTGTGTGCCCCCCACCCCCACTTTTTGGGGTAGCATATAGAAATAAAAGATAATATAAGGACATCAAGAGTGAAAATGAAGGTAAAGGAATACAAAGTACCCCCCCCCCCAAAAAAAAACCCCCAAAAAACTACGCAACCCCCCCCCCCCCTCCCTCCAACGAATTAAGATTATCAAGATTTTGAGATTCGAGAATTTGCTTCTTTTTTTTTCTTGTCAAGGTTTTTTTGATGGGGAGAAATCTTAGTATAGA
This sequence comes from Magallana gigas, assembly GCF_963853765.1. Classification (NCBI taxonomy): domain Eukaryota; kingdom Metazoa; phylum Mollusca; class Bivalvia; order Ostreida; family Ostreidae; genus Magallana; species Magallana gigas. Next base: position 68,746,582 of record NC_088853.1, on the reverse strand, counting down.
TTATTCTTATGATAGCTTTGGTTTTTGCAAAGTTTGACATGATGGACTTAACTTTTTCATAAGATATTTCTAAGCGTATAAACTTTCTTAAGAATAATCTTAGCCTGCCTGACGGTCTTTTTTACAATTGACGACTACATTTGCAATTTGTGTGCAATTCTTTTTCTGCGATCGTGGGGGCAATATAAGAGTGTGTCATCTTAGGCGTTTACTCAATATAAGGTATGAGAATATTTACAATTATTTTACGAAGAAGCTCTCGTAAACATTAAAGAAAGACAAGGATGATGTCTTGTGGACGATTGCTCGAACACCGTCAATTGTACATACGATGATCAATAACCAGTGGTATGGAAATCACAGGGCTTCCTAAACCTAAGGTGGTATGGGACATCTGTCGATATCAATGTGGATTAAAGTACATTATGATTGAAATACTTTCACCGGTTTAGAATTTTTATATTTTACAATACCTAACCAAAAATACCTTTAAAAATATTTTGAAAGGTAAAAATTGTAAAACCCACAGTGGGATTCGAACTCATGACTTATAGAATCATAGTAAACCCTCTAACTCACTGCGCTACGCTCTTAGATGACAAAATTGGTAAAGAAACTACTTATATAACTGCACTAAATTTATTGTTTATTTCGATAAACAATACGTCACAACATGGAAGTGTCCCATACCACCTTAATTGAAAATGCCAAATTGTCTTTAACATAGTACTGTACTCTTCCGGCACGGTCATCGCAGACCGATAAGGTAAAAACAAAGAAATTATATTCACAGTACGAATAACGGCTTACGAATCTTATATTAGAATGTGTATTAATTACAGGTATAAATAAACAAATCTGTCGAATGTCGAATAGCCAGCACTAGTATTACATGCGCGGTTCCAGAGGGGGCGGGGGGGGGGGGGGTCGCCCCCCCACCCCCATTCCGAAAAAAAAATCTTGAACCGCACAGAGGCGAAGACTTTAATGCGAAGTTGCGAAGGAGAAGGAGCGATAGTAGTATTGCTCCTTTGCCTTTGCAACTTCGCACTCTCGCCTTCGCATCTTCTCGCTTCACCGTCGCATCTTCGCACTTTCGCGCCTTCGCCTTCGTACTTTCTCTTTCGACTCTTCGCACTCTACCATTTCGTCCCAGAGGCAAAAGTGTGAGGGTCGAAGTGGCCCCATCGGAACATCATTAAAAAAAAACGCACCTATTTAAACAAGCCGATAAAAAAAACGCACGGTGTCGTGAGAAAAAAGGAACCATTCAATTTACTAGTTAAGATTCCAATTGAATTTAAACTGTTTGACAAAACAAGCTTACTTGTCTTATAATACGGATGCGAAGTGTGAACCTATAAAATAAAAGTCTACAAATTATAGTACGCATCCATTTAATATTTTTGAAACATATTTCAACTTAAAAGCTTCACGTCGTCATTGATGGTCAATGGAGAAACTGGTCGCTAACCTCTTTATATTAATGTATTTAATAGAATGGTTTCGTCTTGGAGATGCGAAGGCGAAAATGCGAGGGTGCGAAGGTGAATAAGCGAACTATTATAAGCGTATTATCGCTCTTTCGCATCTTCGCAATTTCGCCTTCGCCTTTCAAGTTTGTGGAGCCCTCAATCGTGCGGATCCAGATTTTTTTTCTAGAAGAATGTGGGGGGTGGGGGGGGGGCGAATGACTATCGATTTGCCGCGGTTGGGAGGGGGGTCCGAGGCATATTCTTAGTAATTTTAATTTGCGAAATTAATAATATTGAAATTTCCAGAGAGAGGGAGGGGGGGTCCGGATCCCTCTAATCCATAAAATTTCGTGCATGAGCAGGGAATTCGAATGTCGTATAATGAAATTCAATGTTACTGTGTTTTAACCACAGTATTGATTTAAGGTAAGAAGACAGCTGATAAGTGATAGAAATCTTGAAATCACTACCTTTTATAAGGAGAATATAATGATTAGACGTAGCCAACACTGGTAAACAAAAAAAAAAACCCGCATTACCCAGTAAAATATTAATGAACATCCATTGAAAGCACGTGTGCTTATTATGATAATATGCATGCGTACCAATAACAAATTCATCGGCAAGCCTCGGGTGAGTGCGATATCCATACCATCACTGATGGTCAATGGAAAAACTGGTCGTTAACCTTTTTATATTAATATATTTACTAGAATGGTTCGTTTTTGGGATTAACTAAAGACAGCTCAAGAAAATTTAATTGTAAATGTACATATACTATATAAACACGTGTGCACACTGTAGTTCGTATACTACAGTTAACCTGTGGTTGTACTTGATCTGTACACATGCAGTCAGAGGACCCTGTGTTTGTACTTGAGCTGTACACATGCAGTCCGAGGACCCTGTGTTTGTACTTGAGCTGTATACATGCAGTCCGAGGACCATGCATGTGTGTGTACTTGAGCTTTACACATGCAGTTTGTGTTTGTACTTAAATTGTATACATGCAGTCAGAGGACCCTGTGTTTGTACTTGATCTGTATTCACATGCAACCAGAAAAGAACTCGATGTTGAATGTATATACCATTTAGATAAGTATTCAAAACTAATCTAATTTTATTTAAAATTGGTAAGTAGATAAAAACAACAATAAAAACACGTTTTGGTACAAATTTTTACATATTGCAGTAATAACACTAACAACTACCACCAACCACCAAAATATTCAAATAAATCTCATTTTATATAAATGCTGATTTCCTGGTGATCATGATAATTTGGTTAATTCCATATCAGGTTCTTTTTTCAAAGCCCAAAAATCGGTATTCGATGTGGCTACTTTGATCTTTGCATTTTCGCCTACAGGGCGTAGATCTATGCGAGAGTGCGAAGTTGCAAAGGCGAGGAGTGAAGGTACGAAAATGCGACGGCGAAGCGCGAAGATGCGAAGGGGAAAGTGCGAGCTTGCAAACGCGAAGAAGCGAACTACTTTCGCTCCTTCGCACTTTCAAGTTTGTGGAGCTCTCTATCCTGCAGATCCAGATTTTGTTGTAGGAGAGGGTGGGGGGTCCCGAATGATTACTGTATTTGCCGCAGGGGGGGGGGGGGTGTCCGAGGCATATTCTTGGTAATTTTCTTTGTGAAATTTATTAATATTGAAATTTCCAAAGGGGTGTTGGGGGGGGGGGGGGGTCTTCCACATCAAAATCCGTGCATGAACAAGGAATTCGAATGGCGTATACTAAAATTCAATGCTACTGTGTTTGAACCACTGTATTGATTTAATGTAAGCAGACAGCTGATAAGTGACAGGAATCTGGAAGTGCATATGTACACATTATGGCGAGCATTACCTATAATGTAGCGTACATAATGATTAGACGTAGCCAACACTGTTAAACACACAAAAAAAATCCAATGCCCCAATAAAATATTAATGAACATCCATAGTAAGCACATGTGCTTACTATGATAATATGCATGCGTACCAATATCAAATGTATCGGCAAACCTCGGGCGAGTACGGTATCCACGCTGTCATTGATGGTCAATGGAGAAACTGGTCGCTAACCTCTTTATAAATGTATTTACTAGAATGGTTTCATTGTTGGGCTTAACTAAACCCTGTCACACCAGGCTGCGTCCCCACGGCGTTGTAAAATTCATGGAATTGCCGTAGGATCGCAAGGAAAATTCAGAAAAAATGTACAGTTTTATTTGAAAATTTTACAACTGGAGAAGTCACGGCGTCCTGACGGCGACCTAGGCGGTCTTACGGAGCTCCCACGGCGTATAACTGCGTTTCCACGGAGTTCTACTTGGCGATTAACTGCGCTCTCGCTGAGTCTCCGCCGAGCGCTCATGACGTGCTATGAGTTTTTACCGCGCGTCCACGGCGTGCTCTGTGCGCTGACTGCGCTCACAAGACGTTCTTTACTTCTTGGTAGGTGAATATTAATTTGTACAATTGTATGGGAAACAAATAAGAATTTACAACTAGTATATAAATGATTTAAAAATTGTTTTGATTTTATGATAAGGTACATTGTAATTGAAACATAGTTACTTCTAAACAATTTGTGAAGGACTAGGATTAAACTCTTAGTAGTCAGGTCTACAAAAAAGATCCGTTATTAGTTGTTAGAAAACATTGAAAAGATGTGAAAACATCAGAACCAAATGGCGTGAATTCCATCTACGTCCATCGATTGGTCTTGGAATATTAGCAAATGCTGCTTTTTACATAGTCATCTACATCCAGTTTGATAATTATTACATCGCTTGCTATTGTACAACAACCATTTTTCGAGTGTTCGTGGTCCTGATGACAACGCACTAGAAACGCCGTGGGAGCCCAGTATAAACGCAGAAAAAACGTCACGAGAGCGCTATGAACCAGCAACAGCTCCGTGCAAGAGCAATTAACTTATCACTGCGTCTACACTGCGATTAGCTGCGTTCCTTGAGCGCACCGACGGAGCTCTCGTGGCGCTATTGGAGATCTTACGGCGCTGTCACGGCGACCTCACTACGCTTTTACGGCATGTTTAGAACGCCGAGCCACGGCGCGTATTTTGTGCATGTTCAAAGTGCGCGCCGTCGCATGGCGTTCTTAAATGGTCAAGGCGATCCCAACGCGACGGACGAAGATGTAGTTATGTTGTTACAGCGCTGAAGAAGACTCTACTATGTTAACCTTGGCGTTTTACATTATTTAAGGACGCAGCGGGATCGCCGTGAGAACGCAGCTCCGGTGTAACAGGGGTTTGAAGACGGCTCAGGAAAATAAAATTGTAAATGTACATGTACTAAAAAAATACTTGTGCACAGTGTAGTTCGTATACTACAGTTAATCTGTGGTGATCAGTACACATGCAATCCGAGGACCCAGTGTTTGTACTTGATTTGTACACATGCAGTCCGAGGACTCTGTGTTTGTACTTGATCTGTACACATACAGTCCGAGGACTCTGTGTTTGTACTTGATCTGTACACATGCAGTCCGAGGATTCTGTGTTTGTACTTGAATTGTATACATGCAGTCAGAGGACCCTGTGGTTGTATTTGATCTGTATATGTATATGCATTCAGAGACCCTGTATTTGTACACTTACAATTTTCAGACCTACTGTGGTTTCATCAATATTCGTTGAATACCAATTTTCGTTGATTTCGTTGTTAAGTTGCTCCACAAAATTAAATGTTCATTGAAGTGCAATTTCTATTAACATTTTGTATTGATAGGTTCATTGGCCACGAATTTACGTATCCTTGAAACTGTGATTTTTACTATATCCACGAAAATTGATACCCTTGAATATTAATGAAACCACAGCATATATTTACATTTTCCAGTGTCTTTGCTTGTGATAACACTACGTACCGATTTTGTACTATATAACCCATAATACAAATGACGCCAAATTGAGGCACCAGCGGGGTTTGCTTATTTATATTTATACAATGTATATTTAATCGTACGATGGCATAAAACTATATAAATATCAGTAATAAGGAATCATTCTTTTAATATTATGAGGTGATAATTTCGATCGGGGCGTGATCAAATCTATCATAAAGCCCTTCGGGCTTTATTGGATTTGATCACGCCCCGACCAAAATTATAACCTCATAATACTCAAAGAATGATTCCAAGTTTAATAATATTCCTTATATATTTTCGAGAAAAAAACCTCCTAACTATTCGTAAGAAAATCAAAGGTGGAATAACACATCATAACAAAATGGCTGACCTCTGAACGAAAGGATATTTCGTTTTATTAAAAGGATTTTATCGACGGCAACATGTAAGTTATCCAATAGCCGAATAGATAAAATGTCGGACTTAAGATGAAGATAAGTGATAAATGTCCGTACATCACGAGTTCGAATCCTGCTGGGGCGTTTGTTGTTAACTTGCATGTACTTACTGAATTTTTTTGATATTCAATTTGTATCCCTAAACTGTAAATATTTCGCTTATTTGACATATGTACAGTTTATTTATCATTATATCTTTCATAATCAAATAATTCACTGTTTATTTGAATGACTTTTTCCATGTGGGTTATTCGACCTTATCTATGCTAAATTTTCTCATATTGGCAAGCGTAAATCGTCTTTTATCTTACATGTATACTCGTTGAAAGTTTTCATTGCGTTCGTTAATGCTAAAATTCGTAGTTATCGCACAACCATTGTATATTTTCAAATATACATGCATGGTCTGGCAGATCGAGATTACAAATGAAAATTCGCTATAATACAAATACAATAATGAAATTACAGGCGTCGTTTAGATGAGTTATTGAATGGGCTTTCTTCTGCTATTACATGTACAGTATCATATTCCTACATGTACAGTACATGCACCTATTTCAACTCTACATTTAACTTCGGGTGCATGTCCACGTTTTCTTTCGGGGGGGGGGGGGGGGGGTAGGGAGTAGGGGTACAACATACGTATGTTTAATATTCACAGGTTCACTGAATATTTAACACTGAGAAAACTTTAGATCAGCTTGTCATTTGGTTGTAAATATATGTACATTTTCGGTAAGGGGGAACCTGTTGTTGTACTTAATATGTATACATTCAGTCAAAGGACTCTTCTGTCTTTCTACTTGATCTGTAAACATACAGTCAGAGGACCCTGTTGTTGTACTTGACCAGTCTGTACATTTGCTGTCAGAGGACCATGTGTTTGTACTTGAGCTGTACACATGCTATCAGAGGACCCTGTGTTTGTACTTGAGCTGTACACATGAGCTGTACACATGCTGTCAGAGGACCCTATGTTTGTACTTGAGTTATATAAATGAAGTCAAAGGACCCTGTGCTTGTACTTGATCTGTAAACACATGCAATCAGAAGAGTACTCGATGTTTGCATATACATGCCATATAGATGAATATTCAAATTACAATTTATAATTAAGAAGGCTTAATAGTCGGCAAATTACCAATCGCATATACATGTACCTTAAAAGTTGGATATAATTATATTAGACAGAAGCCATGATGACTTTACATTGTTTATACAGTACCGATCAGACCCAACCTAACAGAAAGTAAACCCCAACTAAACCCTGGGTTTACTAGAGTGGACCCAGAGTAAACCCAAGGAAACCCAGAGAGTAAACCCGGTCACAGGTATACCTCTGAAAGCAGACGCTAAATGTGTATTCGAAATATACATAGGGCAGGAATAACAGACAGTAGGATAGTAAGATAAAAGACAGATCTGCTTCACACTTCAGTGCATAGTTGACCTCAAAAGCAATTTCCAAGTAAACCCAAAGTAACCCCAGAGTGGACCCAAATTTTCAAAAAGAAAACCCAGAGTAAACCCCAAAAGTTAGGTTGGGTCTGATCGATACTATAGAGCTCCTTCTAAAGAAGATTAATAGAGTCCAAAAATGGCCATGACCATCGAACCCTCTTAAATGTTCTCCTACAATCCAACCCCTTAAGGCTATTTTTTATTAGTTGTTTTTCAAGACCTTTTTTTTTTAATTGGTCTGTAGATGAAAAAACATAAACATTAAAGACACATTTTGATACAAATTTATACATATTGTAGTATTTTTTTAAATTTTGGTCAGTCGTTCTTGAAAAACAACTAATAAAAAAGTGGCCCAATATACAATGAAAACGAACCTTGTTATTAGATTACATGCTTTTATTCTCTGTAGCAAATTCATTCTTAAACAAAATTTAAATGATTTTAAATAAATATATTTCAGACATGTTCATTTTTAGAAGCTAAATTAATTATGATAATTTCTATGTACATGTAGTACTGTGGAATCATTTTTATTTGTGGGGGTCATTGTCCGTTGGTTACCAAACTGTTCCTAGTTCATGGGGAGGTAATTTCTTCAGTAGCAAGTTCTATTTTATCAATAAATACTAAATATATGCTTGTGTATACATTCAAGGGGATGTAAATTTGTGTGCAAGCCAGTTACTCACGAAAGCCATGAACATTGGTCCCCCACAACCACGATGATTCCACAATATAATATGTACTGACTACATACAAAAATAAACATTCACATGCAATTTTAAATTCAGCTTCGATAAAATTTCCCAAAATTAAATTAAGTTATATGTATGGACTGAAAACTTATCATTCCAATTTATCAAGCATGCAGTTATTATAAATTGCACGAAAGTGTTCAACTTCAAGTTGCATCTAGTATGGGCCATGGTGATTCTTTTCCATTTGTATTCCATTCATATCTTTGGTATTATGTCCAACTCTTTTCTTGAGATTTCCTAAAAAGAAATATTACAAACATTTAAACATATTATTTTTACATCAACTTTAAAACAATAACTAGTAACAAATACATGTAACTATTAAAAAATAAAATTCTAGTTTTAGTCAATGTACAAATAAAAGGCCTTGTAGGGGTAAAAAAAGAAGAAGAGTATTTAACATTTGTACATGCAACTGAACTCAGGTTTTCAGTGTAATTTTGAGATTGGCTAAACATTGAGTATAATTGACACATTTTCTTACATGTACTTATATGTAAATACATGTAAGATCGATGTATGTATACATACATGTAGTTGTATCCCAAACAGCAGAATTGTAGATGGTGAGATTATAAATTCAGGGATTCGGAAACTAACACAAAGTAGGAAACCTGACAGATGTTATCTTTCTAATCAATTTACTGTAGATTCCTACATGTAATTAAACACAAGGAATTGATATTCGCATAAAATGACACGAGAAGCACCCAAAGCGGATTTTAAAACCTCACTATCATTTTCTGAGAGTTTTGAACTATAAGAAATTAGGATAGAAGTTATTTTGCACTAGCTATTAAATACACAACTGCAAGATCATGGAATTACATGTAAGTACTCGCAAAAAATAAGAGGGGTTTGCACTAATAAGGAATCAACGGTATATATTTGAAAATACAACTAGATACAAGGTTTATTTTGAAATATTAACCAACTAAAAAAATTTTCCGATACAAGATTTTACCAGTATACAAAATATCAGTTCTAGAATCAAATTAAGAACAATAGAAAAGAAAGAATATAGAATGGTATTATATTGTACATGTATGTAATTGTATCATATTTGATACACAATACTAGCTTTATGTATAATTTGATACAATATTGTATGATATCATATGATATCATATCATGTGACATAGTAATTCATTATATATTGTTATACTTTCATGTTAAATACTGAAATCTGATTGGTTAAGACACAGTTCATAATATTTTCTATTACCCTCAGCGTTAGCAACGCACTTAGCATTAACATTAAAAATTGTTACATGCGCGAAAATTATGCGCGTACGGTTCGCTGTAGAATTCACGTTATTCCTATATAAAAGCAGTAAAATTTTCTTAAAAATTAAGACATTCAGTATAACAAAATAAATAGTGCCTGTTTGGGAGTATAACAGTTGAAATTGACACCCCTTAAAAACCATTGTCAACCTCCGCTTCGCGTCGGTTGACAATGGTTTTCTCGGGGTGTCAATTTCAACTGTTACCCTCCCAAACAGGCACTATTTATATAATACAATATCAAATTATAAAATACTGTATCATATCTGATACAATAGCGGGTTTCGAACTCTTGCCACCAAAAGCATTGCGTCTTGAAGTCCAACGCGTTACTGTTATGCTACAGCATCCGATGATGCATCTGACGGCATTTATATATATAAAACGTAGAAACTTACGATTGACATCAAGCAATTGAAATTATTAATCTTTCCAAAAACATCTCATTATTGACGATAATTTTATAAGTTATATAAGTTTTGATAAACTTTTGAATAAATGGATTAAACAATTTCGAAAGAAATTCAACATGAGAATCACAAAAACGCTTTTTGGAATGACGCTTGATAAAGAATGTACAAGAACAAAATTCAATGAGATTTTGTCTGCTAAACATTTCGAGTTTTCTCGGTAAGGTGAAACGTTTCTCGTTTCTTAATTAAAAAGAACATAATCCTTTGTTGATTTTTTTAATTGTACAACAACTTGTTGATTAAATAATCGATGAATTTGAAATCAATTGATTAATTTGAAAGAACAAACGCTAGCTTTTACGGTGATTATTTTTGGGACAGGACAACACTCAAACATCACAGCTACTTGTAGCAAAGCACGTCAGTATATACAACACATGGCATAATAATTAATAACAATAGTGTTGTGTTGTGCATGTAACTATGCCTAAATAGTACCCTAGTCAGGGTTTGATATATAGTGCACTCGCCTCCGGCTCGTGCACTATGTAACAAACCCTGTCAGACTACTATTTAGGCATAGTACATGCACAACACAACACTATTATATAAATATTGTATCATATCATACTATATAAATAGTGCCTGTTTGGGAGGGTAACAGTTGAAATTGACACCCCGAGAAAACCATTGTCAACCGACGCGAAGCGGAGGTTGACAATGGTTTTCGAGGGGTGTCAATTTCAACTGTTACCCTCCCAAACAGGCACTATTTATTTTGTTATACTGAATGTCTTTTTTAAAATTTTTAAGAAAATTTTACTGCTTTTATATAGGAATAACGTGAATTCCATAGCGAACCGTACGCGCATAATTTTCGCGCATGTAATATTTTTTAATGTTACCCGTTGCCAAGTGCGTTGCTAACGCTGAGGGTAATAGTAAATATTATTAACTGCATCTTAACCAATCAGATTTCAGTATTTAACATGAAAGTATAACAAAATACTATACATAACGATATCATGATACAATATCATATCATAATGTACAAACATTTGATATAATATCATATTGTATCATATTACTTTTTACAATATAATAAATAATATAATATTGTATCATATAAAACAATAGTGTATCATATCATACAATACTATATCATAGGAATCATGCTATATATCATTTAACAGAAAACACATCCATCAAGCAGTTTGAGTGAGGTAAGAGCTTTTTTAAGCATCTTTGATAATGGAGATCAGGCTCTGAAGTTACCTCTGTGATTCAATTATATTATAGCTAAATCAACTATGCAAGCTATAACATGTATCTATAACTAAAACATGTGACCTGTTCCAAAAACTACACTTCATCTCACATCTAAAACCTATGGCTCAGATTCAGCATTCAAACCTGTCAGGTGAATCAGCATCATAAGACACATCATCTATACAATTTTGGTGAAGTTAGGACCAGTAATAATAAATTACAAAGATATATTTTGTCAGCATCCTTGATAATAGAGATAAGGCTGCTTCCTCTGCGATACATTTATATTAATAGTTAAATCAACTATGCAAGCTAATATTATCTATAAAACATGTGATCTGTTCCAAAAACTAAACCTCATCCTGCATCTGAAACCTATATATATGGCTCAGATTCAGCATTTAAGGCTGTCAGGTGCATCAGTATCATAAGACCCATCATTCATATGATTTAAGTTTGGTGAAGTTAGGAGCAGTAATAACTAAGATAAAATCATCAGAGGGCACCTGATCCAAAAACTTTAACCAGCTATTAAAAATTAATCTCCTCCAGCATCCAAAACTAAGGCTCAGATTCAGCATTCAAGCCTGTCAGATGCATCAGTATTACATGTATAAGACACACCATCCATACAAGTTTGGTGAAGTTAGAACCAGTAGTAACTTAGAAATGGCTATCAAAGGGCACCTGCACCAAAGACTTACACCTGCTCTACAAATCTTAACCTCATCCAGCATCTGAAACCTTAGTAATGGCTCAGATTCAGCATTCAAGCCTGTCTGGTGCATCAATGTAGCTCAGTGGCTAAACATTTTAAAGTACATGTATCTGCAGGCTTGTGAACTGCAGATTGTGACTTTTGTTCATATTTACTGAATTAGGTAATCAAAATTTTTAAATCATAATTTTTCATCAAGTATATTACATATTTTTTTGCCCATTTGTCAATCTTAGACTAATATCAGGGGTAGAAACTTCTTAAATATACAACTTGCAAATAATTGCGTGTACCAAAAATGAACCTGTATGAATTTGCTACGTACTTTTTAGATTAAATCTTAATAAATTAATGTAACGTTACCAATTAAGCAAGCTAGCTACCTTGATCAATTTAACTAAAATGGCATATTAAACACGTTAAAATATATATATAAAATACGTACCTCATAAGTTGATGTCTAATCCAATATCAGTCGCATGTTGCCATATTATTGATAAATTGTTTCACACTATTGATGAATCTTGACACTGTATGATTCTTAAATCTGTATCAAATTTGCATCCTAATCAATGCATTTTTGTGTATATATATATTCAACTTTTTGAACACACTGAATATCATCCACACTTTTAACTGGTGAAATGGCTTTTTAGTTCTTTAATTGGAATCATTTTTTTGATCCTTCAGCATGTCATTTTTTTAGTCAGTTTCCTTAATTTAAAAAATCCACATCAACAAGAAAAGGTTGGTTACAAGGATTCCATGATACTCTGTTAATTATACTTCTTCCATCATCAGGTCATGATGAAATTCACCTCCCATCACACAGCTATAGATATGGTCCTATCGTCATATCCCCCAGAAAACAAATAGACTGGTCTGCTTATGTTCCTAAAAAATAAATTGAAAAGTGTTTTTTTTAATACTCGGTATCTAAATAATAAAATTACAATTATATTACTTTATATGAATGATATCCAACAAAAAGCAATATGTATAGGCAGTACTGTGAGTATGCCCTGGATCAAGTGTTTATATATTCATGTGTCATGCATCACAAGAATAAACATATGCTACTCAATAACTGTAAAATAGTTTCTTTGCTATCTGCCCATTGTGAAAAGTCATAGAAACCATTCACTGGCAGCATTTGATTTCCCTCATTTTTAATATCAGAACACCTCTGTTGTATTAAACCCAGTTGCTATGTTAAATTCAAAGTCTGATGATTGACTCTAATTTGTTTACCATCAAGAAAATCTGCATCACCGACAAATAAAGTTTTCTTTGGTACAATGTATAACAAAATATCTACAGTATTTACCGACTATATTCAGACAATAGCGAATTAATATTGTCCCCCTTGACAGAAATTATTTCCCATGGCTTCACCTCAGGATATAGTTACTGTCTCAAGAGACAATAAACTTTTTTACCTTAATTTTCATTGCAAGTAAATGCAGTCACACTTCGTTATCTCTAACTAGATGGGTCTGTTTAAAAACTTTGAGATATCCGAGTATTCGAGATATCGAGGGTAACACACTTAAAAAAATAAGTGGTTGTGATTTACAAATCACTTCGACATATCCATAATTGTATTTGAGATATCAGTGTTCAAGATATCGAAGTTCAACTGTAGGTATATTTTATCTAAACGATTTATTGCTTTCTTTGGTGCTTCATTCTGGCTATGAAGGTATCTAGCGTTGCAGAAAAAAAAAATACATGCTAAGGCAAGTTGTGTTTTTTATCAGCAATGCTAGGCTGTGTTATAACTTTCACACAGTACCTGCAACATATCTTTTTACAATCCTATCCTGTCTTATCCTATCCTGTACAGTTTATCAATCCTACTGTATCGTTCGTATATATAACCTTCTACCGTGCGTTAATCCTAGTATCCTATCATGTGTTAATCTTATCAGGTTTATATATTGTTCAATTCTAACAGTTTTTCCATTTATTCGATCGCGTTAAACCTTTGGTACCATTTTACATGCAAGTACTTTACTTTGAAGTTACAAGTCGTTCAGTGCGCCGTATACGATAAGTTATCAAACAATTAATATACAATATACAATCCAGCATTATATCACACTAATTTCTAACTTCTTTAGACTAAAATAAAATAAAATATTACATGTAAATCACATTTTAAGCAATGGAAATGAAAGATTAATGTTAGCAATCAAAGTTCTTAGGAACAAGGTAACATATTTACCTATAGGTTGAATATATTAAATCGTACGCAGTGTATAACTGATCAGTAAGCATTAACTTGTATGTAATACAATTCGATCGTTATTTGATGCATTCTTTTTACAAAAAGAAGGTACTTATAAACGATTTTATACTTATTTAAAACAAGAGTTTCATTTTAAGGTTCTAAGATCGTCAGCCTCAAAGTATTTTTTTCATATCATAACAATGATATTTTTCTATCAACCTTTATAAATGAAATAAAATGAATTTTTAGATGGTGTCCATGCATTTTACATGAAATACGGATAATTAAGAGTTATCGAACATATTGCTGAGGATCGGAGGTTGTTTACTTAAATAAACCTGCTATTTTCCATGTGATTTGATGTCGAGATGAGATATGTTTGCGGTGATTGGCTGGGGTGTTTGGTAATGAAAACAATGTTACCAATATTGATAAATTATTGATCATTTAATTAAGCTCATATTTTTCCTTAATAAATTTTAACTTGTTATGTTTGTATATTCTATAAATGACGCAGCTAGGATTAACAACTCAATAAATGTAAATAAAATTTTGTACAGTAATTATAAGGTATATTGTGAAGAGCATTTGAAGCAATTATGAACATCATTAATTTTATCTTTTTCTATCATGAATCAATCCAATCGTATCATGCGAGTATATACTGTTCTACCGTGCGTTATAATCCTATTCAGAATCTATTATGCGTGAATACTATCCGTCTGTTAATCATGTAAAAAATAACGTTGCAGGTATTGTATCCACATGACTCAGCACCAAAGAAAACATTTTATTGTTTAGAAATAGCATCCAACTGAGATCATCTGATTTGATATCGGACATGATATACTGTTTAAATCACATGAACGTCTTATATAATTACGTACCTTTTTTGTAATCATTTTATATTTATTTTAATGATTCCTTTACAATATCTGCACAAAATACAGTGTTAGATGAAAAATGAGTAACACAGAAAAATGAAAATACCAAATGCTAGTTATAACTATGGAATTTTTATAATAACAAATAGAATTTAAAGACCTTTATGACTATCAGTAGTATAAATTGGATAATTTAATCCTGAAACAAGGTAAGCTTTATAAATAGCTAAGAAAGTCAGCCAGCGGAATTTTTATTTTTTAGGTCCAAAGAGAATACACAATCTATTAAAATACAAGATAAATAGTTTCCAGAACAATAATAATATGCGGGTTCACTTTTAGTTTGCACCTTTATTTTTATATGGCTGTACATGTAGGTGAGGAGATAAGCGTGTAGTGGTGAAAATGCAATGTATGACTGCGCACCTACTTAATGCTTAAAGTTGTCACATTGCAAACATAGCTCTATGAATTTCATGGTCTCGTCGCAAACCACTACCAATATATTTACTTTCCAATCTCACTAAGAGGTCGGGAAATATACGGTACACGGAGTCTGGACTGTGGCTACAGACAATTCCCATTGGCAGTCTTCCGATGCGCAATTTGACCTAGAAACTGACCAGTTTCATAACTTCTTCGAATTTCTCTAACACGAACTGTCTATATAATTCCTTCCCAGAATACCAATTTAAGCAAGCGCAATTGAAGTTTCATCCTAACTTAATTAGTCAGCCCGCGGGCTGACTAATAATAACAATTAGGTCATTGACTAAGATAATTTAAATATCTCTCTCTTCTCTCTCTCTCTCTCTGCTGCTACCCTCCCAAACAGGCTCTATATAATGTTCATTTATCATTTTATAGGGATCAAGTCATTTGCCATTATAAAAATCTTTAGTTACAGTTGTATCATATAAACCTTTCAGCTAGGTACAATTAGTTCGCCAATTTATTTGTTACCAATGAAACAAGATGTTATATAAAAAGGTTGAAATAAGGAATGCTATATATGTATATAAATGTATATATGTCAGAGGTGTTAAGTATGGACAACATCATTAGACAATGTTGCTTTAGAATATGTTTACTTTCTTTAATTAAAAAAATGATATTGGAATTTCCTTTTTTCTGCATTGGATACTCGAGTGACCAGTTGAGTGTGTTACTAGTAAATACAGCTTTAATAGCTCATAAGTTTGTTTTAAAAAAGAAACTTTATATGTTTTGGGCTGCTCATTCATCTTTGTGGAATTTATTAGGTAATATACATTCAACATGATTCAAATATAAATTTTGTATTTTCATTCAATTACTGAATAATTATTTTTTTTAAAACAATGATAATACCAGTTATGTTAAAAATTTATATGTGATGGAAGATATCAAAGATGACGTTGTAAATTGCTAGTAAACAGAAATCCACGGACCTGGACCTGGCCAGATCACGCTCGGACGATCACTGCAATCAAACTTCATGGGTGCGATTGCTTCAAACTTGATTGACATTTAGCGGCATTATTTTGAAGTTTGTACAGGTAAAAAAGGGAGCGTTTGTAAAATGTTCGGCCGTTAAGTGACCAGCCGACTGAGTCTAGTGAGCAGCTGTCATAATTAATCATTGACTCTTGCCAAGAAGGAAAATCTGACAATATTTCAAAACAAGTACTGGCGTGCGACCAGTTCTCGTCGAGTACCATTTCTCGCCAGTACATTGTGATGTCATTTTTCGTCCATAATTTTATGTGTTGATAAAATGACGTCACAATGTACTGGCGAGAAATACTCGGCGAGAACTGGTCACACGCCAGTATATGTATAAATTGCCTCACCCATGTTCAACAGCTGTTCAACATGTTCAAAGCATAAAAAATCATGTTTTATACACAGACATCTTCTATCAAATATGATTTAGGTCTAAAATATTAAGCCTTGAGGTTGAGATATGCTAACCTGTTTATGGATAAAGTTAATTCATGATTGGAAAATGTTTAAATTCATTCTGTTTACCGGTATTTCTTAATTTCACATTTACCAAAACCTGCAATTATATTACTCATAGATCATGCATGTGTAGAAGTTCGTCTTGCACAGTTCAACATGGAATATATTATATTAACTGTTATTCCCTAGTAAAAAATGCAGGAACTTGAACAGCTGATTAACATATATCATAGTATCAAGTATGTGTAACAGCTGAATATTATAATCTGACCGAGTCTGACCTACTTACGTTGCGAATGTAAACATGGCACCCGTCCTCCATCCCTAAATAATACACGAAAGTTCTTCATGATTTTCACTTTTAAAATAACCAGAATCCACAGTAACTTGTGATGCTATGGTCAACTGACAGTTTTCTCTCCCGCTGGACAGTGGCGGCGTTTCTGACGAAAAAAAAACTAATTCGTACTAGGGATGTTTCCGATATGTAAACAAACATGGGGATTGATATAATAATCAACTCGCCATTAATTCACAATATATATCTTGACATTTACATAGATGTAAATCTTTTACTTAATAGCATTATGTTAAAACGAATGTTTGTTAAAAGATTCGCGAAAATTCGGGCTGACAAACTATCGAGCCATGCACGGACCCTGCATTTTTCCACAATCAGTGTAAGAAAATTTTTTTTTGTGCAGTGGGAGTAAAAGAGTAAAATTCAATTAAAATGCAGAAATTTCCAGAGGTAGAGGGGGGACCCCTGATTCACTGTAGATCCGCGACGCACATGAATGATAGCCACAGTTTACAACTACAATAGGCTAAATTTTAAATAAATAAATGAATATGAATATATCTACATGTATTAAAAAATATTGTGAAATTAGTTTGTGAAATTAAACGGTTCCGTTTTCTAAACATTCCCATGATGCATTTTGGTTTGTGTTTTCATTTGCCCAAAAAGAAATTAATTTTTTTACTTTGAATATTTCTAACTTTGAAAGGAGACCGACTCTGCTGGTGTAAATAGGAGAAAGTGCATAACTTTCTAAGATAATTGGTTTGTATGGAAAATTATTTGATACTGTAAAAACCAAAAAATTGGACAAAGCAGCTTTAAGGATTCTATATGACCAATATTTCTTTGAGATGCGTTAGAATTCATGATACTAACTAAAGTTTAAAAAAGCACATGTTTTTCACTATAATTGATAAATTCTATAGTTTCTGAAAACAAATAAATATTAATGCCTTTATATTAATTATTAATGATATTAAAATAAATGAACATGTTTGTATATTATTTACTGGTACAATATCAGTCACAGTATGATAGTGTTTTATTATTTATTTATTCAGGGGGGAGGGGCAGGAGGGTAGATGTCAGAACTTTTGTTAAATAATCCAGTTAATATTCTGTTTCTAACTCTGTTTTATCTTTGCTGTTTCGTTTTTAACACAAATTAACAGTTATCAGGGTTTGGTACATTAGAATTTGTTTAAAAAACAATTACATTTTTAACTCGGCGTTTAATATGTAACCGAAATCATGGCTTGATATATGTTTATATAACTAGGATTTGTGAGCTCTCTATCACTTTATAATCCGACGAGTGAATCAATTTTTTGCTGGCTATGAAAACTCCTCAAAGAAGTATTCTAAACATCAAAATATGAAAATATTTGGCTAATGTAATGACCATGCCCTTCAAACAGCACATTTTCTCTCGTTTTGTAACTGAAATTATGGAATTAGTGTTTTGTAATTAAAAAAATAAAGAAATACTTTGTATGGTATATACTAATCTAATCGAATAAAGAATTTGAACTGGATAAAAAAAATTTAAACGATAGACTAAGCACAATGAAACTATAGATCAATATAATCATAGAGAGTATGTAGGTTTCAAAACATTTCATTTGGATTTGTTTACGTTCGCGGGGGTGTTAAGGAAGCATATGGGCAATTTAGCGTCTTATTTTGACTGTTATATTCAAAATCGTGAAATTTAATAATTATTTTGAATAAGATCAAACACTTAGTATTATCCTTTAAAATAGATGTCAGTGCAATAAAATCGGGTTGTACATAACTGCCACATTGGTGCATTATCACGTGACAACTATAAATAGCTTACGTATATTCCTTAACATAAAATGAGATAGAACAACACTACCCCGCGGTTTCAAAAATAAAATAAACATAACAAGTGAAAGCAAAACATCTTAGTTTAATCAAAACCCCTGCTAGAATTCTATGTTCTTCCTTATTAAAAAGTTATTTATCCGGTTCTCGAAAAACCTTCCCAACTTTTTTATAGTTTGCACGGAAAACGGCAAATTGCATCAAAACAACACACAACATGGGATTCTAGCAGCTATTTTCAATTTAAGCATTGATCAAACTCACGATGTGTATAAAATTTCAAGTTCAATATATACGGGGTAGTGTTGTTCTAGTCGGATTTTTATATCGTAAACAACGACAGAGGAAAGCCTGGCCGAGAAATAAAAGCAAATTTACATACCTTTTAGCGAATGATTGATAAAACTAACATCTCCCCAAGTATTCTTATGTTCAATTCTCAATAAATCACACCACAATACTTTATTAGAGTTCTTAGATTAGTTATATTTTGAATATGTTTACAATGTTTTTCGATCAAATTCACACGACATTCAACTTGACGTCATCAATGTGTAAATCTACGTAATACAAACTAATTTCTGGAAAAAAATTGTCTTCAGTATTTTTTATTTGTTTTTGATCTCCGTTTCGTTGCTTAGATATTTGAATATGTACATAATAACTAAGATTTGTGATTTCACGGAATTACATGTAACTCAGATTCCATATGCTTTCTTAACACCCCCGCGTTTGAATTACAACTAAACATGTATAAGAATATTCTAACTATTGTTAATTATCACTTTCGCTTCTTAAACCATTGATAAAACAATCTATATTATATAAAAATATTGTAAATACTTACTACGACCTCCAGAGATCTTGATTGATCATCACTTCCGCCGCCGAGATGCGCGCGCATCGAAAACAACAAGTGTGTGTTATGGCGTCCGATAAAACTGTGTGACCGGGAAACGCACATTCACATTTTACCGACCTTCTGAGGACTTTCACCAAATTTCACCACATGATATATTTCGTCATTTTGAGTTGATTGGGACAGAATCTTTCCGAGGACCCGAAAAAAGTCCTCGGGAGAAATTTACGTCCTCGGAGTAAAGGTGTTTTTATACACTCGCGTCCTCGGAGCATCCGTAAAACCAACACACACACACACACACACACACACACACACACACATATATATATATATATATATATATATATATATATATATATATATATATATATATATATATATATATACATATACACACAAAAATAACACACACACACGCACACAGACACACACACACACATATATATATATATATATATATATATATATATATATATATATATATATATATATACTCGAGAATCAGGGTCAATGTCGACGCTCGATATACATAGCATCAATGTCGACACTTAGGAAAATTGAGTTTATAAGCGATTTCTAGTTGTAATTTGACAAGGATGGACTTTGATAAAATTGTTTTGCCGTAATTAATACATATCTCATCGTTTTATAAAATAAAATCTAAGAAAACAAGAGATCTCAGAATCGTGTCGACTTTCGCAATATATACGCGTCGACATTATGTTTTTCTGCAGAATGTCAACACGAAAAAATGTATATGTGTTTGAAAGGGGAATTACTGTTCACGTCTTATTTCGTGTTTTGAAAAGAAAAATAGTTTTAACATACATGGAGATTTTATTTATCGAAACGCTACACATATTCAGTGTTTTCTTTTTATGTCGTCAACTGCATTTAGTTTTTGAGCGGAATTTGCAAATCTTTCAATAAATCGATGTATTATCTCAGTTTTTCTAAAAATAGACAAAGAGTTGTCCCACATGACAGTGATGTGGAAAGTCCCTTCTACTTTCGTTTTTCAACTTACTCGCGTATATTTACATTATGAATTCTTTATTTCTCGCGGCATTTCTTGTTTCTAGATTGTAATTTTCGTTTGAAAGATAAAAAGAAATAGTTTTATAATTGTATCCACCGGTGTATACTAATTCTTGAACTCTTTTTTAGGGAAAATACATACATACTGCGAAAGTCGACTCGATTCTTACATCTCATGTTTTCGTAAAGTTTATTAGATAAAACATTTAGATATGTTTTGGATAAGGCATATAAACATCATCTAAGTCATTTCTTATTAAATTACAACGGGAAAACGCTTATAAATTCAATTCCCCTACGTGTCGACATTAATGCTATGTATATCGAGTGTCGACATTTTATATATATACTCTCCCCCTAAAACCAATTTTCCCGGAAATGTTACCCTTTTTGGAGAAAATAAGATTTTTAAAAAAATAGCGTTCGTTTATATCTATATATACACCTGTTCCTCGCTCCGGAAAGAATAAGTACAAGCCAAATATTTTATAATAATATATTGTCACATTAAATGCATGTATATACTATTTCAAAACTTATATTATTAGGGTGTTTTCTCTTGTTATTCACACCATATGAAAAAGTACAAGCCTAATGTTCTTATCCATTAAATCACACACAATGTTTAAAATAAATTCTTTAATTTACCACACCTAAAATATTCCAAGCCCCATTTTAATAAAACCCTTTTCCCGAGAATTCTTCTCTTTGTTGAGAATATAAGGTTGTTGGAATAAACAGCGTGCGTCCCCAACCCCCTTCCGGTAAGAGTACTTCTCTGGTCGCGTCTTATTCTTTTTGAGAGCGTCTTCATATATATTTACATGTTTTGTTATGTCTTAATTATAAGTTAATATACATATGGATGCAGATATATCATGACATGACATTCAACACATCTTATATACCTTCGACGCCTTGTGCAAAAAATTGCGATTACGAATTAAGTTGCAAAAATTTAAGACTGTTCACTTTCGGGAAAAGATATCAAAATTAAGTAACTTTAACTTTCATCTAGGGGAAATAATCTGAACTACAAGGCATCATACAAATGTTTAGGGATGATTTTTCAACGAAAAAACGTGATTTTAAAGTGATTTGAAAGTGAGTGCCCTGGGATCCGTCTTCTAAAAAATCAACGCAAATAAATTGGTTCGATTCCGAACCTTCGAAAAATTATTTAATAATTTTGTTATATCCGTCCTTTATCAGCATTGGGGTAGGGGATACAAGAAGCATCATTGTATTGAAATTGTACAAAATCGAGCCCTCCGATATTTTCTTGGTGTTCATCGGATTACTCCGTTGCTAGGTAAAGCGGGTGGTAAAGTTCTAAAATCCACCACGAAATGAACATTTTGCGTCTGTTGAATCGACTAGTATATATGGAAAATGAACGCATTACCAAGTTGGCACGGTGCGCAAAACAATTCTTCTCACTGGAGCTCTCAAGTTAAAAATATCCTGGAATCTCTAAACATGGGAAGTACTTATACCAATTTTATACCTTGTAATTTGAACTATGCAGAGGAAAATTAACGTAATAACTTCGAAACCGAATGTTTCAAAAATATTCAAGATGTGCCAAAACTTCGAACATATATCCTATTTAAATCAAGCTATTCCGTTGAAGAATATACGTTACGCTAGATCTTGCTAAACTCATCAGATCCTTGGCAATGTTTAGCTGTGGTGTACTTCCTCTAAGGATTGAAACAGGTCGCAATACAGAGGAGAACCGGTACAGGAAAGAATATGTAACTTGTGTGACTTAAATGAAATTGAAAATGAAAAGTTTGCTTAGTGATATTGTCCATTCAAAATATTACCAATTATAGTACTCTGTTCACTAATCTAATATGTAAATATCTCCGCCGAATTGCTCATTTTATCTATTAATTATACAACAGAAACATTTGACAAAGCCAACTAACTCCTAAAACATGCAAATTTTATTCACTCTGTAACAGTTTTAAAGCGACTTATAGGTCCATTGGCCGGGTGTATTGACATTATATCTGTAAAATGAATTTTGTAATTAATTATATACATGTACACATATCACTATGATAAACTATTGACTTAATTGCTATATATTCTGCTTTGTAACGACTCACAGGATGATTTGTTTATTGGGTTGTATATGTTTTATACCCATTCCCCCTGTTCTCTCCAATTTATAAGTCTCAAATCAGTGTATGACTCCTTTTTCTTAACATAAATGATTTTCAAATTACATGTTGAATATATAACACTTTTGATTTGCAATTTTGACAAAATTAATGTAACGTTATAAATTCTATGTAACATTGGCATTTTTTTTTATTATAATCTAAAACTATTACGTTATATATCAATATTTTATACTATTCGACTTTTCCCATCAGTTATTTTGATTTATCATTAATTAAATGGGGCCTATGTCCGAAAAGTCTTTATGTGAAAATTATGAAAGTTTGACAACTAGAGATTCTACCCTCACCATATATTGATCCGGAGTACTTTTTCAACGTTGAAAATTGAGACCAAAAGTCGTGATATTTATACCCGGGGTCATTTTTCAAAAGCTTGAAAATAGTTTTCTGAACTCTGATGACCTTAACACACATTAACTCAAATAACTGAGTTTTGAACTGTTTTTTTACTGGAACTTCAAATTGTTCAACACGGTTTAATGTACACTTATATCCTTTATGTCCCTATACATATACGGACGTGGCTGTGTTGTTTTAAACCCCTGTCACACCTGGCTGGCTGACAACGTACTAGAAACGCCGTGGGAGCGCGGTACAAACGCTAATAAACACAGAGGAAACACCAAGAGAGCGCGATGATCGCAGCAACAGCTCTCGGGGGTCGCTGTGTGAACGCAGCAAAACAAAAAAACAACTCGTTCAAACGCTGTGAGTGCGTAATGATAGTGCAATAAAGACGCAGTGAGATCCCAAAGGACTCCAAGAGGTCTCCGTGCAAGTGAGGAAGGTATATTGCTACATAAGTAAGGAAAAATGACTATAGAAAAAATTAAATTCACCGCGTTCATCATATAGTTTTTTGTTAGGTTATCATCAAGGGTTTCTGTTAAACTAAATAGGGTACATGTACATTCAGCTTAACTTAACAATGATAGTGGTAGACTATTGGTTAGTAACTCTGAAAATTTTCAGAACAGACATTTATTGTTTCCGAGCCCGATGTTTATCACTCTATTTAAGTTAAATGGATGTATTACAAGTATAAGAGAACCTATTTTTTCACCTTTTTTTTCCTAACTGTAGTTTATACAATGGTGGTTGTGCACCACTAGTAGGTGCCATGAGAATTTCAGCCCACAGAAATAGTGCCTCAGATGTTTTCGAGCCAAATGTTCTTTTACATTTTTTAACATATATAAAAACACTGTTAAAGGTCGGGACCGCTTGATAAATTCACAACAGTAATGTCCACACGAAATATTTATGCACGTTGGTTTATTTCAATTTTAATTCCCTTTGTGTACTGTAGGGTCTGATTCTGCTTAACTAGTGAGGGTACATGTACTTTCAGCTGAACTTAACAGTGGTAGTGCTAGTCTATTGGTAATTAACACTGAAAAGTTCAGTCCCAAAAACCAGACATTCAATGTTTCAGAGCCCGATGTTTATAGTTATATTTATGTTTATGAGATGTATTACATGTATAGAAAGACCTAAATGTTTTAAAGAAGATGTTGTATAAACACAATATATCGACAGTGTAAGACCAATTGCGGATGACTCTAACAATTTCAGCTCCAGCGTAAGGTGTTTCGATGTTTCAGAGCCCGATGTTTTAATTGTCTTTTTCCCTACACAAAGTTTTTACCATGGTAGCTGTCCACAACTAGTAGGTGCCATGAGAACATCAGCCCATGGAGTAAGAGCCTCCGATGTTTTTGAGTCAAGTCTTCTTTCATCTTTTAAGAAGTTGTATCAACACAATATGTTGACAATGTTAGAGCAGTTGCGGGAGAACCTAACAAAATCATTTCCTGGGTATTGTGTTTCGATGTTTCGGAGCCCGATGTTTTTATTGGGGTTTTTTTCATTTACTATTATTTTTACAATAGTAACTCTCCACCACTAGTAAATGAACACTTCAGCTAACGGGGTAAAAGCATCTGTTTTCTGTTTTACTGTTTTCGAGTATTATGTCCTCTACCTTTTTTTAACATATATATAAATAAGACTGTACAAGGTCGACACCGTTTGATAAACACAGCACTAACGTTGACAAGAAAGATATATACGTTGGTGTTTTTCATTTTAATTTCCTTGGTGTACAGTAGGGTCTAATTCCGTTAAACTAGAAATGGTGTATGTACTTTCAGCTTAACTAAACAGTGATTGTGCTACACTATAGGAAAGTAACACTGAAAAATTCGGTCCCTAAAGAACAGACATTCAATGTTCCGAACCCAATGTTTATAATTCGATTTAGGTTAAATAGATGTATTACTGGAGGGCCTATATCTTTTAAAAAAGAAGTTGTATCAACACTATATGTTGACAGTGTCAGACCACTTGGGGGTGAACCTAACGATTTCATCTCCTGGGTATGGTGTTTTGATGTTTCGGAGCCCGATGTTTTTATTGTTTTTTTTCCCTTGCTATAGTTTTTTACAATGGTAGCTGTCCACCACTAGTAAACGAAAACTTCAGCCCACGGGGTAAAAGCCTCTGTTGTTTTGGAGTACAATGTCCTCTTAACTTTTTTAACATATATAAAAACAACATTGTACAACGTCGACACCACTTGATAAACACAGCACTAATGTTGACACGAAAAATATATACGTCGGTGTATTTCACTATTAATTCCCTTGGTGTACAGTAGGGTCTTATTTTGTTTAACTAAATGTGGTAGATGTACTGTTAGGTTAACCTAACAGTGATAGTGTTAGACAATTGTTTACTAAAACTAAAAGTTTCAGTTTCAGTCCTCACAGAACGGCCATTCAATGTGTCCGAGCCCGATATTCATAATTGTATTTATGTTAAAGAGATGTGTTACAGGAGGGCCAATATTTTTGAAAAAAGAAATTGCATCAACATGATATGTCTACAGTGTCAGACTACTTGGGGCCGAACTGAATAATATCAGTTCCGGGGTAGGGTGTTTCGATGTGTAGTAGCCCAATGTTTTTATTGTTTTTCCCCAATTATAATTTTTACAATAGTAGCTGTCCACCACTAATAAGTGGCATGAAAATTTCAGTCCACGAGGTAAAATCCACCGTTGTTTCCGAGTACAATGTTCTTTAACCTTATTTTAACATATATAAAACAATAAGGCACAAGGTCGACACCGCTTGATAAACACAGCACTAATGTCGACACAAAAGATATATACGTCGGTTTATTTCATTTTTAATTCCCTTGGTGTACAGTAGGGTCTGACACTGTTAAACTGTAAAAAGTACATGTATTTTCAACTAAACGTACCAGTGAGAGTGCTAGTCTTTTGGTTATAACACTAAACATTTAAGTCAAAAGAGAACATTTTACGGATAATGGTTCGATGTTTCCAAGCCTGATGTTTATAATTCGATTTAGCTTAGGTTGTCCATCCAAAACTATCATATTTCATATCTAATAGATTGCAAGTTTGATCACTAAAATCTTAGTGTGATTTTAACGAGTTTATTAAATAATAAAGTCTCATCTTTGAAATCTTTCAAAAAATTTAATTTTGATAAATTTATCATATGTTGAAGTTAACATTGAAGTCTATGGGGAAAATGCATTTTTAAATATATTTCTTTAGTACAAGTAATTTTCTCACATTTCTCTTGGTAAAAAGTTGCAAAAGCTTTCTCCGTCTTCGAATATGCTAAAATAATTCATAGTTTACCATATTTTTTTCAGAAAATGATTTTTTTAAATTTTCCTAAAGGGCAGACAACTCTTAAAAAGTTTTAAGTGCAAAACGTTTATTTAATTAACTACATACATACACCCAAATTTGGTTTATGTCAGTCTCATAATAGCTTCAAAATATGTATCTGATGTAGTATAGATCAATCAAAATTGTTAAATTCACCTTAGTTATAGATGGACTACCTTAAATAGATGTATTAAAGGAGGGCCAATATCTTTTTAAAAAAGATTGAATCAACACAATATATTGACAGGGTCAAACCACTTGCGGGTGAACCTAATAATTTCAGCACTGGAGTAGAGTGAATCGATGCTCCGGATCTCTATGGGTTTTTTGTGTGGGTTTTTTTCCCTAACAATAATTTTTACAATAGAAGGAGGCATGAAAACTTCAGCCAACGGGGTAAGAGCCTCCGTTGTTTCCAAGTACAATGTTCTCTAACTTTTTTTTAACTTATATAAAAACAACACGGCAATATGTCGACCGACACCACTTGATAAACACAGCACTAATGTCGACACTAAAGATAGTTTTTTTTTTCATTTTTAATTCCCTTGGTGTACAGTAGGGTCTGATTCTGTTAAGCTATATAAAGTATTTGTACTTTCAGCTGAACTTAACAGTGATAGTGCTAGACTTCTGGTTACAAACACTGAAAAATTCAGTCCCAAGAGAACGGACATTCATTCTTTTCGAAGCCATGTCTTCATAATTGTATTTATTATATATAGATGTATTACAGGAGGGCCTATGTCTTTTTAAAAAGAAGTTGTATCAACACAATATGTTGACAGTGTCATAATACTTGCGGATGAAACTAACAATATCATATTCAGGGGAGGGTGTTTCGATGTTTCGGAACCTAATTTTGTTATTGTTTTTTCCCAAACCATAATTTTTACAATGGTAGCTGTCCTACAATAGTATGTTCCATGAAAACTTCAGCCCACAGAGTAAGAGCCTCCATTGTTTCCGGGTTTTATGTTCTTTAACCTTTTTTAAACATATATGAAATTAACAATGTTAAAAGTCGACATCACTTGATAAACACATCACTAATGTCGGCACAAAAGATTTAGATGTCGGTGTATTTTATTTTTAATTCCCTTGGTGTAAAGTATGGTTTGATTCTGTTAAACTACATAGGGTATATGTACTTACAGCTTAACTTAACAGTGATAGTGCTAGACTTCTGGTTACAAACTCTAAAAAAAAATCAGTACCAAGAGAACGGACATTCATTCTTTTCGAAGCCCGATCTTCATAATTGTATTTATGTTAAACAGATGTATTACAGGAAAGCTTATATTTTTAAAAAGTTGTATCAACACAATATGTTGACAGTGTCATACCAGTTCCGGATGAACCTAACAATATCTTTTTTGAGGTATGGTGTTTTGATGTTTCAAAAACCCGATGGTTTTATTGTTTTTTTTCCTAACTATAATTTTTACAATAGTAGCTGTCCACCACTGGTAGTTGCCATAAAAACCCAAGCACACGAGATAAGAGCCTCCAATGTTTTAGAGTCAAATGTTCTTTTACCTTATTTTAACATATATAAACACAACATTGTAAAATGTTGATGCCACTTGATAAACACAGCACTAATGTCGACACGAAATATATATACACATCGGTTTATTTCGTTTTTAATTGCCTTGGTGTACTGTAGAGTCTGATTATGTTAAACTAGATAGGATACATGTACTTTCAGGTACCTTAACAGTGATACGCAGTACTGTTAAGGCTTAGTACGAAAATATCAGCGGATTTAAATGTTCATAAACCGATGCATCTATCAATACGAAATATTTATGTAAAGTTATTCTTTCATAATATAAATATTATATAAAAAAAAACATTATAGTAAATGCAACTGTGTATTACACTTAGAGAACTTTAGTCCATATTGAAAGAGTCTCCGATGTTTTCGAGTCAGATGTTCATTTTGTAAAATGTCGACATCGCTTGATAAACACAGCCTTAATGTCGATACAAAAGATATGTACGTCGGTGAATTTCAATTTTAATTCCCTTGGAGTACAGTAGGATCTGATTCTGTTAAACTAAATATGATACATGTACTTTTAAGTTTACCTACCAGTGATAGTTTTAGACAATTGGTTACTAACACTGAAAATTTCAGTCCCCACAGAAGGGAAATTTAATGTTTTGGATCCCGATGTTCATATTTGTATTTATTTTATGTAGATGAATTACAGGAGGGCCAATATCTCTTTAAAAAGAAGTTGTATCAACACAATATGTTGACACTGTCTTAATACTTGCGGGTGAAACAAACAATATCATCTTCAGGGGAGGGTGTTTCGATGTTTCGGAACCTAATTTTTTTATTGTTTTTTCCCAAACCATAATTTTTACAATGGAAGCTGTCCAACACTAGTAGGTTCCATGAAAACTTCAGCCCACAGAGTAAGAGCCTCCATTATTTCCGGAAACTATGTTTTTTAATGTTTTTTTAAACATATATAGAATTAACAATGCTAAAAGTCGACACCACTTGATAAACACATCACTAATGTCTACAGGAAAGATATATATGTCGGTGTATTTTATTTTTAATTCCCTTGGTGTACAGTATGGTTTGATTCTGTTAAACTACATAGGGTACTTGTACTTATGGCTTGACTTAAGAGTGATAGTGCTAGACTTCTGGTTACAAACTCTAAAAAAATTCAGTACCAAGAGAACGGACATTCATTCTTTTCGAAGCCCGATCTTCATAATTGTATTTATGTTAAACAGATGTATTACAGTAAAGCTTGTATTTTTTTAAGAAAAAGTTGTATCAACACAATATGTTTACATTGTCATACCATGCACTTCCGGATGAACCTAACAATATCTTTTCCGAGGTATGGTGTTTTGATGTTTCAAAAACCGATGGTTTTATTGTTTTTTTCCTAACTTTAATTTTTACAATGGTAGCTGTCCACCACTGGTAGTTGCCATAAAAACCCAAGCACACGAGATAAGAGCATCCGATCTTTTCGGGTCAAATGTTCTTTTACCTTGTTTTAACATATATAAACACAACATTCTAAAATGTTGATGCCACTTGATAAACACAGCACTAATGTCGACACGAAATATATATACACATCGGTTTATTTCATTTTTAATTGCCTTGGTGTACAGTAGAGTTTGATTCTGTTAAACTAGATAGGCTACATGTACTTTCAGTTACCTTAACAGTGATACGCAGCACTGTTAAGGCTTACTTTGAAAATATCAGTGGATTTAAATGCTCATAAACTGATACATCTATCAATACAAAATATTTATGTAAAGTTATTCTCTCATGATATAAATGTGATATAAAATGAAACAGTATAGTAAATGCAACTGTGTATTACATTTAGAGAACTTCAGCCCATAGTGAAAGAGTCTCCGATGTTTTCGGGTCAGATGTTCATTTTGTAAAATGTCGACATCGCTTGATAAACACAGCCTTAATGTCGATACAAAAGATATGTACGTCGGTGAATTTCAATTTTAATTCCCTTGGAGTACAGTAGGATCTGATTCTGTTAAACTAAATATGATGCATGTACTTTTAAGTTTACCTACCAGTGATAGTTTTAGACAGTTGGTTACTAACACTGAAAATTTCAGTCCCCACAGAAGGGAAATTTAATGTTTCGGAGCCCGATGTTCATAATTGTATTTATTTTATATAGATGCATTACAGGAGGGCCATTATCTTTTTAAAAAGAAGTTTTATTAACACAATATGTTGACACTGTCTTAATACTTGCGGGTGAAACAAACAATATCATATTCAGGGGAGGGTGTTTCGATGTTTCGGAACCTAATTTTGTTATTGTTTTTTCCCAAACCATAATTTTTATAATGGTAGCTGTCCAACACTAGTAGGTTCCATGAAAACTTCAGCCCTCAGAGTAAGAGCCTCCTTTGTTTCCGGGTTATACGTTCTTTAACTTTTTTTAAACATATATAAAATTAACAATGTTAAAAGTCGACACCACTTGATAAACACATCACTAATGTCGACACGAAAGATATATATGTCGGTGTATTTTATTTTTTTAATTCCCTTGGTGTAAAGTATGGTTTGATTCTGTTAAACTACATAGGGTACATGTACTTACAGCTTCACGTAACAGTGATAGTGCTAGACTTCTGGTTACAAACACTAAAAAAATTCAGTACCAAGAGAACGGACATTCATTCTTTTCGAAGCCCGATCTTCATAATTGTATTTATGTTAAATGGATGTATTACAGGAAAGCTTACATTTTTTAAAAAAAGAAGTTGTATCAACACAATATGTTGACAGTGTCATACCAGTTCCGGATGAACATAACAATATCTTTTCTGAGGTATGGTATTTTGATGTTTCAAAAACCGATGGTTTTATTGTTTTTTTCCTAACTTTAATTTTTACAATGGTAGCTGTCCACCACTGGTAGTTGCCATAAAAACCCAAGCACACGAGATAAGAGCCTCCAATGTTTTAGAGTCAAATGTTCTTTACCTTATTTTAACATATATAAACACAACATTGTAAAATGTTGATGCCACTTGATAAACACAGTACTAATGTCGACACGAAATATATATACACATCGGTTTATTTCATTTTTAATTGCCTTGGTGTACAGTAGAGTTTGATTCTGTTAAACTAGATAGGCTACATGTACTTCCAGTTACCTTAACAGTGATACGCAGCACTGTTAAAGCTTACTACGAAAATATCAGCGGATTTAAACGTTTATACGCCGATGCATCTATCAATACAAAATATTTATGTAAAGTTATTCTTTCATGACATAAATATGATATAAAATAAAACAGTATAGTAAATGCAACTGTGTATTACACTTAGAGAACTTCAGCACACAGTGAAAGAGTCTCCGATGTTTTCGAGTCAGATGTTCATTTGGTAAAATGTCAACACCGCTTGATAAACACAGCACTAATGTCGATACGAAAGATATGTACGTCGGTGAATTTCAATTTTAATTCCCCTGGAGTACAGTAGGATCTGATTCTGTTAAACTAAATATGATGCATGTACTTTTAAGTTTACCTACCAGTGATAGTTTTAGACAATTGGTTACTAACACTGAAAATTTCAGTCCCCACAGGAGGGAAATTTAATGTTTCGGAGCCCGATGTTCATAATCGTATTTATTTTATATAGATGCATTACAGGACGGCAGGTGAAACTAACAATATCATCTTCAGGGGAGGGTGTTTCGATGTTTCGGAACCTAATTTTTTTTATTGTTTTTTCCCAAACCATAATTTTTATAATGGAAGCTGTCCAACACTAGTAGGTTCCATGAAAACTTCAGCCCACAGAGTAAGAGCCTCCATTGTTTCCGCTTACTATGTTTTTAACGTTTTTTTAAACATATATAAAATTAACAATGCTAAAAGTCGACACCACTTGATAAATACATCACTAATGTCTACAGGAAAGATATATATGTCGGTGTTTTTTATTTTTAATTCCCTTGGTGTACAGTATGGTTTGATTCTGTTAAACTACATAGGGTACATGTACTTACGGCTTCACTTAACAGTGATAGTGCTAGACTTCTGGTTA
The DNA here is from genome assembly GCF_963853765.1 of Magallana gigas. NCBI lineage: Eukaryota > Metazoa > Mollusca > Bivalvia > Ostreida > Ostreidae > Magallana > Magallana gigas. The sequence continues at coordinate 68,714,264 of NC_088853.1, read as the reverse complement.
CAAACCCTAACAAATTCAGTACCAAGAGAACGGACATTCATTCTTTTCGAAGCCCGATCTTCATAATTGTAGGAAATTTAATGTTTTGGAGCCCGATGTTCATAATTGTATTTATTTTATATAGATGCATTACAGGAGGGCGGGTGAAACTAACAATTTCATCTTCAGGGAAGGGCGTTTCGATGTTTCGGAACCTTATTTTTTTTATTTTTTTTCCCAAACCGTAAGTTTTACAATGGTAGCTGTCCAAAACTAATAGGTGCCATAAAAACTTCAGCGCACGGAGTAAGAGTCTCCGTTGTTTTCGAGTACATTGTTCTTTAACCCTTTTTTAACAGACATAAAAATAACACTGTAAAAGGTCGACACCGCTTGATAAACACAGCACTAATGTCGACACGAAAGATATATACGTCGGTGAATTTAATTTTTAATTGCCTCGGTGTACTTAAAGGTCTCATTCTGTTAAACTAGATAGGGAATATTTACTTTCAGGTTCACTTAATAGTGAAAGTGGTAGGTTATATGTTAATAACATTAAAAACTTCACTCCCCATAGAACGGACATTCAATGTTTTCGAGCCAGATGTTTATAATTCAATATAGGTTAAATAGATATATTACATGGATGTTTTGATGCCTGACGTTTTAATTGGTTTTTTCCCTAACTATAATTTTTACAATGGTAGCTGTCCATCACTAGTAGGTGTGATGAGAACATCTGCCCACGAGGTAAGAGGCTTTCTTGTTTCGGAGTACAATGGTTTCTTACCTTTTTATAACATATATAAAAAACCAATGTAAAAGGTTGACATCTCTTGATAAACACAGCACTAATGTCGACGAGAAAGGTAAATACGATGGAGTATTTCATTTTTAATTTCCTTGGTGTACAGTTGGGTCTGATTCTGTTAAACTTAATATGGCACATGTACTTTTAAATTAACTTAACAGTGATAGTGTAAGACCATAGGTTACTAACACTGAAAATTTCAGTCCAACAGACTAGACATTCAATGTTTTTCGAGCCCGATGTTCATAATTGTATTTATGTTAGATAAATGTATTACAGGAGGGCCTATATCTTTTAAAAAAGAAGTTGTATCAACACAATATGTTGACAGTGCCAGACCACTTGCGGGTGAAACTAACAATTTCATCTCATGGGTATGTTGTATCGATGTTTTGGAGCCTGATGTTTTACCGTCTTTTTCTTAACTATAATTTTTACAATAGTAGCTGTCCACAACGCGTAAATTGAAACTTCAGCCAACGGAGTAAAAGTCTGCTTTGTTTTCGAGTACAATGCTCTCTGATCTTTTTTTAACATGTATAAATTTAACAATGTAAAAGGTCGACACCGCTTGATAAACACAACATTAATGTCGACACAAAAGATATATACGTCGGTGGATTTCATTTTTAATTCCTTTGGTGCACAGTAGGGTCTGATTCTCATAAAATAGATTGGGTACATGTACTTTCAGGTTAACCTTATAGTGATAGTGTTTGGCTATATGTTAATAACACTGAAAATTTTTGTCCCCATAGAAAGGACATTTAAAGTTTTCGAGCCAGATGTTTATAATTCAATATAGGTTAAATAGATGTATTACAGGAGGGCCTATATCTTTTAAAAAAGAAGTTGTATCAACACAATATGTTGACAGTATCAGACCACTTGCGGGTGAAACAAACAATATGTCTCTTGGGTAGGGTGTTTCGATGATTTGAAGCCCGAAGTTTTAATTGGTTTTTTCCCTAACTATAATTTTTACAATGGTAGCTGTCCACCACTAGTACGTGTAATGGAAATATCTCCCCACGAGGTAAGAGGCTTTCTTGTTTCGGAGTACAATGGTTTCTTACCTTTTTATAACATATATAAAAATAACAATGTAAAAGGTTGACACCTCTTGATAAACACAGCACTAATATCGACACGAAAGGTATATACGTCGGTTTATTCCATTTTTATTTCCCTTGGTGTACAGTATGGTCTGATTCTGTTAAACTTAATATGGTACATGTCCTTTTCGGTTATCTTAACAGTGATAATGTTAGAAAATAGGTTACTAACACTAAAAACTTCAGTCCCCACCGAACGGACATTCAATGTTTTCGAGCCCGATTTTCATAATTGTATTTATGTTATATTTGTGAATTACAGGAGGGTCTATGTCTTCTAAAAAAAGCATTGTATCAGCACAATATGTTGACAGTGTCAGACCACTTGCGGGTGAATCTAATAATTTCAGCTCCGGGGTAGGCTGTTTCGATGTTTTGGAGCCCGATGTTTTTATGGTTTTTTTCTAAAACCGTAAGTTTTACAATAGTATCTGTCCACAACTAATAGGTGCCATAAAAACTTCAGCCTACGGAATAAAATAACACTTTAAAAGGTCGACACCGCTTGATAATTACAGCACTAATGTCGACACGAGAGATGTCGGTGTATTTCATTTTTGATTTCCTTGGTGTACACAAAGGTCTGATTCTGTTAAACTAGATAGGGTACATTTACTTTCAGGTTAGCTTGACAGTCATAATGTTAGACTATAGGTTATAAACACTGAAAATTTTGGTCTTCATAGAACGGACATTCAGTGTTTCCGAGTCCGATTTTTTTAATTCGATTTAGATTAAATAGATGTAATAAAGGAGAGGTTATATCTTTTAAAAATGAAATTGCATCAACACAATATATTTACAGTGTCATAACCAACTGCAAGTGAACCTAATAATATCATCTCTAGGGGAGGGTGTTTTGATGTTTCAGAACCCAATGTTTTTATTGTTATTTTCCCCAACTATAATTTCTACACTGGGACCTGTCCACCACTAGTAAGTGGCATGAAAACTTCAGCCCACAAGGTAAGAGCCTTTGTTGTTTCCGAGTACAATGTTCTTTGACCTTTTTTTAACATTATATAAAAATATCACTTTAAAAAGTCGACACCGCTTAATAAACAAAGCACTAATGTCAACAAGAAAGGTAAATAAGATGGTGTTTTTTTCATTTTTAATTCCCTTGGTGTACAGTAGGGTCTGATTCTGTTAAACTTAATATGCACATATACTTTTAGATTAACTTAACTGTGATAGTGTAAGACCAAAGGTTACTTACACTGGGAATTTCAGTCCCACAGACCGGGCATTCAATGTTTTTGGAGCCCGATGTTCATTATTGTTTTATTTGCTAGAGGGCCTAAATCTTTTAAAAATAAGTTGTATCAACACAATATGTTGACACGACCACTTGCAGGTAAACCTAATAATTTTATCTCCTAGGTAGGGTGTTTTGATGTTTTGGAGCCAGATACTTTTATTGGTTTTTTTTCCCAAACAATAAGTCTTACAATGGTAGCTGTTCACAACTAATAGGTGCCATTAAAACTTCAGCCCACGGAGTAAGAGCCTTCATTGTTTTCGAGTACATTGTTCTTTAACCCTTTTTTAACATATATAAAAATAACATTATAAAAGGTCGACACCGCTTGATAAACACAGCACTAATATCGACACGAGAGATGTATACGTCGGTGTATTTCATTTTTAATTCCCTCGGTGTACAGAAAAGTCTGATTCTGTCGACACTGCTTGATAAACACAGCACTAATGTCGACATGAAAGATATATATGTCGGTGTATTCATTTTTAATTCCCTTGGTGTACAGTATGGTCTGATTCTGTTAAACAAGATACGGAGGGTACATGTACTTTTTGGTGAACTTTACAGTGGAAGTGCTATCTAAATGCTTAGTAACACTGAAAATTTCAGTCCCCATAGAACGGAAATTCAATATTTTCGAACGCAATATCTATAATTCTCTTTGTGTTAAATGAAAAAAAAATGACAAAAACAAACTCAACCATCTCAAAAATCCATAAAACAAAATACAAATTTATAGGAGAACAACATGGAACTCCAAAAAGAATCAGAGGCCTAGGAGGAGTGAGCATCCTCTGCTGACCGGTCGTACCCGCCGTGTGCTCCTTGAGATAATTTGGCATGTCATAATCGATGTAAATGTCAAAATCGGGAAAATGTCACAATAGGAAAAAAAACGAAACGTTGATTTTTTGGTTTGTTTGGGATGGTCAAAATACAAACCTTGAGCCATTACATTGAAGGTAGCATCAGGTGCTTAGGAGGAGTTAGCATTCTCTGCTGACCGGTCACACCCGCCGTGTGGTCTTTGTCGTAATCTGGACAAAACGGAAAAGTCCGTAGACAATTGGGTGTTAATTATGGTCTAACATTTTGTATGAAAAACTTCAGTAAGAATGCAATCCAGTGGAAGATTTTATTTGCCCACAAGGTCTTTGTATCGACCAAAGAACTTACGAAAAGATGACTTCAAACGAGACTGTGGATTGTCCCGTTAATCAACTTGTTTGTCAGTAGCTTGCCTCGCCTTAGAAACTGTTCATACGTATGCCCTTGTATATCGAATTAACTGAGAGACAAAAACACCATATTCAGTTTATGAAGGTATATTGCTACATAAGTAAGGAAGGCTGACTATAAAAAAATTGAAGTCAACGCGTTTATCATAAAGTTTTGTTGTTAGGTTACCATCAATGTCCATTTCCAGTAAAATATCCAAATATGAAATAGATGACGCAGACGCTGTGGTATCTTTTATTTCAAGTTCACTGGGATATATTGAGTCGACGTCAGTAAGGAAATAACAATTGTTAATTGATAATACGTCGTAGATATACCTGAATGTTGAATTGAAGGCCACAACGAGTGATTTATTTTTTCACGTACAAGTTTTTTTTAATAAATTCTGCTTCATAAGAATACAAAAAAGGTCTGGTAACAATGGGGCACATTGGTACCCATGGGAATTCCAACAGATTGTTTGAAGACTTGATTTCCAAAAACTACATACAAGATGTTGCCTATCAGAAACTCAAGCATCTTTTTAGTGTCAACTTCAGAGTACTTGTGTGTGCAATCAGAATGGTTTTTAACAAAATATTTTTTTAGATTTCCAATGACAGGTAAGCATTTTCATGACTTCCATTTTTATAAAAGAAACAACAATCTATAATATCAAAAAACCTAGATTTTAATTTTGGGGAATGGTTGTATAAAGTGTTGAAAAGTCGTACGTTTCAATGCTATTGATTTTGGTAAGAATTGTGTTAAGTAGATGTATTACAGGAGGACCTATATCTCTTTTAAAAAAATGTTTCAACGCAATATTTGGACCGTGTAAGACCACTTGCAGGTGATCCTAACAATTTCAGCTCCAGGGTAGGGTGTTTCGATGTTTCGGAGCCTGGTGTTTTATTGTCTTTTCCCCTAACCATAAATTTTACAATGACAGCTGTCCACCACTAGAAGGTGCCATGAAAACTTCAGCCCACGGGGTAAGAGCCTGCGATGTTTTTTTCTTTATTTTTTTTTAGTCAAATGTTCATTTACTCTTTTTTATACATACATGAAAACAACACTGTAAAAAGTCGAAAACGCTTAAATAAACACAGCACTAATGTCGACTCGAAATACGTCGGTTTATTTTATTTTGAATTCCCTTGGTGTACAATAGGGTCTGATTCTGTTAACAGTGATAGTGCAAGCTTTTTGGTTGGTAACACTGAAAATTTCAGAACCCATAGGACGGACATTCAATGTTTCAAAGCCCGATGTGTATAATTCTAATTTTGTTAAATATATGTATCACAGGAGGGTCTATTTCTGTTAAAGGAAGTTGTATTAGCACAATATGTTGACAGTGTCAGACCACTTGCAATTTCAGCTCCGGGGTAGAGAAGTTTCGATGTTTCAGTGTCTGATGTTTTAATTATCTTTTAGTATTATTTATCAATTGAAAAATTACAGTAAGGACTGGATTTTTTAAACTAGAGATTGTATCATTATGTAATTCAATGTGGTAATGTTAACAACCAGTAGACGACCCTGATTATTGCAGGCCTCATGATTCCTGTTCTGATGTTTTAAAATTCCATCATCGTATGTAGATAGGTTACAAAAGGGCCCGGATCTTTTGAACTAGACATGTAATCCTAACAATAATTTTACAATGGTAGCTTACCACTACTGGTAGGTAGTATGAGAACTTTAGCCCACGTGGTAAGGGCCTCCAGTGTTTTTTATTTACACTTTTTGACATACTGTAGAAGGTCGACACCGCTTGATAAACACAGCACTTATGTCGACATGAAAGAGTTGGTGTTTACATTTTCAGTTCACTTGGTGTACAGTAAGGTCTGTCTCTTTTAAACTACATGGGGTACATATTCTTTTATCATAAGTTTACACTGATAGTGCTAGACTTTGTTAGTAACACTGAGAATTTTAGTCTCCACAGAACAGACCTTCAATGTTTCCAATCCCGATATTTGTAACTCTTATTACGTTAATTATGTATATTGAAGGAGAGCCTATATATCTTTTAATGTAGAAGATGTACCAACACAATACTTTGACAGTGTCTCGGTGTTTCTGAGCCCCATGTTTCAATTGCTATTTAATATTAGAAATATATTGAGATATTATAGCAAGGACTGTAGATGGTATCTTCGCTGATATTTTTATATGGTAGTGCTTAACAACTAGTAAATGATCCTGAATACTTAAGACCTCAGGGTACGGGATTTTAATGTTTCCGATTCCGATGTTTACAAATCCAATTATTTTTGTAGATGAATTACAAAAAGGCCTGGATCTTTTGAACTAGACTTGTAACCCTAACCATCAGGCCTGGATCTTTTGAACAAGACTTGTAACCCTCAACATAAGTTTTACAATGAAAATTGACCACCACTTGTAGGTGCCATGAGAATTGCGTCCACAAAGTAAGGGCCTCCAATGCTTTCGGGTCTGATGCTTTTTACTCACTATTACATAATTATATAAAAACAACACTGTAAAAGGTCGACACCTCTTGATAAACATATCACTAATATCGACATGAAAGATATACATGTATACGTCGGTCTTTGAATGTTCAATTTACTTAGTGTACAATAAGGTCTGGATCTTTTGACATACAGAGGGCATGCGTTCTTTTATCATAACTTTACACTCATAGTGCTAGACTCAAGGTCAAAAATATTTTGTTTTATCCAGAACAGATACTTATCATTCAGTGCTCGTTTTGTAAAAGTCTATCTCAAAGTTCTTGAAAAGATTTTTTGTGACCCTTTCTTTTGATCTTATTTTCCAATATATCTGCCCTTGTTCATGGAACAGACTCTTTTTGGGGGGAATATATAAAAGCCCATTGGAAGCTTTGTGCTATATTTTATCAATATTTTGAAATATGGCCCTCTTTTCAAAAAGTATTGCAACTGAATCAATGTCAGAAGTTGGAGGATGACAGAATGTCTCATATTAAATAGAATATTTGGCTACGGCACATTTTCCAAAATATGAAAGTAGAAATCTATAGAATAAATGCATATTAAACATTTAAATATAAATGTATGTATAAAACAACTCGAAATTTCATCAAAAATTATTTTCATTTTATTTGCACCTTTCCAAACTAACTTTCTTAAACATGTCAAAACACTTGTGAACACATACCTGTATAAATTCAATTTAAAAAGCACTTATTTGTAAATCTACCGAATATAAGTAAATAATCTGTAACACAAAAGCTATCTGAAAAATAAAAAAAATAATAAAAAGATAAAGTAGTTAAATTATAAATGACTATTTGCAGAAGCTGTTTAAAGCATCTGAGCAAGGTCCATGAATACTATGCAGGTATGTTAAGGTTTCCCAAATGAGTTCACAACGATGTGTAGAAAATAATTTGTTATTCAAATATGTCATTATTAACTTCAAAGTAACAATCGACTTTCTTTACAATATTTCTAAGACAGTGAATCGTAATAAGTGACTATTCGTGAGCATAAATAAATCCGGTTGTTCTCTGTTATCAATAAGCGATTCTAAATTTCAATACAAGTGATACTTAATTTCATATTATCAATATTAAGTATCAAATAATCAGCTTTGTATTAGGTAAGTGACTATTTCTAAAATAGTGAGTTGGAGGCTCCACCTGCTACGTGTACACTAATGAATGGAGGTATTTAATGCATCTACAAATCATGCGATATTAGGATAATTTGCATGAACTTGGGAGAGAACATAAGTATCAGTATGACTCATGCAGGGGGAAGTCTGGCCCAATTTTGTGTAATTCGAGCTTAAAAAGTACCTAATTTGAAGGATAGGGCACAATGTTTGGACGAGGAATCACCTATATCATATTACCGGTGTATGAAAATCATTAACGATCTTAAATAAAGTCTTACTGCTTTTAAATAGAAATACTGAGTTTAGTTTTATTAGACAGTTTTGTATATCATATGAAACAAAGTTGTATAATAATCATAAGTAAAGGACAAGAGCGTACAAGGCCTGACAAATCCCCCCGTAACCAGGATTTTGAAATGGCATATGAACATATAAAACAAATCTTTACATTTGAAAGTGTACACCAGGATATGTACATGTATGATATAGAACTGCATTTTCTGACAAATAAATAGTAAACATTAATACATGCACTTGGTATTTATTTCCTTTGGTTTATTTGTTTGCTTTCTAATCATTACAGCATGATCTCTTATCTGTGCTAGCGCTATTTCTATCCGACATTGAGTGTAAAATGAACATTACGCAATAATTGTCATAATACAAATGGTATTAGATATTTTTTACATAATAGCCCAATAAAAAGGCAAAAAATGTTTTACTTAAAAGCAAATGAATTTTATATAAAACGCCCATTTTGGCCCATTATGGGTCTAGACTTCATTTTGAAAAATCAATAATAAAATTCATTAAAAACTTATTCTTTAAATAAAAGTACTTTTAGGGTGGAGACTGGACCCATTCATACCTAAATTTTTGCAATTTAGAACAGTGAATGAACCAAGATTTTGGCATAAAACGTTGTGCAGCTTTATTTGGAAATCTATAACTGTCGTGTTTGTAGAACGAAAGCACAATATTGGCTTTCATCCTGAAATTTATACTAAAAACAATGCATACAAACCAAAAATTAATATTCAAACTTCAATTGAAATTCTTTCGTCTCCATTGCTTCAAGTGGGGGATATACAACGCCTTGTACGCCCCTGTTCTTTAATACGTATCACATTCTATCGCACCACTTTAAAATACGCATATAATATCGTACCTTATTACAGGTGAATCTCGATAACTCGAACTTCAGGGGACCATGATTAAACTTCGAGAGATCAAGAGTTCGAGAGATCGAAAGTTTAAAAAAATCCGAAAATTTTTGTTCCGGTCATTTTGGTTCTAAAATTATAGTAGCCGGAAATTTATATTTATAACATGGAAGGATAGTCTGACATAATTTCAATCGTATTTTCTGCTACATTACTTCAATTTAAACAATATAGAACTTACTTGTGTGGTTATTAAGTGTATTTTTTAATGTTAAAAATCTTTTAAGCATCTTATGTTCTCTTAATCATTACGTTAGAATATTTTAAATAAAGAGCATTTACCGTAACTTTCACAAGTTGTTAAAGTTAATAGATCACTTACAAATTACCTATCTACCCTTTGAAGAAAGCAAGGGGTAGTGTCACTTACGTAATCAACCAATTAACACTACCACGCTAGCCCCCATGAGTTCACTCAACCATCCAGGTAAGGTCCACGCGTAGCTATAATTATACGCTTGATCGGCCGCGTGTGTACACAGCAACCACTTCGAGTTATCAAGAGTGAAAAACAATGAAATATGTGTAACGGGACCCAGGTGTTACTTCGAGAGATCAAGAACTTCGAGAGATCGGAGTTCGAGAGATCAAGAGTAAATTTGCTTAGTTATATAGAGAAAAAAATTGGGACCGTGAGTTCACTTCGAGAGATCAAGAACTTCGAGAGATCGAAGTTCGAGCCATTGAGTGTCACCTGTATATGATACAATATTGTATCACATTATACATTACAATGATATGTCTTGATACGGAACTGCATCATATAATATATTATTTTGTAATACTCATATACTTATATTTGCTAATATGCGTACATAAATGAATATATAGAATAGCGAAACGTTTAATTCTGTGTGAACATTTTAATGATTTCACAATGATTACCGCACATGCTTATCACATGCTTATCACTTGACAATTGCATTATTGTAAACATTAAAACACGATTTTTTAATAATTTTCAAGGGTTTGCCTATTTCAAATGTAAATATAAGTTATAATCAGCATTATTATAATTTCATGTTAAATACTAAAATCTGATTGGTTTAGACGCAGTTGGTAATCCGTTCAATTACCCTGAGCGTTAGCAACACACTTGGCAACGGGTAACCCAACGAATTGCTACATGCGCGTAAATTATGCGCATATACCGATTGCCATAGAATTCACTTCATTTCTATTTAAAAGGAGTACAATTTTCTTTAAAATTAAGACATTCATTATAATAAAATAAATAGCGCCCATTTGGGAGGGTAACTGTTGACACCCCTCGAAAACCATTGTTTACCCCCGCTTCGCGTCGGTTGACAATGGTTTTCTCGGGCACTTATTATATAACGTTAAATGAAATGTTCACCGGGATATGAACTCAGTTGGTACGTAATCAAGTCTTCCGAGAAGCCCTTTGGGCTTCACAGGATATGATCACGTGACAAACCAGGTCCGATAAAAAATTTCAATTGCTGTTTATTTCTTAAATATTATATTATTTTACAATACTACGTTATATTATTCAAAATTGTATCATATAACACAATACTGTATCATATCATCCAATACAATAATATAGGAATCATTTTATATAACAACAAACTCATCTTTCAAACACGTTTGATTGAGGTACTTAGGACAATTGTTTTAGCATCCTTGATAATGAAGAGATCATTCTCTGTTTCTGAAGCAAGCCGTATGTATCAAATTCAAAGTTATATGATCCATATAAGTTTGTCAGGACAGCTGTTCTCCAGATATCAAACCTACATTCGACTACTCAAAAAATCTACACGTGCTCCATTATAATAACCTCCGGAATCCGGAAAATATGGTTCAGATTTAGCATCCATACATGTTGAGTGCATCAGTATCAAAACCTGCATCATTTATACAAAGTTGATAAACACTAAACCAAAAACTAAGATGTGTCCATCAAAGGGCATCTGCTCCAAAAAAATTAACCAACTCCAAAAACCTTAAATGTATCATCATTCAGCATCTGAAACCTATGGCTCAGATTAAGCATTTGATCCTGTCAACTGCATATCTATCATCAGACACACCTGTCATGCAAGTATGGTGGAGTTAGGACCAGTAGTAAGTAAGATATAGTCATCAAATGGCACCTGCTCCAAAAACTTTGCTCTGCTCTTAACATTTTTAAAGCCAACATCCAGAATTCAAGTTCCAGATTCAGCATCCAAGTCTTAAAAGTTCATTAGTTTGTCCAGATGCACCATCCATGCAAGTTTGATGAAGGTAAATTAATTAATAATTTAGATACAAGACCTGCACCACAAACTTTTACCACGTCCAGACGCCAACGGTATAACATAAGCTCCAGTCAACCTCGTGTCAGTGAGCTAAAAAAGTTTTGATTAAATGTCAATTGCCACTTGCCCCAATGGGATTTACATAAATCATTTGCAATGTTATGATATGCATGTGACATGATTAAGTACGATAATTAAAACGTTACTGTAGTGACGTCTATGATCAATACAGTATAATGAAAATTACAGCTTATAGTTTCGTTTAACATCTTTAATCTTCTCATGAAATACAGGACATTTTCATTTCCGCATCTTCAGCCTCTTTGCACACAGATAGCAACAGACTTGATGGCTCGTGCCATCGTGAATGATGCTGCCTGTTTTAGCTCTTCTCAAACACAGGCCATTTGGACCTTTCTACATGGCAAATTGCTGCGGTAGGTAAGCAGAGAATGTCGCAACTTGGTGTTCTAGACAAGTGGTTTACGAGGGCATGGTGCCCTGGCTGTATGGACACACAATTGAGTAAAAGTTGTCCTTAAACTTCTTGGTAGAGTTCATGTCTTGAGTGTGACAACTTCAACATCTTAGCAGAATTCGATGGAGAATGCATCTTCCATTTTCGTTCGCCAGACTGGACGAATCTTCAAGCAGAAGATACAGTGGCGTTGAAGGGGTTTGTTCTTTATACCTCATTCACATTCCAAGTGGAACTGAAATAAAACAAAAATGTTAAATATTCACTTGTTTGTTATATTAGGTTGAATCACTGGCATGGGATACCTCCATATTGTGACATAAAACGCTTAAATTAAGTAAAATATATACATATATATATATATTTCGCAGGTTTCTAATTTAAAGAAAGTGACTAATTCCCTGCAAAGGGTTGACCTTCTGTACCGCGTGCATGTTGCACCATCACATGTCAGAAACTTACTGGTGTATAGTTGACAATGTTCAATCCACCTACTTTTCATGTTATTTTACCTCCCATCTGTAACTTGCAATTTTACTGTGTAAAGTCAACACAACAGTCATAGCCGCAGGTTTTCGCATTTTACTTCTGATTCTCATGTACCTAACATATGGGGCCTACATATTGCATATCAATTTCAACAAGTGACACCCCTCTAACTAATGATAATCATTAAAAATCATTTCATGAATTTTAGCAAAACTCATAAGCCTTCAAGTACAGCAACTTTCAATTTTACAAAAATATTGACGGGTACTTTATCCGAAACTGTCCCTTGCTTCCATTAACTTACACTAACATTCTCTGAAAAGTCGTCTTGTCTTAAAATTGAAAAGCTTATCCTGTTCTGAGAAAAGGGACACCACATTTTGCCAATTCCATTGAGGTTTAAGAAAAATATGGCCATTTAAGTGAACCCACCATTTCCACTTTCCTCTATTTAACAGAGATTCATAGGGCTCCCCATAAATAAAGCATCTTTATCTAATCTTTTAGAGGTCAATTGTTGTTCAACCTCCTTAAAAAATAAACCTTATTTAATACTACAAACATCTACTTGATATTATCATGATAAAAGCATCACATCACTTAAAAATACCATTACATGTATACCCTCCCCCTATCTTTTGATTTTCACAAGAAGCATTAGTTTGAACACTTTTACCTAATTTTCTGAAACTTGTGGCAATTTCCTTGAGTCATTTTCACACATAATAGAAAACAACCATCACTGATATCTAAAATTGATCTCTTTTGGAAAATGGATGATTTGTAGCATTTTTATTCACAAAAAGACATGCCGCCCTACATCTAATTTCTTGTTTTCATGAAAAACTAAGCCTAAAATCATATTTAGTGGATATCTTATATAGTCTGGTTTCTCCTTTTAACTTTGCTAAAATAGTAAGACCTACATGTGTGATTTCTGCTCTTAATTAAAATGAAATTCAACCACACCTGGGTACCTGGGGACGGATGAGAATTCCATGAAAAAGGTTAAATTTTTCTACATTTTTGATGCATATATACAATGAAACGGTACAAATATGTTGTTTTTTGTTCATTTCAAGAGTAATTATCATACAGATGTTATTTCAAGGTCAAATGTACATTTACATATCCTACATGTAATGGTAATGGAGTCAACTGGAAAGAGGGGGTGGCTTTTTCAATTCTGTATAAATACATCTAAAATATCATTTATGGATAGGAAGGAGCAAAAACTTGATTTTTTTGACATATTGTATAATTTGATAACTGCATCTGTCTACATGTAAAGTTCAGTTGAAATAAAAATATGCTGTTTTAAAAAAATTCGGTCATATAAGTCAGGTGGCTTAATGTTATTTCATAAAATCAGACAGCGATATGGCTGCAAATTCATAAATTTAATGATTCAATTGATCAAAACTGTTTTAAAGTATTTATTCTTATCTCATTAATTAACTGAAGCCTATTAATCGCACCAGGGTATGAAATACCTACTCTCTAATCCAATTTACTCTAGTGGTGGTCATTCTACACATTCAAGAGGGAGTTACTCCCCTTGAATATTTTTGCTAATAAATCATGTAATGACATCTACAGCCAAAAAATTCATCCATTTTCACAAAATATATTACTTATGGTACAAAATCCACTCAAAATTACACTGAAATGAAAAATCTGAAAATACCATGTTGTCTTGAAGGTGGCACAGGACAGGTTTTTTTTTATACAATTCATTGTAGCCAGGGGATGCGTGTCTTCGGAACTCTGTAACTAGAATTTCCTCAGTTCCCATTCAGGTCAAATACCTTTAATTCACTCTTTATAAGGCCAATCACCAATTTCTGAAGAAAATTACTAGTCAAAACCTGTAAAATTCTCTACATATTGGTTTTTATTAGATTTTAACCCTTTCAAATTTTGCTAATTTTTCAGCTTTTTAGACCTCCCCCAACTAATTCCCTGCAAAGGGTTGACATTCCGTACCGCGTGCATGTTGCACCATCACATGTCAGAAACTTACCGGTGTAAAGTTGACAATGTCCAATCCATCTACTTTTCGTGTTATTTTACCTCCCATCTGTAACTTGCAATTTCACTGTGTAAAGTCAACACAACAGTCATAGCCGCAGGTTTTCGCATTTTACTTCTGATTCTCATGTACCTAACATATGGGGCCTACATATTGCATATCAATTTCAACAAGAGACACCCCTCTAACTAATGATAATCATTAAAAATCATTTCATGAATTTTAGCAACACTCATAAGCCTTCAAGTACAGCAACTTTCAATTTTACAAAAATATTGACGGGTACTTTATCCGAAACTGTCCCTTGCTACCTTAGGATGCTTCCACACAAATTTTCCTGACTGGTTAGTTTCTGAGAGGAAGATTTTTAAAGATTTACTCAATATATTCCTATGAAAAAATTCGACCCACCATTGTGGCCCCACCCTTTTCTTTAAAAGGTCATGATTTTCACAATCTATACTACCTTAGTATGCTTCCACACAAGTTTTAGCTTTCCTGGCCAATTGGTTCTTCATCAGAAGATTTTTGAAAAGTTCTTAATTTTTTTTCAATAATTCCTAATTATCTCCTTTTGAAAAAAAAGGCGGTCCTTAGTTTTCACAACTTTGTATCCCCTTTGCCTAATAATGCTCTGTGCCAAGTTTCGTTGAAATTGGCCCAGTGCTTCTGGAGAAGATGTTGAAAATATGAAAAGTTTACAAACAGACAAGCAACAGACAAAATGTGATCAGAATAGCTCACATGAGCTTTCAGCTCAAGTGAGCTAAAAATCCAGTTATACATTAGTACCCGACACAATTCATGCTTTTCACAGAAAGCAACTCAACAGCTATGCACCAGAACCTCAGGCGATTGAAACTGTCTATATAGAAGCATCATTCCAAATATTAATAAGTACACTGGGTTATTGCTTTAGTCCACTGAAAGGAACTTAACAGGTATATACCTGGTATTAATCTGTACCCTAGGCTATGGATAGCTCTATTGGGTGAAAAATAACAGCTACAAATTAGTATTTTTGGCTACTGATACTGTCACTGAGAGCAACTTAACATCAAAATTAGTACCCTAGGTTATTGGTAGTAGTCTCTTGAAAGCAACACAGCAGCTGTACATAAGTATAACTTACCTCTTGATATCCGCTTTCTGGTAAGAACATAACCATTGTACCATAGTAAACTTAGCTTTTCCTATGTTCACCATGACGACCTAGCTTATTGATATGGTCCACTGAGAGAAACATAATAATTGTAAAATAGTGCACTAGGCTATTGATATGATTCACTAAGAACAATATTATTTCAAAATTTTTAAAAATGCACTCTCTTTTTCTACAGTTTTGAGGTTTCTCCCCTTTGAATAAAGATCGGTCTTTCATTTCTGCAATTTATACTTGCCTTCCCATAAGGATGGTTTGTGCCAATTTTGGTTGAAATTGGCGAAGCGGTTTTACAAAAGAAGTTCAAAATGTTAAAAGTTAAAAGACGGACAGACGGACAATGGACAAAATGTGATCCGAATAGCTCACTTGAGCTTTCAGCTCAGGTGAGCTATAAATCAAAACTGAAGTAATGAAAACAAACCACATTTTCCACAGAGATTCAAAACTGTTACAAATGAGGAAATAGAGAATTTTTTCGACTCCAGGCAAGCAAAATCAACAAAAAGAAATACAGCATGGGGATTTTTCAAGGTAAATGTGTTTGCAGCAATTTGACATTTGTATAAAAATCTTTAAGGGTCAAGATTTGTTGCAGAATTTACACAACCAAACACAAGACCCCCAAACGTTACACAATGTCAGTCTCTAAAACACAACTCACTCCTTTTAGATTGGAACATGGAGATCTATGGTTCTGTACTAATGGTGCAACATTAGACCTGCAAACAGCAAATGTGTCAACTCTTGCCAGTCATCTCTCGTGATTTTATTGTGAAGCCAGCCCCAAAGAAAAAGTTGATGATGATGTTTAGCCTTTGTACCACAAAAATACTTTGATCAATGTCAAAGGAGCAATAAATCGCCATCTTGCTGACATTCAGAGAGATGTAAATATAGTCCATGACAAGGAGTTCAGAACAGCCAATGGAATCTTGGATGGTTTCTTTAAAGAGCGAACCTGACTTGATCTGTCAAAACCAACATCACACAAAGATATTATCGAGATACATGATCTGCAGAAGATTTATAAATACCTCCAAGGTGCCACATCATCACCAGTGGTTTTGCGCCATGCTGTATGGTACTTTCTGTCCATCAATTTTATTACCATAGGTTTAGAGTTCCACCATAAGTTTAATCATAACAGCTTTGTCTTCTGCACATATGAAACTTGCCAATATGCTGCATTACAACACAAAACATTACAAAATAATCATCAAGGTGGTGTAGATGCCGATGACAGCCATACAGACAAGATAATGTACGCAACTGATAATGAAAACTGCTGTCATGTTTATCTCTTAAAGTTACTGATGTCAAAAACAGATTCAAATGCTACAAATCTTTTCAACCAATACATATAAGAGAGAGTTCATTCTGATATTTGGTATTCAGCAAAACCCCTGCCAAAGCGCACTTTCAACAAGTCTCTCGGGGAGATTTGCTTTGCTGCTGGTGTGGAGCATAAATACACATCCCACTGTTTACGGGCCACTGAAAACACTTACCTTAATGATCAGGGATTTGAAGCACGACACATCATGTTCATGTCGAACAAAAGGAATGAGAGTTCAATGAGGTCATATAACAGATCGCTCTCCTCTAAGCAAAAAAAAAAAGGCATTCTGCGATGGCGTCTGCATCTTCATCCCCTTTTACGATCGTAGCTCTTCCACCGCTGTCGACCAGGTTCTCGAACTTGCCACCACGAACCCATGAAAATCAGGCTCAACTTGAAAACTTACCGTCACCATCTGCACATGAGACCACAACTCTCATATCGTCAAATTCCACAGCCACAACATCGTCCTCCATGCCAGCAACATTGAAAACAGTTAATATGAACATGCAAAACATTAATCCAACAGCTGGGTTTTTCAATAATGCAAACTTCAGGGAGAGCACATTTCGTTTTACTCAGTTGTGCTTACTGTATTGTTACGTGTTGATAATGTTTATTCTTAATGAATAAATCATCTTGTTGGAAAATACTCATGTATTGTTATTGAATTCAAACTTTTGCGATTAAATATAGCATTTCTCAAAAAAAAAAAATCTTTCTTCATAATATTTTTGAGCACTATATTTCCCATGTCACAACAGCTGATTTTTTGGCTCTTCCATCAATTACCCACACCTGCTAGTAAAGGCGCAAATTTTAAAACTACGACCATTAATAAAATAAAAAATAAAATCAATATAAATATAATTTGTTTGCTCGCATTGGTGTGTCATAGGACCGACAAATCCAAAGAAAAAAAGCATTCAATGCTTATATGCACGATACATAACCATTGTACCTTAGAACAGTAAGCTAATCATATGTTCACCTAAGAACACCATATTATGTTATGCACGACACCCTAGCTAAATGATATGGTCCTCTAAGAGAAACATAATAATTAAACAAAGTTATTGATATGAATCACTAAGAACAATATTATTTCTTTAGTATACAGAAACACTCATATCATCCAATGGGACCAACATGGCATTTCATTATAATATCTATAGTTCACTAGGATTAATAAACATAGATAACCACAGATTACAAAGCTCACTAAGACGAGGCATCACCCTAATGAGGCATCACTTTTATGAGACCACCTTTATCATATCATATGAAAATCATACTTTATGATCTTGGATATTCCTGGGTTCTGTTGGACACAATATCGTATATCATTTGTTCAAAAAATTGTATGATATTAATCATATGTTCATAAAATTATATTAATCAATACAATAATATCAAATTAAATATTGCATCCTATCATACTTACAAACAATATCATATACTACAATAAAATACCGTAATAAACAATGATGAGATATGATATTGCAACATATGATATGAAATTGTATTCTGTTATACATTATTGTATTTGATCACATAATACAATATCATATCATAACAGTGAATCATATAATATTATATTCTATCTTTTAGTAAAATATTGTATTGTATGACACTGTATCATATTTGATACATAATATCATATGAACCAATATAATTCAATACAACATTATATCATATCAAATGATACAATGTCATGTGAAAAAGTAAAAAGTTATATAATACAATATTATATTATACATATTGTATCATGATACAATTATATATATCACAATTAAATATAATACAATTTTATGCGATATGATAATATATCATATAAACCAATATCATATTATACGTCAATATCGTATGAGAGCAACCCAACAACTTAGCACCTATTTACCTGGTATTATTCAGTACACTGACCTATGAATACTGTCTATTGAGTGAAATAAAACAGCTACCCATTAGTATTTTTTGTCTATTGATAATGTCACTGAGAGAAACTTAACATCAATAGTGGTACCTAAGGCAATTGGTAGTCTTCTGCGAGCAACACAACATCTATACATTAATATAACTTGTCTATTCATAAACCTTCTGGTAAGAACATAACCATTGCACCTTAGTACAATAGGCTAAACATATGTTCACCTAAGAAAACCATATTATGTTATGCATGATACCCTAGCTTATTGATAAGGTCCTCTGAGAGAAACATAATAATTGTACAATAGTACACTAGGCTATTGATGTGAATCACTAAGAACAAATTCCTATCATTCAATGAGACCAACATGGCATTTCATAATAACATCTTAGGCAATAATACAGTTCACTAGGATTAACACAACAGTTTTCAATAAGTAATCTAGCCTTTTGATCAAATGTCATTGGAAGAGCTACCAATTGTACAATAGAAACTCAGGCAATTGATATCGTCTAATCAGAGCAACACGTAAGATACACATATGTTACACAATACGATTCACACTGTCCTTTGAGAGCAACATAATAGTAATAAATCAGAACCCTAAGCCATCGATATGGTCAACTGAGAGCAACACATTATTCTAAAGAACCAAACCAATTGGTAGCTATACTAAAAGCAACTGAACAGTTGTACAATCCGGTTTTATATCAGTACTCAAGGCAAATGATGATGCTGTTGATATCAAGTTCCAATGCTAATGGTACGGTCTACTAAGAACAACAAAACAGTCATACATTCGTACCCGACACAATTCAAACTTTCTACTGAGAGCAACCCAACAACTTAGCACCTATTTACCTGGTATTATTCAGTGCACTTACCCATAAATCGGTCTATTGAATGAAATAAAACATATTAGTATTTTTTGTCTATTGATAATGTCTCTAAGAGAAACTTAACATCAATAGTGGTACCTAAGGCAATTGGTAGTCTTCTGCGAGCAACACTACATCTATACATTAATATAACTTGTCTATTCATAAACCTTCTGGTAAGAACATAACCATTGCACCTTAGTACAATAGGCAAACATATGTTCACCTAAGAAAACCATATTATGTTATGCATGATACCCTAGCTTATTGATAAGGTCCTCTGAGAGAAACATAATAATTGTACAATAGTACACTAGGCTATTGATGTGAATCACTAAGAACAAATTCCTATCATCCAATGAGACCAACATGGCATTTCATCATAACATCTTAGGCAATGATACAGTTCACTAGGATTAACACAACAGTTTTCAATAAGTAATCTAGCCTTTTGATCAAATGTCATTGGAAGAGCTACCAATTGCACAATAGTAACTCAGGCAATTGATACCGTCTAATCAGGGAAACACGTAAGTTAAACATATGTTACACAATACGATTCACAATGTCCTTTGAGAGCAACATAATAGTAATACATCAGAACCCTAAGCCATCGATATGGTCAACTGAGAGCAACACATTATTCTAAAGAACCAAACCAATTGGTAGCTATACTAAAAGCAACTGAACAGTTGTACAATCCAGTTTCATAACAGTACTCAAGGCAAATGATGATGCAGTTGATACCAAGTATCCAATGCTATTGGTACGGTCTACTAAGAACAACAAAACAGTCATACATTCGTACCCGACACAATTCAAACTTTCCACTGAGAGCAAACCAACAACTTAGCACCTATTTACCTGGTATTATTCAGTACACTGACCTATGAATACTGTCTATTGAGTGAAATAAAACAGCTACACATTAGTATTTTTTGTCTATTGATAATGTCACTGAGAGAAACTAAACATCAATAGTGGTACCTAAGGCAATTGGTAGTCTTCTGAGAGCAACACAACATCTATACATTAATATAACTTGTCTATTCATAAACCTCCTGGTAAGAACATAACCATTGCACCTTAGTACAGTACGCTAAACATATGTTCACCTAAGAAAACCATATTATCTTATGCATGATACCCTAGCTTATTGATAATGTCCTCTGAAAGAAACATAATAATTGTACAATAGTACACTAGGCTATTGATTTGAATCACTAAGAACAAATTCCTATCATCCAATGAGACCAACATGACATTTCATAATAACATCTTAGGCAATGATACAGTTCATTAGGATTAACACAACAGTTTTCAATAAGTAATCAAGCCTTTTGATCAAATGTCATTGGAAGAGCTACCAATTGTACAACAGTAACAAAGGCAATGATACTGTCTAATCAGAGCAACACGTAAGTTACACATATGTTACACAATACGATTCACACTGTCCTTTGAGAGCAACATAATAGTAATACATTAGAACCGTAAGCCATCGATATGGTCAACTGAGAACAACACAACATTATTCTAAAGAACCAAACCAATTGGTAGCTATACTAAAAGCAACTGAACAGTTGTACAATCCAGTTTCATAACAGTACTCAAGGCAAATGATAATGCAGTTGATACCAAGTATCCAATGCTATTGGTACGGTCTACTTAGAACAACAAAACAGTCATACATTCGTACCCGACACAATTCAAACTTTCCACTGAGAGCAACCCAACAACTTAGCACCTATTTACCTGGTATTATTCAGTACACTGACCTATGAATACTGTCTATTGAGTGAAATAAAACAGCTACACATTAGTATTTTTTGTCTATTGATAATGTCACTGAGAGAAACTTAACATCAATAGTGGTACCTAAGGCAATTGGTAGTCTTCTGAGAGCAACACAACATCTATACATTAATATAACTTGTCTATTCATAAACCTTCTGGTAAGAACATAACCATTGCACCTTAGTACAGTAGGCTAAACATATGTTCACCTAAGAAAACCATATTATGTTATGCATGATACCCTAGCTTATTGATAATGTCCTCTGAGAGAAACATAATAATGGTACAATAGTACACTAGGCTATTGATGTGAATCACTAAGAACAAATTCCTATCATCCAATGAGACCAACATGGCATTTCATAATAACATCTTAGGCAATGATACAGTTCACTAGGATTAACACAACAGTTTTCAATAAGTAATCAAGCCTTTTGATCAAATGTCATTGGAAGAGCTACCAATTGTACAACAGTAACAAAGGCAATGATACTGTCTAATCAGAGCAACACGTAAGTTACACATATGTTACACAATACGATTCACACTGTCCTTTGAGAGCAACATAATAGTAATACATCAGAACCCTAAGCCATCGATATGGTCAACTGAGAGCAACACAACATTATTCTAAAGAACCAAACCAATTGGTAGCTATACTAAAAGCAACTGAACAGTTGTACAATCCAGTTTCATAACAGTACTCAAGGCAAATGATAATGCAGTTGATACCAAGTATCCAATGCTATTGGTACGGTCTACTTAGAACAACAAAACAGTCATACATTCGTACCCGACACAATTCAAACTTTCCACTGAGAGCAACCCAACAACTTAGCACCTATTTACCTGGTATTATTCAGTACACTGACCTATGAATACTGTCTATTGAGTGAAATAAAACAGCTACACATTAGTATTTTTTGTCTATTGATAATGTCACTGAGAGAAACTTAACATCAATAGTGGTACCTAAGGCAATTGGTAGTCTTCTGAGAGCAACACAACATCTATACATTAATATAACTTGTCTATTCATAAACCTTCTGGTAAGAACATAACCATTGCACCTTAGTACAGTAGGCTAAACATATGTTCACCTAAGAAAACCATATTATGTTATGCATGATACCCTAGCTTATTGATAATGTCCTCTGAGAGAAACATAATAATGGTACAATAGTACACTAGGCTATTGATGTGAATCACTAAGAACAAATTCCTATCATCCAATGAGACCAACATGGCATTTCATAATAACATCTTAGGCAATGATACAGTTCACTAGGATTAACACAACAGTTTTCAATAAGTAATCTAGCCTTTTGATCAAATGTCATTGGAAGAGCTACCAATTGTACAACAGTAACTCAGGCAATTGATACCGTCTAATCAGATCAACACGTAAGTTACACATATGTTACACAATACGATTCACACTGTCCTTTGAGAGCAACATAATAGTAATACATCAGAACCCTAAGCCATCGATATGGTCAACTGAGACCAACACAACATTATTCTAAAGAACCAAACCAATTAGTAGCAACATGTATACTGAAAGCAACTGAACAGTTGTACAATCCAGTTTCATAACAGTACTCAAGGCAAATGATGATGCTGTTGATACCAAGTTCCAATGCTAATGGTACGGTCTACTAAGAACAACAAAACAGTCATACATTCGTACCCGACACAATTCAAACTTTCCACTGAGAGCAACCCAACAACTTAGCACCTATTTACCTGGTATTATTCAGTACACTGACCTATAATTACGGTCTATTGAGTGAAATAAAACATATTAGCATTTTTTGTCTATTGATAATGTCTCTAAGAGAAATTAAACATCAATAGTGGTACCTAAGGCAATTGGTAGTCTTCTGAGAGCAACACAACATCTATACATTAATATAACTTGTCTATTCATAAACCTTCTGGTAAGAACATAACCATTGCACCTTAGTACAGTAGGCTAAACATATGTTCACCTAAGAAAACCATATTATGTTATGCATGATACCCTAGCTTATTGATAATGTCCTCTGAGAGAAACATAATAATGGTACAATAGTACACTAGGCTATTGATGTGAATCACTAAGAACAAATTCCTATCATCCAATGAGACCAACATGGCATTTCATAATAACATCTTAGGCAATGATACAGTTCACTAGGATTAACACAACAGTTTTCAATAAGTAATCTAGCCTTTTGATCAAATGTCATTGGAAGAGCTACCAATTGTACAACAGTAACTCAGGCAATTGATACCGTCTAATCAGATCAACACGTAAGTTACACATATGTTACACAATACGATTCACACTGTCCTTTGAGAGCAACATAATAGTAATACATCAGAACCCTAAGCCATCGATATGGTCAACTGAGACCAACACAACATTATTCTAAAGAACCAAACCAATTAGTAGCAACATGTATACTGAAAGCAACTGAACAGTTGTACAATCCAGTTTCATAACAGTACTCAAGGCAAATGATGATGCTGTTGATACCAAGTTCCAATGCTAATGGTACGGTCTACTAAGAACAACAAAACAGTCATACATTCGTACCCGACACAATTCAAACTTTCCACTGAGAGCAACCCAACAACTTAGCACCTATTTACCTGGTATTATTCAGTACACTGACCTATAAATACGGTCCATTGAGTGAAATAAAACATATTAGCATTTTTTGTCTATTGATAATGTCTCTAAGAGAAATTAAACATCAATAGTGGTACCTAAGGCAATTGGTAGTCTACTGCGAGCAACACAACATCTATACATTAATATAACTTGTCTATTCATAAACCTTCTGGTAAGAACATAACCATTGCACCTTAGTACAGTAGGCTAAACATATGTTCACCTAAGAAAACCATATTATGCTATGCATGATACCCTAGCTTATTGATAAGGTCCTCTGAGAGAAACATAATAATTGTACAATAGTACACTAGGCTATTGATTTGAATCACTAAGAACAAATTCCTATCATCCAATGAGACCAACATGACATTTCATAATAACATCTTAGGCAATGATACAGTTCATTAGGATTAACACAACAGTTTTCAATAAGTAATCAAGCCTTTTGATCAAATGTCATTGGAAGAGCTACCAATTGTACAACAGTAACAAAGGCAATGATACTGTCTAATCAGAGCAACACGTAAGTTACACATATGTTACACAATACGATTCACACTGTCCTTTGAGAGCAACATAATAGTAATACATCAGAACCGTAAGCCATCGATATGGTCAACTGAGACCAACACAACATTATTCTAAAGAACCAAACCAATTGGTAGCTATACTAAAAGCAACTGAACAGTTGTACAATCCAGTTTCATAACAGTACTCAAGGCAAATGATAATGCAGTTGATACCAAGTATCCAATGCTATTGGTACGGTCTACTTAGAACAACAAAACAGTCATACATTCGTACCCGACACAATTCAAACTTTCCACTGAGAGCAACCCAACAACTTAGCACCTATTTACCTGGTATTATTCAGTACACTGACCTATGAATACTGTCTATTGAGTGAAATAAAACAGCTACACATTAGTATTTTTTGTCTATTGATAATGTCACTGAGAGAAACTTAACATCAATAGTGGTACCTAAGGCAATTGGTAGTCTTCTGAGAGCAACACAACATCTATACATTAATATAACTTGTCTATTCATAAACCTTCTGGTAAGAACATAACCATTGCACCTTAGTACAGTAGGCTAAACATATGTTCACCTAAGAAAACCATATTATGTTATGCATGATACCCTAGCTTATTGATAATGTCCTCTGAGAGAAACATAATAATGGTACAATAGTACACTAGGCTATTGATGTGAATCACTAAGAACAAATTCCTATCATCCAATGAGACCAACATGGCATTTCATAATAACATCTTAGGCAATGATACAGTTCACTAGGATTAACACAACAGTTTTCAATAAGTAATCTAGCCTTTTGATCAAATGTCATTGGAAGAGCTACCAATTGTACAACAGTAACTCAGGCAATTGATACCGTCTAATCAGATCAACACGTAAGTTACACATATGTTACACAATACGATTCACACTGTCCTTTGAGAGCAACATAATAGTAATACATCAGAACCCTAAGCCATCGATATGGTCAACTGAGACCAACACAACATTATTCTAAAGAACCAAACCAATTAGTAGCAACATGTATACTGAAAGCAACTGAACAGTTGTACAATCCAGTTTCATAACAGTACTCAAGGCAAATGATGATGCTGTTGATACCAAGTTCCAATGCTAATGGTACGGTCTACTAAGAACAACAAAACAGTCATACATTCGTACCCGACACAATTCAAACTTTCCACTGAGAGCAACCCAACAACTTAGCACCTATTTACCTGGTATTATTCAGTACACTGACCTATAAATACGGTCTATTGAGTGAAATAAAACATATTAGCATTTTTTGTCTATTGATAATGTCTCTAAGAGAAATTAAACATCAATAGTGGTACCTAAGGCAATTGGTAGTCTTCTGAGAGCAACACAACATCTATACATTAATATAACTTGTCTATTCATAAACCTTCTGGTAAGAACATAACCATTGCACCTTAGTACAGTAGGCTAAACATATGTTCACCTAAGAAAACCATATTATGTTATGCATGATACCCTAGCTTATTGATAATGTCCTCTGAGAGAAACATAATAATGGTACAATAGTACACTAGGCTATTGATGTGAATCACTAAGAACAAATTCCTATCATCCAATGAGACCAACATGGCATTTCATAATAACATCTTAGGCAATGATACAGTTCACTAGGATTAACACAACAGTTTTCAATAAGTAATCTAGCCTTTTGATCAAATGTCATTGGAAGAGCTACCAATTGTACAACAGTAACTCAGGCAATTGATACCGTCTAATCAGATCAACACGTATGTTACACATATGTTACACAATACGATTCACACTGTCCTTTGAGAGCAACATAATAGTAATACATCAGAACCATAAGCCATCGATATGGTCAACTGAGACCAACACAACATTATTCTAAAGAACCAAACCAATTAGTAGCAACATGTATACTGAAAGCAACTGAACAGTTGTACAATCCAGTTTCATAACAGTACTCAAGGCAAATGATGATGCTGTTGATACCAAGTTCCAATGCTAATGGTACGGTCTACTAAGAACAACAAAACAGTCATACATTCGTACCCGACACAATTCAAACTTTCCACTGAGAGCAACCCAACAACTTAGCACCTATTTACCTGGTATTATTCAGTACACTGACCTATAAATACGGTCTATTGAGTGAAATAAAACATATTAGCATTTTTTGTCTATTGATAATGTCTCTAAGAGAAATTAAACATCAATAGTGGTACCTAAGGCAATTGGTAGTCTACTGCGAGCAACACAACATCAATACATTAATATAACTTGTCTATTCATAAACCTTCTGGTAAGAACATAACCATTGCACCTTAGTACAGTAGGCTAAACATATGTTCACCTAAGAAAACCATATTATGCTATGCATGATACCCTAGCTTATTGATAAGGTCCTCTGAGAGAAACATAATAATTGTACAATAGTACACTAGGCTATTGATTTGAATCACTAAGAACAAATTCCTATCATCCAATGAGACCAACATGACATTTCATAATAACATCTTAGGCAATGATACAGTTCATTAGGATTAACACAACAGTTTTCAATAAGTAATCAAGCCTTTTGATCAAATGTCATTGGAAGAGCTACCAATTGTACAACAGTAACAAAGGCAATGATACTGTCTAATCAGAGCAACACGTAAGTTACACATATGTTACACAATACGATTCACACTGTCCTTTGAGAGCAACATAATAGTAATACATCAGAACCCTAAGCCATCGATATGGTCAACTGAGAGCAACACAACATTATTCTAAAGAACCAAACCAATTGGTAGCTATACTAAAAGCAACTGAACAGTTGTACAATCCAGTTTCATAACAGTACTCAAGGCAAATGATAATGCAGTTGATACCAAGTATCCAATGCTATTGGTACGGTCTACTTAGAACAACAAAACAGTCATACATTCGTACCCGACACAATTCAAACTTTCCACTGAGAGCAACCCAACAACTTAGCACCTATTTACCTGGTATTATTCAGTACACTGACCTATGAATACTGTCTATTTAGTGAAATAAAACAGCTACACATTAGTATTTTTTGTCTATTGATAATGTCACTGAGAGAAACTTAACATCAATAGTGGTACCTAAGGCAATTGGTAGTCTTCTGAGAGCAACACAACATCTATACATTAATATAACTTGTCTATTCATAAACCTTCTGGTAAGAACATAACCATTGCACCTTAGTACAGTAGGCTAAACATATGTTCACCTAAGAAAACCATATTATCTTATGCATGATACCCTAGCTTATTGATAATGTCCTCTGAGAGAAACATAATAATGGTACAATAGTACACTAGGCTATTGATGTGAATCACTAAGAACAAATTCCTATCATCCAATGAGACCAACATGGCATTTCATAATAACATCTTAGGCAATGATACAGTTCACTAGGATTAACACAACAGTTTTCAATTAGTAATCTAGCCTTTTGATCAAATGTCATTGGAAGAGCTACCAATTGTACAACAGTAACTCAGGCAATTGATACCGTGTAATCAGATCAACACGTAAGTTACACATATGTTACACAATACGATTCACACTGTCCTTTGAGAGCAACATAATAGTAATACATCAGAACCCTAAGCCATCGATATGGTCAACTGAGACCAACACAACATTATTCTAAAGAACCAAACCAATTAGTAGCAACATGTATACTGAAAGCAACTGAACAGTTGTACAATCCAGTTTCATAACAGTACTCAAGGCAAATGATGATGCTGTTGATACCAAGTTCCAATGCTAATGGTACGGTCTACTAAGAACAACAAAACAGTCATACATTCGTACCCGACACAATTCAAACTTTCCACTGAGAGCAACCCAACAACTTAGCACCTATTTACCTGGTATTATTCAGTACACTGACCTATAAATACGGTCTATTGAGTGAAATAAAACATATTAGCATTTTTTGTCTATTGATAATGTCTCTAAGAGAAATTAAACATCAATAGTGGTACCTAAGGCAATTGGTAGTCTACTGCGAGCAACACAACATCTATACATTAATATAACTTGTCTATTCATAAACCTTCTGGTAAGAACATAACCATTGCACCTTAGTACAGTAGGCTAAACATATGTTCACCTAAGAAAACCATATTATGTTATGCATGATACCCTAGCTTATTGATAAGGTCCTCTGAGAGAAACATAACAATTGTACAATAGTATACTAGGCTATTGATGTGAATCACTAAGAACAAATTCCTATCATCCAATGAGACCAACATGGCATTTCATAATAACATCTTAGGCAATGATACAGTTCACTAGGATTAACACAACAGTTTTCAATAAGTAATCAAGCCTTTTGATCAAACGTCATTGGAAGAGCTACCAATTGTACAACAGTAACTCTGGCAATTGATACCGTCTAATCAGATCAACATGCAAGTTACATGTATGTTACACAATACCATTAACACTGTCCTTTGAGAGCAACATAATAGTTATATATCAGAACCCTAAGCCATCGATATGGTCAACTGATAGCAACACATTATTCTAAAGAACAAAACCAATTGGTAGCTATACTAAAAGCAACTGAACAGTTGTACAATCCAGTTTCATAACAGTACTCAAGGCAAATGATGATGCTGTTGATACCAAGTATCCAAAGCTATTGGTACGGTCTACTAAGAACAACAAAACAGTCATACATTCGTACCCGACACAATTCAAACTTTCCACTGAGAGCAACCCAACAACTTAGCACCTATTTACCTGGCATTATTCAGTACACTGACCTTTGAATACGGTCTATTGAGTGAAATAAAACAGCTACACATTAGTATTTTTTGTCTATTGATAATGTCTCTGAGAGAAACTTAACATCAATAGTGGTACCTAAGGCAATTGGTAGTCTTCTGAGAGCAACACAACATCTATACATTAATATAACTTGTCTATTCATAAACCTTCTGGTAAGAACATAACCATTGCACCCTAGTACAGTAGGCTAAACATATGTTCACCTAAGAAAACCATATTGTTATGAATGATACCCTAGCTAATTGATAATGTCCTCTGAGAGAAACATAATAATTGTACAATAGTACACTAGGCTATTGATGTGAATCACTAAGAACAAATTCCTATCATCCAATGAGACCAACATGGCATTTCATAATAACATCTTAGGCAATGATACAGTTCACTAGGATTAACACAACAGTTTTCAATAAGTAATCTAGCCTTTTGATCAAATGTCATTGGAAGAGCTACCAATTGTACAACAGTAACTCAGGCAATTGATACCGTCTAATCAGGGAAACATGTAAGTTAAACATATGTTACACAATACGATTCACACTGTCCTTTGAGAGCAACATAATAGTAATACATCAGAACCCTAAGCCATCGATATGGTCAACTGAGACCAACACAACATTATTCTAAAGAACCAAACCAATTGGTAGCTATACTAAAAGCAACTGAACAGTTGTACAATCCAGTTTTATAACAGTACTCATAGCAAATGATGATGCAGTTGATACCAAGTATCCAATGCTATTGGTACGGTCTACTAAGAACAACAAAACAGTCATACATTCGTACCCGACACAATTCAAACTTTCCACTGAGAGCAAACCAACAATTTAGCACCTATTTACCTGGCATTATTCAGTACACTGACCTATGAATACTGTCTATTGAGTGAAATAAAACAGCTACACATTAGTATTTTTTGTCTATTGATAATGTCACTGAGAGAAACTCAACATCAATAGTGGTACCTAAGGCAATTGGAAGTCCTCTGAGAGCAACACAGCATCTACACATTAATATAACTTGTCTATTTATAAACCTTCTGGTAAGAACATAACCATAGCACCTTAGTACAGTAGGCTAAACATATGTTCACCTAAGAAAACCATATTGTTATGAATGATACTCTAGCTTATTGATAAAGTCCTCTGAGAGAAACATAATAATTGTACAATAGTACACTAGGCTATAGATGTGAATCACTAAGAACAAATTCCTATCATCCAATGAGAGCAACATGGCATTTCATAATAACATCTTAGGCAATGATACAGTTCACTAGGATTTACACAACAGTTTTCAGTAAGTAATCTAGCCTTTTGATCAAATGTCATTGGAAGAGCTACCAATTGTACAACAGTAACTCAGGCAATTGATACCGTCTAATCAGAGCAACACGTACGATACACATATGTTACACAATACGATTCACACTGTCCTTTGAGAGCAACATAATAGTGATACATCAGAACCCTAAGCCATCGATATGGTCAACTGAGAGCAACACAACATTATTCTAAAGAACCAAACCAATTGGTAGCTATACTAAAAGCAACTGAACAGTTGTACAATCCAGTTTCATAACAGTACTCAAGGCAAATGATGATGCAGTTGATACCAAGTATCCAATGCTATTGGTACGGTCTACTAAGAACAACAAAACAGTCATACATTCGTACCCAACACAATTCAAACTTTCCACTGAGAGCAACCCAACAACTTAGCACCTATTTACCTGGTTTTAATCAGTATACTGACCTATGAATACGGTCTACTGAGTGAAATAAAACAGCTACCCATTAGTATTTTTTGTCTATTGATAATGTCACTGAGAGAAACTTAACATCATTAGTGGTACCTAAGGCAATTGGTAGTCTTCTGAGAGCAACACAACATCTATACATTAATATAACTTGTCTATTCATAAACCTTCTGGTAAGAACATAACCATTCCACCTTAGTACAGTAGGCTAAACATATGTTCACCTAAGAAAAACCATATTATCTTATGCATGATACCCTAGCTTATTGATAATGTCCTCTGAGAGAAACATAATAATGGTACAATAGTACACTAGGCTATTGATGTGAATCACTAAGAACAAATTCCTATCATCCAATGAGACCAACATGGCATTTCATAATAACATCTTAGGCAATGATACAGTTCACTAGGATTAACACAACAGTTTTCAATAAGTAATCTAGCCTTTTGATCAAATGTCATTGGAAGAGCTACCAATTGTACAACAGTAACTCAGGAAATTGATACTCTCTAATCAGAGCAACACGTAAGCTACACATATGTTACACAATACGATTCACACTGTCCTTTGAGAGCAACATAATAGTAATACATCAGAACCGTAAGCCATCGATACGGTCAACTGAGAGCAACCCAACAACTTAGCACCTATTTACCTGGTATTATTCAGTACACTGACCTATGAATACTGTCTATTGAGTGAAATAAAACAGCTACACATTAGTATTTTTTGTCTATTGATAATGTCAATGAGAGAAACTTAACATCAATAGTGGTACCTAAGGCAATTGGTAGTCTTCTGAGAGCAACACAACATCTATACATTAATATAACTTGTCTATTCATAAACCTTTTGGTAAGAACATAACCATTGCACCTTAGTACAGTAGGCTAAACATATGTTCACCTAAGAAAACCATATTATGTTATGCATGATACCCTAACTTATTGATAATGTCCTCTGAGAGAAACATAACAATTGTACAATAGTATACTAGGCTATTGATGTGAATCACTAAGAACAAATTCCTATCATCCAATGAGACCAACATGGCATTTCATAATAACATCTTAGGCAATGATACAGTTCACTAGGATTAACACAACAGTTTTCAATAAGTAATCTAGCCTTTTGATCAAACGTCGTTGGAAGAGCTACCAATTGTACAACAGTAACTCTGGCAATTGATACCGTCTAATCAGATCAACACGCAAGTTACATGTATGTTACACAATACCATTAACACTGTCCTTTGAGAGCAACATAATAGTTATATATCAGAACCCTAAGCCATCGATATGGTCAACTGATAGCAACACATTATTCTAAAGAACAAAACCAATTGGTAGCTATACTAAAAGCAACTGAACAGTTGTACAATCCAGTTTTATAACAGTACTCAAGGCAAATGATGATGCAGTTGATACCAAGTATCCAAAGCTATTGGTACGGTCTACTAAGAACAACAAAACAGTCATACATTCGTACCCGACACAATTCAAACTTTCCACTGAGAGCAACCCAACAACTTAGCACCTATTTACCTGGTATTATTCAGTACACTGACCTTTGAATACGGTCTATTGAGTGAAATAAAACAGCTACACATTAGTATTTTTTGTCTATTGATAATGTCTCTGAGAGAAACTTAACATCAATAGTGGTACCTAAGGCAATTGGTAGTCTTCTGAGAGCAACACAACATCTATACATTAATATAACTTGTCTATTTATAAACCTTCTGGTAAGAACATAACCATTGCACCCTAGTACAGTAGGCTAAACATATGTTCACCTAAGAAAACCATATTGTTATGAATGATACCCTAGCTTATTGATAAGGTCCTCTGAGAGAAACATAATAATTGTACAATAGTACACTAGGCTATTGATTTGAATCACTAAGAACAAATTCCTATCATCCAATGAGACCAACATGACATTTCATAATAACATCTTAGGCAATGATACAGTTCATTAGGATTAACACAACAGTTTTCAATAAGTAATCAAGCCTTTTTATCAAATGTCATTGGAAGAGCTACCAATTGTACAACAGTAACAAAGGCAATGATACTGTCTAATCAGAGCAACACGTAAGTTACACATATGTTACACAATACGATTCACACTGTCCTTTGAGAGCAACATAATAGTAATACATCAGAACCCTAAGCCATCGATATGGTCAACTGAGAGCAACACAACATTATTCTAAAGAACCAAACCAATTGGTAGCTATACTAAAAGCAACTGAACAGTTGTACAATCCAGTTTCATAACAGTACTCAAGGCAAATGATAATGCAGTTGATACCAAGTATCCAATGCTATTGGTACGGTCTACTTAGAACAACAAAACAGTCATACATTCGTACCCGACACAATTCAAACTTTCCACTGAGAGCAACCCAACAACTTAGCACCTATTTACCTGGTATTAATCAGTACACTGACCAATGAATACTGTCTATTGAGTGAAATAAAACAGCTACACATTAGTATTTTTTGTCTATTGATAATGTCACTGAGAGAAACTTAACATCAATAGTGGTACCTAAGGCAATTGGTAGTCTTCTGAGAGCAACACAACATCTATACATTAATATAACTTGTCTATTCATAAACCTTCTGGTAAGAACATAACCATTGCACCTTAGTACAGTAGGCTAAAGATATGTTCACCTAAGAAAACCATATTATGCTATGCATGATACCCTAGCTTATTGATAAGGTCCTCTGAGAGAAACATAATAATGGTACAATAGTACACTAGGCTATTGATGTGAATCACTAAGAACAAATTCCTATCATCCAATGAGACCAACATGGCATTTCATAATAACATCTTAGGCAATGATACAGTTCACTAGGATTAACACAACAGTTTTCAATAAGTAATCTAGCCTTTTGATCAAATGTCATTGGAAGAGCTACCAATTGTACAACAGTAACTCAGGCAATTGATACCGTCTAATCAGATCAACACGTAAGTTACACATATGTTACACAATACGATTCACACTGTCCTTTGAGAGCAACATAATAGTAATACATCAGAACCCTAAGCCATCGATATGGTCAACTGAGACCAACACAACATTATTCTAAAGAACCAAACCAATTAGTAGCAACATGTATACTGAAAGCAACTGAACAGTTGTACAATCCAGTTTCATAACAGTACTCAAGGCAAATGATGATGCTGTTGATACCAAGTTCCAATGCTAATGGTACGGTCTACTAAGAACAACAAAACAGTCATACATTCGTACCCGACACAATTCAAACTTTCCACTGAGAGCAACCCAACAACTTAGCACCTATTTACCTGGTATTATTCAGTACACTGACCTATAAATACGGTCTATTGAGTGAAATAAAACATATTAGCATTTTTTGTCTATTGATAATGTCTCTAAGAGAAATTAAACATCAATAGTGGTACCTAAGGCAATTGGTAGTCTTCTGAGAGCAACACAACATCTATACATTAATATAACTTGTCTATTCATAAACCTTCTGGTAAGAACATAACCATTGCACCTTAGTACAGTAGGCTAAACATATGTTCACCTAAGAAAACCATATTATGTTATGCATGATACCCTAGCTTATTGATAATGTCCTCTGAGAGAAACATAATAATGGTACAATAGTACACTAGGCTATTGATGTGAATCACTAAGAACAAATTCCTATCATCCAATGAGACCAACATGGCATTTCATAATAACATCTTAGGCAATGATACAGTTCACTAGGATTAACACAACAGTTTTCAATAAGTAATCTAGCCTTTTGATCAAATGTCATTGGAAGAGCTACCAATTGTACAACAGTAACTCAGGCAATTGATACCGTCTAATCAGATCAACACGTAAGTTACACATATGTTACACAATACGATTCACACTGTCCTTTGAGAGCAACATAATAGTAATA
Organism: Magallana gigas; assembly: GCF_963853765.1. NCBI lineage: Eukaryota > Metazoa > Mollusca > Bivalvia > Ostreida > Ostreidae > Magallana > Magallana gigas. The sequence continues at coordinate 68,678,910 of NC_088853.1, read as the reverse complement.
CATCAGAACCATAAGCCATCGATATGGTCAACTGAGACCAACACAACATTATTCTAAAGAACCAAACCAATTAGTAGCAACATGTATACTGAAAGCAACTGAACAGTTGTACAATCCAGTTTCATAACAGTACTCAAGGCAAATGATGATGCTGTTGATACCAAGTTCCAATGCTAATGGTACGGTCTACTAAGAACAACAAAACAGTCATACATTCGTACCCGACACAATTCAAACTTTCCACTGAGAGCAACCCAACAACTTAGCACCTATTTACCTGGTATTATTCAGTACACTGACCTATAAATACGGTCTATTGAGTGAAATAAAACATATTAGCATTTTTTGTCTATTGATAATGTCTCTAAGAGAAATTAAACATCAATAGTGGTACCTAAGGCAATTGGTAGTCTACTGCGAGCAACACAACATCAATACATTAATATAACTTGTCTATTCATAAACCTTCTGGTAAGAACATAACCATTGCACCTTAGTACAGTAGGCTAAACATATGTTCACCTAAGAAAACCATATTATGCTATGCATGATACCCTAGCTTATTGATAAGGTCCTCTGAGAGAAACATAATAATTGTACAATAGTACACTAGGCTATTGATTTGAATCACTAAGAACAAATTCCTATCATCCAATGAGACCAACATGACATTTCATAATAACATCTTAGGCAATGATACAGTTCATTAGGATTAACACAACAGTTTTCAATAAGTAATCAAGCCTTTTGATCAAATGTCATTGGAAGAGCTACCAATTGTACAACAGTAACAAAGGCAATGATACTGTCTAATCAGAGCAACACGTAAGTTACACATATGTTACACAATACGATTCACACTGTCCTTTGAGAGCAACATAATAGTAATACATCAGAACCCTAAGCCATCGATATGGTCAACTGAGAGCAACACAACATTATTCTAAAGAACCAAACCAATTGGTAGCTATACTAAAAGCAACTGAACAGTTGTACAATCCAGTTTCATAACAGTACTCAAGGCAAATGATAATGCAGTTGATACCAAGTATCCAATGCTATTGGTACGGTCTACTTAGAACAACAAAACAGTCATACATTCGTACCCGACACAATTCAAACTTTCCACTGAGAGCAACCCAACAACTTAGCACCTATTTACCTGGTATTATTCAGTACACTGACCTATGAATACTGTCTATTTAGTGAAATAAAACAGCTACACATTAGTATTTTTTGTCTATTGATAATGTCACTGAGAGAAACTTAACATCAATAGTGGTACCTAAGGCAATTGGTAGTCTTCTGAGAGCAACACAACATCTATACATTAATATAACTTGTCTATTCATAAACCTTCTGGTAAGAACATAACCATTGCACCTTAGTACAGTAGGCTAAACATATGTTCACCTAAGAAAACCATATTATCTTATGCATGATACCCTAGCTTATTGATAATGTCCTCTGAGAGAAACATAATAATGGTACAATAGTACACTAGGCTATTGATGTGAATCACTAAGAACAAATTCCTATCATCCAATGAGACCAACATGGCATTTCATAATAACATCTTAGGCAATGATACAGTTCACTAGGATTAACACAACAGTTTTCAATTAGTAATCTAGCCTTTTGATCAAATGTCATTGGAAGAGCTACCAATTGTACAACAGTAACTCAGGCAATTGATACCGTGTAATCAGATCAACACGTAAGTTACACATATGTTACACAATACGATTCACACTGTCCTTTGAGAGCAACATAATAGTAATACATCAGAACCCTAAGCCATCGATATGGTCAACTGAGACCAACACAACATTATTCTAAAGAACCAAACCAATTAGTAGCAACATGTATACTGAAAGCAACTGAACAGTTGTACAATCCAGTTTCATAACAGTACTCAAGGCAAATGATGATGCTGTTGATACCAAGTTCCAATGCTAATGGTACGGTCTACTAAGAACAACAAAACAGTCATACATTCGTACCCGACACAATTCAAACTTTCCACTGAGAGCAACCCAACAACTTAGCACCTATTTACCTGGTATTATTCAGTACACTGACCTATAAATACGGTCTATTGAGTGAAATAAAACATATTAGCATTTTTTGTCTATTGATAATGTCTCTAAGAGAAATTAAACATCAATAGTGGTACCTAAGGCAATTGGTAGTCTACTGCGAGCAACACAACATCTATACATTAATATAACTTGTCTATTCATAAACCTTCTGGTAAGAACATAACCATTGCACCTTAGTACAGTAGGCTAAACATATGTTCACCTAAGAAAACCATATTATGTTATGCATGATACCCTAGCTTATTGATAAGGTCCTCTGAGAGAAACATAACAATTGTACAATAGTATACTAGGCTATTGATGTGAATCACTAAGAACAAATTCCTATCATCCAATGAGACCAACATGGCATTTCATAATAACATCTTAGGCAATGATACAGTTCACTAGGATTAACACAACAGTTTTCAATAAGTAATCAAGCCTTTTGATCAAACGTCATTGGAAGAGCTACCAATTGTACAACAGTAACTCTGGCAATTGATACCGTCTAATCAGATCAACATGCAAGTTACATGTATGTTACACAATACCATTAACACTGTCCTTTGAGAGCAACATAATAGTTATATATCAGAACCCTAAGCCATCGATATGGTCAACTGATAGCAACACATTATTCTAAAGAACAAAACCAATTGGTAGCTATACTAAAAGCAACTGAACAGTTGTACAATCCAGTTTCATAACAGTACTCAAGGCAAATGATGATGCTGTTGATACCAAGTATCCAAAGCTATTGGTACGGTCTACTAAGAACAACAAAACAGTCATACATTCGTACCCGACACAATTCAAACTTTCCACTGAGAGCAACCCAACAACTTAGCACCTATTTACCTGGCATTATTCAGTACACTGACCTTTGAATACGGTCTATTGAGTGAAATAAAACAGCTACACATTAGTATTTTTTGTCTATTGATAATGTCTCTGAGAGAAACTTAACATCAATAGTGGTACCTAAGGCAATTGGTAGTCTTCTGAGAGCAACACAACATCTATACATTAATATAACTTGTCTATTCATAAACCTTCTGGTAAGAACATAACCATTGCACCCTAGTACAGTAGGCTAAACATATGTTCACCTAAGAAAACCATATTGTTATGAATGATACCCTAGCTAATTGATAATGTCCTCTGAGAGAAACATAATAATTGTACAATAGTACACTAGGCTATTGATGTGAATCACTAAGAACAAATTCCTATCATCCAATGAGACCAACATGGCATTTCATAATAACATCTTAGGCAATGATACAGTTCACTAGGATTAACACAACAGTTTTCAATAAGTAATCTAGCCTTTTGATCAAATGTCATTGGAAGAGCTACCAATTGTACAACAGTAACTCAGGCAATTGATACCGTCTAATCAGGGAAACATGTAAGTTAAACATATGTTACACAATACGATTCACACTGTCCTTTGAGAGCAACATAATAGTAATACATCAGAACCCTAAGCCATCGATATGGTCAACTGAGACCAACACAACATTATTCTAAAGAACCAAACCAATTGGTAGCTATACTAAAAGCAACTGAACAGTTGTACAATCCAGTTTTATAACAGTACTCATAGCAAATGATGATGCAGTTGATACCAAGTATCCAATGCTATTGGTACGGTCTACTAAGAACAACAAAACAGTCATACATTCGTACCCGACACAATTCAAACTTTCCACTGAGAGCAAACCAACAATTTAGCACCTATTTACCTGGCATTATTCAGTACACTGACCTATGAATACTGTCTATTGAGTGAAATAAAACAGCTACACATTAGTATTTTTTGTCTATTGATAATGTCACTGAGAGAAACTCAACATCAATAGTGGTACCTAAGGCAATTGGAAGTCCTCTGAGAGCAACACAGCATCTACACATTAATATAACTTGTCTATTTATAAACCTTCTGGTAAGAACATAACCATAGCACCTTAGTACAGTAGGCTAAACATATGTTCACCTAAGAAAACCATATTGTTATGAATGATACTCTAGCTTATTGATAAAGTCCTCTGAGAGAAACATAATAATTGTACAATAGTACACTAGGCTATAGATGTGAATCACTAAGAACAAATTCCTATCATCCAATGAGAGCAACATGGCATTTCATAATAACATCTTAGGCAATGATACAGTTCACTAGGATTTACACAACAGTTTTCAGTAAGTAATCTAGCCTTTTGATCAAATGTCATTGGAAGAGCTACCAATTGTACAACAGTAACTCAGGCAATTGATACCGTCTAATCAGAGCAACACGTACGATACACATATGTTACACAATACGATTCACACTGTCCTTTGAGAGCAACATAATAGTGATACATCAGAACCCTAAGCCATCGATATGGTCAACTGAGAGCAACACAACATTATTCTAAAGAACCAAACCAATTGGTAGCTATACTAAAAGCAACTGAACAGTTGTACAATCCAGTTTCATAACAGTACTCAAGGCAAATGATGATGCAGTTGATACCAAGTATCCAATGCTATTGGTACGGTCTACTAAGAACAACAAAACAGTCATACATTCGTACCCAACACAATTCAAACTTTCCACTGAGAGCAACCCAACAACTTAGCACCTATTTACCTGGTTTTAATCAGTATACTGACCTATGAATACGGTCTACTGAGTGAAATAAAACAGCTACCCATTAGTATTTTTTGTCTATTGATAATGTCACTGAGAGAAACTTAACATCATTAGTGGTACCTAAGGCAATTGGTAGTCTTCTGAGAGCAACACAACATCTATACATTAATATAACTTGTCTATTCATAAACCTTCTGGTAAGAACATAACCATTCCACCTTAGTACAGTAGGCTAAACATATGTTCACCTAAGAAAAACCATATTATCTTATGCATGATACCCTAGCTTATTGATAATGTCCTCTGAGAGAAACATAATAATGGTACAATAGTACACTAGGCTATTGATGTGAATCACTAAGAACAAATTCCTATCATCCAATGAGACCAACATGGCATTTCATAATAACATCTTAGGCAATGATACAGTTCACTAGGATTAACACAACAGTTTTCAATAAGTAATCTAGCCTTTTGATCAAATGTCATTGGAAGAGCTACCAATTGTACAACAGTAACTCAGGAAATTGATACTCTCTAATCAGAGCAACACGTAAGCTACACATATGTTACACAATACGATTCACACTGTCCTTTGAGAGCAACATAATAGTAATACATCAGAACCGTAAGCCATCGATACGGTCAACTGAGAGCAACCCAACAACTTAGCACCTATTTACCTGGTATTATTCAGTACACTGACCTATGAATACTGTCTATTGAGTGAAATAAAACAGCTACACATTAGTATTTTTTGTCTATTGATAATGTCAATGAGAGAAACTTAACATCAATAGTGGTACCTAAGGCAATTGGTAGTCTTCTGAGAGCAACACAACATCTATACATTAATATAACTTGTCTATTCATAAACCTTTTGGTAAGAACATAACCATTGCACCTTAGTACAGTAGGCTAAACATATGTTCACCTAAGAAAACCATATTATGTTATGCATGATACCCTAACTTATTGATAATGTCCTCTGAGAGAAACATAACAATTGTACAATAGTATACTAGGCTATTGATGTGAATCACTAAGAACAAATTCCTATCATCCAATGAGACCAACATGGCATTTCATAATAACATCTTAGGCAATGATACAGTTCACTAGGATTAACACAACAGTTTTCAATAAGTAATCTAGCCTTTTGATCAAACGTCGTTGGAAGAGCTACCAATTGTACAACAGTAACTCTGGCAATTGATACCGTCTAATCAGATCAACACGCAAGTTACATGTATGTTACACAATACCATTAACACTGTCCTTTGAGAGCAACATAATAGTTATATATCAGAACCCTAAGCCATCGATATGGTCAACTGATAGCAACACATTATTCTAAAGAACAAAACCAATTGGTAGCTATACTAAAAGCAACTGAACAGTTGTACAATCCAGTTTTATAACAGTACTCAAGGCAAATGATGATGCAGTTGATACCAAGTATCCAAAGCTATTGGTACGGTCTACTAAGAACAACAAAACAGTCATACATTCGTACCCGACACAATTCAAACTTTCCACTGAGAGCAACCCAACAACTTAGCACCTATTTACCTGGTATTATTCAGTACACTGACCTTTGAATACGGTCTATTGAGTGAAATAAAACAGCTACACATTAGTATTTTTTGTCTATTGATAATGTCTCTGAGAGAAACTTAACATCAATAGTGGTACCTAAGGCAATTGGTAGTCTTCTGAGAGCAACACAACATCTATACATTAATATAACTTGTCTATTTATAAACCTTCTGGTAAGAACATAACCATTGCACCCTAGTACAGTAGGCTAAACATATGTTCACCTAAGAAAACCATATTGTTATGAATGATACCCTAGCTTATTGATAAGGTCCTCTGAGAGAAACATAATAATTGTACAATAGTACACTAGGCTATTGATTTGAATCACTAAGAACAAATTCCTATCATCCAATGAGACCAACATGACATTTCATAATAACATCTTAGGCAATGATACAGTTCATTAGGATTAACACAACAGTTTTCAATAAGTAATCAAGCCTTTTTATCAAATGTCATTGGAAGAGCTACCAATTGTACAACAGTAACAAAGGCAATGATACTGTCTAATCAGAGCAACACGTAAGTTACACATATGTTACACAATACGATTCACACTGTCCTTTGAGAGCAACATAATAGTAATACATCAGAACCCTAAGCCATCGATATGGTCAACTGAGAGCAACACAACATTATTCTAAAGAACCAAACCAATTGGTAGCTATACTAAAAGCAACTGAACAGTTGTACAATCCAGTTTCATAACAGTACTCAAGGCAAATGATAATGCAGTTGATACCAAGTATCCAATGCTATTGGTACGGTCTACTTAGAACAACAAAACAGTCATACATTCGTACCCGACACAATTCAAACTTTCCACTGAGAGCAACCCAACAACTTAGCACCTATTTACCTGGTATTAATCAGTACACTGACCAATGAATACTGTCTATTGAGTGAAATAAAACAGCTACACATTAGTATTTTTTGTCTATTGATAATGTCACTGAGAGAAACTTAACATCAATAGTGGTACCTAAGGCAATTGGTAGTCTTCTGAGAGCAACACAACATCTATACATTAATATAACTTGTCTATTCATAAACCTTCTGGTAAGAACATAACCATTGCACCTTAGTACAGTAGGCTAAAGATATGTTCACCTAAGAAAACCATATTATGCTATGCATGATACCCTAGCTTATTGATAAGGTCCTCTGAGAGAAACATAATAATGGTACAATAGTACACTAGGCTATTGATGTGAATCACTAAGAACAAATTCCTATCATCCAATGAGACCAACATGGCATTTCATAATAACATCTTAGGCAATGATACAGTTCACTAGGATTAACACAACAGTTTTCAATAAGTAATCTAGCCTTTTGATCAAATGTCATTGGAAGAGCTACCAATTGTACAACAGTAACTCAGGCAATTGATACTGTCTAATCAGAGCAACACGTACGATACACATATGTTACACAATACGATTCACACTGTCCTTTGAGAGCAACATAATAGTAATACATCAGAACCGTAAGCCATCGATATGGTCAACTGAGAGCAACACAACATTTTTCTAAAGAACCAAACTAATTGGTAGCTATACTAAAAGCAACTGAACAGTTGTACAATCCAGTTTCATAACAGTACTCAAGGCAAATGTTGATGCAGTTGATACCAAGTATCCAATGCTAATGGTACGGTCTACTAAGAAATACAAAACAGTCATACATTCCTAATATAACTTGTCTATTCATAAACCTTCTGGTAAGAACATAACCATTGCACCTTAGTACAGTAGGCTAAACAAATTGTCATCTAAGAAAAACATATTATGTTATGAATGATACCTTAGCTTATTGATAAGGTCCTTTGAGAGAAACATAATAATGGTACAATAGTACACTAGGCTATTGATGTGAATCACTAAGAACAAATTCCTATCATCCAATGAGACCAACATGGCATTTCATAATAACATCTTAGGCAATGAGACAGTTCACTAGGATTAACACAACAGTTTTCAATAAGTAATCTAGCCTTTTGATCAAATGTCATTGGAAGAGCTACCAATTGTACAACAGTAACTCAGGCAATTGATACTGTCTAATCAGAGCAACACGTAAGTTACACATATGTTACACAATACGATTCACACTGTCCTTTGAGAGCAACATAATAGTAATACATCAGAACCGTAAGCCATCGATATGGTCAACTGAGAGCAACACAACATTTTTCTAAAGAACCAAACCAATTGGTAGCTATACTAAAAGCAACTGAACAGTTGTACAATCCAGTTTCATAACAGTACTCAAGGCAAATGTTGATGCAGTTGATACCAAGTATCCAATGCTAATGGTACGGTCTACTAAGAAATACAAAACAGTCATACATTCCTAATATAACTTGTCTATTCATAAACCTTCTGGTAAGAACATAACCATTGCACCTTAGTACAGTAGGCTAAACATATTGTCATCTAAGAAAAACATATTATGTTATGAATGATACCTTAGCTTATTGATAAGGTCCTCTGAGAGAAACATAATAATTGTACAATAGTACACTAGGCTATTGATGTGAATCAATAAGAACAAATTCCTATCATCCAATGAAACCAACATGGCATTTCATAATAACATCTTAGGCAATGAGACAGTTCACTAGGATTAACACAACAGTTTTCAATAAGTAATCTAGCCCTTTGATCAAATGTCATTGGAAGAGCTACCAATTGTACAACAGTAACTCTGGCAATTGATACCGTCTAATCAGATCAACACGTAAGCTACACATATGTTACACAATACGATTCACACTGTCCTTTGAGAGCAACATAATATTAATACATCAGAACCCTAAGCCATCGATATGGTCAACTGAGAGCAACACAACATTATTCTAAAGAACCAAACCAATTGGTAGCTATACTAAAAGCAACTGAACAGTTGTACAATCCAGTTTTATAACAGTACTCAAGGCAAATGATGAGGCACTTGATACCAAGTATCCAATGCTATTGGTACGGTCTACTAAGAACAACAAAACAGCCATACATTCGTACCCGACACAATTCAAACTTTCCACTGAGAGCAACCCAACAACTTAGCACCTATTTACCTGGTATTAATCAGTACACTGACCTATAAATACGGTCTATTGAGTGAAATAAAACATATTAGTATTTTTTGTCTATTGATAATGTCACTGAGAGAAACTTAACATCAATAGTGGTACCTAAGGCAATTGGTAGTCTTCTGAGAGTAACACAACATCTATACATTAATATAACTTGTCTATTCATAAACCTCCTGGTAAGAACATAACCATTGTACCTTAGTACAGTAGGCTAAACATATGTTCACCTAAGAAAACCATATTATCTTATGCATGATACCCTAGCTTATTGATAATGTCCTCTGAGTGTCCTCTGAAAGAAACATAATAATTGTACAATAGTACACTAGGCTATTGAAACAAATTCCTATCATCCAATGAGACCAACATGACATTTCATAATAACATCTTAGGCAATGATACAGTTCACTACGATTAACACAACAGTTTTCAATAAGTAATCTAGCCTTTTTGATCAAATGTCATTGGAAGAGCTACCAATTGTACAACAGTAACTCAGGCAATTGATACCGTCTAATCAGGGAAACACGTAAGTTAAACATATGTTACACAATACGACTCACAATGTCCTTTGAGAGCAACATAATAGTAATACATCAGAACCCTAAGCCATCGATATGGTCAACTGAGAGCAACACAACATTATTCTAAAGAACCAAACCAATTGGTAGCTATACTAAAAGCAACTGAACAGTTGTACAATCCAGTTTCATAACAGTACTCAAGGCAAATGATGATGCAGTTGATACCAAGTATCCAATGCTATTGGTACGGTCTACTAAGAACAACAAAACAGTCATACATTCGTACCCGACACAATTCAAACTTTCCACTGAGAGCAACCCAACAACTTAGCACCTATTTACCTGGTTTTAATCAGTATACTGACCTTTGAATACGGTCTATTGAGTGAAATAAAACAGCTACCCATTAGTATTTTTTGGCTATTGATAATGTCACTGAGAGAAACTTAACATCAATAGTGGTACCTAAGGCAATTGGTAGTCTTCTGAGAGCAACACAACATCTATACATTAATATAACTTGTCTATTCATAAACCTTCTGGTAAGAACATAACCATTCCACCCTAGTACAGTAGGCTAAACATATGTTCACCTAAGAAAACCATATTATCTTATGCATGATACCCTAGCTTATTGATAATGTCCTCTGAGAGAAACATAATAATTGTACAATAAACACAATCCAAATCAAAAAGGGAAAATCAAAATTCCTTTTTTTTTGACCCTGTTTTTCATATCTGCATCCATATACACCCCTTTTTGCCAAAAATAAGCCTTTACAAGTCAAAGTTGATGGAATTTTCCTGAGTCATTGACATTTAAATGCATTACACAGACATTTAAAATGAGTAACGTTCCTCTTATTCTTATAAAAACTTATGAAGCATCAGAGGAACGTTCCTCTTTTCACTTCAACAGAAATCTTCACAAAGAATCTGAGGAACGTTCCTCTTTTCACTTTAACAGAAATCTTCACAAAGAATCTGAGGAACGTTCCTCTTTTCACTTCAACAGAAATCTTCACAAAGAATCTGAGGAACGTTCCTCTTTTCACTTTAACAGAAATCTTCACAAAGAATCTGAGGAACGTTCCTCTTTTCACTTCAACAGAAATCTTCACAAAGAATCTGAGGAACGTTCCTCTTTTCACTTCAACAGAAATCTTCACAAAGAATCTGAGGAACATTCCTCTTTTCACTTCAAATCTTTATTAGAACATTTTACTTTGCATTTGTGTTTTACGACATTAAAACTATTTCCTTTAAGTATTGTGCAATACCCTGTGCAGAGGGCGCAAAATTGTAAACCCGCGACTGACCTTAAGTTTATTGTTTCTATACCCCCCGCAAACAAAGTTTGGGGGGTATATAAGAATCACCTTGTCCGTCCGTCCGAATATCCGTCTGTTCGTCTTCTATGCAATTGGACTTAAAAATGTTTTGCATAAATTAATTGTAAATAATTGATGTGCGATTGTCAACATTTTACTGGAAAATCCTGATTTTATTTTTAATATCTATCATGATGCAAATTGATTTGTTATACTTTCATGTTAAATACTGAAATCTGATTGGTTAAGACGCAGTTCATAATCCGTTCTATTACCCTCAGCGTTAGCAACGCACTTAGCAACGGGTAACATTAAAAATGTTACATGCGCGAAAATCATGCGCGTACGGTTCGCCGTAGAATTAACGTTATTTCTATCTAAAAGCAGTGATGTTTTCTTTAAAATTCAGACATTCAGTATAACAAAATAAATAGTGCCTGTTTGGGAGGATAACAGTTGAAATTGACACCCCTCGAAAAACCATTGTCAACCTCCGCTTCGCGTCGGTTGACAATGGTTTCCTCGGGGTGTCAATTTCAACTGTTACCCTCCCAAACAGGCACTATTTATATAATGATACATTGCGGTGATTATTATTGCAGGGATGATTTTCACCCCTATTGCACATGTAGCTAATAAGCACAATTGAAATTTAGAAGACATGCTAATTATGTCACTTATTAAATAACTTGTTTAACAAGTGTGCAAAATTACTCCTGATGATAGCGGGTTTGCAGCCCATAAGTTAACAATTTTAAATATAAAATCAAAAACTTTGTGTCAAGCCGCTGAAACAACAATATGATGTTGGTTAAGTAATATAAGGACTGATGAAAAAGGGTGCACACACACACACACACACACCGTAAACTCGAGGTCACAACTCTAAGCACATTATGAGCACTCAGTTGGAGCGCAGTCATTTGTTAGTCAAAGTTTGTAGGAATGCAGTTACACGCCGCAGGAGCTGAGTAGAAATCCCTTGGTCAACTGTCACATTTTCACCTTGTAAAAATTTAAAATACAACTGTACAATGTTTTTGAATTTCCCAGCGAACCCACAGCAATTCCAGAAATATAACAGTATCGTGAAACTCTGGGGGGAATGCAATCTGGTGTGACAGGACCTAAGCTTTGAGAAAACAATCAGGTTACCAGAAATTTGCATTTGTCAAATTCTTTGAGCTGGATGATAGTAACAAACATTAGTAAAAGGATGTAAAATTTGAATTACAGTTCTCATATGAAATGCAATCATTATATTAATATATATGTAAATTATATCTTACACTAGCTAACAATTACCCCCACCCCCTTCCTAATAAAATCACAACATACACAAGCTATAATTCAATAGTGTACTCGTAGTTTAGATAAATCTACAAATCTACCTCTGGTATTAGTAGGATATTTTAGGTAAGAAAAACCAACTCACTTTTTGGCTTTCTTGAAGTACCTCATGTTTATCAACTAGAAAATATCTAATATCAAAATACTCCAGTATATTCTGTAAATAACTTCTCAGCATGCATGGTCAATAGAAATGTCATGACCTAAAGCCCATATTCCTCTGCTACATTTGGTTTGCTAATGTCACCGCCGGCCATTCGTGCACATGCTGAGGTCCTCTATCAGATGTCAATCACTAACTCGATGCTGATAAGATGTTAGGGGTGTGCTAATAATAGTAACTGTGTGAAATTTGAGAGCTTTCAACAGCAGATCACTGCTTTAGGAACAGATGCAAAATGTGGTCGCAAATTTAATTTAAGATCAACGCTACATGTGTACTTTATGAAGGTGAACAGAAATATTGTTTGGAAATTGCAGTTGCAAACTTCGCAGGATGCTTGCATCAAGGTAATAAATACTTTTATTATATCCAAACGTTTAAAATACATAACTGAGTTTCTTTTGCTCTTCTGCTTATTTACTACAATCAAGGTAGTTGCAAATCTAAAGCATTTAGATTAAATTGATACAAAATTCTTGATTATCTGATATTTAAAAAAATTATTGTAATCATCAAATTTTGAAAATGATAAGCAAAATTAAAATATAATCATAATACAATGTAATGTTATAGGTGATGATGATTGGCAGTGACAAAATATTTTGCCTTGTGGATTTTGGTTTGAAATCACTGCATTTGAATTGTTTGCTGGTCTGGTGGATGGGTAGCATTAATTTGGACAGAGCTTGATCGAGATGAAAGATGCTTGAAGATTAAGGTTTGTTATTCTTAATTTAAAATTAATCTCACACTATAGCTGTCCTTCTGGGACTAATACTCCCACAAGGCTCTTTTGAAACAGAGTAATCGGCTAGCCACTTCTCATTTTACAGGTTATCAATTTCCCCTACAAATGCTTATCAACACCATTGCTAGGAAAATGGCCCTCTTGGGACAAATGAATTCAGTAACACTATAAACTCCATTTACATGATGTTTCAAATCAGACTTTGTAAATAGGAAAATCATAAACAGATATTAGGTCATATGGAATAGGAACATGCTCTATTTAAGAAAAAGTTAAATATTAAATATATGATTAATCTGCCGAAATGAATTATCACACAATTGTAACCTGTACAAATGTGAAAGGATTAATCTAATGAGTGCACAGGGGCCCATTTCACAAAGCAAAATTAATTAAGACTTAAAGTTATATCTTAGGAAAGAACTTTTTCCTTAAAGTTCATTACTTATTATGAATTTTAACTTAAAGACAGGTAAATTGATGTTTTAGGAACAAACTTAACATGGTGACTGTTTATATTATATTGAAATGAATTATATGCACATTTAAGTTGAACAAAAATACTAGATAACGGGTATCATTAAGACTTTTTCACTTTACTTCTAATTTATTTAAACATATGTTTTATTGAAAAAATTCAATAGGATTGGACAACAGACATAGCCTATGTATGTCCTCTCATTGTAATATATCCACTTTACTTCTAAACTGAAAACATTAGAACTATCAAATTATACATATATTTCTTCAATTAATTTCTTTGGTGTAGACTTTTAATTTTTACAATTGTTTTAGATTATCTGGTTGCACGCGCAGATGGATAGCGGGTATAAAGCTATAGCTAGTGCACTGATGATAATTATGTTATTCATGCCTGAGAATTACTGATATCTTAAAAAGGAATAAATACTACATAAATACTCAATTAAAGAATGACTGGATGATTTGTCCTATCCCTCCACAAAATTAGCTTTTCTTTTAGGGGAGAAATGTTAGGTGTTTTCTTCATCTAATTTTTTTTTGTCGGGGAAGGGGGTAGGGGGTAGGAGTTACCGCAAATTAAGTGATTTGGGAATATTGATGCTAAATCATCCATGAGAATGCTGTTTCATTCAGAAATTTTTGCCTTTTATCCTCACTTCTTCTATCAGTCAATATGCATTTATTTGCAGCGTTTTCTTTTAAAAAAAAACACCCTATTTTTAAATCAACCCTTTTAAGCAGGCACGTAGCATCAGGATGTAAAGAGTGGGGGGGACCCACCCCCCCCTTAACTTTTTCTCACAGAAAACAATTTTCTTAAATTTACATATCAAAAAGTGAATAAACATGGAGTCCCCCCCCCCCCATTTTTTTTGGGAGCATGTAAAAAATTGAAGAGAATTTTGATGAAACAAACATCAAGTCCTTAGTATAACAAGTCAGAATTTATGATGAGCAAATATTCTGAATAATTTATGCTTCTAAATTTCAAACAAAAATAAGTTTGATTAAGCTCATCAAGCTTATTTACTGAATCTAGTATTCCCTTGCTGCAACATTAAATTGATAGGATGAACAGAATCTGAATTATACAGCTTTCTTGTTTGACGTGGTTAATAATTCCTGCTTTATTTAAGTGATGCAAATTCCATCTGCTCAACTGTCTGGCTTAAAACCAATAATTTAGAGCTGTGAACCATTCTCATACTCACAAGAATGACCGGCCCGATAACAATAGCTTTGGGATTTGATGTGAATTGTTAAGATCTGTCGCCATCCAAAAAAAATAATGCAATAATACCAATGTGTTTTAAGATTAGAGCAGAAATTCAAGAGTATATTGATGTTTGGTAGATTCAAATCAAATTCATGCTTAAGTATCCTGCTTGGATTCTGTAAATGTTTAAACGTATTTAGGTATATAGGTATTTATATCTGAAGAGAAATATTTGTTGTACAAATATCTCTCTCTCTCTCTCTCTTGTGCTACATCTCTCTAATTTCTCTCTCTCTTTCAAGTTAAGCAGTGAAAAACTTATGTGACCTTTAATATACTGGGTATTTCTTCTTAAAGAATGTCAATACCTAAATGTATGTTTGAGAATTTGTGTGTTATCAACAAAAATAAGCATTACCACCAGATCTTCATTATGAAATGAAATAACAGGAAGTTATTTAGCGATGATGAGTTTTAATGCAAATATCTATTTTACATAGATTCTATAGAAGATCTGGACATCCCCCCTGGGAGGAAATCAATGAGGCCACAGAAAAGTTCAAAAGCCATCCAGCCAGTCACACAGTATGAACAGAAGATAAACAGAACAGAAGATAAACCTTGATTCATGTCAACCATGTATCGAAGACCGAATTAAGTGAAAGTGCTTTCTGGAAAATGCAGCTCTACTTGGGAACTCCATCCTGAATTTGATGGATGCGAGCTTTATGTTTTTAGTAATTATAAAATCATATGCACTGAGACAATTATTAATATAGTTAAATTTTTAATTATATAAACATCTAATCCAATTACAAACTAAACTTGATATTTAATATAAAAAGAAATATTAATAAATTGGTATTCTTAATTACATGCTTATGTATGTCTAAGCTGTTATTTTGAATTGTAACCCAAAAATGCCGCGATATAAAATATTAAAAATTCAAACTCTTTTTTACTTTATATTGAGTAATCAACTTAGAAAATTTTAGCTGATCATCATCAGGACTGAGCGATAGTCAAGTACTCGAGTACTTGTTAACATCCTTAATATTTACGTAAAGTATAACATGTTTAAATGCTTATTTAATTTAAGATTACCGGTATTTTGCTTATTGCTGTTTTTACTTTCAATTGGAACATTCTTCAAGTACCATGTAAAGGTTTCAATTAAAGAGAAAAGAGGAACGTTCCTCAAGATTCCTCGTGAAGATTTCAGTTGTAGTGAAAAGAGGAACGTTCCTCAGATGACTTGTCAAGATTTCTGTTGAAGTGAAAAGAGGAACGTTCCTCAGATGACTTGTCAAGATTTCAGTTGTAGTGAAAAGAGGAACGTTCCTCAGATGACTTGTCAAGATTTCTGTTGAAGTGAAAAGAGGAACGTTCCTCATATTCTTTGTGAAGATTTCTGTTGAAGTGAAAAGAGGAACGTTCCTCAGATGAAGTGTAGAGATTTTAGTTTAGGTAAAGAGGAACGTTCCTCTGATGCTTCATAAGTTTTTATAAGAATAAGAGGAACGTTACTCATTTTAAATGCCTGTGTAATGCATTTAAATGTCAATGATTCAGGAAAATTCCATAACTTTGACTTGTAAAGGCTTATTTTTGGCAAAAAGGGGTGTATATGGATGCAGATATGAAAAACAGGGTCAAAAAAAAGGAATTTTGATTTTCCCTTTTTGATTTGGATTGTGTTAATAGTACACTAGGCTATTGATGTGAATCACTAAGAACAAATTCCTATCATCCAATGAGACCAACATGGCATTTCATAATAACATCTTAGGCAATGATACAGTTCACTAGGATTAACACAACAGTTTTCAATAAGTAATCTAGCCTTTTGATCAAATGTCATTGGAAGAGCTACCAATTGTACAACAGTAACTCAGGCAATTGATACCGTCTAATCAGGGAAACATGTAAGTTAAACATATGTTACACAATACGATTCACACTGTCCTTTGAGAGCAACATAATAGTAATACATCAGAACCCTAAGCCATCGATATGGTCAACTGAGACCAACACAACATTATTCTAAAGAACCAAACCAATTGGTAGCTATACTAAAAGCAACTGAACAGTTGTACAATCCAGTTTTATAACAGTACTCAAGGCAAATGATGATGCAGTTGATACCAAGTATCCAATGCTATTGGTACGGTCTACTAAGAACAACAAAACAGTCATACATTCGTACCCGACACAATTCAAACTTTCCACTGAGAGCAAACCAACAACTTAGCACCTATTTAACTGGTATTATTCAGTACACTGACCTATGAATACTGTCTATTGAGTGAAATAAAACAGCTACACATTAGTATTTTTTGTCTATTGATAATGTCACTGAGAGAAACTCAACATCAATAGTGGTACCTAAGGCAATTGGTAGTCCTCTGAGAGCAACACAGCATCTACACATTAATATAACTTGTCTATTTATAAACCTTCTGGTAAGAACATAACCATAGCACCTTAGTACAGTAGGCTAAACATATGTTCACCTAAGAAAACCATATTGTTATGAATGATACTCTAGCTTATTGATAAAGTCCTCTGAGAGAAACATAATAATTGTACAATAGTACACTAGGCTATTGATGTGAATCACTAAGAACAAATTCCTATCATCCAATGAGACCAACATGGCATTTCATAATAACATCTTAGGCAATGATACAGTTCACTAGGATTTACACAACAGTTTTCAGTAAGTAATCTAGCCTTTTGATCAAATGTCATTGGAAGAGCTACCAATTGTACAACAGTAACTCAGGCAATTGATACCGTCTAATCAGAGCAACACGTACGATACACATATGTTACACAATACGATTCACACTGTCCTTTGAGAGCAACATAATAGTGATACATCAGAACCCTAAGCCATCGATATGGTCACCTGAGAGCAACACAACATTATTCTAGAGAACCAAACCAATTGGTAGCTATACTAAAAGCAACTGAACAGTTGTACAATCCAGTTTCATAACAGTACTCAAGGCAAATGATGATGCAGTTGATACCAAGTATCCAATGCTATTGGTACGGTCTACTAAGAACAACAAAACAGTCATACATTCGTACCCAACACAATTCAAACTTTCCACTGAGAGCAACCCAACAACTTAGCACCTATTTACCTGGTTTTAATCAGTATACTGACCTATGAATACGGTCTACTGAGTGAAATAAAACAGCTACCCATTAGTATTTTTTGTCTATTGATAATGTCACTGAGAGAAACTTAACATCATTAGTGGTACCTAAGGCAATTGGTAGTCTTCTGAGAGCAACACAACATCTATACATTAATATAACTTGTCTATTCATAAACCTTCTGGTAAGAACATAACCATTCCACCCTAGTACAGTAGGCTAAACATATGTTCACCTAAGAAAACCATATTATCTTATGCATGATACCCTAGCTTATTGATAATGTCCTCTGAGAGAAACATAATAATTGTACAATAGTACACTAGGCTATTGATGTGAATCACTAAGAACAAATTCCTATCATCCAATGAGACCATATGACATTTCATAATAACATCTTAGGCAATGATACAGTTCACTAGGATTTACACAACAGTTTTCAGTAAGTAATCTAGCCTTTTGATCAAATGTCATTGGAAGAGCTACCAATTGTACAACAGTAACTCAGGCAATTGATACCGTCTAATCAGGGAAACACGTAAGTTAAACATATGTTACACAATACGATTCACAATGTCCTTTGAGAGCAACATAATAGTAATACATCAGAACCCTAAGCCATCGATATGGTCAACTGAGACCAACAAAACATTACTCTAAAGAACCAAACCAATTGGTAGCTATACTAAAAGCAACTGAACAGTTGTACAATCCAGTTTTATAACAGTACTCAAGGCAAATGATGATGCTGTTGATACCAAGTATCCAATGCTATTGGTACGGTCTACTAAGAACAACAAAACAGTCATACATTCGTACCCGACACAATTCAAAATTTCCACTGAGAGCAAACCAACAACTTAGCACCTATTTACCTGGTATTATTCAGTACACTGACCTATGAATACTGTCTATTGAATGAAATAAAACAGCTACCCATTAGTATTTTTTGTCTATTGATAATGTCACTGAGAGAAACTTAACATCAATAGTGGTACCTAAGGCAATTGGTAGTCTTCTGAGAGCAACACAACATCTATACATTAATATAACTTGTCTATTCATAAACCTTCTGGTAAGAACATAACCATTCCACCTTAGTACAGTAGGATAAACATATGTTCACCTAAGAAAACCATATTATCTTATGCATGATACCCTAGCTTATTGATAATGTCCTCTGAGAGAAACATAATAATTGTACAATAGTACACTAGGCTATTGATGTGAATCACTAAGAACAAATTCCTATCATCCAATGAGACCAACATGGCATTTCATAATAACATCTTAGGCAATGATACAGTTCATTAGGATTAACACAACAGTTTTCAATAAGTAATCTAGCATTTTGATCAAATGTCATTGGAAGAGCTACCAATTGTACAACAGTAACTCAGGCAATTGATACCGTCTAATCAGGGAAACACGTAAGTTAAACATATGTTACACAATACGATTCATAATGTCCTTTGAGAGCAACATAATAGTAATACATCAGAACCCTAAGCCATCGATATGGTCAACTGAGACCAACAAAACATTATTCTAAAGAACCAAAGCAATTGGTAGCTATACTAAAAGCAACTGAACAGTTGTACAATCCAGTTTCATAACAGTACTCAAGGCAAATGATGATGCAGTTGATACCAAGTATCCAATGCTATTGGTACGGTCTACTAAGAACAACAAAACAGTCATACATTCGTACCCGACACAATTCAAACTTTCCACTGAGAGCAAACCAACAACTTAGCACCTATTTACCTGGTATTATTCAGTACACTGACCTATGAATACTGTCTATTGAGTGAAATAAAACAGCTACACATTAGTATTTTTTGTCTATTGATAATGTCACTGACAGAAACTTAACATCAATAGTGGTACCTAAGGCAATTGGTAGTCTTCTGAGAGCAACACAGCATCTACACATTAATATAACTTATCTATTCATAAACCTTCTGGTAAGAACATAACCATTGCACCTTAGTACAGTAAACTACACATATGTTCACCTAAGAAAACCATATTATCTTATGCATGATACCCTAGCTTATTCATAAGGTCCTCTGAGAGAAACATAATAATGGTACAATAGTACACTAGGCTATTGATGTGAATCACTAAGAACAAATTCCTATCATCCAATGAGACCAACATGGCATTTCATAATAACATCTTAGGCAATGATACAGTTCACTAAGATTAACTCAACAGTTTTCAATAAGTAATCTAGCCTTTTGATCAAATGTCATTGGAAGAGCTACCAATTGTACAATAGTAACTCAGGCAATTGATACCGTCTAATCAGAGCAACACGTACGATACACATATGTTAAACAATACGACTCACATTGTCCTTTGAGAGCAACATAATAGTAATACATCAGAACCCTAAGCCATCGATATGGTCAAATGAGGGCAACACAACATTATTCTAAAGAACCAAAGCAATTGGTAGCTATACTAAAAGCAACTGAACAGTTGTACAATCCAGTTTCATAACAGTACTCAAGGCAAATGATGATGCAGTTGATACCAAGTATCCAATGCTATTGGTACGGTCTACTAAGAACAACAAAACAGTCATACATTCGTACCCGACACAATTCAAACTTTCCACTGAGAGCAAACCAACAACTTAGCACCTATTTACCTGGTATTATTCAGTACACTGACCTATGAATACTGTCTATTGAGTGAAATAAAACAGCTACACATTAGTATTTTTTGTCTATTGATAATGTCACTGACAGAAACTTAACATCAATAGTGGTAACTAAGGCAATTGGTAGTCTTCTGAGAGCAACACAGCATCTACACATTAATATAACTTATCTATTCATAAACCTTCTGGTAAGAACATAACCATTGCACCTTAGTACAGTAAACTACACATATGTTCACCTAAGAAAACCATATTATCTTATGCATGATACCCTAGCTTATTGATAATGTCCTCTGAGTGTCCTCTGAAAGAAACATAATAATTGTACAATAGTACACTAGGCTATTGAAACAAATTCCTATCATCCAATGAGACCAACATGACATTTCATAATAACATCTTAGGCAATGATACAGTTCACTACGATTAACACAACAGTTTTCAATAAGTAATCTAGCCTTTTTGATCAAATGTCATTGGAAGAGCTACCAATTGTACAACAGTAACTCAGGCAATTGATACCGTCTAATCAGGGAAACACGTAAGTTAAACATATGTTACACAATACGACTCACAATGTCCTTTGAGAGCAACATAATAGTAATACATCAGAACCGTAAGCCATCGATATGGTCAACTGAGAGCAACACAACATTATTCTAAAGAACCAAACCAATTGGTAGCTATACTAAAAGCAACTGAACAGTTGTACAATCCAGTTTCATAACAGTACTCAAGGCAAATGATGATGCAGTTGATACCAAGTATCCAATGCTATTGGTACGGTCTACTAAGAACAACAAAACAGTCATACATTCGTACCCGACACAATTCAAACTTTCCACTGAGAGCAACCCAACAACTTAGCACCTATTTACCTGGTTTTAATCAGTATACTGACCTTTGAATACGGTCTATTGAGTGAAATAAAACAGCTACCCATTAGTATTTTTTGTCTATTGATAATGTCACTGAGAGAAACTTAACATCAATAGTGGTACCTAAGGCAATTGGTAGTCTTCTGAGAGCAACACAACATCTATACATTAATATAACTTGTCTATTCATAAACCTTCTGGTAAGAACATAACCATTCCACCCTAGTACAGTAGGCTAAACATATGTTCACCTAAGAAAACCATATTATCTTATGCATGATACCCTAGCTTATTGATAATGTCCTCTGAGAGAAACATAATAATTGTACAATAGTACACTAGGCTACTGATGTGAATCACTAAGAACAAATTCCTATCATCCAATGAGACCAACATGGCATTTCATAATAACATCTTAGGCAATGATACAGTTCACTAGGATTAACACAACAGTTTTCAATAAGTAATCTAGCATTTTGATCAAATGTCATTGGAAGAGCTACCAATTGTACAACAGTAACTCAGGCAATTGATACCGTCTAATCAGGGAAACATGTAAGTTAAACATATGTTACACAATACGATTCACACTGTCCTTTGAGAGCAACATAATAGTGATACATCAGAACCCTAAGCCATCGATATGGTCAACTGAGACCAACACAACATTATTCTAAAGAACCAAACCAATTGGTAGCTATACTAAAAGCAACTGAACAGTTGTACAATCCAGTTTTATAACAGTACTCAAGGCAAATGATGATGCAGTTGATACCAAGTATCCAATGCTATTGGTACGGTCTACTAAGAACAACAAAACAGTCATACATTCGTACCCGACACAATTCAAACTTTCCACTGAGAGCAAACCAACAACTTAGCACCTATTTACCTGGTATTATTCAGTACACTGACCTATGAATACTGTCTATTGAGTGAAATAAAACAGCTACACATTAGTATTTTTTGTCTATTGATAATGTCACTGAGAGAAACTCAACATCAATAGTGGTACCTAAGGCAATTGGTAGTCCTCTGAGAGCAACACAGCATCTACACATTAATATAACTTGTCTATTTATAAACCTTCTGGTAAGAACATAACCATAGCACCTTAGTACAGTAGGCTAAACATATGTTCACCTAAGAAAACCATATTGTTATGAATGATACTCTAGCTTATTGATAAAGTCCTCTGAGAGAAACATAATAATTGTACAATAGTACACTAGGCTATTGATGTGAATCACTAAGAACAAATTCCTATCATCCAATGAGACCAACATGGCATTTCATAATAACATCTTAGGCAATGATACAGTTCACTAGGATTTACACAACAGTTTTCAGTAAGTAATCTAGCCTTTTGATCAAATGTCATTGGAAGAGCTACCAATTGTACAACAGTAACTCAGGCAATTGATACCGTCTAATCAGAGCAACACGTACGATACACATATGTTACACAATACGATTCACACTGTCCTTTGAGAGCAACATAATAGTGATACATCAGAACCCTAAGCCATCGATATGGTCACCTGAGAGCAACACAACATTATTCTAAAGAACCAAACCAATTGGTAGCTATACTAAAAGCAACTGAACAGTTGTACAATCCAGTTTCATAACAGTACTCAAGGCAAATGATGATGCAGTTGATACCAAGTATCCAATGCTATTGGTACGGTCTACTAAGAACAACAAAACAGTCATACATTCGTACCCAACACAATTCAAACTTTCCACTGAGAGCAACCCAACAACTTAGCACCTATTTACCTGGTTTTAATCAGTATACTGACCTATGAATACGGTCTACTGAGTGAAATAAAACAGCTACCCATTAGTATTTTTTGTCTATTGATAATGTCACTGAGAGAAACTTAACATCATTAGTGGTACCTAAGGCAATTGGTAGTCTTCTGAGAGCAACACAACATCTATACATTAATATAACTTGTCTATTCATAAACCTTCTGGTAAGAACATAACCATTCCACCCTAGTACAGTAGGCTAAACATATGTTCACCTAAGAAAACCATATTATCTTATGCATGATACCCTAGCTTATTGATAATGTCCTCTGAGAGAAACATAATAATTGTACAATAGTACACTAGGCTATTGATGTGAATCACTAAGAACAAATTCCTATCATCCAATGAGACCATATGAAATTTCATAATAACATCTTAGGCAATGATACAGTTCACTAGGATTTACACAACAGTTTTCAGTAAGTAATCTAGCCTTTTGATCAAATGTCATTGGAAGAGCTACCAATTGTACAACAGTAACTCAGGCAATTGATACCGTCTAATCAGGGAAACACGTAAGTTAAACATATGTTACACAATACGATTCACAATGTCCTTTGAGAGCAACATAATAGTAATACATCAGAACCCTAAGCCATCGATATGGTCAACTGAAACCAACAAAACATTACTCTAAAGAACCAAACCAATTGGTAGCTATACTAAAAGCAACTGAACAGTTGTACAATCCAGTTTCATAACAGTACTCAAGGCAAATGATGATGCTGTTGATACCAAGTATCCAATGCTATTGGTACGGTCTACTAAGAACAACAAAACAGTCATACATTCGTACCCGACACAATTCAAAATTTCCACTGAGAGCAAACCAACAACTTAGCACCTATTTACCTGGTATTATTCAGTACACTGACCTATGAATACTGTCTATTGAGTGAAATAAAACAGCTACCCATTAGTATTTTTTGTCTATTGATAATGTCACTGAGAGAAACTTAACATCAATAGTGGTACCTAAGGCAATTGGTAGTCTTCTGAGAGCAACACAACATCTATACATTAATATAACTTGTCTATTCATAAACCTTCTGGTAAGAACATAACCATTCCACCTTAGTACAGTAGGATAAACATATGTTCACCTAAGAAAACCATATTATCTTATGCATGATACCCTAGCTTATTGATAATGTCCTCTGAGAGAAACATAATAATTGTACAATAGTACACTAGGCTATTGATGTGAATCACTAAGAACAAATTCCTATCATCCAATGAGACCAACATGGCATTTCATAATAACATCTTAGGCAATGATACAGTTCATTAGGATTAACACAACAGTTTTCAATAAGTAATCTAGCATTTTGATCAAATGTCATTGGAAGAGCTACCAATTGTACAACAGTAACTCAGGCAATTGATACCGTCTAATCAGGGAAACACGTAAGTTAAACATATGTTACACAATACGATTCATAATGTCCTTTGAGAGCAACATAATAGTAATACATCAGAACCCTAAGCCATCGATATGGTCAACTGAGACCAACAAAACATTATTCTAAAGAACCAAACCAATTGGTAGCTATACTAAAAGCAACTGAACAGTTGTACAATCCAGTTTCATAACAGTACTCAAGGCAAATGATGATGCAGTTGATACCAAGTATCCAATGCTATTGGTACGGTCTACTAAGAACAACAAAACAGTCATACATTCGTACCCGACACAACTCAAACTTTCCACTGAGAGCAAACCAACAACTTAGCACCTATTTACCTGGTATTATTCAGTACACTGACCTATGAATACTGTCTATTGAGTGAAATAAAACAGCTACACATTAGTATTTTTTGTCTATTGATAATGTCACTGACAGAAACTTAACATCAATAGTGGTACCTAAGGCAATTGGTAGTCTTCTGAGAGCAACACAGCATCTACACATTAATATAACTTATCTATTCATAAACCTTCTGGTAAGAACATAACCATTGCACCTTAGTACAGTAAACTACACATATGTTCACCTAAGAAAACCATATTATCTTATGCATGATACCCTAGCTTATTCATAAGGTCCTCTGAGAGAAACATAATAATGGTACAATAGTACACTAGGCTATTGATGTGAATCACTAAGAACAAATTCCTATCATCCAATGAGACCAACATGGCATTTCATAATAACATCTTAGGCAATGATACAGTTCACTAAGATTAACTCAACAGTTTTCAATAAGTAATCTAGCCTTTTGATCAAATGTCATTGGAAGAGCTACCAATTGTACAATAGTAACTCAGGCAATTGATACCGTCTAATCAGAGCAACACGTACGATACACATATGTTAAACAATACGACTCACACTGTCCTTTGAGAGCAACATAATAGTAATACATCAGAACCCTAAGCCATCGATATGGTCAAATGAGGGCAACACAACATTATTCTAAAGAACCAAAGCAATTAGTAGCAACATGTATACTGAAAGCAACTGAACAGTTGTACAATCCAGTTTTATAACAGTACTCAAGGCAAATGATGATGCTGTTGATACCAAGTTCCAATGCTAATGGTACGGTCTACTAAGAACAACAAAACAGTCATACATTCGTACCCGACACAATTCAAACTTTCCACTGAGAGCAACCCAACAACTTAGCACCTATTTACCTGGTATTATTCAGTACACTGACCTATAAATACGGTCTATTGAGTGAAATAAAACATATTAGCATTTTTTGTCTATTGATAATGTCTCTAAGAGAAATTAAACATCAATAGTGGTACCTAAGGCAATTGGTAGTCTACTGCGAGCAACACAACATCTATACATTAATATAACTTGTCTATTCATAAACCTTCTGGTAAGAACATAACCATTGCACCTTAGTACAGTAGGCTAAACATATGTTCACCTAAGAAAACCATATTATGTTATGCATGATACCCTAGCTTATTGATAATGTCCTCTGAGAGAAACATAATAATGGTACAATAGTACACTAGGCTATTGATGTGAATCACTAAGAACAAATTCCTATCATCCAATGAGACCAACATGGCATTTCATAATAACATCTTAGGCAATGATACAGTTCACTAGGATTAACACAACAGTTTTCAATAAGTAATCTAGCCTTTTGATCAAATGTCATTGGAAGAGCTACCAATTGTACAACAGTAACTCAGGCAATTGATACCGTCTAATCAGATCAACACGTAAGTTACACATATGTTACACAATACGATTCACACTGTCCTTTGAGAGCAACATAATAGTAATACATCAGAACCCTAAGCCATCGATATGGTCAACTGAGACCAACACAACATTATTCTAAAGAACCAAACCAATTAGTAGCAACATGTATACTGAAAGCAACTGAACAGTTGTACAATCCAGTTTCATAACAGTACTCAAGGCAAATGATGATGCTGTTGATACCAAGTTCCAATGCTAATGGTACGGTCTACTAAGAACAACAAAACAGTCATACATTCGTACCCGACACAATTCAAACTTTCCACTGAGAGCAAACCAACAACTTAGCACCTATTTACCTGGTATTATTCAGTACACTGACCTATAAATACGGTCTATTGAGTGAAATAAAACATATTAGCATTTTTTGTCTATTGATAATGTCTCTAAGAGAAATTAAACATCAATAGTGGTACCTAAGGCAATTGGTAGTCTACTGCGAGCAACACAACATCTATACATTAATATAACTTGTCTATTCATAAACCTTCTGGTAAGAACATAACCATTGCACCTTAGTACAGTAGGCTAAACATATGTTCACCTAAGAAAACCATATTATGTTATGCATGATACCCTAGCTTATTGATAATGTCCTCTGAGAGAAACATAATAATGGTACAATAGTACACTAGGCTATTGATGTGAATCACTAAGAACAAATTCCTATCATCCAATGAGACCAACATGGCATTTCATAATAACATCTTAGGCAATGATACAGTTCACTAGGATTAACACAACAGTTTTCAATAAGTAATCTAGCCTTTTGATCAAATGTCATTGGAAGAGCTACCAATTGTACAACAGTAACTCAGGCAATTGATACCGTCTAATCAGATCAACACGTAAGTTACACATATGTTACACAATACGATTCACACTGTCCTTTGAGAGCAACATAATAGTAATACATCAGAACCCTAAGCCATCGATATGGTCAACTGAGACCAACACAACATTATTCTAAAGAACGAAACCAATTAGTAGCAACATGTATACTGAAAGCAACTGAACAGTTGTACAATCCAGTTTCATAACAGTACTCAAGGCAAATGATGATGCTGTTGATACCAAGTTCCAATGCTAATGGTACGGTCTACTAAGAACAACAAAACAGTCATACATTCGTACCCGACACAATTCAAACTTTCCACTGAGAGCAACCCAACAACTTAGCACCTATTTACCTGGTATTATTCAGTACACTGACCTATAAATACGGTCTATTGAGTGAAATAAAACATATTAGCATTTTTTGTCTATTGATAATGTCTCTAAGAGAAATTAAACATCAATAGTGGTACCTAAGGCAATTGGTAGTCTACTGCGAGCAACACAACATCTATACATTAATATAACTTGTCTATTCATAAACCTTCTGGTAAGAACATAACCATTGCACCTTAGTACAGTAGGCTAAACATATGTTCACCTAAGAAAACCATATTATGTTATGCATGATACCCTAACTTATTGATAATGTCCTCTGAGAGAAACATAACAATTGTACAATAGTATACTAGGCTATTGATGTGAATCACTAAGAACAAATTCCTATCATCCAATGAGACCAACATGGCATTTCATAATAACATCTTAGGCAATGATACAGTTCACTAGGATTAACACAACAGTTTTCAATAAGTAATCTAGCCTTTTGATCAAACGTCGTTGGAAGAGCTACCAATTGTACAACAGTAACTCTGGCAATTGATACCGTCTAATCAGATCAACACGCAAGTTACATGTATGTTACACAATACCATTAACACTGTCCTTTGAGAGCAACATAATAGTTATATATCAGAACCCTAAGCCATCGATATGGTCAACTGATAGCAACACATTATTCTAAAGAACAAAACCAATTGGTAGCTATACTAAAAGCAACTGAACAGTTGTACAATCCAGTTTTATAACAGTACTCAAGGCAAATG
Organism: Magallana gigas; assembly: GCF_963853765.1. Lineage (NCBI taxonomy): Eukaryota > Metazoa > Mollusca > Bivalvia > Ostreida > Ostreidae > Magallana > Magallana gigas. Next base: position 68,649,960 of record NC_088853.1, on the reverse strand, counting down.
ATGATGCAGTTGATACCAAGTATCCAAAGCTATTGGTACGGTCTACTAAGAACAACAAAACAGTCATACATTCGTACCCGACACAATTCAAACTTTCCACTGAGAGCAACCCAACAACTTAGCACCTATTTACCTGGTATTATTCAGTACACTGACCTATGAATACGGTCTATTGAGTGAAATAAAACAGCTACACATTAGCATTTTTTGTCTATTGATAATGTCTCTGAGAGAAACTTAACATCAATAGTGGTACCTAAGGCAATTGGTAGTCTTCTGAGAGCAACACAACATCTATACATTAATATAACTTGTCTATTCATAAACCTTCTGGTAAGAACATAACCATTGCACCCTAGTACAGTAGGCTAAACATATGTTCACCTAAGAAAACCATATTGTTATGAATGATACCCTAGCTTATTGATAAGGTCCTCTGAGAGAAACATAATAATTGTACAATAGTACACTAGGCTATTGATTTGAATCACTAAGAACAAATTCCTATCATCCAATGAGACCAACATGACATTTCATAATAACATCTTAGGCAATGATACAGTTCATTAGGATTAACACAACAGTTTTCAATAAGTAATCAAGCCTTTTGATCAAATGTCATTGGAAGAGCTACCAATTGTACAACAGTAACAAAGGCAATGATACTGTCTAATCAGAGCAACACGTAAGTTACACATATGTTACACAATACGATTCACACTGTCCTTTGAGAGCAACATAATAGTAATACATCAGAACCCTAAGCCATCGATATGGTCAACTGAGAGCAACACAACATTATTCTAAAGAACCAAACCAATTGGTAGCTATACTAAAAGCAACTGAACAGTTGTACAATCCAGTTTCATAACAGTACTCAAGGCAAATGATAATGCAGTTGATACCAAGTATCCAATGCTATTGGTACGGTCTACTTAGAACAACAAAACAGTCATACATTCGTACCCGACACAATTCAAACTTTCCACTGAGAGCAACCCAACAACTTAGCACCTATTTACCTGGTATTAATCAGTACACTGACCTATGAATACTGTCTATTGAGTGAAATAAAACAGCTACACATTAGTATTTTTTGTCTATTGATAATGTCACTGACAGAAACTTAACATCAATAGTGGTACCTAAGGCAATTGGTAGTCTTCTGAGAGCAACACAACATCTATACATTAATATAACTTGTCTATTCATAAACCTTCTGGTAAGAACATAACCATTGCACCTTAGTACAGTAGGCTAAAGATATGTTCACCTAAGAAAACCATATTATGCTATGCATGATACCCTAGCTTATTGATAAGGTCCTCTGAGAGAAACATAATAATGGTACAATAGTACACTAGGCTATTGATGTGAATCACTAAGAACAAATTCCTATCATCCAATGAGACCAACATGGCATTTCATAATAACATCTTAGGCAATGATACAGTTCACTAGGATTAACACAACAGTTTTCAATAAGTAATCTAGCCTTTTGATCAAATGTCATTGGAAGAGCTACCAATTGTACAACAGTAACTCAGGCAATTGATACTGTCTAATCAGAGCAACACGTACGATACACATATGTTACACAATACGATTCACACTGTCCTTTGAGAGCAACATAATAGTAATACATCAGAACCCTAAGCCATCGATATGGTCAACTGAGAGCAACACAACATTTTTCTAAAGAACCAAACCAATTGGTAGCTATACTAAAAGCAACTGAACAGTTGTACAATCCAGTTTCATAACAGTACTCAAGGCAAATGTTGATGCAGTTGATACCAAGTATCCAATGCTAATGGTACGATCTACTAAGAAATACAAAACAGTCATACATTCCTAATATAACTTGTCTATTCATAAACCTTCTGGTAAGAACATAACCATTGCACCTTAGTACAGTAGGCTAAACATATTGTCATCTAAGAAAAACATATTATGTTATGAATGATACCTTAGCTTATTGATAAGGTCCTTTGAGAGAAACATAATAATGGTACAATAGTACACTAGGCTATTGATGTAAATCACTAAGAACAAATTCCTATCATCCAATGAGACCAACATGGCATTTCATAATAACATCTTAGGCAATGAGACAGTTCACTAGGATTAACACAACAGTTTTCAATAAGTAATCTAGCCTTTTGATCAAATGTCATTGGAAGAGCTACCAATTGTACAACAGTAACTCAGGCAATTGATACTGTCTAATCAGAGCAACACGTAAGTTACACATATGTTACACAATACGATTCACACTGTCCTTTGAGAGCAACATAATAGTAATACATCAGAACCGTAAGCCATCGATATGGTCAACTGAGAGCAACACAACATTTTTCTAAAGAACCAAACCAATTGGTAGCTATACTAAAAGCAACTGAACAGTTGTACAATCCAGTTTCATAACAGTACTCAAGGCAAATGTTGATGCAGTTGATACCAAGTATCCAATGCTAATGGTACGGTCTACTAAGAAATACAAAACAGACATACATTCCTAATATAACTTGTCTATTCATAAACCTTCTGGTAAGAACATAACCATTGCACCTTAGTACAGTAGGCTAAACATATTGTCATCTAAGAAAAACATATTATGTTATGAATGATACCTTAGCTTATTGATAAGGTCCTCTGAGAGAAACATAATAATTGTACAATAGTACACTAGGCTATTGATGTGAATCAATAAGAACAAATTCCTATCATCCAATGAAACCAACATGGCATTTCATAATAACATCTTAGGCAATGAGACAGTTCACTAGGATTAACACAACAGTTTTCAATAAGTAATCTAGCCTTTTGATCAAATGTCATTGGAAGAGCTACCAATTGTACAACAGTAACTCTGGCAATTGATACCGTCTAATCAGATCAACACATAAGCTACACATATGTTACACAATACGATTCACACTGTCCTTTGAGAGCAACATAATATTAATACATCAGAACCCTAAGCCATCGATATGGTCAACTGAGAGCAACACAACATTATTCTAAAGAACCAAACCAATTGGTAGCTTTACTAAAAGCAACTGAACAGTTGTACAATCCAGTTTTATAACAGTACTCAAGGCAAATGATGAGGCACTTGATACCAAGTATCCAATGCTATTGGTACGGTCTACTAAGAACAACAAAACAGCCATACATTCGTACCCGACACAATTCAAACTTTCCACTGAGAGCAACCCAACAACTTAGCACCTATTTACCTGGTATTAATCAGTACACTGACCTATAAATACGGTCTATTGAGTGAAATAAAACATATTAGTATTTTTTGTCTATTGATAATGTCACTGAGAGAAACTTAACATCAATAGTGGTACCTAAGGCAATTGGTAGTCTTCTGAGAGTAACACAACATCTATACATTAATATAACTTGTCTATTCATAAACCTCCTGGTAAGAACATAACCATTGTACCTTAGTACAGTAGGCTAAACATATGTTCACCTAAGAAAACCATATTATCTTATGCATGATACCCTAGCTTATTGATAATGTCCTCTGAGTGTCCTCTGAAAGAAACATAATAATTGTACAATAGTACACTAGGCTATTGAAACAAATTCCTATCATCCAATGAGACCAACATGACATTTCATAATAACATCTTAGGCAATGATACAGTTCACTACGATTAACACAACAGTTTTCAATAAGTAATCTAGCCTTTTTGATCAAATGTCATTGGAAGAGCTACCAATTGTACAACAGTAACTCAGGCAATTGATACCGTCTAATCAGGGAAACACGTAAGTTAAACATATGTTACACAATACGACTCACAATGTCCTTTGAGAGCAACATAATAGTAATACATCAGAACCCTAAGCCATCGATATGGTCAACTGAGAGCAACACAACATTATTCTAAAGAACCAAAGCAATTGGTAGCTATACTAAAAGCAACTGAACAGTTGTACAATCCAGTTTCATAACAGTACTCAAGGCAAATGATGATGCAGTTGATACCAAGTATCCAATGCTATTGGTACGGTCTACTAAGAACAACAAAACAGTCATACATTCGTACCCGACACAATTCAAACTTTCCACTGAGAGCAACCCAACAACTTAGCACCTATTTACCTGGTTTTAATCAGTATACTGACCTTTGAATACGGTCTATTGAGTGAAATAAAACAGCTACCCATTAGTATTTTTTGTCTATTGATAATGTCACTGAGAGAAACTTAACATCAATAGTGGTACCTAAGGCAATTGGTAGTCTTCTGAGAGCAACACAACATCTATACATTAATATAACTTGTCTATTCATAAACCTTCTGGTAAGAACATAACCATTCCACCCTAGTACAGTAAACTACACATATGTTCACCTAAGAAAACCATATTATCTTATGCATGATACCCTAGCTTATTCATAAGGTCCTCTGAGAGAAACATAATAATGGTACAATAGTACACTAGGCTATTGATGTGAATCACTAAGAACAAATTCCTATCATCCAATGAGACCAACATGGCATTTCATAATAACATCTTAGGCAATGATACAGTTCACTAAGATTAACTCAACAGTTTTCAATAAGTAATCTAGCCTTTTGATCAAATGTCATTGGAAGAGCTACCAATTGTACAATAGTAACTCAGGCAATTGATACTGTCTAATCAGAGCAACACGTACGATACACATATGTTAAACAATACGACTCACACTGTCCTTTGAGAGCAACATAATAGTAATACATCAGAACCCTAAGCCATCGATATGGTCAAATGAGGGCAACACAACATTATTCTAAAGAACCAAAGCAATTGGTAGCTATACTAAAAGCAACTGAACAGTTGTACAATCCAGTTTTATAACAGTACTCAAGGCAAATGATGATGCAGTTGATACCAAGTATCCAATGCTATTGGTACGGTCTACTAAGAACAACAAAACAGTCATACATTCGTACCCGACACAATTCAAACTTTCCACTGAGAGCAAACCAACAACTTAGCACCTATTTAACTGGTATTATTCAGTACACTGACCTATGAATACTGTCTATTGAGTGAAATAAAACAGCTACACATTAGTATTTTTTGTCTATTGATAATGTCACTGACAGAAACTTAACATCAATAGTGGTACCTAAGGCAATTGGTAGTCTTCTGAGAGCAACACAGCATCTACACATTAATATAACTTATCTATTCATAAACCTTCTGGTAAGAACATAACCATTGCACCTTAGTACAGTAAACTACACATATGTTCACCTAAGAAAACCATATTATCTTATGCATGATACCCTAGCTTATTCATAAGGTCCTCTGAGAGAAACATAATAATGGTACAATAGTACACAAGGCTATTGATGTGAATCACTAAGAACAAATTCCTATCATCCAATGAGACCAACATGGCATTTCATAATAACATCTTAGGCAATGATACAGTTCACTAAGATTAACTCAACAGTTTTCAATAAGTAATCTAGCCTTTTGATCAAATGTCATTGGAAGAGCTACCAATTGTACAATAGTAACTCAGGCAATTGATACCGTCTAATCAGAGCAACACGTACGATACACATATGTTAAACAATACGACTCACAATGTCCTTTGAGAGCAACATAATAGTAATACATCAGAACCCTAAGCCATCGATATGGTCAAATGAGGGCAACACAACATTATTCTAAAGAACCAAAGCAATTGGTAGCTATACTAAAAGCAACTGAACAGTTGTACAATCCAGTTTCATAACAGTACTCAAGGCAAATGATGATGCAGTTGATACCAAGTATCCAATGCTATTGGTACGGTCTACTAAGAACAACAAAACAGTCATACATTCGTACCCGACACAATTCAAACTTTCCACTGAGAGCAAACCAACAACTTAGCACCTATTTACCTGGTATTATTCAGTACACTGACCTATGAATACTGTCTATTGAGTGAAATAAAACAGCTACACATTAGGTTCTTTTGTCTATTCATAATGACACTGAGAGAAACTCAACATCAATAGTGATACCTAAGGCAATTGGTAGTCTTCTGAGAGCAACACAACATCTATACATTAATATAACTTGTCTATTCATAAACCTTCTAGTAAGAACATAACCATTGCACCTTAGTACAGTAGGCTAAACATATGTTCACCTAAGAAAACCATGTTGTTATGAATGATACCCTAGCCTATTGATAAAGTCCTATGAGAGAAACATAATAATTGTACAATAGTACACTAGGCTATTGATTTGAATCACTAAGAACAAATTCCTATCATCCAATGAGACCAACATGACATTTCATAATAACATCTTAGGCAATGATACAGTTCACTACGATTAACACAATAGTTTTCAATAAGTAATCTAGCATTTTGATCAAATGTCATTGGAAGAGCTACCAATTGTACAACAGTAACTCAGGCAATTGATACCGTCTAATCAGAGCAACACGTAAGTTAAACATATGTTACACAATACGATTCACACTGTCCTTTGAGAGCAACATAATAGTAATACATCATAACCCTAAGCCATCGATATGGTCAACTGAGACCAACACAACATTATTCTAAAGAACCAAACCAATTGGTAGCTATACTAAAAGCAACTGAACAGTTGTACAATCCAGTTTTATAACAGTACTCAAGGCAAATGATGATGCAGTTGATACCAAGTATCCAATGCTATTGGTACGGTCTACTAAGAACAACAAAACAGTCATACATTCGTACCCGACACAATTCAAACTTTCCACTGAGAGCAAACCAACAACTTAGCACCTATTTACCTGGTATTATTCAGTACACTGACCTATGAATACTGTCTATTGAGTGAAATAAAACAGCTACACATTAGTATTTTTTGTCTATTGATAATGTCACTGAGAGAAACTCAACATCAATAGTGGTACCTAAGGCAATTGGTAGTCTTCTGAGAGCAACACAACATCTATACATTAATATAACTTGTCTATTCATAAACCTCCTGGTAAGAACATAACCATTGCACCTTAGTACAGTACGCTAAACATATGTTCACCTAAGAAAACCATATTATCTTATGCATGATACCCTAGCTTATTGATAATGTCCTCTGAAAGAAACATAATAATTGTACAATAGTACACCAGGCTATTGATGTGAATCACTAAGAACAAATTCCTATCATCCAATTAGACCAACATGGCATTTCATAATAACATCTTAGGCAATGATACAGTTCACTAGGATTAACACAACAGTTTTCAATAAGTAATCTAGCATTTTGATCAAATGTCATTGGAAGAGCTACCAATTGTACAACAGTAACTCAGGCAATTGATACCGTCTAATCAGGGAAACATGTTAGTTAAACATATGTTACACAATACGATTCACAATGTCCTTTGAGAGCAACATAATAGTAATACATCAGAACCCTAAGCCATCGATATGGTCAACTGAGACCAACAAAACATTATTCTAAAGAACCAAAGCAATTGGTAGCTATACTAAAAGCAACTGAACAGTTGTACAATCCAGTTTCATAACAGTACTCAAGGCAAATGATGATGCAGTTGATACCAAGTATCCAATGCTATTGGTACGGTCTACTAAGAACAACAAAACAGTCATACATTCGTACCCGACACAATTCAAACTTTCCACTGAGAGCAAACCAACAACTTAGCACCTATTTACCTGGTATTATTCAGTACACTGACCTATGAATACTGTCTATTGAGTGAAATAAAACAGCTACACATTAGTATTTTTTGTCTATTGATAATGTCACTGACAGAAACTCAACATCAATAGTGGTACCTAAGGCAATTGGTAGTCCTCTGAGAGCAACACAGCATCTACACATTAATATAACTTGTCTATTTATAAACCTTCTGGTAAGAACATAACCATTGCACCTTAGTACAGTAGGCTAAACATATGTTCACCTAAGAATACCATATTGTTATGAATGATACCCTAGCTTATTGATAAAGTCCTCTGAGAGAAACATAATAATTGTACAATAGTACACTAGGCTATTGATGTGAATCACTAAGAACAAATTCCTATCATCCAATGAGACCAACATGGCATTTCATAATAACATCTTAGGCAATGATACAGTTCACTAGGATTTACACAACAGTTTTCAGTAAGTAATCTAGCCTTTTGATCAAATGTCATTGGAGGAGCTACCAATTGTACAACAGTAACTCAGGCAATTGATACCATCTAATCAGAGCAACACGTACGATACACATATGTTACACAATACGATTCACACTGTCCTTTGAGAGCAACATAATAGTGATACATCAGAACCCAAAGCCATCGATATGGTCAACTGAGACCAACACAACATTATTCTAAAGAACCAAACCAATTGGTAGCTATACTAAAAGCAACTGAACAGTTGTACAATCCAGTTTTATAACAGTACTCAAAGCAAATGATGATGCAGTTGATACCAAGTATCCAATGCTATTGGTACGGTCTACTAAGAACAACAAAACAGTCATACATTCGAACCCGACACAATTCAAACTTTCCACTGAGAGCAAACCAACAACTTAGCACCTATTTAACTGGTATTATTCAGTACACTGACCTATGAATACTGTCTATTGAGTGAAATAAAACAGCTACACATTAGTATTTTTTGTCTATTGATAATGTCACTGAGAGAAACTAAACATCAATAGTGGTACCTAAGGCAATTGGTAGTCTTCTGAGAGCAACACAACATCTATACATTAATATAACTTGTCTATTCATAAACCTCCTGGTAAGAACATAACCATTGCACCTTAGTACAGTACGCTAAACATATGTTCACCTAAGAAAACCATATTATCTTATGCATGATACCCTAGCTTATTGATAATGTCCTCTGAAAGAAACATAATAATTGTACAATAGTACACTAGGCTATTGATGTGAATCACTAAGAACAAATTCCTATCATCCAATGAGACCAACATGGCATTTCATAATAACATCTTAGGCAATGATACAGTTCACTAGGATTAACACAACAGTTTTCAATAAGTAATCTAGCATTTTGATCAAATGTCATTGGAAGAGCTACCAATTGTACAACAGTAACTCAGGCAATTGATACCGTCTAATCAGGGAAACACGTAAGTAAACATATGTTACACAATACGATTCACACTGTCCTTTGAGAGCAACATAATAGTAATACATCAGAACCCTAAGCCATCGATATGGTCAACTGAGACCAACACAACATTATTCTAAAGAACCAAAGCAATTGGTAGCTATACTAAAAGCAACTGAACAGTTGTACAATCCAGTTTCATAACAGTACTCAAGGCAAATGATGATGCAGTTGATACCAAGTATCCAATGCTATTGGTACGGTCTACTAAGAACAACAAAACAGTCATACATTCGAACCCGACACAATTCAAACTTTCCACTGAGAGCAAACCAACAACTTAGCACCTATTTAACTGGTATTATTCAGTACACTGACCTATGAATACTGTCTATTGAGTGAAATAAAACAGCTACACATTAGTATTTTTTGTCTATTGATAATGTCACTGAGAGAAACTAAACATCAATAGTGGTACCTAAGGCAATTGGTAGTCTTCTGAGAGCAACACAACATCTATACATTAATATAACTTGTCTATTCATAAACCTCCTGGTAAGAACATAACCATTGCACCTTAGTACAGTACGCTAAACATATGTTCACCTAAGAAAACCATATTATCTTATGCATGATACCCTAGCTTATTGATAATGTCCTCTGAAAGAAACATAATAATTGTACAATAGTACACTAGGCTATTGATGTGAATCACTAAGAACAAATTCCTATCATCCAATGAGACCAACATGGCATTTCATAATAACATCTTAGGCAATGATACAGTTCACTAGGATTAACACAACAGTTTTCAATAAGTAATCTAGCATTTTGATCAAATGTCATTGGAAGAGCTACCAATTGTACAACAGTAACTCAGGCAATTGATACCGTCTAATCAGGGAAACACGTAAGTAAACATATGTTACACAATACGATTCACACTGTCCTTTGAGAGCAACATAATAGTAATACATCAGAACCCTAAGCCATCGATATGGTCAACTGAGACCAACACAACATTATTCTAAAGAACCAAAGCAATTGGTAGCTATACTAAAAGCAACTGAACAGTTGTACAATCCAGTTTCATAACAGTACTCAAGGCAAATGATGATGCAGTTGATACCAAGTATCCAATGCTATTGGTACGGTCTACTAAGAACAACAAAACAGTCATACATTCGTACCCGACACAATTCAAACTTTCCACTGAGAGCAAACCAACAACTTAGCACCTATTTACCTGGTATTATTCAGTACACTGACCTATGAATACTGTCTATTGAGTGAAATAAAACAGCTACACATTAGTATTTTTTGTCTATTGATAATGTCACTGAGAGAAACTAAACATCAATAGTGGTACCTAAGGCAATTGGTAGTCTTCTGAGAGCAACACAACATCTATACATTAATATAACTTGTCTATTCATAAACCTCCTGGTAAGAACATAACCATTGCACCTTAGTACAGTACGCTAAACATATGTTCACCTAAGAAAACCATATTATCTTATGCATGATACCCTAGCTTATTGATAATGTCCTCTGAAAGAAACATAATAATTGTACAATAGTACACTAGGCTATTGATGTGAATCACTAAGAACAAATTCCTATCATCCAATGAGACCAACATGGCATTTCATAATAACATCTTAGGCAATGATATAGTTCACTAGGATTAACACAACAGTTTTCAATAAGTAATCTAGCATTTTGATCAAATGTCATTGGAAGAGCTACCAATTGTACAACAGTAACTCAGGCAATTGATACCGTCTAATCAGGGAAACACGTAAGTAAACATATGTTACACAATACGATTCACACTGTCCTTTGAGAGCAACATAATAGTAATACATCAGAACCCTAAGCCATCGATATGGTGAACTGAGACCAACACAACATTATTCTAAAGAACCAAACCAATTGGTAGCTATACTAAAAGCAACTGAACAGTTGTACAATCCAGTTTCATAACAGTACTCAAGGCAAATGATGATGCAGTTGATACCAAGTATCCAATGCTATTGGTACGGTCTACTAAGAACAACAAAACAGTCATACATTCGTACCCGACACAATTCAAACTTTCCACTGAGAGCAAACCAACAACTTAGCACCTATTTACCTGGTATTATTCAGTACACTGACCTATGAATACTGTCTATTGAGTGAAATAAAACAGCTACACATTAGTATTTTTTGTCTATTGATAATGTCACTGACAGAAACTCAACATCAATAGTGGTACCTAAGGCAATTGGTAGTCCTCTGAGAGCAACACAGCATCTACACATTAATATAACTTGTCTATTTATAAACCTTCTGGTAAGAACATAACCATTGCACCTTAGTACAGTAGGCTAAACATATGTTCACCTAAGAATACCATATTGTTATGAATGATACCCTAGCTTATTGATAAAGTCCTCTGAGAGAAACATAATAATTGTACAATAGTACACTAGGCTATTGATGTGAATCACTAAGAACAAATTCCTATCATCCAATGAGACCAACATGGCATTTCATAATAACATCTTAGGCAATGATACAGTTCACTAGGATTTACACAACAGTTTTCAGTAAGTAATCTAGCCTTTTGATCAAATGTCATTGGAGGAGCTACCAATTGTACAACAGTAACTCAGGCAATTGATACCATCTAATCAGAGCAACACGTACGATACACATATGTTACACAATACGATTCACACTGTCCTTTGAGAGCAACATAATAGTGATACATCAGAACCCTAAGCCATCGATATGGTCAACTGAGACCAACACAACATTATTCTAAAGAACCAAACCAATTGGTAGCTATACTAAAAGCAACTGAACAGTTGTACAATCCAGTTTTATAACAGTACTCAAAGCAAATGATGATGCAGTTGATACCAAGTATCCAATGCTATTGGTACGGTCTACTAAGAACAACAAAACAGTCATACATTCGAACCCGACACAATTCAAACTTTCCACTGAGAGCAAACCAACAACTTAGCACCTATTTAACTGGTATTATTCAGTACACTGACCTATGAATACTGTCTATTGAGTGAAATAAAACAGCTACACATTAGTATTTTTTGTCTATTGATAATGTCACTGAGAGAAACTAAACATCAATAGTGGTACCTAAGGCAATTGGTAGTCTTCTGAGAGCAACACAACATCTATACATTAATATAACTTGTCTATTCATAAACCTCCTGGTAAGAACATAACCATTGCACCTTAGTACAGTACGCTAAACATATGTTCACCTAAGAAAACCATATTATCTTATGCATGATACCCTAGCTTATTGATAATGTCCTCTGAAAGAAACATAATAATTGTACAATAGTACACTAGGCTATTGATGTGAATCACTAAGAACAAATTCCTATCATCCAATGAGACCAACATGGCATTTCATAATAACATCTTAGGCAATGATACAGTTCACTAGGATTAACACAACAGTTTTCAATAAGTAATCTAGCATTTTGATCAAATGTCATTGGAAGAGCTACCAATTGTACAACAGTAACTCAGGCAATTGATACCGTCTAATCAGGGAAACACGTAAGTAAACATATGTTACACAATACGATTCACACTGTCCTTTGAGAGCAACATAATAGTAATACATCAGAACCCTAAGCCATCGATATGGTCAACTGAGACCAACACAACATTATTCTAAAGAACCAAACCAATTGGTAGCTATACTAAAAGCAACTGAACAGTTGTACAATCCAGTTTCATAACAGTACTCAAGGCAAATGATGATGCAGTTGATACCAAGTATCCAATGCTATTGGTACGGTCTACTAAGAACAACAAAACAGTCATACATTCGTACCCGACACAATTCAAACTTTCCACTGAGAGCAAACCAACAACTTAGCACCTATTTACCTGGTATTATTCAGTACACTGACCTATGAATACTGTCTATTGAGTGAAATAAAACAGCTACACATTAGTATTTTTTGTCTATTGATAATGTCACTGAGAGAAACTAAACATCAATAGTGGTACCTAAGGCAATTGGTAGTCTTCTGAGAGCAACACAACATCTATACATTAATATAACTTGTCTATTCATAAACCTCCTGGTAAGAACATAACCATTGCACCTTAGTACAGTACGCTAAACATATGTTCACCTAAGAAAACCATATTATCTTATGCATGATACCCTAGCTTATTGATAATGTCCTCTGAAAGAAACATAATAATTGTACAATAGTACACTAGGCTATTGATGTGAATCACTAAGAACAAATTCCTATCATCCAATGAGACCAACATGGCATTTCATAATAACATCTTAGGCAATGATACAGTTCACTAGGATTAACACAACAGTTTTCAATAAGTAATCTAGCATTTTGATCAAATGTCATTGGAAGAGCTACCAATTGTACAACAGTAACTCAGGCAATTGATACCGTCTAATCAGGGAAACACGTAAGTAAACATATGTTACACAATACGATTCACACTGTCCTTTGAGAGCAACATAATAGTAATACATCAGAACCCTAAGCCATCGATATGGTCAACTGAGACCAACACAACATTATTCTAAAGAACCAAACCAATTGGTAGCTATACTAAAAGCAACTGAACAGTTGTACAATCCAGTTTCATAACAGTACTCAAGGCAAATGATGATGCAGTTGATACCAAGTATCCAATGCTATTGGTACGGTCTACTAAGAACAACAAAACAGTCATACATTCGTACCCGACACAATTCAAACTTTCCACTGAGAGCAAACCAACAACTTAGCACCTATTTACCTGGTATTATTCAGTACACTGACCTATGAATACTGTCTATTGAGTGAAATAAAAGAGCTACACATTAGTATTTTTTGTCTATTGATAATGTCACTGACAGAAACTCAACATCAATAGTGGTACCTAAGGCAATTGGTAGTCTTCTGAGAGCAACACAGCATCTACACATTAATATAACTTGTCTATTTATAAACCTTCTGGTAAGAACATAACCATTGCACCTTAGTACAGTAGGCTAAACATATGTTCACCTAAGAATACCATATTGTTATGAATGATACCCTAGCTTATTGATAAAGTCCTCTGAGAGAAACATAATAATTGTACAATAGTACACTAGGCTATTGATGTGAATCACTAAGAACAAATTCCTATCATCCAATGAGACCAACATGACATTTCATAATAACATCTTAGGCAATGATACAGTTCACTAGGATTTACACAACAGTTTTCAGTAAGTAATCTAGCCTTTTGATCAAATGTCATTGGAGGAGCTACCAATTGTACAACAGTAACTCAGGCAATTGATACCATCTAATCAGAGCAACACGTACGATACACATATGTTACACAATACGATTCACACTGTCCTTTGAGAGCAACATAATAGTGATACATCAGAACCCAAAGCCATCGATATGGTCAACTGAGACCAACACAACATTATTCTAAAGAACCAAACCAATTGGTAGCTATACTAAAAGCAACTGAACAGTTGTACAATCCAGTTTTATAACAGTACTCAAAGCAAATGATGATGCAGTTGATACCAAGTATCCAATGCTATTGGTACGGTCTACTAAGAACAACAAAACAGTCATACATTCGAACCCGACACAATTCAAACTTTCCACTGAGAGCAAACCAACAACTTAGCACCTATTTAACTGGTATTATTCAGTACACTGACCTATGAATACTGTCTATTGAGTGAAATAAAACAGCTACACATTAGTATTTTTTGTCTATTGATAATGTCACTGAGAGAAACTAAACATCAATAGTGGTACCTAAGGCAATTGGTAGTCTTCTGAGAGCAACACAACATCTATACATTAATATAACTTGTCTATTCATAAACCTCCTGGTAAGAACATAACCATTGCACCTTAGTACAGTACGCTAAACATATGTTCACCTAAGAAAACCATATTATCTTATGCATGATACCCTAGCTTATTGATAATGTCCTCTGAAAGAAACATAATAATTGTACAATAGTACACTAGGCTATTGATGTGAATCACTAAGAACAAATTCCTATCATCCAATGAGACCAACATGGCATTTCATAATAACATCTTAGGCAATGATACAGTTCACTAGGATTAACACAACAGTTTTCAATAAGTAATCTAGCATTTTGATCAAATGTCATTGGAAGAGCTACCAATTGTACAACAGTAACTCAGGCAATTGATACCGTCTAATCAGAGCAACACGTAAGTTACACATATGTTACACAATACGATTCACACTGTCCTTTGAGAGCAACATAATAGTAATACATCAGAACCCTAAGCCATCGATATGGTCAACTGAGACCAACACAACATTATTCTAAAGAACCAAACCAATTGGTAGCTATACTAAAAGCAACTGAACAGTTGTACAATCCAGTTTCATAACAGTACTCAAGGCAAATGATGATGCAGTTGATACCAAGTATCCAATGCTATTGGTACGGTCTACTAAGAACAACAAAACAGTCATACATTCGTACCCGACACAATTCAAACTTTCCACTGAGAGCAAACCAACAACTTAGCACCTATTTACCTGGTATTATTCAGTACACTGACCTATGAATACTGTCTATTGAGTGAAATAAAACAGCTACACATTAGTATTTTTTGTCTATTGATAATGTCACTGACAGAAACTCAACATCAATAGTGGTACCTAAGGCAATTGGTAGTCCTCTGAGAGCAACACAGCATCTACACATTAATATAACTTGTCTATTTATAAACCTTCTGGTAAGAACATAACCATTGCACCTTAGTACAGTAGGCTAAACATATGTTCACCTAAGAATACCATATTGTTATGAATGATACCCTAGCTTATTGATAAAGTCCTCTGAGAGAAACATAATAATTGTACAATAGTACACTAGGCTATTGATGTGAATCACTAAGAACAAATTCCTATCATCCAATGAGACCAACATGGCATTTCATAATAACATCTTAGGCAATGATACAGTTCACTAGGATTAACACAACAGTTTTCAGTAAGTAATCTAGCCTTTTGATCAAATGTCATTGGAAGAGCTACCAATTGTACAACAGTAACTCAGGCAATTGATACCGTCTAATCAGAGCAACACGTACGATACACATATGTTACACAATACGATTCACACTGTCCTTTGAGAGCAACATAATAGTGATACATCAGAACCCTAAGCCATCGATATGGTCAACTGAGAGCAACACAACATTATTCTAAAGAACCAAACCAATTGGTAGCTATACTAAAAGCAACTGAACAGTTGTACAATCCAGTTTTATAACAGTACTCAAGGCAAATGATGATGCAGTTGATACCAAGTATCCAATGCTATTGGTACGGTCTACTAAGAACAACAAAACAGTCATACATTCGAACCCGACACAATTCAAACTTTCCACTGAGAGCAAACCAACAACTTAGCACCTATTTAACTGGTATTATTCAGTACACTGACCTATGAATACTGTCTATTGAGTGAAATAAAACAGCTACACATTAGTATTTTTTGTCTATTGATAATGTCACTGAGAGAAACTAAACATCAATAGTGGTACCTAAGGCAATTGGTAGTCTTCTGAGAGCAACACAACATCTATACATTAATATAACTTGTCTATTCATAAACCTCCTGGTAAGAACATAACCATTGCACCTTAGTACAGTACGCTAAACATATGTTCACCTAAGAAAACCATATTATCTTATGCATGATACCCTAGCTTATTGATAATGTCCTCTGAAAGAAACATAATAATTGTACAATAGTACACTAGGCTATTGATGTGAATCACTAAGAACAAATTCCTATCATCCAATGAGACCAACATGGCATTTCATAATAACATCTTAGGCAATGATACAGTTCACTAGGATTAACACAACAGTTTTCAATAAGTAATCTAGCATTTTGATCAAATGTCATTGGAAGAGCTACCAATTGTACAACAGTAACTCAGGCAATTGATACCGTCTAATCTGGGAAACACGTAAGTTAAACATATGTTACACAATACGATTCACACTGTCCTTTGAGAGCAACATAATAGTAATACATCAGAACCCTAAGCCATCGATATGGTCAACTGAGACCAACACAACATTATTCTAAAGAACCAAACCAATTGGTAGCTATACTAAAAGCAACTGAACAGTTGTACAATCCAGTTTTATAACAGTACTCAAGGCAAATGATGATGCTGTTGATACCAAGTATCCAATGCTATTGGTACGGTCTACTAAGAACAACAAAACAGTCATACATTCGTACCCGACACAATTCAAACTTTCCACTGAGAGCAACCCAACAACTTAGCACCTATTTACCTGGTATTATTCAGTACACTGACCTATGAATACTGTCTATTGAGTGAAATAAAACAGCTACACATTAGTATTTTTTGTCTATTGATAATGTCACTGAAAGAAACTCAACATCAATAGTGGTACCTAAGGCAATTGGTAGTCTTCTGAGAGCAACACAGCATCTACACATTAATATAACTTGTCTATTTATAAACCTTCTGGTAAGAACATAACCATTGCACCTTAGTACAGTAGGCTAAACATATGTTCACCTAAGAAAACCATATTGTTATGAATGATACCCTAGCTTATTGATAAAGTCCTCTGAGAGAAACATAATAATTGTACAATAGTACACTAGGCTATTGATGTGAATCACTAAGAACAAATTCCTATCATCCAATGAGACCAACATGGCATTTCATAATAACATCTTAGGCAATGATACAGTTCACTAGGATTAACACAACAGTTTTCAGTAAGTAATCTAGCCTTTTGATCAAATGTCATTGGAAGAGCTACCAATTGTACAACAGTAACTCAGGCAATTGATACCGTCTAATCAGAGCAGCACGTAAGTTACACATATGTTACACAATACGATTAACACTGTCCTTTGAGAGCAACATAATAGTAATACATCAGAACCCTAAGCCATCGATATGGTGAACTGAGACCAACACAACATTATTCTAAAGAACCAAACCAATTGGTAGCTATACTAAAAGCAACTGAACAGTTGTACAATCCAGTTTCATAACAGTACTCAAGGCAAATGATAATGCAGTTGATACCAAGTATCCAATGCTATTGGTACTGTCTACTAAGAACAACAAAACAGTCATACATTCGTACCCGACACAAATTAAACTTTCCACTGAGAGCAACCCAATAACTTAGCACCTATTTACATGGTATTATTCAGTACACTGACCTATGAATACTGTCTATTGAGTGAAATAAAACAGCTACACATTAGTATTTTTTGTCTATTGATAATGTCACTGAGAGAAACTTAACATTAATTGTGGTACCTAAGGCAATTGGAAGTCTTCTGAGAGCAACACAACATCTATACATTAATATAACTTGCCTATTCATAAACCTTCTGGTACGAACATAACCATTGCACCTTAGTACAGTAGGCTAAACATATGTTCACCTAAGAAAACCATATTATCTTATGCATGATACCCTAGCTTATTGATAATGTCCTCTGAGAGAAAAATAATAATTGTACAATAGTACACTAGGCTATTGATGTGAATCACTAAGAACAAATTCCTATCATCCAATGAGACCAACATGGCATTTCATAATAACATCTTAGGCAATGATACAGTTCACTAGGATTTACACAACAGTTTTCAATAAGTAATCTAGCCTTTTGATCAAATGTCATTGGAAGAGCTACCAATTGTACAATAGTAACTCAGGCAATTGATACCGTCTAATCAGAGCAACACATAAGTTACATCTATGTTACACAATACGATTCACACTGTCCTTTGAGAGCAACATAATAGTAATACATCAGAACCCTAAGCCATCGATATGGTCAACTGAGACCAACACAACATTATTCTAAAGAACCAAACCAATTGGTAGCTATACTAAAAGCAACTGAACAGTTGTACAATCCAGTTTCATAACAGTACTCAAGACAAATGATGATGCTGTTGATACCAAGTATCCAATGCTATTGGTACGGTCTACTAAGAACAACAAAACAGTCATACATTCGTACCCGACACAATTCAAACTTTCCACTGAGAGCAACCCAACAACTTAGCACCTATTTACCTGGTATTAATCAGTACACTGACTTATGAATACTGTCTATTGAGTGAAATAAAACAGCTACACATTAGTATTTTTTGTCTATTGATAATGTCACTGAGAGAAACTTAACATCAATAGTGGTACCTAAGGCAATTGGTAGTCTTCTGAGAGCAACACAACATCTATACATTAATATAACTTGTCTATTCATAAACCTCCTGGTAAGAACATAACCATTGCACCTTCGTACAGTAGGCTAAACATATGTTCACCTAAGAAAACCATATTATGTTATGCATGATACCCTAGCTTATTGATAATGTTCTCTGAGAGAAACATAATAATTGTACAATAGTACACTAGGCTATTGATGTGAATCACTAAGAACAAATTCCTATCATCCAATGAGACCAACATGACATTTCATAATAACATCTTAGGCAATGATACAGTCCACTAGGATTAACACAACAGTTTTCAATAAGTAATCTAGCCTTTTGATCAAATGTCATTGGAAGAGCTACCAATTGTGAAACAGTAACTCAAGCAATTGATACCGTCTAATCAGAGCAACACGTAAGTTACACATATGTTACACAATACGATTCACACTGTCCTTTGAGAGCAACATAATAGTAATACATCAGAACCCTAAGCCATCGATATGGTCAACTGAGACCAACACAACATTATTCTAAAGAACCAAACCAATTGGTAGCTATACTAAAAGCAACTGAACAGTTGTACAATCCAGTTTCATAACAGTACTCAAGGCAAATGATTATGCAGTTGATACCAAGTATCCAATGCTATTGGTACGGTCTACTAAGAACAACAAAACAGTCATACATTCATACCCGACACAAATTAAACTTTCCACTGAGAGCAACCCAACAACTTAGCACCTATTTACCTGGTATTATTCAGTTCACTGACCTATGAATACTGTCTATTGAGTGAAATAAAACAGCTACACATTAGTATTTTTTGTCTATTGACAATGTCACTGAGAGAAACTTAACATCAATAGTGGTACCTAAGGCAATTGGTAGTCTTCTGAGAGCAACACAACATAATAACATCTTAGGCAATGATACAGTTCACTAGGATTAACACAACAGTTTTCAATAAGTAATCTAGCCTTTTGATCAAATGTCATTGGAAAAGCTACCAATTGTACAACAGTAACTCAGGCAATTGATACCGTCTAATCAGGGAAACACGTAAGTTAAAGATATGTTACACAATACGACTCACAATGTCCTTTGAGAGCAACATATTAGTAATATATCAGAACCCTAAGCCATCGATATGGTCAACTGAGACCAACACAACATTATTCTAAAGAACCAAACCAATTGGTAGCTATACTGAAAGCAACTGAACAGTTGTACAATCCAGTTTCATAACAGTACTCAAGGCAAATGATGATGCAGTTGATACCAAGTATCCAATGCTATTGGTACGGTCTACTAAGAACAACAAAACAGTCATACATTCGTACCCGACACAATTCATACTTTCCACTGAGAGCAACCCAACAACTTAGCACCTATTTACCTGGTATTATTCAGTACACTGACCTATGAATACTGTCTATTGAGTGAAATAAAACAGCTACACATTAGTATTTTTTGTCTATTGATAATGTCACTGAGAGAAACTCAACATCAATAGTGGTACCTAAGGCAATTGGTAGTCTTCTGAGAGCAACACAGCATCTACACATTAATATACCTTGCCTATTCATAAACCTTCTGGTAAGAACATAACCATTCCACCTTAGTACAGTAGGCTAAACATATGTTCACCTAAGAAAACCATATTATCTTATGCATGATACCCTAGCTTATTGATAATCTCCTCTAAGAGAAACATAATAATTGTACAATAGTACACTAGGCTATTGATGTGAATCACTAAGAACAAATTCCTATCATCCAATGAGACCAACATGACATTTCATAATAACATCTTAGGCAATGATACAGTTCACTAGGATTAACACAACAGTTTTCAATAAGTAATCTAGCCTTTTTGATCAAATGTCATTGGAAGAGCTACCAATTGTACAACAGTAACTCAGGCAATTGATACCGTCTAATCAGGGAAACACGTAAGTTAAAGATATGTTACACAATACGACTCACAATGTCCTTTGAGAGCAACATAATAGTAATACATCAGAACCCTAAGCCATCGATATGGTCAACTGAGAGCAACACAACATTATTCTAAAGAACCAAACCAATTGGTAGCTATACTAAAAGCAACTGAACAGTTGTACAATCCAGTTTCATAACAGTACTCAAGGCAAATGATGATGCAGTTGATACCAAGTATCCAATGCTATTGGTACGGTCTACTAAGAACAACAAAACAGTCATACATTCGTACCCGACACAATTCAAACTTTCCACTGAGAGCAACCCAACAACTTAGCACCTATTTACCTGGTTTTAATCAGTATACTGACCTTTGAATACGGTCTATTGAGTGAAATAAAACAGCTACCCATTATTATTTTTTTTCTATTGATAATGTCACTGAGAGAAATTTAACATCAATAATGGTACCTAAGGCAATTGGTAGTCTTCTGAGAGCAACACAACATCTATACATTAATATAACTTGTCTATTCATAAACCTTCTGGTAAGAACATAACCATTGCACCTTAGTACAGTAGGCTAAACATATGTTCACCTAAGAAAACCATATTATGTTATGCATGATACCCTAGCTTATTGATAATGTCCTCTGAGAGAAACATAATAATTGTACAATAGTACACTAGGCTATTGATGTGAATCACTAAGAACAAATTCCTATCATCCAATGAGACCAACATGGCATTTCATAATAACATCTTAGGCAATGATACAGTTCACTAGGATTAACACAACAGTTTTCAATAAGTAATCTAGCATTTTGATCAAATGTCATTGGAAGAGCTACCAATTGTACAACAGTAACTCAGGCAATTGATACCGTCTAATCAGGGAAACACGTAAGTTAAACATATGTTACACAATACGATTCACACTGTCCTTTGAGAGCAACATAATAGTAATACATCAGAACCCTAAGCCATCGATATGGTCAACTGAGACCAACACAACATTATTCTAAAAAACCAAACCAATTGGTAGCTATACTAAAAGCAACTGAACAGTTGTACAATCCAGTTTTATAACAGTACTCAAGGCAAATGATGATGCTGTTGATACCAAGTATCCAATGCTATTGGTACGGTCTACTAAGAACAACAAAACAGTCATACATTCGTACCCGACACAATTCAAACTTTCCACTGAGAGCAACCCAACAACTTAGCACCTATTTAACTGGTATTATTCAGTACACTGACCTATGAATACTGTCTATTGAGTGAAATAAAACAGCTACACATTAGTATTTTTTGTCTATTGATAATGTCACTGAGAGAAACTCAACATCAATAGTGGTACCTAAGGCAATTGGTAGTCTTCTGAGAGCAACACAGCATCTACACATTAATATAACTTGTCTATTCATAAACCTTCTGGTAAGAACATAACCATTGCACCTTAGTACAGTAGGCTAAACATATGTTCACCTAAGAAAACCATATTGTTATGAATGATACCCTAGCTTATTGATAAAGTCCTCTGAGAGAAACATAATAATTGTACAATAGTACACTAGGCTATTGATGTGAATCACTAAGAACAAATTCCTATCATCCAATGAGACCAACATGGCATTTCATAATAACATCTTAGGCAATGATACAGTTCACTAGGATTAACACAACAGTTTTCAGTAAGTAATCTAGCATTTTGATCAAATGTCATTGGAAGAGCTACCAATTGTACAACAGTAACTCAGGCAATTGATACCGTCTAATCAGAGCAACACGTAAGTTACACATATGTTACACAATACGATTAACACTGTCCTTTGAGAGCAACATAATAGTAATACATCAGAACCCTAAGCCATCGATATGGTGAACTGAGACCAACACAACATTATTCTAAAGAACCAAACCAATTGGTAGCTATACTAAAAGCAACTGAACAGTTGTACAATCCAGTTTCATAACAGTACTCAAGGCAAATGATGATGCTGTTGATACCAAGTATCCAATGCTATTGGTACTGTCTACTAAGAACAACAAAACAGTCATACATTCGTACCCGACACAAATTAAACTTTCCACTGAGAGCAACCCAACAACTTAGCACCTATTTACATGGTATTATTCAGTACACTGACCTATGAATACTGTCTATTGAGTGAAATAAAACAGCTACACATTAGTATTTTTTGTCTATTGATAATGTCACTGAGAGAAACTTAACATCAATAGTGGTACCTAAGGCAATTGGTAGTCTTCTGAGAGCAACACAACATCTATACATTAATATAACTTGTCTATTCATAAACCTTCTGGTAAGAACATAACCATTGCACCTTAGTACAGTAGGCTAAACATATGTTCACCTAAGAAAACCATATTATGTTATGCATGATACCCTAGCTTATTGATAATGTCCTCTGAGAGAAACATAATAATGGTACAATAGTACACTAGGCTATTGATGTGAATCACTAAGAACAAATTCCTATCATCCAATGAGACCAACATGGCATTTCATAATAACATCTTAGGCAATGATACAGTTCACTAGGATTAACACAACAGTTTTCAATAAGTAATCTAGCATTTTGATCAAATGTCATTGGAAGAGCTACCAATTGTACAACAGTAACTCAGGCAATTGATACCGTCTAATCAGGGAAACACGTAAGTTAAACATATGTTACACAATACGATTCACACTGTCCTTTGAGAGCAACATAATAGTAATACATCAGAACCCTAAGCCATCGATATGGTCAACTGAGACCAACACAACATTATTCTAAAAAACCAAACCAATTGGTAGCTATACTAAAAGCAACTGAACAGTTGTACAATCCAGTTTTATAACAGTACTCAAGGCAAATGATGATGCTGTTGATACCAAGTATCCAATGCTATTGGTACGGTCTACTAAGAACAACAAAACAGTCATACATTCGTACCCGACACAATTCAAACTTTCCACTGAGAGCAACCCAACAACTTAGCACCTATTTACCTGGTATTATTCAGTACACTGACCTATGAATACTGTCTATTGAGTGAAATAAAACAGCTACACATTAGTATTTTTTGTCTATTGATAATGTCACTGAGAGAAACTCAACATCAATAGTGGTACCTAAGGCAATTGGTAGTCTTCTGAGAGCAACACAGCATCTACACATTAATATAACTTGTCTATTCATAAACCTTCTGGTAAGAACATAACCATTGCACCTTAGTACAGTAGGCTAAACATATGTTCACCTAAGAAAACCATATTGTTATGAATGATACCCTAGCTTATTGATAAAGTCCTCTGAGAGAAACATAATAATTGTACAATAGTACACTAGGCTATTGATGTGAATCACTAAGAACAAATTCCTATCATCCAATGAGACCAACATGGCATTTCATAATAACATCTTAGGCAATGATACAGTTCACTAGGATTAACACAACAGTTTTCAGTAAGTAATCTAGCATTTTGATCAAATGTCATTGGAAGAGCTACCAATTGTACAACAGTAACTCAGGCAATTGATACCGTCTAATCAGAGCAACACGTAAGTTACACATATGTTACACAATACGATTAACACTGTCCTTTGAGAGCAACATAATAGTAATACATCAGAACCCTAAGCCATCGATATGGTGAACTGAGACCAACACAACATTATTCTAAAGAACCAAACCAATTGGTAGCTATACTAAAAGCAACTGAACAGTTGTACAATCCAGTTTCATAACAGTACTCAAGGCAAATGATGATGCTGTTGATACCAAGTATCCAATGCTATTGGTACGGTCTACTAAGAACAACAAAACAGTCATACATTCGTACCCGACACAAATTAAACTTTCCACTGAGAGCAACCCAACAACTTAGCACCTATTTACATGGTATTATTCAGTACACTGACCTATGAATACTGTCTATTGAGTGAAATAAAACAGCTACACATTAGTATTTTTTGTCTATTGATAATGTCACTGAGAGAAACTTAACATCAATAGTGGTACCTAAGGCAATTGGTAGTCTTCTGAGAGCAACACAACATCTATACATTAATATAACTTGTCTATTCATAAACCTTCTGGTAAGAACATAACCATTGCACCTTAGTACAGTAGGCTAAACATATGTTCACCTAAGAAAACCATATTATGTTATGCATGATACCCTAGCTTATTGATAATGTCCTCTGAGAGAAACATAATAATGGTACAATAGTACACTAGGCTATTGATGTGAATCACTAAGAACAAATTCCTATCATCCAATGAGACCAACATGGCATTTCATAATAACATCTTAGGCAATGATACAGTTCACTAGGATTAACACAACAGTTTTCAATAAGTAATCAAGCCTTTTGATCAAATGTCATTGGAAGAGCTACCAATTGTACAACAGTAACAAAGGCAATGATACTGTCTAATCAGAGCAACACGTAAGTTACACATATGTTACACAATACGATTCACACTGTCCTTTGAGAGCAACATAATAGTAATACATCAGAACCCTAAGCCATCGATATGGTCAACTGAGACCAACACAACATTATTCTAAAGAACCAAACCAATTGGTAGCTATACTAAAAGCAACTGAACAGTTGTACAATCCAGTTTCATAACAGTACTCAAGGCAAATGATAATGCAGTTGATACCAAGTATCCAATGCTATTGGTACGGTCTACTAAGAACAACAAAACAGTCATACATTCGTACCCGACACAATTCAAACTTTCCACTGAGAGCAACCCAACAACTTAGCACCTATTTACCTGGTTTTAATCAGTATACTGACCTTTGAATACGGTCTATTGAGTGAAATAAAACAGCTACCCATTATTATTTTTTTTCTATTGATAATGTCACTGAGAGAAATTTAACATCAATAATGGTACCTAAGGCAATTGGTAGTCTTCTGAGAGCAACACAACATCTATACATTAATATAACTTGTCTATTCATAAACCTTCTGGTAAGAACATAACCATTGCACCTTAGTACAGTAGGCTAAACATA
This sequence comes from Magallana gigas, assembly GCF_963853765.1. NCBI lineage: Eukaryota > Metazoa > Mollusca > Bivalvia > Ostreida > Ostreidae > Magallana > Magallana gigas. The sequence continues at coordinate 68,623,556 of NC_088853.1, read as the reverse complement.
TGTTCACCTAAGAAAACCATATTATGTTATGCATGATACCCTAGCTTATTGATAATGTCCTCTGAGAGAAACATAATAATTGTACAATAGTACACTAGGCTATTGATGTGAATCACTAAGAACAAATTCCTATCATCCAATGAGACCAACATGGCATTTCATAATAACATCTTAGGCAATGATACAGTTCACTAGGATTAACACAACAGTTTTCAATAAGTAATCTAGCATTTTGATCAAATGTCATTGGAAGAGCTACCAATTGTACAACAGTAACTCAGGCAATTGATACCGTCTAATCAGGGAAACACGTAAGTTAAACATATGTTACACAATACGATTCACACTGTCCTTTGAGAGCAACATAATAGTAATACATCAGAACCCTAAGCCATCGATATGGTCAACTGAGACCAACACAACATTATTCTAAAAAACCAAACCAATTGGTAGCTATACTAAAAGCAACTGAACAGTTGTACAATCCAGTTTTATAACAGTACTCAAGGCAAATGATGATGCTGTTGATACCAAGTATCCAATGCTATTGGTACGGTCTACTAAGAACAACAAAACAGTCATACATTCGTACCCGACACAATTCAAACTTTCCACTGAGAGCAACCCAACAACTTAGCACCTATTTAACTGGTATTATTCAGTACACTGACCTATGAATACTGTCTATTGAGTGAAATAAAACAGCTACACATTAGTATTTTTTGTCTATTGATAATGTCACTGAGAGAAACTCAACATCAATAGTGGTACCTAAGGCAATTGGTAGTCTTCTGAGAGCAACACAGCATCTACACATTAATATAACTTGTCTATTCATAAACCTTCTGGTAAGAACATAACCATTGCACCTTAGTACAGTAGGCTAAACATATGTTCACCTAAGAAAACCATATTGTTATGAATGATACCCTAGCTTATTGATAAAGTCCTCTGAGAGAAACATAATAATTGTACAATAGTACACTAGGCTATTGATGTGAATCACTAAGAACAAATTCCTATCATCCAATGAGACCAACATGGCATTTCATAATAACATCTTAGGCAATGATACAGTTCACTAGGATTAACACAACAGTTTTCAGTAAGTAATCTAGCATTTTGATCAAATGTCATTGGAAGAGCTACCAATTGTACAACAGTAACTCAGGCAATTGATACCGTCTAATCAGAGCAACACGTAAGTTACACATATGTTACACAATACGATTAACACTGTCCTTTGAGAGCAACATAATAGTAATACATCAGAACCCTAAGCCATCGATATGGTGAACTGAGACCAACACAACATTATTCTAAAGAACCAAACCAATTGGTAGCTATACTAAAAGCAACTGAACAGTTGTACAATCCAGTTTCATAACAGTACTCAAGGCAAATGATGATGCTGTTGATACCAAGTATCCAATGCTATTGGTACTGTCTACTAAGAACAACAAAACAGTCATACATTCGTACCCGACACAAATTAAACTTTCCACTGAGAGCAACCCAACAACTTAGCACCTATTTACATGGTATTATTCAGTACACTGACCTATGAATACTGTCTATTGAGTGAAATAAAACAGCTACACATTAGTATTTTTTGTCTATTGATAATGTCACTGAGAGAAACTTAACATCAATAGTGGTACCTAAGGCAATTGGTAGTCTTCTGAGAGCAACACAACATCTATACATTAATATAACTTGTCTATTCATAAACCTTCTGGTAAGAACATAACCATTGCACCTTAGTACAGTAGGCTAAACATATGTTCACCTAAGAAAACCATATTATGTTATGCATGATACCCTAGCTTATTGATAATGTCCTCTGAGAGAAACATAATAATGGTACAATAGTACACTAGGCTATTGATGTGAATCACTAAGAACAAATTCCTATCATCCAATGAGACCAACATGGCATTTCATAATAACATCTTAGGCAATGATACAGTTCACTAGGATTAACACAACAGTTTTCAATAAGTAATCTAGCATTTTGATCAAATGTCATTGGAAGAGCTACCAATTGTACAACAGTAACTCAGGCAATTGATACCGTCTAATCAGGGAAACACGTAAGTTAAACATATGTTACACAATACGATTCACACTGTCCTTTGAGAGCAACATAATAGTAATACATCAGAACCCTAAGCCATCGATATGGTCAACTGAGACCAACACAACATTATTCTAAAAAACCAAACCAATTGGTAGCTATACTAAAAGCAACTGAACGGTTGTACAATCCAGTTTTATAACAGTACTCAAGGCAAATGATGATGCTGTTGATACCAAGTATCCAATGCTATTGGTACGGTCTACTAAGAACAACAAAACAGTCATACATTCGTACCCGACACAATTCAAACTTTCCACTGAGAGCAACCCAACAACTTAGCACCTATTTACCTGGTATTATTCAGTACACTGACCTATGAATACTGTCTATTGAGTGAAATAAAACAGCTACACATTAGTATTTTTTGTCTATTGATAATGTCACTGAGAGAAACTCAACATCAATAGTGGTACCTAAGGCAATTGGTAGTCTTCTGAGAGCAACACAGCATCTACACATTAATATAACTTGTCTATTCATAAACCTTCTGGTAAGAACATAACCATTGCACCTTAGTACAGTAGGCTAAACATATGTTCACCTAAGAAAACCATATTGTTATGAATGATACCCTAGCTTATTGATAAAGTCCTCTGAGAGAAACATAATAATTGTACAATAGTACACTAGGCTATTGATGTGAATCACTAAGAACAAATTCCTATCATCCAATGAGACCAACATGGCATTTCATAATAACATCTTAGGCAATGATACAGTTCACTAGGATTAACACAACAGTTTTCAGTAAGTAATCTAGCATTTTGATCAAATGTCATTGGAAGAGCTACCAATTGTACAACAGTAACTCAGGCAATTGATACCGTCTAATCAGAGCAACACGTAAGTTACACATATGTTACACAATACGATTAACACTGTCCTTTGAGAGCAACATAATAGTAATACATCAGAACCCTAAGCCATCGATATGGTGAACTGAGACCAACACAACATTATTCTAAAGAACCAAACCAATTGGTAGCTATACTAAAAGCAACTGAACAGTTGTACAATCCAGTTTCATAACAGTACTCAAGGCAAATGATGATGCTGTTGATACCAAGTATCCAATGCTATTGGTACGGTCTACTAAGAACAACAAAACAGTCATACATTCGTACCCGACACAAATTAAACTTTCCACTGAGAGCAACCCAACAACTTAGCACCTATTTACATGGTATTATTCAGTACACTGACCTATGAATACTGTCTATTGAGTGAAATAAAACAGCTACACATTAGTATTTTTTGTCTATTGATAATGTCACTGAGAGAAACTTAACATCAATAGTGGTACCTAAGGCAATTGGTAGTCTTCTGAGAGCAACACAACATCTATACATTAATATAACTTGTCTATTCATAAACCTTCTGGTAAGAACATAACCATTGCACCTTAGTACAGTAGGCTAAACATATGTTCACCTAAGAAAACCATATTATGTTATGCATGATACCCTAGCTTATTGATAATGTCCTCTGAGAGAAACATAATAATGGTACAATAGTACACTAGGCTATTGATGTGAATCACTAAGAACAAATTCCTATCATCCAATGAGACCAACATGGCATTTCATAATAACATCTTAGGCAATGATACAGTTCACTAGGATTAACACAACAGTTTTCAATAAGTAATCAAGCCTTTTGATCAAATGTCATTGGAAGAGCTACCAATTGTACAACAGTAACAAAGGCAATGATACTGTCTAATCAGAGCAACACGTAAGTTACACATATGTTACACAATACGATTCACACTGTCCTTTGAGAGCAACATAATAGTAATACATCAGAACCCTAAGCCATCGATATGGTCAACTGAGACCAACACAACATTATTCTAAAGAACCAAACCAATTGGTAGCTATACTAAAAGCAACTGAACAGTTGTACAATCCAGTTTCATAACAGTACTCAAGGCAAATGATAATGCAGTTGATACCAAGTATCCAATGCTATTGGTACGGTCTACTTAGAACAACAAAACAGTCATATATTAGTACCCGACACAATTCATACTTTCCACTGAGAGCAACCCAACAACTTAGCACCTATTTACCTGGTATTAATCAGTACACTGACCTTTGAATACTGTCTATTGAGTGAAATAAACCAGCTACACATTAGTATTTTTTGTCTATTGATAATGTCACTGAGAGAAACTTAACATCAATAATGGTACCTAAGGCAATTGGTAGTCTTCTGAGAGCAACACAACATCTATACATACAGATAACTTGTCTATTCATAAACCTGCTGGTAAGAACATAACCATTGCACCTTAGTACAGTAGGCTAAACATATGTTCACCTAAGAAAACCATATTATGTTATGGTATACTAAGAGCAACAAAACAGTGATTCATTCATACCCGACACAATTTATTTTTTCCACTGAGAGCAACCCAACAGTTATGTACCTGTACTCAGGATATTGAAACTGTCAATATGGGAGCAACATTATATTTATTAATATGAACTGGTCAATTGCTATAGTCCACTGAGAGCAACTTTACAGCTATATCACTGGTATTCATCAACTGGGCATGAAATATAAACTTTGATAAGACCCCTGGAACAAACCAAGAGGTAAAAGGTCTTTTTTATTCGACCATTTGATGCCTTGTAGCGATAACTTTTATATGTGGAGCAGAAAAAAATTCCCTAGGGCAGAAAGTAAAAAAAATTGAAAAAAATGTGCAAAATTGACACATTTCAAACCAAATCAAATTTCAAATCCTATAGAATTTTATGTTTAAAATTAACAAACTTTGAGATGAGGTATAAGTAGTAGAAATTCAGATAAGAAGTTTCATTAAAAAAAGCTAGGACAGAACAAATTAGACCCGGTTTCGTTGAGTGATTTTCCCATCGATGAAAATGAAGGGAGGGTAATTGGAGGGTTATAATTTCTTACACCTTTACAAAGACATGAAATCATTAAAAAAGGATGGATACTCTAAGTATTCCGGTCTCTGTAGACTTAGGCAAGACCACAAATGAGCTACATCGTGATGGAAACGAATAAGTGGCATCAACGAAACCTGTATTTTAACAGTTTTATAAAACATACGCTTTTGGAACCCAAGATGGGCGATGATTATAAAAAAAAAGCCTCCCTCATCTATTTCATCAACAATAAAAAGGGAAATAATGCTTCCCTCTCACATCCATTTCTAGAAAATTTTACCCGAGAACCATTATTTCAACTTTATGTGGCCTTAGTTCATTAACTAAACTCTCAGAGTATTATAAATGAAATAGAATTTACTGTTAAATGCTTTGAGACTAACTTGAGACCAGGAAAATAATGACTTGCTTGGTTTCTAAGAGAGAAAATTAAATATAAGCATACCCACCCATAAAAACAAATGGGTTTCACAGGTTGAAAAACAAACTCAACACCATCCAGGAAGTTGTATCATTATGCGTGTCTAAAAAAAAAAATAGTTCCATTAAATTCAATGTGATCATTCCACTAAAGTGATAGTTTTCCTAGCAAATGAGTCCAGAATCAATACTATAGGCCTAAGATAAGATACCATAAAAAGAAACGAGATATCTGTGATAACCCCTAGTGATACCCGGCTCTAATGTGAAAATACATAAAGGCAAAGTCATCATTTTAACAGGAGGTTGATGTTTGTTTTGTAAAAAAAAAAACAAATCATACCATATAGCATGTCTAAAAAAAGAGTGTGATAAAATTTCAAGCAGCTCTGATGAATAGTTGCTGAGAAATCTCTGATGACTATTTGTTTGAAATGTAAGGCTACAAATAAATAAAGGTGTCATTTAACAGGAAGTTGACATCTCATTAGTACAAAAATGAATACCACCATAAGGCATGCCTAAGCAAAAAGTGTGTTAAAATTTCAAGCATCTGCGATAAAAAAAATTGTTAATAATATGGACATACACAGAGAAGGACAGATAGACACACAAGGGTAAACAGTTTACCCCCTCTCCTTCCGAGCGGGGGTATTATTAGTTAATAGTCATGTAGTGACCGGGAACGGGATAATACCTGGTTAGTAAATTTCATACCTGGTGAGGCAAATTTACTAACCAGGTATCATCCCATACCCGGTCACTACATGACTATGTAATGATTATATCTTACCGACTGCCTTTGTGTTAATGACATAAAATTAATTCAACACTGAAAATCAAGCGTCTTATAACAAAGTTACAAGTTTCAATCTGGGTACAAAACCTGACGTCACAATACTCTAAGAATGATGTCATAATGCTCAAAGGGAAGATATATTTTGTTCTGACTGTGTATGGAATATACACGGTCTCCACGTGACTGCTGTTAGCCAATGATTTCTTTACAATTCAGCAGAAGGTAAGATATAAAAAGAAATTGTGACTATATACATATATATGGAATGACTAATAACTGTAATTAACAAAGTTTATTTTGATTGGCTATTTCCTTGCTAAAAACCTTTAAGAAGTCAACTCAAATTTTATGAAATTAAATGAAATTTGCAGAAAATATTTATCAATTATTTATAAATGTCATACTGTAGATTCCATATTTTATGCAAGTACTTAATTCTGTGATTCAATTGTTTTTTATTAAGACACTAGAATATGAAATATGAAACAGCAAATTTGTATCCTGATTTCTAATTATCTACATTCATACGAAAAATGAAAATGAAATTCCGCAAGATGTGCTCCTCACGATTTTATGCAGATATCAATTTCTCACATTTAATTAGGAATTTACAGTATGCTAGTGTAAGAAATCTACTTCTGGCTCTAAGGGATGAAAAAGTATTCTGATCTACTCTTAAAATATTGCTGAACTCTGGAGAAAATGTCTTTTAAAATTCATCTTCTGTATAGTAGATAATTTAATGTCCAATAAAATTGAATCAGTGAAATGTTGAGAAAAAAAATTAAATTAAATTAAATCTGAAATGTTTGAACTTGAGTACCAATTCAACATTAATTAATAGAATTAATTACGAAAACAAGAAGTTTACTAAAGGAATTAAATAGCAAAAGTTAATAATTTCAATTCTAAGACAAAGTCAGGGACTGCAAAAAAAAAAATGGTGCCAGAAGAGACTTCCATAATGTACCTGGGAGCTTTGATAACGGTGGTCACTGATTAATGGCTAGTGATTAAGATAACAAGTTCTTTAGCAAAGGAAGTGATGAGGCTTTTCCATCAGTCATCAAAGAATGGAGTTTCTCGTAGAAGACATGGCAGCTCTAAAATATAATAAACAAGATGAAAGTTTACAAAATATATACCTGTTAACCTTTCACTGCTGCTATGTGGGAGAAACTCCCCCTAACCAACTTGGCTAAGGGGGAGAATTTGCATAAACGACGATTTTGCGCGTGAAATGCAAATAGGGACCAAAGTGGTTGTATCAACATCAGTACATAACATAGAACTCACTGAGATGGGGCAATACCTTTACGAGATCACTCTCATCATATTCTATGAAAATCATAGTTTTTAATCTTTATCATTATATCATATATTAATGTGTGGTTTGACACAATATCATATATTATTATACCTTCATAAATTATTTTACCTCAATATGAATATTCTATATAACGCATCATCCAATTGGTTCTAGACAATCACATGTCTGGGCAATAAAACTTCCATAGTCATATTTTGGATTTGGAGGCCTTGTGCACTTTCCTGCAAGAGTTGTCATTCATTTAAGGTATTTGATCCATAATAGCCCCAGATTCAATGAATCTGGGATCATAACAGATATGTATGGACTTAATACGGTAATTAGTATACTTGGACATAATTTTCATATATAAGTATCAACATGTAACAGTGGAACGTGTCCTTATCAATGACCTTTCCCTTTTCTTGAAGAGTTGTCCCCCTTTGCTTTTATTCTATAAAAATTATAATTCTAGAAAATCTATATGGTATAAAAATTATTTTCATTAGTTTTTGTATTCCTAATGCTAAAATACATCTTTATGACGTCCTGAATGTCGGTTCAATACAGACGCACTTATTGAAGTTGGTTGATTAAAATTTTCCAGAGAGCTATTACCGGTATAATACACCTTTACAGCCACTTGTGAACATGTACTGTTTACCATATAGCAGCTAATTAATTTTGCAAAATTATAGTCAATACAGTATATATTTTAAAATATCTTATAATTAAAACTCTACCAGTTCACATACGATCAAATTCATCTGACCCACCCCGTTCCTTACTTTCAGAAATCCAATTTCCGAAGAAATTGGAATTCCAATGTGGCCCCACCCTACTCCTCAAGATTTTGATTTGAAAGATTTTTGAACATTATCAGAGGTTGCTTTCAGTAAAGATACAGCTTTTCTAACCAAGTGGTTTTTAGAAAAAGATATTTTAAAAAATTTTCTATTTTTATAATCCTATGCTATGTAAATTTTAAATAAATGATTGTTGAGAAGAAAATTTTAAATATTTACACTTTACTCTTATGTAAAAGTACAACCCTCCATTGTGGCCTTACCCTACCCCTGAGGGTCATGATTTTCACAACTTTAAATCTACACTACATGAGGAAGCTTTCAAACAAGTTTCACATTTCCTGGCTGATTGGTTGCTGATAAGAAGTATTTTAAAGATTGTATGTATAACTCCAACCCCCCCCCCCCTCCCATTGTGGCCCCACCTTACCACCAGGGGCAATGATTTGAACAAACTTGAATCTACACTATCTGAGGATGCTTCCACACAAGTTTCAGCTTTCCTGGCCAAATGGTTTCTGAGAAGAAGATTTTTGAAAAATACCAACAACATTTCATTAAATCCTAATGATCTCCCATTGAAAGAGAGCAGGGCCCCACATTTTAACAAACTTGAATCCCCTTCACCCAATGATGATGCTTTGTGGCTAGTTTGGTTAAAACTGGCCAAGTGGTTTCGGAGAAGAAGTCAAAAATGTAAAAAGTTTACAGACAGACAGACGGACGGACGGATGGACGGACAGACAGACAGACGGACGCCAGAAAAAAAGTGATCAGAAAAGCTCACTAGAGCTTTCAGCTCAAGTGAGCTTAAAACCTTAACCTCCTCCAGCACCTGAAACAGATGCAATTAGTTGTTTCAAATTTTCCTCACTTTCTCCTATGGTACAATGGAACTCCATATCAGAAAATTGATCCCATAGGACTATGATTTTCTTTGATGAGCTTGTTAAAATTAAAAAACTCTCAAAACATTACCATAATTACCATACTATGTAAAAATATGTAAAAAAGAAAATTCAATATTACAAACAATTTTAAAATTGCCAAAACACTACAATCATATCAGTAATTTTAAATTTCATCTAAATCAATGCCCTATAGGGTCATTTCATCAATTTACTTGAATAAAAATAGTTAACTTCTTTATAAATAATGATAATATTTATTTCCTAATAATGATAGAAACTTTTGGTTTACATGAACAAGTGATGATTTTTTTTTCTATAGAAGTTGTTATCTAAATGATTAAACTTAATTGTTGAACTTGTTGGAAATTTAGTTTGTTCACATAAATGAGAGGATGTACGAAAGAGAAACACACGTTTATCATCATAGTTGCAAGTAAACAACGAATTTGCCCTACCAGCATGGAGCTCCATTTTCCATAGGCGGTAATGTTTATGTTCCAGCCCGAATTTTCATTCAGCAACGAGAGACCTCTGGAATGAAAGCTCATCAAATTGTCTTTTTCCTGTTAAAATTTCGTGGTGTGAAGTCAGATTCATTTTCCGGCAAAATGCATGTGTATTGAAAAACTCTGAAAATGAAAGTAAAAGTAGGGAATTTTACAGTTTGGGAAAGGGTGTACATCAAACATTTTCAATTCCTTCCTTCAAATGATAATAATAATTCAATTTTGACACTTGCTTTTAAAATTGCAAATACTCTTGTCTTACATGTGTCACACATTCTGATTTAAAATGTCCCAATAAATGTAAATACACTCTGAAAGTATAGGAACTATTTTGCTTAAAGGTACTACTTTGTTGTCCTACACACATTCTAAAAATAGTTAAAGGGATATACCCACATGTTGACAAACAGACTCGGCACCGTAAATAACAGTTCCATTTAATTTAGTGTGACAATTCCACTCAAGTAATAATTTTCCTAGCAAATGAGTCCAAATTTAATACTGTAGGCCTAAAAAAAATTGTGCCAAAAAAGAAACAAAAAAAAAGGAAATTTTCTCTATATGAATGGAACTACAGACCCTGAAACGTGCTACTACACCTCTAAAACGAACCGTACCGTTCCGTGCAAGAAACGAACCGTACCGTTCACAAAACGAAACGTACCATTCACAAAGCGTACCGTACCGTTCACAAAACGAACCGTACCGTTCGCAAAGCAAACCGTACCGTTCACAAAGCGAACCGTACCGTGCAAAAAGCGTGCAAGATAATTTATGCAAGACCCGCCTCCAGACGAACAAAAAAGCGTACCGTACCGTGCAATAAGCGTGCAACTTCCATATACGGCTTATTGACCTAATGTCTTTAGATGAGTACGGACAGAGATTATCGCTGACCAGATAAGTTCAATAGCTAGATTTTTTATACGGGATTAGATAACACATACTAAGATTTAAAACTGTTATTCTTATTAAAACAGTTACAAAAATATTTCCTTTATTAGACCGTAAACATTTCTTTGTTTTTCGACAAAACTTGCATCGCCGATTTCTTAGACATTGTAAACTATTAACGTTCACACAATTATATTTATTAAATAATTTTATTAAATGCAAGTTTGAACGGGAAAAAGTACACGCATTCCATAAAATAACTTCCAACTTTATTTCCTGCATAGCTGGTAATGGCGTCGTGATTTCACATGAACAAAAATCACTCGCGCGAAACACGAGTACAGAAGCTGATCTTTGGTTCTATACACAACAGGTGTTATTGTCTTTCTTTGTTTTTTAGCAGTTATTGTACTTTACAACTAACTCTGTATATTTGGACGCTTAAACAGGTGTATACGAGATGCCGGTATTCACACCTTTCCACGGACACCTGTTAGGTAACTCATCACAATCTGTCGTGTGTATAGTCTAAATATATCTTACTTATACTTTGTTAGTTTCATGGCTTTTCTTAATCTCTAGAAAACAAAAGAACTGTCTGTAGAAATGAACACAAACAACTACACATAAGACTATCGGCGCGTGGATCCGTAGAACAATTCAGCGACTCTGTACATGCGGGATTTTCACATATTAACTTGCGATTAAATATCATTTACCGGGTACATTAATGTATCAAAAAATGATTAATTACATCATAAATAATTGAATGAGATAACAAGTACATGTAAGCACAAACACAGCTCTTTTTAAATTTATTTTCAATCTAATATCTGTGATGTGAAATAGCGTCGAAATTTTAACCGTCGAGATCAATCTATATATTACACATGTACATCGTCCACTGTGCAAACGTTTAGTCATTGTGTTGAAATCGTTGTGAAAACCATGATTCTAAAATAAATGAATTAAATTCATACAAATAAAAATCTAATAATTCAAAATTGTTTGCACACAATCACATACACCCACAAATTGAGAGAGAGAGAGAGAGAGAGAGAGAGAGAGAGAACGAGAACTTGTGTGTTGATTATAATACTTAAATTAAAGTTTTATTACTGAACTTTATTATTTCGCTTTAAGTTTCTATAGTTGGTCATTTGAGCGGGATTTTATCTCAGGACTCCACGTGCTTCGCCTGTCAATCAGTTTAAGTATAACAGTACAGATCACACCATGTGCCGCGTGCTACTTGGCTCCTCCTATATGGCTAGAAGAAAATTATCGAATGAAACATTTTTGTTTTATGTTTTCTTAAATCCCTATTGAAAAGAGTGTTCCTATTTTAAATTATTCAACAATAATTTCTTTTCGATTTCATGATTATAATTCAGGTACTGGCGATCAGAGTCATTTTCCCTCGCTGTCGTTTTATTTTGTTACTTGATAAATTCTTTTATATTTATCACTTTTAACATTCATTTGTTGATTACCGGGTATTTTTTCGTGTCCTATTTACAAAAAGTTTGTGTGTAAAAAGGTGAATTAAAAAAAAAAAGGTTAGTCAGCATTTGTAAAACGTCAGCTAAATCGCATGCATACAGTGAAGAGTGGACACTTGTTCAACAGAATGATAAATATCGCCATTACATATATAAAAGTTATTGACTTGTTGTGTATATCCAGTTGTGTACATATCGTAAGAATATGTTACATGTACATGTATAGTTTAACGGAAAAACAAAAACTAATTGTCATATTTTGACTATACACGCGATCTTAGTTCAGATAAGAGAAGCGATGACGGGTTACATGTAGGTATAATCTGTGTATTCGAACAATTGCAGAAAATCATAGAATCAATATTTAAATGAATAAAATTTGTGTCAAAAACTATATAACAGTTTAATTCAAGATTTCTTATCTGAAATTCATTGTTTATCTTATCATTAATTTTACATCGTCTATTCCCTAAGGCAATCGGCAGTAGTACTACAGTAGTACTAGTACGCAATAAAGAATGATCATACGAATTATGAATAATAACAACTAGCCGAGAATCAAGACAACGATAAAGGAAACTAAAGAAATATCGGAATAAAGTCGGGGCAATTTTTTGTAGAAATTTTTAATGGATTAGAAATATTTAATGACTTCAACTCAAGTACATGTATAGAAATAAAAACTTTAGACGATTTGTAAAATTATCGACAGCTCGCTGAATTAACAAAAATATATCGGATTAAAGTCAAACAGTTCTTTTAATCTATCTTAATGATTACATTTATCTAAATTAAATACTAATAATAACAGATTGATCAAAATTAAAATTACCCCCGCTTCCCGGTTGTCACTGAGTACACGTTTCGCGCAACGTATCAAAAACGGGGGAACGGATGGAAGTCCTGATTTTAAATAGATCGATTGAAATACTTTTGTAATATATCATATAAATAAAGAAAATTCTGGTCATAATTACCACCATGCTGAAGTAGATCGGGCAAAAACTAAACAAAATTATATCGAGAAAAATCAAAGCGTGCAGGCCACGCCTACCTCATTAATAAAGCGCGCAAACCGTTCACAAAGCGTGCAGCTAATTTTAGCAAAGCGTACCGTGCAAGAAGCGAACCGTTCTGTTCACAAAGCGTACCGTACCGTTCACAAAGCGAACCGTACCGTTCACAAAACGAACCGTACCGTTCACAAAGCGAACCGTACCGTTCAAAAAGCGTAACGAACCGAACCGTGCAACTGGTGTAGTAGCACGTTTCAGGGTCTGTACAATTGATTAAGTACACATTTTGATTGGCTATATCCTTGTGTAATACCTTTAAGAGACTTCCGTCAAATTTTTTCAGCCCTGACGAATCTCGCTGAGATTTATAGTAGACCATAACATTACAACCAGAAACAACAAGTTCATGATTAAACAACCTGAGAATGCGTCCACACAAGTTTTAGCTTTTCTGGCCAAATAGTTTTTAAGAAGGAGATTTTTAAAGATTTTCTCTATATATTCCCATGTAAAATTTGATCCCCCCATGGTGGCCCCATCCTACCATCGGGGACCATGATTTGAAAAACTTTAATCTACACTACCCAAGGATTTATTTAGGAGAAGATTTTTTAAAATACCAACAAATTTTTTTATAATTCTGAATTATCTCGCGCCCCATTTATACCTCATTTGAACTTATTAAAGTGTATAGTACAAAATCAATATTATTATAGTTATCCAGGTCCAATCAAGGGGTATGAGGATTTATCCTGGGTTGTATTCCATACAGCCTGAGGCTGCAGGCCCGAAGGGTGTATGGGGACATAACTCTGTCAAAAATTGCTCGATCGTACCCAAAATCAAACTTGACCGAGATATTATGATACTTCTGTATACCAAATTTCATTGCAACCTATGAAAAGAAAACGAACAGAAACTAAAGTAAGAACCAGTAATAACTAAGATATAATCATCAGAGGGCACCTGCTCCATTATGTAGTTTTCTTTTGTACCATATCATAACATATGGTAACTTCTTTGTATTTTCCGTATGAAAAAAAAGGGAAACTTAATATCTATTATAGTTACTTAAGCAATAACTGACATTTAATTAGCTAAACAATAGATTTGAAAGACTGGCCTTCGCAAGTCGCCTGGGATACCTGCACCAGGTTCCCTGAAAACCTGAAGGTGGGAACACTCTGGATCAGGTCTGTCAACGTGGCCCAACTTCGAAGGAGTTGGTCAGCCAACCACTCGCACACTCTAAGTCGCATAGCCGTGGCTTCATCCCCCAAGGGCATGGACCTCCTAAACACAGGGTGAAGGTGGGAGAGCGTCACATGATCTCTCAACTTGTTCGTCCTCTCGGCACAATTGGGAAAGGGGCAGGAAGAGAGTGGCGATCATCTCCTCCTGCTGCGAAGCTGGTCGTCTCTGGGTGGAGCTGGACCACTTGGGCTAGGAGCTAGCCACCCTCCATGCTCTTCGCAGGGTAGGGATCCCCCTTCTTGTCACTGGCTTGCCAGGATGGCCTCCTGGCACACGCTCCATAAGACAGTGGTGGCCCCTCGGGGGCAGCCATCAAGGCTTCCTCTTCCTCATGATGTGATGGCGGCTCCACAGGGGGGCCAGCCATCGGGTCTCCCCTGTCTCCGCCGGCCTGCTCGGTAGGCGCCCCAGCGTTGCATTCGTGCCACAATGGTGCCATGGGTGTTCTCTCATTCCGCCACTCCCGGCGGGAGGAGGTGCAGTCTTCTTCGCTGTCAGAATTTCTGTAAAGGAGAACAAGACGAATAACAACCCCCCCCCCAACACAGTTTGGGCACACAAATTGTTTAAAGGTGGAGGCCTCCTCAGGGGTGACACCCACACACAGACCGTGAAACCATTCGTCACTGTACCATTAACTTCTCATCGTCAGGGCGCCGACAGGTACAAACACAATCTCATTAGATGGGCCCGGAGATGAGGGGCATGTGGGGGAGGCTACATTAGGTTTTGGTTACGGGGACGCCCCTGATGTCTGGGGGGGGGGCTTGGGAGAACTGTCAGGAGGCCCTCTGGCAGCAGGAGAGTGTTTTAGGGGCCGACCTCGGCGTGGCTGCTGCCTGAGGGGGATTCGGGAAGCTTGCAGGCACCCGCCGCCCCTGCAGGGGGGCTGGAAGCCAAGACGCTCCCGGTCTCCTGCTTGGCACTCTCAGAGTTCTCAAAGTTCTCCCTAAACCGAACGAGCCATGGGGGGATGTCCCTGTCAACACACTTCTTCAAGCAGTCGTGATTGGCCACAATGACTGCCGACTTGGTCTTTACTTGGTACAGGTGGGGGGTCAGCTTCTTGACTATGATACCAGGGCCCTTCCAGGACGGGCTACGCTTGCAACACTTCCCCTTCACCGTCGCGGTGTCCAGCTCATACACAACATCTCCTTCTTCAAAGGGGCGTGTAGCGGCCTTGATGTTATAATCTCTTGTTATCCCTCCTCAGAGATGTGCAGGCGCCTCCTGGCTGTCTCGTGACCAGTCAGTATTTTGTCTTCAAGGTCCCTCACATACGTCTCGATATCTGCAGGGCCCTCCTGCAGGGGGGACCTGTACATCAGGCTAGCTGGCGTATTGACCTCTCTACAAAGCATGAGTTTGTTGGCGATGAACCTTGAATTACGATTGTCTGCAGAGCGGAAGGCCCCTGCTATCTGGGCCAGATGCTCGTCCCAACAGTCTTGGGCCTTATCAATATAACACCTTACCGCATCCATAAGGGTTCTATTGTAGCGCTCCACCTGTCAATTGGCAGACGGACGGTAGGGGGTGGTGGGGGCCTTAAGTATTCAGAGGAGGTCACACACAGCAGTAAACAACTTACTTTCAAAGTTGCGCCCCTGATCTGTAAATATCTCAAGGGGGCAGCCATACCTAACAAAGAATTCGTCCACTGCCGCTTTGGCAGTAACCTCAGCTGTCTGGGAGGGGAGGGGGACACAATCCACCCACTTAGTAAATTGGTCCACCATGACTAGGACATACTCATTCCCCTTTGGAGTCTTAGGGCGCGGTCCAAGGAAGTCAAGGTGCACCCTCTCCATGGGTGCCCCGGCATGATACTTAATCATTTCTGCCCTGGCGTGGCACTGTGGGCACTTATTTCTACTGCAGGGGCCACAATTGCTAACAAACCTCTCGACCCCCCACATCATCCCGTACCAATATAAATGCAATCTCATCCGGGCCTTGGTGTGCTCGATCCCTTGATGTCCAGCCGCTGGTATATCGTAGCAGAGTCGCAGAACCTCTCTCCTCAGCTCTATGGGGACGACCAGAACTTTCCTTTTCTCTCCCCCCTCCTCTGTCTCTTTCCAAAGGACCCTGTCGTTGTCCAACTGCAACAAAATCCTGTTGATATAGTAATGTTTGACAGCTGGACTGGCTAGGAACAGTTTGTCTTCCTGGGTCACTTTACTGGCTACGGCTCATCTCATCGGGGGTGAGGCCCACCAAGGAAGGCGGTCCAACCAAGCCTTCCAAGGAAATTCCTATGATACAGGCGAAACTGGGGGTAATGATTTATTTGGATCTGAGACTGGCATGGGCCATTTGGACTGCTCTGACCCTCACAGTTGTCTTCACGGATCCGGCCCATAAGCTTCTTGGAGACATAGCCCAGAGCTGCCTCGCTGATAGAGGGCCGGGCTTCTTCTCGGTCAACAATAATGGGGCTCTGATCCTTCGTAAGGCTAGATTCTTCCCCCAACAAGGGGGAATATGTCCAACTACCAGGCCTAGCTAGAGGGACCACATCGTCAACTTCATCCGCAAAAGCAATCCAGAACTGGTGGGCTCTAGTACACTTAAGGCAGCCACCACAAGGCAAATCACTAAGGTTAACGGTGAAATCCACCCCCCTACACCTGGATGGGGGTGGCGGTCTGTACAGTGCATCAGCGTTCACATGGTGCCTTTCTGGTCTATGTTGGATCACCATATCGTACTGACTAAGCTCCTCGAGCCAGCGAGCAAGCTGATCTTGAGGGGTACTTGAAGTTGAGCAACTAAATAAGGCTATGGTGATGTGTGCGAACGACAAATATACGGCCAAGCAAGTAATGTCTGTACATGTGCGTGAATCTGATAATTGCTAGGAGCTCCTTCCAGGTAGTGCAATTCCTCCTCTGTTCTGCTAACAGGCTGAGACTACCGTAGGCTATCAGCTTTTCTTGCCCCTCCTGGATCTGTGAGAGCTCAGCACCTATCGCCTCCGCTGACGCGTCAGTGTCCAGTACAAACTCGTCCTCTGCAGTAGGGAGGGCTAAGATTGGGGGTGAAGTGAGAACTTTCCGGAGGGCCGCAACAGCAGTCCACTGCTGTGGTCCTCATAAACAAGGTTTCTTCCCAGTGACACTGTACAACGGTTGGGCAATCTGGGCAAAGCCGGCAATGAACCCCCTGTGGTAGTTGGCAAAGTTGAGGAACCGCTCAACACAGTGGTAGGCGTCGTCCAGTCCTTTACAGCCTCTATGTACTCATCCCCCACTCATCAGCGCTGAAACACTGTCCTCAGATTGGCTAGGTGATCCTCAAAGTCGCGCCTAAGCACTAAGGCATCGTCCAGAAATGCCAGGACTATGCTCCATGTGAGCCCCCACAGAACTAAGTTCATGGCTCGGAAAAAGGTTGCTGGGGCGTTACACAAGCCGAAACCCATATGCCGGAACTCAAACAGGCCATTTCGGGTGACGAAGGCAGTCTTCTTCCGGTCATTAGGGCTTATCATAACTTGATGGAAGGCGGAGTTCCCATCCAGCTTGGAAAACCAAATGTTCCCTGACAAAGTTTTGAAACACTCGTCGATCAATGGGAGAGGAAATACATCCTTCCTTGTAACGTTGTTCAGCCTGCGGTAGTCCAGGCACCATCGGACTTGCCCATCCTTCTTACCGATGAGCACCAGCGCTGACGCCCACTCAGACATAGAGGGCTGAATCACCCCAGCGTCCAGCATATTCTTGAGATGCGCCGAGGATCGTTCTAGCAGGTCCTGCAAATGGGTGGGCTCCTTAGGGTGAGATCCCCCAGGCTCACACACAGCTTAACTCCAGGCCGCTCTCCTAGGGTAGGGCGCAGGCAAATGAGCCTCAACTACCTCTCCTAGGAAGCTCCCCTCCTTCAGAGTAATTTCCAAAGCGTTCACCAGGCAAGCCACGAAGGAATCTCCAGCGGCAAGGTAAGTATGGGGCATAAGCAAAGCCTCTGACACTTTCTCTATCCCCAGAATGGTCATGAATTCAGACAGACTCCTGTCCAGCTTGAAGGGCCACAATACAGCAGAGCCGGCACAAACGCAGACCTCACGCACTAGCGTCATGCGAGCAACGCTCTCCGTCTCACCTCTACCATAGGTCATCTGCATCTCTTCCCCACACAAGTTTATCACCCCGAGCTCCAGTCCATCTTAGCCTTGTGTTCCCATAGGATGTCAATTCCCAACAACTAGTGATGGGAATCGGTGAGATTTTCATTATCGATAATCAGTTTCCCTTAACTAATTAATCATCAATTATAATCGGAAATTTTTATATTTTATAGTGTAGTGCAAAATAAATGTAAATAAACAAGTTACAATGAACAGACTCATTACTAGGCTTTTGTAATTTGATTTACTTAGTATTTCTAGCGATAAAAAAACTATATTCAAAAGATTTTCCTTTGTAGGCAGTCCAACATTAATTTTCTTGAAACCAAAATGCGTCCAAATTCTAGAATGTGCTATATTTCCTGAGTAAGAATATTGAGCTCGTCTGACATGTCAGCCATTTTCAGACCGCGCACCTGTTTAGGGTATAGATAGTTCGCGTTTAGAATATTCTGTTTATGATATGTGCTTGTTGAAAGGGAAAAAAACCTTAACTGATTATTTGTAATGAAACCTTTTATGATCGAGCGCTTAGAATGCAATAACATTCGATCGATTTTCGATCATAATCGATGACTGGAAATCACTACCAACAACATCCTGTCCTTAAGAGGGGCCACATAAAGATCCACCTAATGAGTGTGCTGGCCTACACCAAGGTCAAATGGGCCGGCAACAAATTCCTGGAGATGGGCTTCATTTCCGGCTTGCAGCAAAGTGACCTGTCTCTTAATGGGGGGCTTTGACTCCAAATTGTCATAGAACTTCCTCCCAAGTACACTCACTTCTGCCCCAGTATCCACCACAGCTTCAATGGGGGCTCCCTGGATCCTCAGCTTTATGGTAAATGCAGTCCATGGGCAATGCTGGCTTTCTGTGACACACAACTCCCCCTCCATAGGGACTGCCTGTGGGTTTAAAGGCATCCTACTTTTATCCTCGCTGTTTTCATGGGGCCCAGACTCTGAGGTCATATCCTCCCTTGGTGGCTCCTGCAGCTTCAGACTGGAGTCTTCTGGAGTCAGGATCTCATCACTAGGAACCGGAGGTTCCTCCTCTTCAGTCAGCAGCTCCTCCTCAGGAAATGGTTCAGTTATGGGCTGATTCCTGACACGCACTCCAAATCCACCACCCTGCTTGGAATGCTCAAGACGGGTTTCCCCTGACTGACCAAACTCTGGCTTCACACTCTGCATGTCCTCTTTAAAACATTGGCAAGCTCTGGCTGCCCCCGGCCCTCCTTGTGGAGGAGGTGGCGGCGACGGAGGCATCGGGTCTGCTGGGGCCCTGCCACTCTCCCTCAATTCTCAAACTGCTGCATCGGCTCCTGAGTTCCTTAATCTCACTCTCCCCTTCACCATCCTTCTGGCTATCTACAGATACCTTGTCCTTATCCGCCATGGACCTAACCGCCTCCCGCTTAGGCTTGGGGGGTCTGCTCTGACGCGAATGCTGGAAGTACTGCATGTGGTCGACAGCTTCCTCCATAGTCTTGGGTTGGCCATCCAAAGTGTACAAACCCGCCTCCCGGTCCTCCGCTCCATAACACAGACGAGGTATAGCCTGGGCATGAACATCCGGTAGCTGGGGGAATGCACGAGTAGCCAAGGTGAGCACTCAGTCAGACCACTGTCGCAGGGATTCACCACTATTCTGTGTCGCCGATTGGAAATTAAGTTGATGAGTGAGGTCTGGTGCTGATGAGCCAAAGCGCTTGTCAAACTTCCTGAGTATTTCGCTGAACCTCAGGCGGGGGTAGTCTCCAGCATCAAAGTGTAATACTCAATGGCTGGGCCCTCCAGAAAGAAACAGAATTGATCATGTTGCTCGGTCTCATTCCACTGTTGGTGAACAAATTTATGAAGGAAGGCTTTCAAGTTGCACTTGCCATCATAGCGGAGATCCTTATATCTAGGTCTATTCCGGACGGTCGGGTGGCTGGAACTGGCTGGTAGTGCAGCATAGTCTTGAGGATTGTACCGCACCACAGGCAGCTGCACATCTCCAGATGAGCCATAGGTCGCAATGGGCGTCTGCGAAAACTCCGGGGCATGGCGAGATGCTGCGGATAACCGCGCGTGCTCATGGGGATGATGAGGCGCTGCAGATAACCGCACATGTTCATGGGGATGATGAGGCGCTGCGGATAACCGCGCATCTTCATGGGTATGATGAGACGCTGCGGATATCCGTGCATATTCAGGGGGACTGCAAGACGCAGCGGGATTCCGCGCGTGACTTGCATTAGAAGGTATTTCTCTAGTGGGGGGCTCATATGCATGAGGTACTGGGATGTATGAATGGTCACCCAGGAGATGGGGTTCCCCAGACAAGGGCTCATGATACTGTGGCTGGACTTGTGCTATTCTACTTCCCTCTCCCTCAGGACTGTAAGGCTGGGAGGAGGCCTCAAGCGTTGGGACCGCATAACCTGTAAAATACTGGTGCTGTCCCAACATTGTCCCCTCCTGCACAGTAACATACTGATCATCCCCGGGCTGAGGTGTTGGGTAATAACAGCTGGGTGCGACCGGCTGGGTTACAGCAGTGCACATGCGCAGACCAAAGTATCCCTGTGAGGTATGGACCAAGGACTCCTGGACCCTAGTGGCAAGGTACTCCCCCCCAGGGGAAGGATGGCGAGGCACCCAATGAGGGGGCCTACTACCTGGCATGGAGTTACTATTCCCTGGGGCAGGGCTAGGCTGAGCAAGTGAAGCTTGGGGTTGAGAATCAACAATTTGAGATGCATGTGGCAAATCAACAAGCTGCCCTTGGTTTACACTAGCAGGGTCCTGGGGTTGGTTAGTTGAACTAGTAGGGCAATAGCTACAGGGCTGGGATGTGGGCTGGTATGTGGGCCTGACAGGCCCACCGGGCATGGAGTTGGAGGGGGACGGGGTGATGGGGGGATCAAGGTCCCCTTGAACATTAGGCGGATGCAGCGGGGTGACTCCAATGGTATCCTAAGGCCCTTGGATGACAGGAACATCCCTAACAGTTAGGTCACACTTACATGTAATGGTCATATGGGAAAGACGTGACATGGGGACCCCTACATATTCGCTAGGTGGGACCAATTCCCTATAACAAACTGGTGAACTGCATCTTACCGAAGAGCCAGGGGACATCCCTGGCTGAATACTACTGGCTGGTCCAGGCACAACAGAGTGTGCCACCTTGACCTCTGGCTCCCTTACTGTACCCTGCCAAACCAACCTCCCACACTTGGGATAGTCTGCCTGCCCTCCTGGAAAGCGGGATGGGCCGGCAGCCTGACCTAACCTAACAATGCTAGGAGCACAGTAACCCATATTGCCCGGAGTTCTAACACCTACTGTATCTGGGCCAAGATGTCTGCTCCTCATCAGGTGTTAAAGTGTCGTCTAACCCCAATAGTGTAGCGGCTTAGGTCAATATTTCAGCAAGATATTTCACTTGTGGATACAAGCACCAAATTTTGCATGAAGGTTTCTTGAACATTACTTGATCAAAAAATATCGTTGGCCATTCAAGTTTTGGTCATTTTCAAGATGGCCGCCTCTTATTTCAAAATGGCGTCTTTTTTTCATAATGTTTTCATGATATTTTGAATATTTCTGGGTAATGTTTTTATTTTCTGTGAAATTATAAAGAAGAATTTGTTGTATGATATAATTTGATGTTCATTTCAGATATGAACACTCTGCGCATGAATTCGAGTTTGGTGCTTGTATCCACAAGTGAAATATTTCATCCACTATCCGCTACACTACAAGGCTTGCAAAGCCTCTTCAAATGAAACATTCATGATGAGCGAATGGTACAATACACAAAAACCTTCCAAGTCAAAATCACTATGCGAGAAAATGCAAATTATATGCTAAATACAACAAACTATACCTATCAACAATGGAATGAAAACTTTAAATGGAAAAAACTATGCACAAAATATGCAGAGGTGAAAATAAATTCACAAATTAATCCTACAATCCTAAGCATGTGGTGGCCCCCAAAATGGGGGCTACACCCGTATATCTAAAAAAAACGCCTAATAAACAGCTTTGACACTTTGCGGGGAAAAAATTGTTCCTGTCTTATATATACAGTGAGTTAAGGGCCACGAGTTGGGCGCCAATATGGTGTTTATATACCTAACACTGCCTATGATATTAACCGTGGGTTACCCCGAACTCACCTGTACATCTCTATCCGTTGCTGTCAACTTCTAGAAAGGCGATTGGGTCCAAATCCCTTTTAGCTCGCGCAGGGGTTCCCGCCATGTGACGTCACGGGCTATTAGATAGCCCGTACGGGAAACGATTCCACAAACACCACACACACAAGAAATCCAAACTAATTAAATCTGTAAGCGAAAAAAAAAAAAAAAATGTGTGCAAAGATACAGAGCTCTATTACCATACATATTCTGGTATTCTATTATTAATATGAAAATTATCCCTTCCCCACCACAAAAGCTTGAAAAATACACACAAAATCACATATGTATCATTTAAATTTATTGTAAAAAAACCAAACACTTTTCACGTATGCTTATACGTACATGTATTCATTTTTAAAATACATGTAGTACAACTGTTTGTTGCATGAACATTTATGTAGGATCCATTCATATATGTAGGGGATACAATCAACAGTCAGAGGTTTCTAAATTTTTGGAGTAAAGAATTTTGTTACTTTTATAAGTATGAACATTTGAAGTTTCCATTTGATAAGTCAGGTTATTAATTATATGAAGAATAATCAATAAATGACTTTATTTTAGTAATACAGAACTGTAGTTTTCAAGTTGACAATATTTGATCTTTAATATTGAAAAATTTTCGGACAAGTGAAGTTAAAGTTTGGACTAGTAAATTCTTGGTCACTTGTCCAAATGGACAATGTAGAGCCCAGGCCTTTATCAAATGTTGTGGATTTTCCAAAATCTAAACATAGGTAATCACAGATTACAAAGCTCACCGAGACGAGGCATCACCCCTATGAGACCACCTTTATCATATTATATGAAAATCATACTTTATGATCTTGGATATTCATGGATTCTGTTTTGACACAAAATCAGATATCATCTGTTAAAAAATTGTATGATAATCATATGTTCATATCTTAATCAATATAATAATATAAAATTAAATATTGCATCCTATCATACTTACAATATATATCATATAATACAATAAAATACTGTAATAAACAAAGATGATATTGTAAATATGAAATGACATTGTATTGTGTTAAACCTTATTGTATTTGATCACATAATACAACATTATTATATATACGAGGGTCAATCAAAAAATACGAAGACAATGTGGCTGTCTATCATATGTTTTTCATGAAAGTCATACTTAACAGATTAATCTTTGCACCGACACTTATGTTATTGATATGCGAAGTTTTAGTCCATTTGATGAAACGGTATTTTTGTTACCCCTTTTTAAAAACATTATGTTTTGTCACCACGGCGCACGGTAACTTTCAAAACATGACGTCAAGATTAAACATGCACAGTTTATAGATATACCCCATCTTTTAAATTATATCATGCTTAGTCTCTTGTGCCTTTCTCCATTCAATTTAAAATGGCACTGAACCACTTAACATCTTATTTGCACACATTTGTTCGAGAATCATAAGTTAGTTCATTAAAGTTTTCATTTTCTTACCGTGTATTTCTTAGTTTACAGTAATGATAACCCTGAAAGTCGATTTACGTTACTTATTTTTTGACCAAATATTTACAGATATTCTACTCTCTTTCGGACTGTTTTATATTCAAAATACAATGACCGCCACCCTCACAAAATTTATTACAGTTAAACACAAACTTGCATATAATTGTTGACTTATTTTTTGCACCATTGAGCATTTTCACAGCTTCTATCAGCTTTTTCCTGAGTTAGATCCATTTTATTTGTACTTTTCGCTGCGCCGTGACGTCCGGCGACGTCGATGTTTTTAGTCAACTCTAAAGAGGACTATCTGTCTTTAGTTACTAATATCTGTTCGACAAAACAATATATCCCGTCATTATTTGGTACATAGAATACCATGACTATACTAAATTTGAAGTTTCAATATTATTTGGTTTTATGCCCAATTAATAGAGATATTACTTTCAACATTATATGGTTTATTGTAGACATAACACAAATTTTGACCGTGCGCCGTGACCTCATTTTTGCAGGATTAAATTCTAAATAATTCTTAGAAATAAAGAAATTAATTAACTTTTTTCCTTGCAAATTCTTTGAAACTATTGCTAAATTATGTCTACCAAATTTAGTAATGATACGACGTTAAGTAACATAACTATGACAAAAGTCTTCGCATTTTTTGATTGACCCTCGTAATACAATATTGTATTATATGATACAATATCATATTACATAATACATCATAACATTGAAACATATGATATTATATTGTATAATATAGTATGATATATTGTATTGTATGATATTGTATAATATTTGATACATAATATGATATTGTATCATATGATACAATATAATTTGATATAACATTGTATCATATCAAATGATTACAATATTATGTGATAAAGTTAAATATTATATAATACAATATTATACATACATATTGTATCATATGATACAATAATATATCATATAAACCAATATCATATTATACAATATTGTATGATACGATAATATATAATATTACAATATCATATAATACAGTTCAGCTTGATATAATTGTAAATTACAGAAACCAATATCATATTATACAATATCATATGATACAATATAATATTGTATCATAATATACAATACTATACAAAACAATATCATGATACACTATCAAATCATAAAATATCAAAAAAATTGATACAATATCATATCATATCATATAACTTTTTACAATATAACATATGATATTATATTGTATCATATTAAACAAAAGTGTTTCATATCATACAATACTTTATCATAGGAATCGTGTTATATCATTTAACAACAACCTCATCTTTCTATCAAGCAGGTTTAAGTGAGGTAGGAGATTTCTTTAGCATCCTTGATAATGGAGATCAGGCTCTGCATCTGAAGCAACCTCTGCGTTTCATTTATAATATAGTTAAATCAACTATGCAAGCTATCATCTATAAATCATGTGACCTGTTCAAAAAAATCTAAACCTCATCCAGCATCCGAAACCTATGGCTCAGATTCAGCATTCAAGCCTGTCAGGTGCATCAGTATACATAAGACGCATCTCCATGCAAGTTTGGTGAAGTTCAGACCAGCAATAGCTAAGATATCATCATCAGAGGGCACTAGCAATTAAAACTTAACCTGCTCAAGCATCCACAACATATGGCTCAGATTCAGCATCCATGCCTGTCAGGTGCATCTGTATCATAAGACACACCATCCATTCAAGTTTGGTGAAGTTAGGACCTGTAATAACTAAGATATATTTTTTAGCTTCCTTGAAAAATGAGATCAAGCTCTGCATCTGAAGCTTCCTCTGTGATTCATTCATATTACAGTTTAGTCAACTATGCAAGTTTGAAATAGTACTATCATCTATTAAACATGTGACCTGTTCCAAAAAACTTAACCATATCCAGCATCTGAAACCTATGGCTCAGACTCAGCATTCAAGCCTGTCAGGTGCATCAGTATCATAAGACGCACCATCCATGGAAGTCTGGTGAAGTTAGGACAAGCAATAACTAAGATATAATCATCAGAGTGCACCTGTTTCAAAAACTTTAACCAGCTCTAAAAACCTTAACCTCCTCCAGCATCCGAAACCTATGGCTCAGATTCAGCATTCAAGCCTGTCTGGTGCATCAGTATCATAAGATGCACCATCCATAGAAGTCTGGTGAAGTTAGGACCAGTAGTAACTAAGATATCATCATCAGAGGGCACCTGCAACAAAAACTTTAACCAGCTCTAAAAACCTTAACCTCCTCCAGCATCCGAAACCTATGGCTCAGATTCAGCATTCAAGCCTGTCTGGTGCATCAGTATCATAAGATGCACAATCCATAGAAGTCTGGTGAAGTTAGGACCAGTAGTAACTAAGATATCATCATCAGAGGGCACCTGCAACAAAAACTTTAACCAGCTCTAAAAACCTTAACCTCCTTCAGCATCCGAAACCTATAGCTCAGATTCAGCATTCAAGCCTGTCTGGTGCATCAGTATCATAAGACACACCATCCATGCAAGTTTGGTGAAGTACGGACCAGCAGTAACTTAGATATTGCTATCAAAGGGCACCTGCAACAAAAACTTTAACCTGCTCCAAAAACCTTAACCTCCTCCAGCATCCGAAACCTATAGCTCAGATTCAGCATTCAAGCCTGTCTGGTGCATCAGTATCATAAGACACACAATCCATGCAAGTTTGGTGAAGTACGGACCAGCAGTAACTTAGATATTGCTATCAAAGGGCACCTGCAACAAAAACTAACCTGCTCCAAAAACCTTCACCTCCTCCAGCATCCGAAACCTATAGCTCAGATTCAGCATTCAAGCCTGTCTGGTGCATCAGTATCATAAGACACACCATCCATGCAAGTTTGGTGAAGTACGGACCTGCAGTAACTTAGATATTGCTATCAAAGGGCACCTGCAACAAAAACTTTAACCTGGTCCAACAACCTTAACCTCCTCCAGCATCTGAAATTTAGGACTCAGATTCAGCATCCTAGTCTTTCAAGTCCATAAGTAGGTCCAGATGCATCATCCATGCAAGTTTGGTGAAGATAGGACAAGTAATAGCTTAGATACAGGACATGCAACAAAAACTTTAACCAGGTCCCAACGCCGACGCCGACGCCTAGGGTATAGCATAAGCTCCCCCTGACTTCGTCTCGGTGAGCTAAAAATAGCACAAAGCTCACTCGATGGTGTTAGCTTGGTTGCGATATGCTAGAACTGTTTATTTGATGTGAAAATATTGGAAACTTGGAAGCAAATGTACTTAATAAAGAAAAAAATTTTACAGTTAATTGCAAGTAATACATATAAGTATGCCTCTAAAAATGCTTGTGTGCACATGTATAGGGACTGACTGCAAAGATAAAGTACAGTAACTGGCGTATTTTTTTGGACGAATCGTCTATGCAAACACCTAGTTGAATTGCTCATTTTTAGCCCAAATTTACAAAAAAAAATCCTACGATACGTCAATTCAGACAACACATAGAACTTATCGCTTTAACATGGCGTATCAAACTGCAAGTAACATTATTTAGTGTATGACGACAGAATGTCCCCGATATTGCTACCAATTATTATCAATGATTAACATTTAAACAATTACGCTTTATAATTATGCATTGTATTTTCAAATACCAGTAACATCTATAAAGTCGCTTGCATTGTATACAATTCCCGATGTCGCGTGTTATGCAAGTTGTATGAGAGTAAACTAACCATACTTTGTCAGAAATATTTTATTCCCATGTATTAAAATAAATATCCACTCTGACCATCGCCAGTGTATTCGCCATTACGTAACCAGCCACCTGTTGACTCGGCGCGTGGTCAATGTTTGTTTAACAATTTCCAGTGTCAGAAGCATGCTCCTGTCTCGTTTTGGACTTCAAAGGGGGATCTCAAGTGCAGAAAGCTTAGCAATTACTATGATTTAATGAAATTGTTTACTTTGTATCCAGTAATGCAGTTACGTTACACGCTATTTTTTTTACATAGACACTGTTAGAAATAGACCAATCACTTGTCCGATTTGATAATGACAATATAAGACATATATACGTTTCCTAAAATTTTAATTTTACAACTTTCAAAGAATTGGACAATAATTAATCAATGAACATTATTTAGCACAACTGGTGTCAGCCTATTGTAAAAACAAAAGTATTGATAATTGCCGATTATGTATTTAAAGAATTAATTTGACTTAAAAACCATTTCTTATTTATACTTTCCACTAACAACTCTTTACCAATAAAATAACTAAAATTAAAAACATTCCCTGTACTGCAATAATTTTTTCCATTCATTTTTGGTTTTAATTTTACTTTACAGTATTATCTTCCCACTTAGTCTAGTGATATATGGAACCATGTGACGATGTATTTATAAAAAACAGAACAGTAAAATTTTCAATTGATTAAAGACATGAACCATTTTTTAAATTACCGTTATTATTATGTATACTACTGTTAACAAATGAGAGAAAACAATACTTAATAAAGATGAACAATGAATTCAATAAGGTAATTTCCAATCACACAGCCAACTCAAGATGATTAAAACCAAGATTTTGAATGCTATTTTTAACAATTTTCTGACCTCAAGCCTTAGACAAGTCGATTTAGATGATAAGTCTGGTGCTCTGCTTCAGAGAAAATAAATACCGACTAATCATCGGAAAATACGGTAAATTCAATTAAATTTAAACTAGAGGTACTGTGAGCAATCAATTAAGCTCACAATTGAACCCCCCCCCCCCCCCCCCTAAGAAAAAAATCATGACTCATGTATTTTTGCTATTATAGAAAATATTGGATGAATCTATTTCACTGTCCATTTTCTATAAATAACAACTGCTCTATTTTTAAAACTGTTAATGCTATTATATAAGTACACAAACCAATTTCTATCCTTTAAACGAAATACCACGTCAAGCAGTCATTTAATATAAACATTTTGAATTATTAGTACTGAGCCTAATTTTTTTCCGAAATTTTTTTTCCCGGACATTTTTTTTTCAATCAAAAAAAATACAACGGGGCAGGTCATTTTCAGAGAGACGGGGATGATAATCTAAACAAGAGGCCCATGGGCCACATCGCTCACCTGAGGAACAATAGGTATGATAAAGTCAGCTTAATGGAGTCATAATACAAACAATCTGGACAATGTACAATAATACATGTAGATCCTGTATAAATAAAATCCATTTCTCCCCTTGGAACTCGGATAGCCCTGATTGCTGCCATTATTTACAAGAGCAGACTTTAATCACCGCTCCTGCACATATACAGGTACTCAACGTTACGCAGGCAGGGATGACCGCACACCTACGCAACTCAACAGGTACCAACGTTAACGCAAGCAGGGATAACGCAAGCAGGGATGACCACACACTTGCGCCAACAGCTCAACCTAACCCAAGCAGGGAGTACCGCACTCTTGCGCTAGAAAGGCCAGAACACCAGCAGGGATGACCATACACTAGTGCTCCGCCGCAACCACCACCAATACAAGCATGAATGACCACACACTCTGTATCTTAGACTTAACAAGAACACGAAGATTAGATAGGGCAGGGACTTCCGCACACTCAATCTATCCAAACTCCTCGTAATGCAATGGACACTGTCCCTATATATGTGCCGGCCTAAAATAATTCATAGTATCTAAAAATTGGAAATAAAAAATAAACAAACTAATCCGGCCTAACCCAAAACTACTTATGCAGAACAACTTATATACATTGAATATTTATTATTGTATAAAAATAATCATCACAATAATTGGTTAACAGTGGATGCATTAATTAAAATAATCAAGAATCAATAAATCAAGGGCAATAACTCAATACAGTAATACAAAAAGATTCTAATGAAAAAATAGCTGCCTTAGCTTCAATTTTATAGTCATATCACATGTTGAGTATTGCAGTTCTCAAAAAGATCCTTTACAATTGTTTATATATGGGATATTTAGCTACATCAAACTCTGAACCTTCTTGTGAGGCCGAAGAATTGTCCTGGAGCCAAAGTCTTAACAATTATAAAGAATCACCTTGCTGATTAGTTTCTGAGAAGAAGATTTTTAAAGATTTACTCTATATATTCCTAAGTAAAACTTTAACACCCCCCCCCCCAATGTGGCCTCACCCTACTCCTAGGGGTCATGATTTTCACAACTTTGAATCTACACTACCTGAGGATGCTTCCACCAAGTTTCAGCTTTCCTGGCTGATTAGTTTCTGAGAAGAAGATTTTTAAAGATTTACTCTAGATATTCCTATGTAAAAATTCGAACCCCCATTGTGGCCCCACCCTACCCCCGGGGGTCATGATTTTCACAACTTTGAATCTTCACTACCTGAGGATGCTTCCACACAAGTTTCAGCTTTCCTGGCTGATTAGTTTCTGAGAAGAAGATTTTTACAGATTTACTCTAGATATTCCTATGTAAAACTTCGAACCCCCATTGTGGCCCCACCCTACCCTCGGGGGTCATGATTTTCACAACTATGAATCTACACTACCTGAGGATGCTTCCACACAAGTTTCAGCTTTCCTGGCTGTTTAGTTTCTGAGAAGAAGATTTTTAAAGATTTACTCTATATATTCCAATGTAAAACTTCGAACCCCCATTGTGGCCCCACCCTACCCCCGGGTGTCATGAATTTCACAATTTTGAATCTACACTACCTGAGGATGCTTCCACACAAGTTTCAGCTTTCCTGGCTTTCTGGTTCTTGAGAAGAAGATTTTTAAAGATTTACTCTATATATTCCTATGTAAAACTTCAATCCCCCCATTGTGGCCCCACCCAACCCCTGGGGGTCATGAATTTCACAACTTTGAATCTACACTACCTGAGGATGCTTCCACACAAGTTTCAGCTTTCCTGGCTTTCTGGTTCTTGAGAAGAAGATTTTTGAAAACTCCTCGAAATTTTTCATTAGTTTCTAATTATCTCCCCTTGAAAATGGGTGTGACCCTTAATTTTCACAACTTTGAATCCCCTTTGCCTAAGGATGATTTGTGCCAAGTTTGGTTGTAATTGGCCCAGTAGTTCTTGAGAAGATGTTGAAAATGTGAAAAGTTTACGGACGGACAGACAGACGACAGACAAAATGTGATCAGAATAGCTCACTTGAGCTTTCAGCTCAGGTGAGCTAAAAATAATTTTATATGGCCTGAGACAAGCTAGCTTTGTGTCAAATTTTAGTTTCTAATTAATTCAATTAATACAAGACATGACACAGACAGGAATTAAGGATTTTTTAAACAATGACCTTGAACTTTCTCAATTGACGCACCCTGGGAAAAGGAATCCTGGTACCTATATTCAATTTGACGTCATTTTAAAGAGGTCAAGGGCTTGTTAAACGTTGTTTTAGGAGAGACTGTAGGCATTTTATATACCATATTTTTCGGGGCATAGGCCTTAATTTTTTTTCTCCGATGAGCGAGCCCCGGCCTATCCCCCGGGATCAGCTAATCTTAGACTCAAAGTTGAAAAAATTTAACATTAAAATATAAAATCCACTGTTTTTATCCGTTGTACTTTTGTAGCAGTTTATTATGTGGGTTGGGTTTTTTTTTCATCCGTTTGAACTATTGTTCGATAGTTGTCCTGTTGATAATTTTTGTAATGACATCATGAGTAATAAAATGTACAGTACTGTACGAGGTATTTCCTTACAATCCCAATCAAAAGATTTTTTTTCCCACATTCGTGTATGAACCCTGGAAACTATTATTGCGTAGTAAAAAAGAAAACAAAACCGGGTAGAATGTAATATGACAGAATTTTTGTGAATTCTTCATGTCTGCGTTCTTGGGAATCACTTGTCTTGGGTGTAGAATAAATCAAATGCTTTGTGTTTTTACAATTAATTTTCTGTTGGATGAAATAATGGTATTCTGGTGTCGTGTGTATATACAAAGGTGTGAAACCGTGACTAAAACACAGCCTGGGGGCACGTAGCCTAGTGTACACCGTTACACTTCATTGCATTAACTGTGTTTTTAACATTACAACTTCTCTGCATAACGGCAAGTCACTATTTAATCAATTAATGGAAAGAACACAAATTAAATATTTTATGTTTGGTATTTCGTTTTCTCATTCATAGCGATTACAGGGGATAACTTTATTTGAATATGACACCACGTGTTGAGCTAATGGACGCCATACCCGTATTTATAAGTAGCTTTCAAAGTATAACTTGATTAAATGAGATTTAGCAATAATAAAAGGTTTGGTAAAATATTATACTTAGTTCTACCAGACAGAACCACGGAGGTTGGTGTTGCAATTAAATTTACACTATGTAAAATTACGATACATAACGATACACCTACGAATACAGAAGAGACCAAACAGCCACAAAACACAGATTAATTTTTAAAAATTGCTTAAAATATATCTGTTGAGCAAATTTAATAACTTTAATTACTCTTTTGACTTTCTACATCGATGTTCTGAAAATATATACTTAATACGATGACTTCCTTAATCAGCTGTCATACTTTCACTATAGTAATCATCGATTGAAAATCGGCTTATCCCCCAATTCGGCTAGTCTAAGGATTTTTCTTGAATTTTTGTCTAAAAATTAGCAATTCGGCCTATGCCCCACATCGACATATGCCCCGAAAAATACGGTACATTTCATTAGTCAAAAATGGACAAAACTCTGAGATTTGTTAATCTTATCCTTCATATTTCATAGAAAATGGTTGTTTAAAACATGATTTTTCATTGTGTCTACCAAAAATTTAAGCCCCAGTACACCCTATGAAACAAAGATATTGTTGTGAAGCATCATCAAAAGAATTTATGTCTTGAATTTCATTAACCTGTAGGCACCTTTCATTTACTAGATCTTGACCTTAAGTTGCGAAAATGATTTGACGCTCAAATGGCTCTACATCACATGATCAGGGTTTGAAATTAACAGTCGCTAACTTGCCATTTGCTACTAATTTTTAGTGTTGGCGATTTATCCCTTAGGCCGCTACGAGCGACAATTGTCACGCTGAAATTTCAGGTCGGCCACTGCTATGCGCGACTATTGCATTTTTCCAAGAGCAAGTTATCTAAGGTTTCCCCAAGCCTCGCTTTGAACAAAAACAGGATGGCTATTCTTGGGAATGAAATATGATTGGTCAATTGATGTTTTCGTAAGGTTTCTAAAGTTTCCATAGTTTAAAATAAAGTCTATAGAGCGCTAAACTTCGGAGAAATGCTTTGAATTGTAGCATACATAGAATGAAGTTTTTTCACAGTGATAGCAAAGAAAAAATAATTTTGATGGATTTAATCCTGCAGTACATAATTTAGAAGATGTTAATTTATTGATTTATGTGTCTTTGATGGACTTTGTGCCAAGAAATGAGCGAGAATTTGATCTCGATCTCGAGGTAAGCTTGTCGCGTGTTGATCCACTGCCATTCAATATCCCATTCACCAGAGAGGAAAAATTATTTAAACACTAAAATGGAGGATTATGAACCTTCATCGTTTCTAAATCATTTTTTAATGATGTTTATGAAAATTCTTGTTTAATTGATCAATATCTATACTGAGAGACGTGTGCAGTCCGAGAATGTGAACCAGAACAACATTAAACAAGAGGCCCATGGGCCACATATCGCTCACCTGAAAAATAGTTCTTGTATCATTTTATTTCAAAAGAGTTTATAATGAAGTGAACTCTGAAAGAAAAAAAATTGTAAAAGTCTCATATATTTCAAAATTTTGCCATATATTAAACAATACATAACAAGAGGCCCAATGGGCCACATCGCTCACCTAAGCAACACTGGCTTTATATGGGTTTCAAAGGATATTGTGCCATGTGGCCCCTCGGTAGATTAACCAAAAATGAATATCCAAATTTTTACTTATTTTTGCATCTTTGACATATTTACCTTCATGGAATACAATTTTACCGAAAATAAAGATCATTCGCAATATAAATAACTAAATTTTCAGTTGGTGTTCACGGTTAACTTCCAATTCCCTTTATTTTAGCCCCCCCCCCCCCCCATCACTTTATAAAACGATTAAAATACATGAGAGCATAAGGTACATTTTCTTCCTCCACTACTTGCTACTTATTGTATTTTCAAAAATTCTATATGTGAAAGAAGAAAAATTTAATTGGCCTTCTCCATTATAGACAATTGTCATTTCCCAGGCATGAATTCATTTCGTATGACCTTTCTTATCCTTACTCACTTGATTGAAGAAAATAAACTTAACTGAAAATGTTGTCACATATGTTAAAGAGCTATAATTCAAATTAATGTATTGGCAGGCATGTTGCTCTATTGTACCAAGGCCCTTCCAATATATTATTTTCATCTTTATTAAAAAACAACAAATGTGTACAAACAAAGATGATTTTCCATTGCAATAATTTTTTAAGAACATTAATAATGCTTTTATCCTCATAATAATAATGTGTCAGGCCTATGGAAACTGTTTAAAAGGCATTGTTTTCATTCACTTGTGTTTGAAAAACTATCAAAAATTTGTGTAGATTTTATGCAATTCATCGTTGAAGAAGGGGCACCAGAAAGTAATTACAGCATACCATCCTTTTAGCAAGACATTTCTATTGATCAACCAAAATTACAGTGTCAATCATAAGCAAGATACGTAGCTTGGTTTGAGTCATGTTTCTGTTCACATGAGTTTATTACATTCAACTTAAGAATTTTAAACTTGGTATTTCCTATTCAGCATAGCTGCATTTAAAATATAAACAAACTAAAGAATGACCTCAGCTTTGTGTACAAACATATAGTAGCATTGTGCGCAAAGCTCTGTATCTTGCTTATAACTCGAAGCTTGACTCTCAGGTTAGTAAAATTATAGGAATTTAAACAAAGAAAAAACTCAATTTATTTTTTATCATATATATACTTTAGTAATATATTTCTAGCAGCGAGAATAATCTCCGTTTAGATTGAAATTGCTGAACATCTTAATAGAACATGTTGCATTAATTAACTATTGCGTAGAGATAATACCGAATTACACGCACCACCATAATTTGACCCTGCATGGTGGCCCCACCCTATCCCCTGAAATCATGGTTTGAAAAAAACTAGAATGAATCAACACTACCTGAGGATGCTTCATCACAAGTTACAGCTTTTCGGGCCAATTGGTTTTTGAGAAGAAAATATTTTAAAGATTTTTCGCTATGTATTCCTATGTAAAATTCGACCCACCCATTGTGGCCGCACTCTACCCCTAGCTGGGATCATGGTTTGAACAAATTTGAATCTACACTACCTGAGGATGCTTCCATACAAGTTACAGTTTTCTGGCCTACTGGTTTTTGTTGAGAAGATTTTTCTCTATGTATTCCTATGTCAAAATTTCGACCCCCCATTGTGGCCCCACCTTACCCCCGGGGATCGTGATTTGAAAAAAGTTGAATCTGCACTACCTGAAGAAGCTTCCACAGTTCAAAATTTCTGGCTAACTGGTTTTTGAAAAGAAGATTTTAATGATTTTTCTTTATACATTTGTATCTAAAAATTTGATCCCCCATTGGGACCCCACCGTTCCCCCAGGGATCATGGTTTGGACAAGCTTGAATCTACACTACTTGAGGATGCTTTCACACAAGTTACAGCTTTTTTTTTTGGCTGATTGATTTTTGAGAAGAATATTTTTAAAGATATTTTTCTGTATATTTCACCTCAGGTGAGCTAACAATTATTCATGTCTCTGCTACATGTACACGCACTTAGTATTTTCATCAGCAAAATTAATCTCCGTTTAGACTGAATAGACGAGAAAATACTTTTAACTAGCCTAAAACACATTGCAGTAATCAACTATTATGCAAAACACATACCGTATTATCATTAGAACTTGTATTTTAGTTGTTAAAGTACCATACCTGTTAATGTATCTTATTTACTGCAAGTAACAGTCAGCTGTCTTACTTTCCGATGTCTATATTTGATTGGTACGTAAAAATTACAAAATACAGGCGATAGTTCCCCTAAGTTACAAACCGTAATTCATGAAAACGAAACGAAAATCAAAACAAGCTAAAACCACCGTCAAAGGTGAAAATGTCAATGCATTGGAATATCTAATCTCAATTTACTCCACAAAATCAGCATTAATGTATCTTGCACGTTTCAAATATTCCTTTCGCAAGCAAACTGTTCCACAACAACCAAATTCATCTTTGTCAGATTGACCCATTTCTTATACGTTCAAAATGACCGCTTCTTTGTTTCAAAGAGGGTTTTGAGATATGGAATACCAAACCCGAAGTTAAACTGATTGACCCTCATTCTCTCTGTCTTATTATCATTTCCATAAAGTTCCATAAATTACTCAAATTTGAAACAGAATTAGCCCTTAATTTTTGCAATTTATATTTTCCTTCCCATAAGGATAATTTATGCTAAACTAGGTTGAATTGACTCAGTAGTTCTTGAGAAGAAGATTTTTAAAAATGCACCCCCCTTTTTCTACAGTTTCAAGGTTTTCAGCTTTGAATAAAGATAGGTCTTTCATTTCTGCAATTTATATTTGCCTTACCATAAGGATGCTTTGTGCCAAATTTGGTTGAAATTGGATAAGCCGTTTTAGAGAAGAAGTTTAAAACGTGAAAAGTTTACAGACGGACAGACAGACGAACGGACGATGGACAAACTGTGATCAGAAAAGATCACTTGAGCTTTCAGCTCAGGTGAGCTAAAAAGGAGAAAAAATCATATCTTTGCCAAATGGCATGTTTGTATTCATAATTATTTTACACATCAAATGCACTTAATTTTAAGCTCTAAAATACCCATTTGCAGTAAAAAAAAAAAATTCCATTTCACTGAAAAATATTCATTGAATAATTCAAAGATGATAATTCACTATTGTCTATGTTTTGTCTTTCAATCATTTAAAGATTCTTTATGGATTCATCAAATAAAATATTGCAGGTGTGGTGAGGACATTCATAGACATGTTAGATTTTGCATTCTCATCTGTCTTATAGACTGAACTCAAAAAACATGGAAAGCCTATATATAGTTGATATAGTTATCAATGATTCCTACTTTTCTTTCCATAACCTTTATTATCTTTTGTTCCTCTATCTTCCTAACTGTGTGTTTGTGAATTAAAACTTCCTAAGAACTTAGATCCACACCTTTTGAAGTTTTTTGAATTTATGATCTTTGATCCCGATCACTCAATGGATCCCGATATGTTAGTAATTGATGTCAGGATCGAAATTCCGAAAACCTAGTCGATAAACATTTCCAGAATGATAATTTAACTATGATATAAACTTATCATGGAAATTTCTTTTTTTTATTTTTGAATACTTCTTTTATTAAAAAGAATAAGAGTTTAAAATCATTTTCCCATTATATAAGTCTATGTTAAACTTTGGACATCTTTTGGGGCCTTAGTATTAGTCCTTGGGTCACGGTTTTCACAATTCATAATCAACACTATCTTAATAGGGTACTTGTATAGAAATATCACTATTTGTAGCATTGTAGTCCTTGAGAATATATTTTACTTGTGACCTGAACTGTATCTGGCCACATTGTTTACAAGCAGCACTGATTTTAATTAATAAACTGATTAACAAATACTGTTCTCTCAACCAATCGCTAAGCCCCTCTCTATTCTAAAGGTTTCCCAACATTGGGTATCAACTTCAGATGGACAGAAGAACGCTCCATCTCTTCTTTCTATCATCATCCAAATTGACTACACAACTCAACAATTTTTACCTTCACTC
The DNA here is from genome assembly GCF_963853765.1 of Magallana gigas. NCBI lineage: Eukaryota > Metazoa > Mollusca > Bivalvia > Ostreida > Ostreidae > Magallana > Magallana gigas. Next base: position 68,585,458 of record NC_088853.1, on the reverse strand, counting down.
AAGAAACAAGCGACATAGCGTAGTGGTAACACTCTCGCCTATTATTCTTAGGGTTCTCAGATGGATACGGATGTGCGGAACCAATTTTTTTTTTTTTTAATTCTTGGATATTGATTTTTCTCTAATTATTAACATTTTTGGGAATTTTTTTTAATCTTTGTGAAAGGTGGAAAGGCCTCTACTTGTTCCATGAACAATAAGTCTACTAGTTTTAATTGATTTTCACATTTGAACGTACCTAGATTGATAAATACAAGTAAAATGAGGAAAATGAGCATTGCATTGAAATCTTCAACATTTTCTCTTGCATTTAAATATAAGTTTGGTAACTGTTGAATAAATAGTTGCTGACAGAGATATATTATTTTAAAACTTGATGGTCAATAACCATGAATTGTAATTAATTAATTCAGCAGTGGTGGCCATCTTGGCGAAAATTAAAGCAGCAGCCTTAGGGTTAATTTAAATTGCAAAAATGATTTGACAGTGGGTAAGTGTTGATTATTTGTGATATATGGCTGAAATAATGTTAAAATGTAGAAATAATAGGTCTGTTACAAAAACTCAGGGAAACTGGAGTTAAAACATGGGGAGAAGCGTAGACCGTCTTCGGTTCCGACATTAACACATTTTCCAGAATCAAAATATGAGGGCTAACGAAGAGAAGTGGATGTAGGCTATGCCCGTCCACTTCTCAAAAGAGAAAAGAGATGAATCAACTAAAACAGCTGTAAAGGAACAACAAGAAATGTGTTTGATCTGAGTTATTAGATTTTAGAAAATGAAGTGTTTGAAAATCTAAGAAAAATAGAAATTGAATTTGAATTTATATATACATGTAATTAAATGAGATTAAAAATATTTTTCTTTCTTTTATTAAAATAAAAGTTTGGGCAACTAAATTTTGATGTGGGCCCCTTGAATGATGAAGATTAGTAGCCCACATGGCTAGCAAAAAACCAAGTTAGTGTAAAACCCAGGTGATAAGAACTCAAATTACATGAATTGTTATCAACCCTTCACCATCTTGCCAAAATAATTTGTCAAAAAGTTCGTAATATGTAACCCAAAACACGATGGAATAGTGATATGATTCGGAATAGGTTCTCATATCAGACTGCATGTGAACCGGTGGCGTCATTGAAGATTGAACAGTTGAAATCAACTTGAAGATGCAAAATTCGATCGAGAAATGAAACCTTATGAAGCAAACCAAACAAAAAATAAATACAAGCATGCATAGTAGTGCCTATGAAATACTTATTACCTTCATTGCCTCAGCTTGGATTACTTTTCGATTCAATATGCCCAATAGTTTTTTATACGACGCCTGCGTTCAGCTTCGACACGGTTTTCTTGAAGACTTCCGGTTTACGAGCCCGATCTAATTAAAGTTTCATACCAAAAACCTTCTCATTATCAATCTGAATGTAATATTTAAATATCTACTGTGTAGTCTAAAAAATATTTTTTTCCCGAATTTCAAATGAGGTGACCACTCAACCAATCATCACATAAAATAAAATTTCAATCTCTCTCTCTCTCTCTCTCTCTCTCTCTCTCTACAATGCATATATATTTGTGAGAGAGAGAGAGAGAGAGAGAGAGAGAGAGAGAGGTAAAAATTGGATTCCAGATGTTCCAATGAGTATCAAAATTCTCATTTTTACCATTTTTATAAAAAATAAATTTCTGTTTTTTCATAGAAGTGCTTTGAAGAAGACATTGCATAAAAAACACTCAGCTGTTTCTCAGCACATCTTGTTTTGTAAATATAGTACTTTAAGGATGACGTTTACTCAGAACGAAAAAAAATTCCACTGATGATAATGAAAAACCAACTATTGTGTGTTATAGACCTTTAATTGTAGTGTTTATTTTCATTTTCAAAAAAGTAGGTCAATGACCTACTTTTTGAGTTAATGGCCATTGTATATTTTTGGAAAATTAAAGGAAAATCACTTAAAATTTTACACTATGATTGAGATTTTCTTAATAGTGAAAATAATACAAATTGCTCAACACTTTTGAAAATGAAATACAATTTATGAATGGCAGTGACATTAAATACATACAAAGCATTAAGTTTTCGTTCAAAATGTTTATAAATATTCCAGTCCGAATTTCCTCTATCACTTTTCAAATTCCTACCCATTTTTGATCCAATTTTACAAAAAATTGAATGATGATAATACAAAAACATTTATAGTATTAAACTACTTATATTGATCTTATTCTGTTGGCATATAATTTATATGAGGTCAATGATCAAAACTTTGAGATATGGTGTCTTTTATCGTTTTTAAGCATATTTCAATATTTTTTAAATTCGGGCCATAAGGTTATTTTAATGAATAAATGAGGTAAAACTAACAGAAAATATGTAAAATTATATAGACTAAAATATAAAATCTTAACTTTTAATATTAGAGTACTTAAAAAAATATTTTAGCGGAAAACAAAATCTGCAAAATTTAGTCCGAATTTCCTCTGTTTGGCTAAAAGTCTATTTTTGTTTTGGTATAATTTCATAATATAGTAGAAATATCGAATGTTATGTCAATATAATTCATTTCACTGATACTTTTTGTGTTTAGAGCAAATTTTAATCATGACATTGAACTTTATAACAATTCGAATTTGAGAACTCAAACCCTGAGTAAACAACACCCTTAACCAAAGAAAAAAGATAATAAGGATATTTTTGCTTTTACCAATGGTGCCTAGAATAAAAGATTTTATTGGTAAATGTAACCTGAAAATTGATTTTTTCTTCTAAATAATGTTTAAAATTTTCTAATAAAGATTGAACACATTCACAATTCCACAATATATGTAAATATGTTCTATAGTTTCCTCTTCTCTGTGACAAAAGTTTTTGGGTTTACTTTTTTAATTTTGAAAAAAAAGGGTTTGTTGCTTAAATTTTGTCAATTATTCTGTATTAGAACCATTGAAGTTTACAGTCTTAATTTTGTTGTTATGAAAGGTAGTTTATTGATTATTTTCCACTCCATGTCCTCTATATTCAATAATTCATTCCAGGCACCTTCTTTTACCTGTTGTCACAGAGATATTACTGAGTAAAATATCATAGAAGAACTTTGACTTTTTACATTTCATAACTGTATAATGTTTTCTCTAATAAGCAGGTTTATGTATGTATGTCTAATGTATGTCTTCATACATGTAGCATGGATTATGCTTGCATATTCTCAAAAGTTGACCTTTACATCTGTATACATATCACAATACTTATCAAAACTAAAAAAAAGTACCATCTTCTTCCATGATATCATTGATATATCTAGACTAAAATCAAATATTATTGTCAAATAGTAGCTGTTTATTAAAAAAAGATTTCCCTCCAATATGGATCAAAGGGTTATAAAATAATGGTGAGTCTGCAGCTACACCAGACTTTATTGTATTATGCAGGTCAACCCATGCTTTAAATACATCTATCCAGAACTTGTTTTTTAATTATTTCATAAGTATATCAATGTATTCAATATCATGTAATGTAAATTTTGATTAAAATTAGGCATGAATTGAACCCCCTGTTTGTAATGATAAGCTGTCTCTCTCCTTATGTATATACATTTATCTTAAAACCTCTCTCTATTTTTTCTACTGCTCTGCATCTGTTTGATCTCTCTGTCTCTCTGTTTTTCATATTTTTCCTATTTCTATAATCTCTCTCTCTCTTTCTCCCTCTATCTTTCTCTATCTCTCTGTTTCTTTCTCTTTCCCTCTGTCTCTGCATTTTTGGCCTCCAATCAATCTCTCATTTACTCTCTCTCTCTCTCTATCTCTCTCTCTCTCTCTCTCTCTCTCTCTGTCTGCCTCCGTCTCACTGTCTGCGTCTCTCTCCTTATGTATATACATATAAAAACCTCTCTCTATCTGCTCTTCATCTGTTTGATCTTTCTGTCTCTCTGTCTTTCATATTTTTTTTCTATTTCTCTAAATTCTCTCTCTTTCTCCCTTATCTCTCTCTCTTTCCCTCTCTCTCTTTCTCTCTCTGTTTCATTCTCTATCCCTCTATCTCTCTTTTTGAGCCTTTTTTGTCTCCAATCAATATCTCTCACTGTCTGTCTGTCTGTCTGTCTGTCTCTCTCTCTTTCTCTCTCTCTCTCCATTGTATTCTTGCTAAATGTCTTTTTCTTTGAGAGATGTTTCTGTCCATGTTTTTATCTGTATCTGTATCTTTTAACTTTCTATCACTTATTTTATTCCCCTTTCTTTCTCATTCTCTCTTTCTCACTCTGTATATATCTCTCCCTTTTTTATATACAATTGTCTTAATCTCTCTCTCTCTCTCTCTCTCTCTCTCTCTGTCTCTCTCTCTCTGTGTCTCTCTCTCTCTCTCTCCGCTCTCTGTGTGTGCATGTCTGTTATGTCTTAACCCTGTGTAAAAAAAGCTTTAAATGACTTTTTTTTAATCTATTCTGTCTGATTTGATCTCTAGCTCTCTCTATATATTTTTTTATTTCATGTGATTTTTAATTTAACCTCATCCTCTCTTGGGGCCCCTTTTCTTCATTCGTTTCTCTGTCCCAGACTTGATAAACGCTGCATATGTGTTTCAGCGGAGTATCATATTTCTAATCTGACTCAGCTCTGGCACGACATTCCAATGTGGTTTTAACTCCCCAACTAGGCTTGCTATCGACACCAGAGAGTTCGTGGACCACCCCCCACCCCCATCTCCAAATTTATTCAGCTAGCTAACATAAAGAAATGTAATGTTACATGTACATTATAAAATAGATCTGTTTACAATAAAATGAAAGTTCAAATAAAACTACCCGGTATTGTAAAATATGACAAAGGATCAAGTTAAAAAAAAATAATGATGTAGTACATATATCTAATGAAAAATGAATAAAATATATTAGCCATTAATTAATCTGCAATTGATTTCTCCTGACTGAATTAAATTAGCAATCAAGGTCACATGGAATCTCGGATTAATATTTCATTAAGAAACGAAAAAAATAAAGAAGTACCATTCAGGTTTTTAAACACACCTAAACAGAATCAAAGGGTCAAAATATAACCTAATTTATCACTGTTTATCTCATTATTTTTATAAATTGAAGTGCATGTATACCCCCCCTCTCTCTCTCTCTCTCTCTCTCTCTCTCTCTCTCTCTCTCTCTCTCTCGTTTGTTAATTCTATCTCTTTCTAGTTTGTTCTCTCTCTCTCTCTCTCTCTCTCTCTCTCTCTCTCTCTCTCTCTCTCTCTCTCTCTCTCTCTCTGAGCACATGCATGGATAGTGCATGGAAACAGGCAGAGTATGAGATATTTTCTACAATGTGTTTATGGAATGGAATACACCTAGGGTAGTTAATAGCCCAAAACTAGTCATTGTTAGAATTTGAATTCAAGATGAGATCTGTTATGCCATTCAATATTTGAAAAAACATTAGAAATTGATCCTTAACACTCAATCTTATATGTTAAAACATGACCTTTTTTATTGGTGATTTGAAAAATTCATCTTATTGTAATGGGTTTGTAATGATTAAATCCCATAATTTGATAAACACAGTTCCCTTTAGGATTATAATGAAGAGACATGCCAGCTATTTAGTGTTGATCACAATGTGGTATGTGATTTTAATGAATAAATGTTGATGATGTGTAATGATTGATGAATGTAAAGTGTCTTCTTGATCACTTTTCCAATAGCAGAGGAATAGTGCTTATTAGAAATAAGAAATATGAAAGAATTACCCCAAAACTCTAAATGTTGAATCAGATAGGACTTGATCATTTCCCATCTGCACATGAGCACACAGATATAGCATTGAAAGAGTCAGTAGATACATGTAGTTTCCACCAAGATGTGTCCATGGAATTGAACACTCTGGGTTATAGTTAATCGCCTGAAAACCATTCGTCGCTTAAACAGGAACACAAAATGGGATTAAATTTTGCATGTCATTTATATGAAAAAAAAACAAGAGAGAATGATCCTTTACACGCAATAAAATGTGATAAAATATGATATTTTTATAGTCACTTTGTGAAATTCATCTCTCCATATTCTGATGAGTTTGTAGTGATTAAATCTTATAACATGATAGACACAATTTCCTTTGATTGGTATCTGATTTAGAGGAATAAATTTTGATGAGGTGTAATGATTGGTAAATGTAAAATGTTATCTTAATCACTTTTCCAATGAGGAGAAATTGTGCTTATAAGAAATAAAGAATCTGAAGGATTTGACCAAAAAAACTGAAAACGTTGAATCCCATAGGACTTGAACATTTTCCCTCCAAGCTCCCATCTGCACTTGAGCACACGGCTAGTGAATGGCAATAGGCAGTGTATGAGAGAGTTTCCAAAATGTGTTCATAGAATGCAACACTCTGTGTGTAGTTAATCGCCTGCAAACCACTCATTGCTAAAATATAAATTCAAAATGGGTTTTTGCATGTCGTTTATAAGAAAAAAGCCATTAATTAAATGATCCCTAACATACAATTCAATGTGATAAAATATAATGATATTTGATAGTCGATTTGTGTTATTCATCTTATTTAGATGAGTTTTTAATGATTAAATTGTATAATTTGATAGACACAGTTCCCTTTAGGATTAATGAAGAGACCTGCCAGCTATTTAGTGTTGATTGGAATGTGATGTCATTTTTTAGGAATAAATTTTGATGATGTGTAATAAATGGTGAATGTAAAGTACGTGTCATCTTGATCACTTTTCCAATGCAGAGAAATTGTGCTTATTAGAAATGAAGATTGACCAAAAAACTTAAAATTTTGAATCAGATAGGACTTTAACATTTTCCCTCTAAGTCTAAACTCCCATCTGCACATGAGGAGGACATGGATAGTACATGGAAACTGGCAGTGTATGAGATATTTGTTTAAAATGTGTTTATGGAATGGAACACATCTATTATAGGGTAGTTAATCCTTAGTCTTGGGGAGAATGTTTCAAACATACATTGTCCTATATTTTTTCCAGTAAAAGGTTAACCTAAAAGGGAAACAAATTGAAAGTGGGGGGGGGGGGGGGGGGCTAGGCTAATCATCAAAAATCTTGACAAGCAAAAAAACAAAAACAAAAAACAACAACAAAAAACCTTATTTCCCAAAATCATGAAAATCCTAATGCGTTTGTGTGTGTGTGGGGGGGGGGGGGAGGAGCTAGTATATCAATGACTCCAATTTTCAATATCGCTATTAATATTTCAATCTTTTAAGGTTAATTTAGGAACTATTATGTTTGCTGCAAGAAAAGTGCGTGGGGGGGGGGGGGGGGCTGGACCCTCCTATGTGTCTAATGGTTAGGTCTAACTTTGCAAAAAAGTGGGCTATTAACATGTCTAACATGTTCTTATCATGAAATTGTTTAAAGTACCATAAACTGGAAATGATAATCATTAAAGTATGTAAAACAATACGAATGTAAACCTTTGCACTCTCTCTCTCTCTCTCTCTCTCTCTCTCTCTCTCTCTCTCTCTCTCTCTCTCCTGTAAAGCAGTATGTTGGTTACTTTATAATTTGTACTTTTATAATATAAGAGTTGAGATTATTTCATTCAAATATGAAATACCAAATAAATAAACTAAAGTATATACAAAATGTTACATATAGATGACTTAATTTTTGTTTATCACAGTTTTTAGGTGTAAATGTTATATTGTTGTGGGTTTTTTTAATGACAAATAGTAGTCTTTAATTACCATGTTAATTTAAATATTTAATACATTCATTTTGTATGATTTTTCTATAATGTCCTTGTATAAAAATATGCATTAATACTAGTAAGCCTCTGTTATAGTTACCCTTTTATTTAAGGCATATTTCTCTTTCAAATTAAGTTTATATTGAGACAAAGCAATTATCATTGAATACAAAATGTAAAAAATCAAGTTTTTAGCTCCTTCCTGTCCTAAGGTGAAATTTTATATATATTTACATAGTTGAAAAATCACCCACTCCTTCCAATTGTCTCAATTTACATTCTAGTAGGATATGTAAATGTACATTTTACATAAATTAAAATAACATCTGCTAAAATAACTACTTTTGAAATGAACAAGAAGCAACACTATTTTTATCTTTGTGTTGTACTTATGCATCAAATAAGTAGAAAAACATGTAAAATTTGAACATTTTTCGTGGATTTCTTATCCGTCTCCAGCTACCCGGGTGTGTTTGAATTTTTTTTTATTTTGATTAAAGGCAGGCATCACACCGGTAGGTCTTAATTCTTTTATTATGGTTGAAAAGGGAGTAGAATTAGAAACCAGAATAAATAAGATTTTCATTAAATATGATTGTTAAGCTTACTTTTTAATAAAAACAAGAAATTACATGCAGGACGGCATGTATATTTGTCACTAAAAATGCTACAATTTATCCAATTTATCAAAATAGGTCAATTTTTAGTGTCTGTGATACTTGTTTTTAGATATGTCTGAAAACTGATACAAGGAAATTGCCACAAGTTTCATAATATTAAGTCAGTGAAAGAGTTCAAACCACTGCTTTTAATGAAAATCAATACATAGGAGGAGGGAATACATGCAAGGGTATTTCTAAGTGATGTGGTGCTTTAATAATGATAATATCATGTAGATACATGCAGTACTGAAAAAGGTTTCTTATTAAAAGAGTTTAAACAACAATTGACCTCTAAAAGTAAAGATGTTTTGCTGAAGAAGAACCATATGAATCCATGTTAAATAGAGTAAAGTGGAAATGGTGGGTTCACCTAAATGACCATATATTTCTTAAACCTCAATGGAATTGGCAATATGGGGTATACTTTTTTTCAGAATTGCATAAGCTTTCTTATTCTAAGACAGGATGTCTTTTCATAGAATGTTACTGTAAGGTAAACCCTATAAATTAATTAGAAACATTTTTGGACTGTTTTATTATACATGTACCTCATTTATTTACATATTGAAAGGAATTTATAATGGTATTTTGAAGCTATTACATTGTACTTTAACAGTGTTATATAGACAACAAGAAAAGAAAGGTTTTGAAAACTTGCAGACTTTATAGGATGGAACCCTGAAAATGATATAGATGTTCAACATATAATTATTAATAATTCACTAAATTCAAACTTATTGAAATCTCAAAGCAAAATCCTTTTTCTTCATATATAGGCAGTAAAAAAGAATGATGGGTAACCAAGTGATTACCAAGTGGTTAACTCAGTTAACACAGTGTTAGCTAACCAATGCGTTAAATTGCTTTTGATCAACAGAATTTAACTACTGCGATAGCTAATCACTTGATTAGGATTTAAATTTAACCACCTTTCGAAAAACCAGGCCCTGAACATTATTCTAAGGATTCATTTCACTAAAAAAAATTATGATAAGCAATCTTTTTTAAATTAAAACGTTGCATGATAACCTGTATATTTGAACACTTTACTCTGCATTTGCGTTTTACGACTAATGAGCAATACCCTGTGTAGGGGGCTCAAAATTTTAAACACGCGACCGACGTTAACACACAATTCAATGTGTTAAAACAGGACATTTTTGTTATGGATTTGTGAAATTCATCTTACATTTTATTTTGATGAGTTTGTGATGATTAAATCGTTTGATTCCATAGAAACAGTTGTTCTTTAGAATAATGAAAAGACCTTTCAGCTATATAGTGTTAATTGGAATGTGGTATATGATTTGTAGGAAGTCGTTTTGATGATGTTTAATGATTGGTGATTGAAAAGTTTTATCTTGATCACTTTTCTAATGCAGGGGAAGAAATGAAGAATCTGGGAGAATTGATAAGAAAACTCCAATCTGCACGTGAGCACATGGATAGTACATGTAAACAGGCTGTTTATGAGATATTTGTCACCGTGTGAAAAATAATTATTTAGAGTGACATATTGTTTCTTTAACTCAGTGCTAATTAGTTCTAATTAGACCTTGACCGCCGGACATTAAGATGCCACCTGTTATGAAAGCAATACTTAATCCTGAGTAATCCTTTTAATTATTTATCTGTTATGCCAAGAGTAACTCTCTTTAATCACTAATGTATGTCTTGCCTATAAAGTGATCGTTATTCACATTGATCATCAGTTGGAGACTGGACCTTGTATTGTCCATGCCGGCTGCATAGATCGTGTAGAAAAAGTTTGGATCGTTAATAAATTGTAAGGTCATATTTTTTTCCCAGATGTGTTTATGGTATGCGAACGTCTCACTGTTCAAATCAAAGTACTGGAAGTACTGATAGACGGAGGCATCATTTCAGAGGAAGTTAAACTAATGACAATATATGATTTTTTTTTTATTTAAGAAAAAACAGCGCGCTTACCGCTTATCATGTTAGAATATTCGCAAAGCGGTTTAGTATTATGGCAATTTAAGGTCGCGAGGATATTTTTCAAGCTGACACCAGAGTTAGGTAGATAATATTAAAATAATTAGTGTTGTTCTCTTATCTAAACCTTATAAGCTTGTTATATTACTACTTAAATGTGTTTATTATTTACCAAAAAAGGAAGGAGGAAAATATTTTGCATCACAAAACAACATGGGAAACTGCATATGTTATTAAATGCATACAACTCGAATTACTCGAAAAATACAATGCAAACTATTTATGTACACATTTCTTTTCTTCCGTATATTCAGTTTAAGTCTATATTATTTCCTGTGTTTAATGATTTGCAAACCCAAGGTAGAAAACGGCATGTCCAAGAAGTTTTCACACCGTTCAAGTCAAAAGATAACCTCTAAATTGCAAACTACTTCGTCTAACCGTACAACACCCCCCCCCCCCTTTCTATCTTACAGAAGGGGTTTCTTGATTAACGAGTGTCGTCAATCCAGATATTCTCTTATTATGATCGTTATGAGAGAGAGAGAGAGAGAGAGAGAGAGAGAGAGAGAGAGAGAGCGTTTTAGGCGTATTTTACATTCATTTGAAATACACTAATTATAATATTATGTATTCATACAATTAGTACAAAAGAATATAGTACACTGTGATTGAATATAGCATGCAGGTTTAGCCACGTGTTACCCCTGTTAATCAAATCAACGCGCGAGATGCACCACGTGTTCCTTCCAAGATAAGGGAATAAAGTTTCGTTCTTATAGTTTTCATATCAAGTAAGGAGAAAAGAAGTATGCATAACAAAAAAGTATTATACACTGTTTGTGATGTTTGATGTAAAGATTGATATACTGTGTTTTTGAATTTAATTCGTATACTTCTTTTTTCTTAACAAATAAATCTCTCTCTCTCTCTCTCTCTCTCTCTCTCTCTCTCTCTCTCTCTCTCTCTCTCTCGTTAAGACTATGAACACAATAAACAAATGAGCTTAATTTTTGCTATTTATTTTGAATTTCCAGAGAACTCAAGTTCAGTTATATAGTACCAGTGTTAATGATATATATTATGGCAATTGTTTGCTTCAGTTCTTTTGTCAATTCTAGCTAAAAACAATTTCACGCGCGACAGAATTATCAGCATGTAAAAACATAGTGACTTCCCAAATCACTTGCCGGGGGGGGGGGGGGGGGGTTGGGTTGCAGCTGTTAAGAAAGATACGTCTCCGCGGGAGATTGATTGATAATACCCGAACGATATACGACGGAGACAAAGAAGCACACAATGTTTATTCATTGAATCTCATAATTATTCATGATTTCGTCCACCGCTAGATGGTGCTTAAGAAATCCTCATTATTTGACATCACGGGCAAAACAAACACAATATACGGAGGCTGTTATACAGCCTCCGTTTAAAAATGAACAGATAAACACCATATATTTATATATGAAAAACATGAGAATTTAATTATTAACACTCAATGCAATCTGTTCAAACATCTCATTGTTACGCTAAAAATAACAATACAGGAAAATGTAGACTAATTTCTTTATACCTAAGAAATGACATGTGGTGTTAACGAACAATGTTCAAAGGAAAAGTACAAGAGCAGAGCAATCACGGAACAGAGGTAGTGTCAGGTACAATGGAGGAGTGAGCATCCTCTTTTGACCGGTCGCATCCATCGGTTGCTGTTTGTCGTAATCGAGAAAAACGGGAAAAAATCATCCGTTGACAGGTTATTGATTATGGCCTAACAATAAGTATGAAAAACGTCAGTCAGCCTGCAACCCAGTGGATGATTGTATTTGCTGACAAGGTCGTTGTATCGACCATAGAACTTACGAAAAGATGACTTCAAACGAGACTGTTGATAGTCCTGTTTTATCAACTTATTTGTCAGTAGCTTGCCTCGCCTTAGAAACTGTTCATAATAAGTAAGGAAAGTTGCATGACTATAGAAAAATTGAAGTCATCACGTTTATCGTGAAGTTTTGTTGTTAGGTTACCATCAATCCCCTTTTACATTCCAGTAAAATATCCAATTATGAAACAGGTGACGCAAACTCTGTGGTATCTTTTGTTTCAAAATCACTGGAATATATCGAGTCGATGTAAGTATGGAAGTAGCAACTGATATGACAACTGATTGTCAATATACCTGAATGCTGAGTTGAAGACCACAGTGAGCGTTTTATTTTTTCACGTACAATTGCAAGTTTTTGAATAAATTCTGCTTCATATGAATACAAAAATAGGTCTGCTAACAATGGGACGAAACTAGTACCCATGGGAATTCAAACAGATTGTTGGAAGACATGATTTCCAAAAACTACATAGATGTTGTCTTTCAGAAACTCAAGCATCTTTTTAATATGCACTTCAGAGTACTTATGTACACAATACGAATGGTTTTAAACAAAATAATTTTGCAAATGACCGATGTGACAAGGTAAGTAAATTTACGTGATCCACTTTTATTGAAAAAGCAGGTATCGATGATGTTAAAAAGCCTTGACTTTGATATAAAATATGTGAATTACCATGAAAGACCAAAATGACGTGCCATACTTTTAAGAAGGTTTTATCTGTATAATTTGTTTCCATATGTACAAGGGTAGATCCAAAAGTAATGTCACACTATGCACCACGTTTCACGCTGGCGCTGTTTTGTATAAAATGATACGTCCATTTCCGTATGTACAAGGGTTGATCCAAAAGTAATGTCACACTATGCACCACGTTTCACGCTGGCGCTGTATTGTATAAAATGATACATCAAAACTTTTCTTTATCAAAATTCTGATTTAAAGTAAAATTTTGACTAAATTTCGTTGAACACTTAACAAGATATTGATGTTTGTAGGATGATATATACGTGACATCGCCGCGTCATGAATTTACGTCTTTTTAAAGGTTTGTATTTATGCATAAACTACATGCATCCAAAATTTGAAAAAGACAAAAACAACACAATATATTGAAACAGATATATACTTTTTCTAACTGTTTTGAAAATTTAGGGACCGTTACCGTCCATTTTGGACATATACGCAATGCCCTTTGTCTATATATCAAGGAATAAAAATACTGGACCTGTGAATAGTGATACGAGGCATTTTTTGCTTCGATGGATAGAAATCATTAGAAAATGTACTGGAACTGACATATCAATCTAAAATTGAGAGCGAGCGAATGAAAAGGGTTCCCTTAAAGTTGTTCCAATATTTAATAAAAGCATATGTCACGTTAATAAATAAATTAAATAGACAGAAGGTATTCGCTCTGAAGGAAAGTTAAAACTAGGATCATACGCCATGAGCTGTATCATAAAGCTACGTTCATGACTTCTTGAAGAGATTTCGCAAAATGATTGTACATTAAAAAATATCCATCATATTACCCCATCGATTACAAAAAGAGTAAATGGTTACTTTATGAATTAAAATGGATTAAGAATTTTAAATAGAGCATCGTGGCCAATTTTTATACAGTACCAAATTAAGAAATTCTACAAGAACGTCAAAGAACTAGAAATGACGTCGCTAGCGTGCAGCGATTTTCCTTGCTTAACACTCTAAAATATACATTATCTTCAGAAATATTGATCATAATAATGCATCAAAATTTTTAGATCTGAACTGAAATAGGTAGATATCTCAAAGCACAAGTTTTTTGCCACTTTACGCGGATTTTTCACGATTTTATTGCATTTGTGACATTACTTTTTGATCAACACTCGTAATTATTCTTTTTAAATATGATTCAATACCGACAAACTAAAAATTCAAAATTAAAACGACTAGCAAAGATGTTTGAGGCAGTCATCAAACAGGATGGAAGAGAATTGACAAATGTGTGACCGAACTGGTTAGTTAGGCTAACAGGAAGTGAGTGGTTGATCAAAACTAAATAGATAATTTGTACAAAAGATATTTAGCCTATATTAAACACAAAATAATTAGCTTGTGATAAAGATATTTATACCAAACTGAAAATAAGTAAGTTTATAAAAAAAACTTTTCATAAATCTTAAAATTGAACTATAGACAACACAGCCTGTGTTTTAATAGTTACTGGCATTGAGGAATGGCCGTTACCACAGCTACCGTCTTCCAACATGACGACGACCAAAAAGACACGAAGTTCCCATGTTGATAATTTGCTAATTTGTGATATTTTTATTGCTTTCTAGTTATCTTCGTTCTTTTTATACATTTTTAGTGAAATATGAAGCGACAGCGTGTTCTTACATGTAACTGAAATCCAATGCAAGCGGTGTTTTATAAGTGGACGATGTTGAATACTAACACGAAGTTAAGAAAAAGATGTAATTTACTTCAGAGACTGGTGTCAGCTACTATAATTTGAATAAATTGAATAATTAAATCAAATGAAAGTTTAATAAATAAATAAATAAATAAGCATTCGTAAAATCATTTTTGGGAGTTGATTTTAATCAACTCTCCTATGCAGTTACTCTGGCAAACCGATAGTGAAACAGTGTTTGGACCTAAGCACAAATCATCACCGCTGACAAGACTTAGTTCTAGAAATTAATAGAAAAATGCGATGTAATGTATGCTGAAGCATTGTTTTTTAAGGAAACTTATCTATAAACACTTTGAAAATAGTCAGATTTTATATAATACGAACAATTTAGATATTTTTGTAGTCTTATGTGTTCCTACGCCAGAGTTTAATAAACAACCAGATGCTCGGCTGTCTCCGTAAATCTCCGAAAAGTAGAGAGGCTTTCTTGCCAATCGCAACTTCTCGGGCCTTTCCGGCAACCTCGGAGACAATGTGTTTTTCGAGTTTGCCAGAAAGGTCCGAGAAGCTGCGATTGGCTCTCTAGTTTGTCGGAGATTAACGGAGACAGCCGAGCGTCTGGTTGAACGAGACTAGAGTTCGATATCAATAGTGCCTGGATCCATACGATTCTTAGAATTGTTTCAATTACTAATACATAGTTTGAAATCTATCTTTAAATATTACACAACATGATTCATATGGGGTTTCTTGAAATTCTTGTCGGAAAAGTCTGAAAATTCATAATAAAAAAAGCGTAATTCAAATACAGACTAGAAACTAATTGCCATGCAAGATAAGTTGATTTTAAAATAAATGATAATCGATAAAATCAACTCCCGTCAGTACTTCAGTACTTTGATTTAAAAAGTACAATCATATTTTTAACAAAAAGTTTTAACTTGCACATTTATTTCCTGTGTAGAAAAACTAAAGTTTACTCACGGTAGATCAAATTTATTAAAAAATGCATGTCACATTTATTAGACCAGTTCTTGAAAATGCTTCTGTAGTATGGGGCGGTTGTAATATGTTTGACATGGAGAGATTAGAAAAAGTTCAATTAAGTGCTACAAGGATAGTTACTGGGTTACCCATTTAAGCATCTACACAGAAACTGACTGGGAACCTCTTGTCAGTCTGTACAGAAGAAACATTATTGAATCACTTAATTATATTTGTGGTCAAAAGGAGGATGTTTCTCATTTTTGTGTGTGTGCAATAATTATGTAAATGCTAGAAACAATCTATTTGAACTACTTTTTAATAGGCTTGAAGAAACAATCTTAATTAATTCACATTTGATTTATTGGGATAGTGACAATTTGTCTTGTAATACAAACTGCTTTATTTTTTTCAGAAGTTCAAAATTTTATTAAAGTCTGGAGGATTTAATAACTAATTGTTCTTGTTTATGCTATTTTATACTGTATGCCAACACTATTTATTATATATTTGCAAATACTTTGTAAATGCATATTTATGAATATTACTACTTTAACGTTATTAACTATAAGTAACATGTAACATAAGAATGATAATTGTGTATATTGTATGTATTATCATCAGGAGAGGAACACGTAAGTTGTAAGAACTTGTTTCCAATCCTCTTGTGTAATTACACAATAAAATATGTTCAAATCAAATCTGTGTAGAAATGTAAACTGCATTGAAATAAATACTGCAGTAGCAATATATACATTTAGGCATTAATTCAGGAAAAGTGCTTTTTTGCGTCGTATATCAGAACAAAATATCATGTAAACTTTTATATCTAATTCACTTTATTTAAGACATCCCACCAGCTGTCTTATTCTCAATAAACTCAACAGTAAGCATGTAGATTGTGAACCAGCACTTCTAAAACTAAGATGAACTAATATATACATCATGTAATAGTACTTTGGGATATAAATAAGCACACAAACAATAAATCTAGATGTACATGCATTTGGATGTTATTGGGAGATACAGTTGATGGATTCACTGAATACACCTACCTACATGTATACATTTTTCTTTACTTGTATTTGAGTCTAAATATAATACAAACAACATATGAATGAATTATTTGCGGAAATATTTGCGGGAGGGGATGGTTGGTAACCAGGGATAATATCTAATAATATTTACATTTGCTTTTCGGGAGGGTGCGATGCCTATTTTCATTAAACTAAATATGTGATTCTCCCGTTTTCTATATTTCCAGAAAGTTTTCCATCTTATATATTTACATGTAGATCTAAATGAGCCTTTTTGTAATTTGTATTTTATTAAAAATAACAATATGCGGCCTGATCGGCATATAATATAATATATCCAGTTACAAGAGTTTAAATGTGTATCTTACCATTACTTGTAGGAGGTTTTAAAACTCTGTCTCGGGTCTCGGAGGATTTCGATTCTAAATAAGGTGACCAAGCCTTGCTGATTTTTGAAATGGGAGATAAAATTTAAATACAAAAAGGGACACACTTTTTACTAAACGTATAACAGTCATTCTCAGAATTGTTACTCCATAACACTGGTTACGTTGTTAAAAAAATAAGTTTGCCAGATTGTTTTAGTAATTTGTCTTTCAAAAGAACATCATCTATGATACTTTTTCTGAAAATATTCCCCACAAAATATTTTTAATTTACAAATCTAGCTCAGATTCTTTGCATTGGGGGGGGGGGGGGGAATCACAGTAACGGATGTTAATCTTATAAAAACCGTGGGTTTTTTTCAGCAATAAAAAAATAAATAGTTTAAAAATTCACTAATTCTATATATCTTTTAAATTATAGAGCAGTCTATTGCTCAAACCTTTAAAACCGAGGACAATTGCGGCAAATTTGCTTACATACAAAGATCCATTTCAAAGATAGTTACTTTAATGTGAGAAACATATATATGTCTGAGTGGTACAAAATGAAAAGATAAAGTAACGGATGTTAAACGAAACTCTAAACTACATTCCTTTATATGATACCAGGTAAGTATATCTTCAATAGGCAATTCAATATTGCTAATAATAACGTTCATTGACAAAAAATTTAAAACATATAAAATTTACTTTTCCTCTCTCATTTTATTATTTTTGCCCTTGATTTTTTCCCAATACCGGCGTTTGCATTTCTGCTGTGTAAATTACCGCTGAGGAAAAAAATCATGTTAAATTAAATCAGGTAATGTTTTACTGCTTTAAGAATATTAATATAGATTTTACCATTTAAGAATGCAAATATTATAGACGAATTTATATGACGTTTTCAATCTAAATTATTACTGGATTAGCTTGAGCAGATCCACATTTCTTTAAGAGGGGGATCCGAGGATTATCTTCGTTTGCTGAGAGAAGGGGCCTATTTTCGATAAATTTATTATGTACGGTAGATATAATTTTTCAGTTGGGATCCGGACCCCTCCCCCTTCCATATAGAACCGCAAATACACCGTGACCAATTATTTCATTCAATACACTTTTCATGTTGAATTAATTGCTTATAAATCATTATACAAGATAAATATTGAAATGTGTTTTTACATATATAAACAATGAAAACACCTACCCGATAAAGAAATAACTTAAAACTGTATCTTTGTGTAATAAAGGCGGTAACGGGCGTTGTATTATAACTTCTTTATACATAACAAAGCTCCTTATCATCCGTTACCATTGCTCTTAGAGTCAGTGCATATTTTTACCAAAAGAAAATATATACATCTTTGAATGGGTGTCGTTATAATGATTTGTATACTCATGTTCTCAATACATGTATGTGCATTGTCATAAAAAATTCATATACGTCATATGATCTATAGTCGAATGTACTAGTACACATGAAGATAAAAACTTTAAGTAACAAATGTTGCGATCTTTCAAAAATGCTGCTGTTGTGGTAAATTTTTTCTTACTAGTGGTTTTTACTTTACTGTTACGTCACGGCTGCCTAGATATTTGAAAAATCTCGATAAGTAATATTCGTTTCGAAAATAAAAGAAAGCAACGCTTGTTCACGGTAACACTTGTTAACAAAAAGTCATATATTTTATTGGTTTTTTTTTTACATCACATCTTTATTAACTTTGAATATCGCCAAAAATTAAGCTATATAACTACCCAATGGATATATAGGATAGGATTATTTAGAGTGTATTGTTTACGCAGAGAAAAAGCGAAAACACTTGTTAACCCATATTCATATTACAGTGAAAAGAATCGGAAGATGGCGATTTTTTTTACCAACGCAAATGTCATACAGTAAAAACTGATCATATACTTAAATGCCTACAAAAAGATATATTCAAATGAAACTTTATTCACACAATATCGTCTTTGGCTTAGTTTCTATCGGAGGTAGGTAGGTAATGCTAACATTGCGACAAGTTTTATCAATCCTTGATTAAAAAATATTGACGAATGGCAAAAACGTTAGTCTCTAAATGATGGGGTTTTATTACATCCAAAATGTATATTTTCATTTTTTCATTTGTCTACTTCAATAGCAAAAAAAAAAAAAAAAAAAAAAGATAAAAAAAAAAAAAAAAAGGACAAACATTATCATTAGCCTATATAGTGACGTATGGAAACCACTGTGCCATCTATAATTCGGCTGTTGAAATAACAATAATGCATTTCAAACGGCGATTTATTACATATAAATTGGAAAGAAACTTCCAAAATCATTTACATGTCCTGCAAAACATGTATAATTTTATCCCTTCACTTTAAGAAAGAACGATCTTAACTTGAGCGACAATGATATTTCAAAATCGAGTCACATAAATGAGAATGACTGATAAATATGTAATGAGTGATACAAAATTGAGCATTGGTGAATCAAATACCACACTAGGGATCTTTGAAAATGTATTTGCTTAATATTCAAGTATTTTTATGATTGACAATCACATTAATTGTTCACATATTTTGTTGATATTTTCATTTTAAAAAGGATACAGTTTATCTAAGATATTTTAATTTAGAATAGCTTCAGTTTATATCCTTTCTAAGCGTGGTAATAAGATATGTCTTAAGACAAATCCCATGACAAGTCTTCGGATAGATCTTAAGATCTTTTATGAACCTGGTCACATGTTTAAAAGCGTTGATAATTTGATTTACTTGTATTCATAATGACGGTGGAATTCTGTTCAGATAACTCTTACCGTATACTAGTAGTTTACTCGACATAATTGAATTCAAAGTTGAAAAATTGACATACATGTAAAACATATTTATTGAATTTCAAATACATATGCATAATGTTTCCGTCGGTTTGGTTGGTGAGGGGGATGGGGTTTAAACATACAGTGTGCTAATTTGTTTAAAGAAATTGTAAACTATCATAAATGCGCTTATAATAAGACTTGAACTCTATTATTGTTCCTTCGTGTAATATATTACTATAGCGGCTGTCTGCTTAATTTTACTTGATGTATAACAAATGCTCCCCGTATTTAAATTGAATATTTATAATAATAATTGATGTATTGTAACTTTATCTCCAATAAAAAATATATATTCAACTGCAACAATAATGGTATCAATACAATCATTTAGGCAGTTGCAAACAATCCTTTTGTTAATCAATCAGTAGTTACCGTCATCAAAAGATATAGTTACTGACATCGTTGCATTTTTAAACGTCGATAAAACTCAATATGTAAGTACTAATGACCTGTCATCACTTCATATTTATAATTCGTCAACGGCGATAAACGTGTTCTAATATTTCTACTTAGCAAGTTATCGTCTTGAAAATGTTATGCCTTTTGTGGTCATCGCCATATTGAATGACGGCTACTGCAGTAACGGACGGCCGCGGAGGCTTAACACCTATGGATAGTGGTTCAAAAGTGATACTTATAATGAAATTCATTCTCATCTGTAATGGAAAAAATTATTTCAATAGTGGTTGCAGAGAGAGAGAGAGAGAGAGAGAGAGAGAGAGAGAGAGAGAGAGAGAGAGAGAGAGAGAGAGAGAGAGAGAGAGTATATGGGATGCATCATATTTGAATTTGCTTTCTGGGAGTGGGGTGGGTGGTTCAAAGACCTATTTTTAGTAACTCTATCTATTGATTTTAGTTGGTTTGAATTTTAAACGACCCGACCCTACACCCCATCTATGTTTGCACATGGCTTATGTATTATTGAGTGCAAAATCTATTTTGAAAATTTCAGAAGATTTTCAGTTTTTATGAATCACTCAAGATCTAACTAAACATTTTTTATCTAATTCAATGTATCAGTAAAATGATGATAATAATATAAGTATCAATATTAATATCTTAACGGGAGAGAAAATTCGTATATTAATATAAAAATTAATCTATATTTATTTGATGAATAGCGGTCAGTTGGACACAATTTAAAATTAATGATCACGTAATGAATATCATTACATGTACATATATCAAGGAAAAAACTTGAAAGCTTGAAATCGAACGTTTCCTCTTTAACTCCAAGACGGTTCCTCTTCAAGTTCTTTAGAAATCCCCTCCCTTCCCCAAATCTGAAGTTACATAGGTTGGATTTTGTATCTAATAACTACTAGAAAGAGTGTTTAACACTATGTCTCAGACCATAGAACTTCGATTCCAAGTATAAGGTGACAATGGCACGTTGATATCTAAACTGAGTGGGAAAAAATACTTTTTAGGGAGCATATTCACTGAATGTATACGTAAATGTAATGTTAATACGAAATCGGCGCGCATAAAATGACTAAACGTCATTGGTAGATCAAATGCCACATTTTATAGAGTTGCTGAATATTCAATATATCTATGATAGACACAATACTATTTGAAATTTGAGTAGTTTGATTTCACTTCACATTATATTTTGTTGATATCTTATTTAAGAAAAAACGAATTGTATCAAAATTATGTCATAAGATTTATCCTAAGACATTTTTAATATCTTAAGATACTTTTATGAACATGATCACTGTATCCATAATAAATAAAGATTTTAAAACCCAATTATGAAGATTCTCTAAATACCAAAAAAAACCAAACCAATAGAAACAAACAAGCATGAAAGTGATTCGTACGTATCTTCTTTCCTTTCCCAAACACAGTTTAGGTAGCATGCGTAAATAAAAATTTACTGAACAACTGTGTCTAATTTCATTTTGTATGAATTATATTTTTTCCGTTGTCATGAAGAAGATATTTCGGAACTTTTGTATTATTGCCATTACTAGAAATGTTTCTTCAAAATTGACAAAAAGATGCTGATATTAAAATATCAGTTGCAAATTATTTTTATAAGTAAATAGCATCTGAAATATTAAAGATTTTTTTTCAATTTGAATCAGATTTAGCTCTAGGAATTATGTTATCTTGATAAAAAGTACTGTATGGAGAGTTTACTGGGGTATATCGATTTACACAAATTTCGAGTTAAAGGACACAGCAAGTTATTTCTTCTTCTCGTGTACAAATTCTGCTTCATATGAATATAAAATAGGTTTGCTAACAATGGGGCGCAATTGGTACCCATGGCAATTCCAAAAAAATGTTGGAAGACCCGTTATCCAGATGAGATATTGTTGCACAAGATTTACTTAGCAAATTCCCACCTTTTAACTAAAGATTCTCATCCCGTTTTCAAATAATGATTCAGTAGAAGCTAAATTGGAAGTCCCGTGACAATGCTGTAGCTTCATGTAGTTATCATAACGGAAATTGTATAGAAATTGGTTTAAGAACACGCGTTATATAGATAGCGTATAATTGTTTTTGCTCATTAAGAAATGTAAAATGAAGTGCTGTGATGAGTTTGTTGACGCTGGGTCATAAAATAAAAATAAACGTCTATCGCTGACTACGTTGCGTCAAATCATTAGTATGGACGCATTTACTTATTAGGATGCGAATGTCCGTGCGTATAAAATGGAGGTAAGGAAAACACAGCTCTCCAGTAGTTTTTCTGTCTCCTTTTTTTTTTATACAGGAAAGACCATTGCACTTGTGCGCATTCTCACAAGTAATGTTAAGAGATCCATGGGGTTCAACTAATATTTAATTTTCAGAGATTTTTGTATTGAATATTAATGTTGATAAACTTAATTGTAATTAATATGAATATCTATTGTTAAAATGTTGTATCTGAATAAAAGATACTCAAATGGAAGCTGTCTTTCTGCTTCCTCTTTCTATACAGATTAAGACATAGGCTACTCCCCATGTAGAGGAAGATACTTTTTAGTAACACCTTGGCAAGGACACCGCCAGGTGTGGGCAAATTGGAAATGAGATCTCGGGGATCTATTTCATAAATATTATAACACTCCATATGACACACTAGCGGACTATTATGATATGGTAGTAGAAGAGTTAATATATGGCTATCAAGAGTATGTAAAAGCAAGCAGACATGTTCATGAACCTATCCTAGGACCATGCTCTTAACAAACGTCAGTTTAGTTTAAGATCAGTTTCGCTAAGCTCTCCTAAATTCAGGAACCTGCATTAGATCAGCATTAGTTTAAATCACGATTTCCCGAACTATTTTGTGTTTTTTGATGTTATTTGTAAAGATCGGTAGAATAGGGTGTTCAAATCTTTATTCTCATCACCTTACAACCCTTTTATAGATACTTTTTAAAATTATACAACACATTAGCTTGTACGTATATTTTTCTATATATGAATATAACAAAACAGTACATTGACAAAAATAAAAAGATGGACCACCAACCCCCCCTCCCCTCCCCCGTTGCTACGTGCCTTACTGTGAGCTTATGAATCAATCAATTTGTTTTTTTTCTTTTTTCGTTTTTGTTTTTTTTTTTGGTTTTGTTTTGTTTTTTTTGTTTTTTTTTTTACAAAATATTGTCTCTGTGTGGCGAAAATGAAAATTGTTCATCTATTTAATCATAACATTGATTTAAATAAATTAAATTTATTGCTTTGCAAATTGACCAATAAATTATGAAAATATTTTTTGCTAAAGAGTTAATTCACTTTAATTAGTATAAGCCATGCAAGATAATTTTCACATTTTCATTTTGTTCCTGAAAAATAATTGGAAGAGACTTGCAGCTTTGTTTGATGAATTAAGTAAAAAAATTGTGTTTTTCAGAAACAACGACAGAGTAAAAGATAGTGAGTGGTGGCACATTGGTAATGATGTTTGAGAAATTGTAAATCAATTCACTTACTTAGGAATACTTTTCAACTTTAACAACAAATTTACTAAAGCTGAAAAACAATTACCTGAACATGGTAGAAAAGCATTGTTTGCGCTTACAAAAAATATACGGGGAATGTTTTATTGGCGCAATTGTTAATTATTGTTCAGAAATATGGGGAAATAATATTGGTTGCATTATTGAAAAACTTCATACAGAATTTCTGTAAACAAGTTCTCGGAGTTAAGAAAAATACAAATACTGCTTATTTATATGCTGGATTAGGCCATGTGCCCCTTGTACATTATAGAATGTTTAACATTATTACGTTTTGGAAAAATGTCTAATTAGTGACAATTGTATAATTAGACATTGCTACGAAGTTAATTATATTAATTGTGAAGAACACGGTTATAAAAACTGGGTTTTCGATGTTAATAAAATTCTCATTGACCTCGGTTTCTTTTATATGTGGACTAACCAAAAAATAAACAATGGTATTTACTACTTGTAAAACAATGAATTTTTGATCAGGCCAAACAAGATATTTTTGCAAATGTTGAAAATTCGAAAAAGTGTTCCTTTTACAAATATCTTATCGATGATATGCATTTTCAATACTATTTAGGAAAACCTATTCCCATTTTAAATTACAGATATATATAATTCAATAACGACTATCGTCACATCGCCTGGCTATTGAAACTGGCAGATATAATAACACAAATAGAGAAAATAGATTTTGTCCAAATTGCAAAACTAGTGTTGAAGATGAATTCCATTTTTTATTTCTTTGTCCTTTAAACAGAACATTGCGCATATTAAACATGAAAGAATATTATTATAAAAAAAACCTTCTATGTTTAAATTAATTCAACTTTTAATACTGAAATTGTTAAAGATCTTGGCAAATTCATTTCTAAAAGAATGCTATTTGTATTATATAATTGTTAGTCTTTTGTTTTGTATTCTCAACCGGTATATATAGTATAGTATATGTTATTATTTGTACGTGCACAAGTTCTCCTGTAAATACACTACCACCTCATGTTATACATATGTTATACTGATACTAGTAAGCTATAAAGATTAAAGAAATAAAGAATTGAAATTGACTTGTGTAATGTATTTTTTAGGTAGATTAATACCAATTTTTTTTATAATCATACTTGTAACTAACATTAATATTCTATTCATTGCAAATTTAAAGTGATTTTATTACCCCCCCCCCCCATGAATTCTATAAAAAGGTGCCTTCTCGTGTATTACCCGAATGGTAAGAGTGTCTAATTTCAAGAAAATTTCTTGTTAAAATGATCATTGGATTGTATTATATTCTCATGTTTTACTAGCTACTAATTTCCTTGTAAATCTTAATAGATACCTTTATTTAAAAAATGTATACAAATTGAAATATACTGGTTTTTATCGTGTTAATTAATTTTTTTCTGTCAAAATTCATAGTGATTTTCCCCATAAAAGTCTCTTAAATTAAAGTACTGAATATAATATTATAAAATAATTTTTTTGATAAGGTTTTTCTAGGATACCGTCGATCTACATCATAAGGTATGTCTTAAGCTGATCTAAGGGCTTTTCTAACTTTTTACCTACGTCATATGTGAGTAACACTCTTAAGTCACAACTTTGGAAAGTTTTGTGAACATGTCTGCTGGTTTATCTTTTGTCTACTTAAAAAATCATATTACAGAACAATATATTACAGAAAAAAATGAACTGTAATAATGAAGAATTTATTCAGGTGCAAAAATGTGCCTTCACCTTTTTGAATAAAACAAGTTCAAAAAATCCGTTGGCCATCGATTGAAATTTTTGAATGTATCAAGATCAGGAATTGAAACTCATTTCTGGTGTTGGAAAACTCAGTAGCAACAGACTGTAGTACAAAATCAGCTTGCTTAATTTCAAGACTCATCAAGTACTTCAATCAATAGCCACACCATATGACAGGATCAACTATCTGAAATAAAATAGGGTTTTTTAAAATTAAAAAAAAAAAACCAAACACAAATCAAAATGCAAGAAACGGGAAAAAATGTTTTTAAAAATATTTAATTTTCTACATACATGATTCCCGGTATAATATTCGTACGGTATAAAAATCGTACAAATTTTAATTTCTTTATTTACCAAATAAGGCCCTCAAGGGGCAACATGAAGATTGTACATACAGCATCCAATGTACATAAAACATTCAATAAACATGTACGAGAGGGAAAGAGTTGGATGATTGAAAGAGCTAGGACAGACAGGAACATTTAATTAGTATATATATATATGTATGGTTCTATACACTCAATACGATGTCCTCTGTATATTTATGTTTAACACCATACATAAATATGTCAAAATACAAATGTACATACAAACATGAAATAGTTTATCATATGATTAAAAAGTAAAAACTCAATATTTGACCAGGAAATACAAATTAAGGCAATGCCTTTTGTAAAAATATACCAAGAGAGTGAAATATATCTAATTCTTCACAGTTTAAAATCCAAAATAATATTTGCTTATCTTGCAAACTAGTAAAATGTTTTGCTTTAGATGAAATGAAATCAGTAGTTTCTCTCTTTCCTTTGTAACGTTGCTGCATTTGATAAGAAAATGGTCTTTATCTTCAATTCTATATTAAGTGTACACTTTTTACATATTTAGCTATGTGAAGCATGGTTCATACTTTTCTTATTCAAACCCAATATGGTTTTACAAAATTTGAGATGTAACGTTTCAGCTATTAAGTTGTTATAACACTGTTGTATCAATATATCATTAGACCGTTTTATTTTTATGTTATTGACATTAAGGATTCCTCATATTTCAGAGTCATAAAGTAAAATTGGCTTTATAGTGTGGTCAAATACATTTAATCTAGTGGATATCCCGGGGTTTAGACTCAGGAAATCTTTCCGTAGTTTGAAATAAGCTTTCAATCCCTTGTTGTGTAATTCAACCTTAGCCAGTGAGAAAGCCCCTGATGCTGTGAAATGAATGCCTATAAGTATTTGTAACTTGGTACACATTCAATATTGGAAATTTTGAAACAAAATTTATGTTTTATTGTTCTCCCGGCTTTGTTAAATATGATAACTTTGGTTTTATTGGAATTAACTTGCATACCCCAGTCATCACAATATTTCTCTTAAGCCATTAATTTTTGCTGAAGTCCTTCTGGTGACTATGGTGGTTATGGTGATGATAAACATTTAGTGAATATTGGTTTTGTGACGGCTTTTAATGAATTTGAAGTTTCCTCGCTTTTAAAAAAAAGGAATTTGGATATTTTACTTGCCAGAATAAAGAAAACCCAGAAAAATTATGTACATGCCACATTATTTTCACCGGCCAAAACACGTGTGCTAGGAATGGTGAAGGGAAGATAATTCCCGTGTTTTGCCACTTTGTTTACAAGTTATTTTTAGACTACGGCATTCCATTTACAAGGACTGCAACTCGTTTGTTTACATTTTAAAAACAGGAATAAAGAACATGTACTATTCCTAGTTTCTGGTTAGATTTAGTGGATATCTATACTCCGATTATAAATAATCAAACTCCGATTTTAAATAATCAAAATTAAATCAGTTATACCAAATAAAAAAAAACTTGACTTAAATTTTTCAGCAACACCCTGCTTCAACAACAAAAAGTAAAAAAAAACCAGAATTTTTTTCTCCTCTCATTGAATGAACATTTTTAGTTTTTTTCAAAAAATAACCTACGTTTTTGCGTATAAAAACATATTCTGTTAAGAACGTCATTATATTTTTGTAAAAACTGTAAATGAAGAAAAAAACTTACATTCACCTATGTTTTAATATTAATTGAAGATATTTCTTTTACAATAAATAACAAAATAAACACGTCTTGTGAGAGTATATTTATCACAAAACAATCCATTTAATGTTTTTATATCATATTGATTTCACGCAAAATGCATGTATGGAATATTTTAAATGGTTCATATTCTTGAAAATTAGACGTGAAATATTAAAAGCTTAGGGTTTATATTTCATATATTTGGCGAATTAAGACGATAGATAAATGTATGACAAATAAAGAAAAAATTAAACCGTTCTTTGACCCTTAAAGATAATTGTCACATGAAAATGATAATTTTCTGTACCCAGGACAGTGTTTTGCATTTATCGAATAATTCTCTTGCATCTGAAATACATTCTTGTAGTCAAACAAAATTGCAAAATCAGAAAATATTGATCGGCAAAAATCCTATTTTAGATCTCTTGTGTTTTGTTATATGTATGACAACTTCAACTATTTCCATTCCAATATTATGGGTAAACAAAGTATGCTATTGACACACACATCATATTTTAAGATTAATTAAACGACGCAAATCGATGTAATTCACGGTACACAATTTAATATTTTAATAAAGTTTTTTTTACAGCAGATTCAAATGAGGAATAGTGGCGATAAAGAGAAAATCTAACCCAGAAAAATAACTGTTACTTTCTAGCGTGTAGTTCATGTGTAAACAAAGGAGGTATTACCTACCGAAAATACGAATAATATAGCTAAAAGCATGATCACAAGAATACAATTAATGAAGATACTTACGTTAACAACACCAATGAACAAAAAGTAACCTTAAAATACTCCATTGAACTCGCAAAATTCATGAAAACAATAAAAATTCTCCCGAAGCGAACTAGCCTAGTCCGCCATTGTTTTCAAGCTAAATAAACCGCATGACGTCACAAAATGTATATACAGTTTGAATGCCGGTTTTAGAGCCTGTTAAAATAGAAATTCCGAAGTCTTTTAAACATTACTGAAAAAATCATTGTGATATCTTCAGGTTATATCAATTCTTTACTACTTTAACGTATGCACTCATTCTTTTATTCTTATATAGTTAGAATTATTAAAAGAAAGTCAAAAAACATGCCTGTCGACATTCTCACTATGATTATCAAGGTGGCGATATATACTTCCGAGGAGGGTACCCTCCTTCCAAAGATAAAAACACGAAAGCAGATAAGTTTAAAGAAACCAAAGCAGAGTTTTATTTACAACTAAATGTCAATCTTTCGAATAATAACAAGAAAAACGACATCCAGTAAGCAGATCATACCAAACCAGAAGGGTGCGGAACAATGTCAACACCGATGTGTTGACATTCTTCCGGGTCGACATTGATGCTATGTTTATCCGACGCAGTGTTGACCTTATACAGGATCCTCGTATATATATATATATATATATATATATATATATATATATGTTACGTTCGTTACTGACTCACTACGAAAATATATTAGGTTGATCAATCTCATAGATGGTAAGGCATTTTAATATGCAACCAAAATTTGAGTGTCATTTGTTGAGTTATAAGCGAGTTACAGAGCTTACAATTCTTTGCTATGTAAACAAAGCCTTTGTGTACATTTTAAATGTTGAAGTGAAAATTACAGATTTGGACCAAAAATAGTGTTTTAAACGTCAGGAACTGTTTATTTATGCTTAAAATGAATAAGAAAATAAACAAATCAGTTTGAAAAAGAGTTTTTCCTGGTATATTTAACATATGTAAACAAAAACAGGACACGATCAAAGAGTTGTAAGCCCTATATCTTGCTTAAAACTCTACGATTGACTCTCAAAATTCATTTGATCATTAAAAATGCATTCCTAAAGCATTAAAAATAAAAAAAAAAACAGAAAAATAAAATTTGACCAAAATCGTGACCATGCCCCTTTAAAGAAAAGCAGTGTATATAACATTTTTCATATCATGATCACATGGCGAAAACATAATTTTATATGCAATTGAATGCAATGTGAAACGTGAAATCAACAGGTAATCACAATTTATTGCATTTTTATAGTGATAATTTATCGATGTGCCACTTAAAATAAAAAAACGAATATAAAAATCAAAACATAACCAATGCTGAATGCTACATATGTCTCATTTCTAAATTGCTCCATCATTGTATTTAAAGGGACACTTCTCGTTTAGCATAAGCACATCTATTACCGTAATGCTTCTAAAAATAATAGCAGAATATGTTTTAGTCCCTTTCCGACTGCTGATTTGTATTACAATGTCATACAATGAATTCAGTGGTCTCAAAGTTCATTTGATAGTCACCACAATCACTCCCGTCATTGGTGAGGCTCGCCTATCCATACGGCTGAGGGTACATGTGATGAAGGATGTCTCACAAAAATGTGTTCTTTTGTTGCTTTAATGTTGGCTGAAGAGAGAAATATAACACTTTGTTTACATACTGGCTTCATTCAAACAATACTTAACAGAAAAAAATACAGTAACAAAACTCATATTTCCGACTCTCTGCAGGATATCTCATTGCCACTTCAAAATTAAATACAAGTGAAAAGCTGTCAATGTGACAGCTAACCGGTTTTTTTAATGTGAACTGTATCCATAATCCATGACAACCCGTATCCAATGAAATGGTGTACCCTATGTGCAATGTTTTGCCAAAAATTACCAATTTCAAAAGCTGGTTTTTTTTTATGAATTGTCAGAAATCAAAATCCTAGCAATATGCACACCTTTGATATATGTACAATTGATCTGCAAAAGAACAACTTCCTATCTTGAAAATTGTAGGAGGAGTTATCCGTACAATGAGGGTACCCTTTTGGCAGCCGCCCGCCCGCCATTTTTACCATTTTTATAACCGGATTTTTTCGTTGGAAAACCCGGTTAAGTAGGAAGAAAAAAAGGAAACATACATATTTAAATATCATTAGCTTTAAAAGAAGAAAAGTCTTCATACCTGATTAAAATTAAGCATGGTCAGTGGTGAAGCAGGTGTCCGTCTCCATACAACAGTACTGACCGTTAACGTCTGAACAGACAGCAGGACTATGTCATAATAAAATGTTGGTTAGTTGTTTTTAAGTGCTTACTATTTATTATAAATAAAGAAGAAAAAATAATGCAGATAAAGTTAATTTGTACTACAAATAAGTTGTATTGTTCTTACATATGGTAAATCATCTGTCGAGGTGTGTGGAAATGGTACCAGTATCTACTACAATGATATTTTGGGTGCTTACTTTTTATATGTTTATTAATTAAAAAAAAACAAAATCAAAACTTTTTCAAGTAAAGAGTTTTTGTGACAATTTGTATAAGAAAATTACACAAAGTGTTGTTTTTTTTTTCAATTTAATTTAATTAATATATTTATTTATTATTATTTCTTTCGAAGACGAGGCCGGGTTAGAATTTTTGCGTTTTATGACAATTTTCATGTACTCTAAATAATCGAATCTGTCAGGCAATTGCTATTTAAACTCAATTTTAATGTTTTCTTCGGAAATGCCATCTGAAAACACATGATTAATAAAAAAAAATGATAAATACGTCAACACCTGTTGTTTTTCTACACATCTTGGTCTTGTTCCTTAGCTTAATACTTTAAGTACTCACGATATATAAAAATATATTGACATTATCAATGGATAGCAAAAACTTTGAACGCTTTAAAATAATAAAAAAGAAAAATGATGTGTGTTTTGCGTTTTATAGTGATGTATGCATCGTAATAAATAATAAACATATGATAAATAACAACAGTTAATATCACCTACATCTATAAGAAAATTGTTGATTTTTAATTGATGATTGAGAGTAGAAATTACGCTCGTTGACAGCAAATTATATAACAATTTATACAAGTAATGCAACAGTCGCTGATTTGATGTCATAGTTTACTTACATCGTCGGTTGTCGCAAAACAAGTTGATTAAAGTTACATTTAAACATTATAATTACTTTTTCATTTTGATGATCACACAATGCTGGAATAACAAAAACACCCTCCACCCTAAAACACGATACATGATTAACAACAGCAAAAGGAAACAAGATAATATATGAAAAAAGGACCCCCCCCCCCCACCCACTATAAAAATCACACAAATAAACACATCAAAACAACCCCGCAAAACATTGTTATGTTGAATTTTTAAAGTTTTAATCATTGTGTCACACTCTGGTTTTCACCGTCGTGACTAATTGTTTGGGGAAATTAGCTCAAGGATTAACCTGTGTCTAATTGCAATGAACTTGCTTCCACAGCACCTGATTGAATCAAAATAAAACCGTAAATTAAAATAAAAACTGTCTTTATTCAATTGCCGCATGGAAAGTGACTTTGTAAAAGTCACTCATCATTGCGGTCAATCTACGGATTCTAGTTTCTTCTTTCAATCTGCAGATAGCTGCATTTTTCTTCTTCTAAATGTTAGGTAATTATAAATCAATCTTCTTACCTCAACTCCCAACAAACTTCTTAAATCAA
Source organism: Magallana gigas (assembly GCF_963853765.1). Taxonomy (NCBI): domain Eukaryota; kingdom Metazoa; phylum Mollusca; class Bivalvia; order Ostreida; family Ostreidae; genus Magallana; species Magallana gigas. The sequence continues at coordinate 68,553,329 of NC_088853.1, read as the reverse complement.
ATATAAAGAAATTAAACCGTCAATATAAATCAAAACAATCTAATGGCTTGATTTCAATTCACCACAGTGTCTTCCAGGAAGCTATTCAGCAATCGTCTGTACGGTCCTTAATATATTCAGTGAAATAACATCTACTATATTTTCATTTTTAGTTTAGAATTATGTTCATATCATTTATTTCGTGACCAATCGGGTCGTCATCCGTGTAGCAAAAGTTTGTTTTTTAGATTATTGACTAAATTAATCAAAATGTTATATTATAACTAAATGAACAAAATATATATATTTAGGATGAATAACAACTTTAAAATGAACCATGAACATCCAAGTTCAAAGTTAAAAAGTATAGGTTGTATTGATATCAATTTTATGAGAGACACCATCACTAAGTTGCTTACAAAAACAGAAATAAATTATAAATCTAGGATATAAATAACATTAAAACAGTTATTTAAGTAATATATAGGAATGCGTTTTTATGTTATGCATTCCATGTAAGTCATAATACTATGAATTATTAAGAAAATCAAAAAAAAAAAAACAAACAAAAAAAACCAACAAAAACAAAACAAACTAAAAAAAAACCACAAAAAAATATAATCAAAATAATTCATGAACACTTACCCACAATGCACTGGGTGTATTATCCCCGGTTGGTTAATGCATACTTGGAAACACTATACATAACTCGATAACGTGCAGGTTTGCGCAAATATATAAACTTGAAAACTAATCGAGGTCATTCAGATTTTTGTAGACAAGAAATTGTAAACATTCTGGTATATACTGAATATTAACGCATTATTTTTTATAATTATATGCATTATTTACAAAATTACTTACCCGTGATACACTGGGCGTATTGTCCCCGACTGGTTTATGCATACTTGGTAACTCCTACACAAACTCAATAAACTCGATAACATCCAATTTTGCGCAAATGTATTAAATTGAAAATAAACCGAGATCATTCAGTCCTTTGAAAATTTAAAACGTTCGGTATATTCCGAATATTAAAGTAAAAGGCAGAATTAGACAACCTAGATCAAACCACACTGAGGAACGATGTTAACACGTACTTGTAAACAAACCATTGACATGTGAAGTAATAAAACAAACAGCATAAGTACCTTCTAATACCAACGAATTAATGTAAAAGAACATTTTGGGAATATCTGTCGTTATTGGTAACTGTGTTAAGTAGTGAAAACATAAAAAAATCATTGGTACTTGTTATTTATGATTTTTCTTCAAGTTTTTCGTTTAATGATATTTTGCACTGAATTGAACCTAATCAATATTATTAGTAACATAATTACTTAAAAAAAAAGAGTAATAACTAAATTTTATTCATAAAGAAGTATAAATGTAAAAAGAACTTACTTTTTTGACAAAAGTATCCGACCCAGCCAGGACGGCAGCCATAATAACATGAACCACTGACATCGTAACAACCATCACACGTGTAACTGTTAATACATGTCTCCGAACAGTCTTGTCCAAAATATCCAACGGGGCAAGCTAGCAAAATGTATAAATAATATTTATGTCATATATGTGGTGAATATTACCCGTGTGATAAACCTTTGCTATATCACACGGGTGATGCTATATCAGATACTTCCGGTCGGAACTACTTTTGACACAGCCCCTTGCTTCAACGCTTCAGTAACCTATTTTCGTAGATTTGCTAGTACTCTCAACATAACTATATCTACTACAACAATTAATATAAAATTGATTTTGTCAAAAATTTAAATTACAAATATGAAGGAAAACACATATCTGCGTAGCAAAGGCGTCGGAACCGGGGGGCTATTGCGAGTGTGGGGGGGGGGGGGAGGTGAGCCCCGGCCCCACCTTTTTTGCAAAGTTATTCATAACCGTAACCACAAGACCCCTGTTTCTTGTTCGTCAAGATTTTGATAAATTTAGCCCACTTCCAACTTTCAATTTGCTTTGTAAAGTTTATAAAACTACAAATTACGTTAACTATCAAAGAGTTCATCCTGACGACGCGATGAAAACAGAGCGCTCTGGTTCTGTTAATATACAAGAACTTACCGAAATAATGTTTCATGAGACTTTTATTCCACCACCAGTAAGCATCCTTATTCACTATTTTCAATTTTGAATCATAAGGCTAGCCTAGTGTTTGTTTTTTATTAAACATCATGCATCAACAACTGTTCCTGGCCTCGTTCGAGTCAATTCAATCTAACGAGCATTCGCAACTTTGTGTATGTCAACAAAACTGATTATTCAACTCTTCTGATCAGAATTTCCATTTAATCAAGTAAATAAGCTCTAAGAAAAATTATCTAGAGCTAAAAAATTATTTTAAGGTTTATTTCAGTGAAACTTTACATTAAAACAGTTAGATTTATCTCAGGAATGACGTACTAAATTGTATTGCGCAAGGTCACAATAGCCGCATAACACAACGTTGCATCATCGTTTTTAATCTTTGAAAAAAAAAGCCAATTTGGGTCACACAAGGGAGTGTCTCAAAAGCTTCATAATATAAATCAAATTGTATGAGATAAATAGAACATCTATAATCGGTGATTTTATATTTGCTTTATACAACTCGTTGAAATGGTTATATTCGCTCGGCAAGCCTCGCCAATATATACACCATTTCAACTCGTTGGATAGAGCAAATATAAAATCACACAATATAGATATCCTCTATATATCTATATGTCTGTTTCTCTGTCCAATTATCTATCTATCTATCTATCTATCTATCTATCTATCTATCTATCTATCTATCTATCTATCTATCTATGCTGGGTTTAAAGAAAGAATATGGAATCTGAGTTGCATGCAATTCCATGAAATCACAGATGTACCTATTTAAATATCTAAACAATCAAATTTAGACCAAAAAAACGAAAAATACTGGAGACAATTTATATCACAAATTAAATCATATTACATAAATTGACGTCATGCCTGAAAAGTTAAATGTCGTGTATATGTCAGAAAATTTTGTGAACATTTTCAAAATATAAGTAATCTAAGAACTCTAATAAAGTATTTTAGAGTGATTTATTAAAAATTGAATATAAGAATATTGGAAGAGATGTTAATTTTGTCAGTCATTTCATTAAAGATATGTAATTAGCTTTATTTCTCGGCCAGACTTTTCTTTGCCGTTGTTTACGATATAAATATCTGACTAGAGTTGACTAGAACAACACTGCCCCGTATACATTGAAATCCAAATTTAACATGCATTAATAGTGTGACTAATGCTTAACTTGAAAAGTGCTGCTAGAAGCCCGTGTTTTGTGTTGCTTGGTGCAACATACCGTTTTCCGTGCAAAAGTTACGAAGATTTATTGTGAAAGATATTAATATCTATTTAATAAAGGAGAATATAGGATTCACGCAGCTATTTTGATAAAACTGAGATATTTTGCCTATCCTTGATATGTTTATGGTTTTGTGGAAAACACGGGTTAGTGTTCTATATCATTTTATATTAAGGGATATACGTAAGCTGTTTATAGTTATCACGTGATAATGCATCAATGTGATACTAATGTACTTCCCTAATTTATTGCATTGACATCTTTTTAAGAGGATAATACCAAGTGACTAATGTACTCCCCTAATTTATTGCATTGACATCTATTTAAGAGGATAATACTAAGTGTTTGGACTTGTTCAAAACAGTTCTTCAATCTTTAGATTAAGACTCCAAATTGCCCGTATGCTTCCTTAACCTTATCACTTTTATATCTAATTATTTATCACTTCATTATCTCATCTATCAATGTGTATGACTATATCAATGTATAGTAGGATAATTCTTCCACTTACGAGTTTTACACAAGTCTCCTTGATAATTGGGGTCACATCCAGTCAAACATGTTCCATTGATATTGGAACACTGTTTTACATCACGACAGTGTCCACATGTTTCATTGCATTCGGATCCATACTTTCCTTTATCACAAGCTAAAAATTTCATAATATTCGTATTAATGATACTATAACAATGTCCAAAAGGTGAATGTAAAGCATCATTTCTCTTTAAAAGATTATAGTTAACATTGCGTTGTTTGAATGCCAAAACACATCTCTTGCATATTCTAAATTACTGATTTATGCAGCGTTAACGTATCTTTTTCATTTATATATGGATATCAAGGAGAAATAAATACGTTTATGATTTTGAAATATTTTAATAACAAACGAATGTTTATTAAAAATGAGCAAATGAAACAAAACACTTACGAGTTTTACACAAGTCCCCTTGATAACCAGCATCACATCCAGTCAAACATGTTCCATTTATATTAGAACACTGGATTAGGTCACGACAGTGCCCACATGTTTCACTGCATTCAAAACTATACAACCCTCTGTCACATGCTACAAATAATTTGCATTCTCTTAAAGTTTAGATGTTTTTTGTACTATAAATCTATTTTCAATCAAAATATTTTACATGCGTAACTACTCACGAGTTTTACACAAGTCCCCTTGATAACCAGCATCACATCCTGTCAAACATGTCCCATTGATATTGGAACAATGGCTAACGTCGCGGCAGTGTCCACATGTCTCTTTGCATTTGGTTCCAAAAAATCCTTCGTCGCAAGCTATAAAACAATTTAGTATAAATATGTACACGTATTGGGAAATCAACAGTCAAACTATGAGTTAATACTCTGATATTTAGAGCATAATACATGGCATCATCTGTATCACATCCCATATCGACCCGAGACTCCAATATCAGCCCGAGTGCATCTAATATACATGCAGCAGAAATTATTACAAAACATGTGTACAAAGCCCGCTTGTTAGGTTACTTTTTTCTGCACAGTCGCTTCCTTCATATTCCGGAAAAGACCAAACATTTACGCGGACTAATGTGAATATATTTTTAGCATTTGTACCTTTAAACTACCGTAGAACTTAGTTGGATATTTTAAAACAACGCCATTAATACTTCATATTTTAACTAATGTAAACTAATAAAAAGATACTTTGATTTAAGAGTGTTTTAAAAAAATTATTTTCAAAATAAATAAACGTTATATGAGCTTTTTAAGCGTTCATTCATTAATGAGATCTGTGTGAAAAATCACGTAACCGGAAATTCATTCTTTCTAAGTAGTCAATGTGTTAATTTTTCTATCAACCTATAGCGAGTGCATGTTCCAAGCGCGAAGCGCTGGCAAGAACAGTGAGCTCTAAAAACTAGCACGAGAATAGAAACAAAACCAAACTATCCACTACCAAAGTGCCTAATTGTCAAAACATTAACCATCAGCTCTACCTTAAGTTTTTAGATATGATTTGTTCAGCTGTAAACTTCATTTTTTTAAGGAAAAAATCCATATATATTTTATCATTTAAATGTGTGATTTTCCTTATTTTTTTTTAATATAAAGCTTTTCTTCTGAAAGAGATTGAAATAATCTAAAAATGGCCACGACCATCGACCCCTCTTTAATCTATTTATAATTTATGTAGTATTCAAAACGCGTTATGACGTGAGTTCTGCTTATACCACATGGTAAGGTTTATCATGTGTTTTTGAGCATTGAATGTTTCCTCTGCAAGCACAGCGAAAATTACAAACTGAATGTTAACATTTAATTAATTTCTACACATAACTTTTAGCAGAATTAAACACAAAATATCCTAGATAATTTTACAGTGTGAAATTGCGTATAAATGTTACTTGCATACGATCGCACTGTTAATTGCAAAGATTTTAAATGTAAAGACTATAGCCGTACAATGTTAATCATATTTTGTTTTCCTTAGAGTTGCACATAGACAGTTTTACCTAGTTCACATCGGTAACCTTGATACCCAGGTTTACAGCCATGACAGGTGCCCGTCTCTATGTGACAGTACTGACAGTTAACGTCTGGACAGGGAAGGGCACTGTTTGACCCGTAACATCCGGTAGCAGGACAACCTTTGATATGAATAAGATATTTAAGGGTAAAAATATGATATAAAAATATGCACCATGCGGTAATGCAATTTATTTTTAAATGGGTTAGATGAGATTTTAATGTACAACCGTGTAATTTTTAAAATGGACAGTTACATAAGACGGTCTTCAGTTACTTTACTCCACAGCTTTTTTAGTTTTTTTCTTTTAATTGCAATTTGATTCTTATCGTGGGAGGAAAAATACAAACACTGAGACTTTCACCAACAAATAAAGGACCATATTTCATCAGTCTGTTAATTTTTATTGATATATTACGTCATGTACCTTAACTAATTCTGAATAATTTGAAAGCAGTATAACTTTACACCCACCATATACCTCCAGCTCACAGAGGTCACTGACAACAACCTCAGAGTAGTCATCAGGATAGGTTACTCCTGGTAGTCTCTCGTTGTAGTAGATGACGTACTGTCCATGTACAGGACACGTGGTGGTGATGACAGCAGGTATGGTGTCTCGTGTAAAGTTGTCGTCCTTGTAACACAGTGTTCCCTGTAGTCTGTCTGTTGTATTGGAGACGTACACCGAGAATCCAAGGAAAACCGTAGTGACCAAATTAGAAGAACCTGCATAAAATGTTAATCAATTATTGATGGACGTACATAAGGATGTAGCTAGACAAAGTTTAACAAACATATGGTATTAAAGACAACTCTTGATGTCGTATATGTAAAAGAGGATACCCATTATTAAGGTTGGTGTATTTTTTTAAACATTCTGAAAAAAGTTGAAGGGTTTCCAGTAAAATTGGATAATTATAGTACTTACATATAAATCGTGTTTGATTTCCTTGTTTAGCTTAAAAAACACACCAAAAGACAAACATTATTTCATTCATTCTGTAGTCTGTCTATTGTATTGAGTACGTACAAAGTTATCGCACACAGCACTGTTGTCATTAAATGAATTTGCAGTAAACATCAAATATAATATTTATCTCTTCTTTTAGATTTTTTAATTAATAAAGGTAGATAATTATTGAAGTTCCTAAATCGCATTCGTTGTATTAGAGACGTGCATCCTATGTCTATATGATTTACCTTACATGTAGGAGGCAGACATAAAATTAAAATTACTCATATGAATTTAATTGGTTATAAAGAGTAGATAAACGTTTAAATCACACAATTTAATCATAGTTCTTAGCATCCATCAACTCATAATATGTATTTAATGGTTGGTCATGAAGAAGTCTTTCGTCCTAAAGAAGCTCTTAATTCAAGAAAAAACGTTTTGTATTTATTATCATACATGTACTAATTCACACCAAGGCTCACAAGAGCAGTGCATGTCCTTTATCGTGCTAATACCTACTGCAACACTTGGCCTATTATTCGTTGCATAGTTACAGTATAGATTTATTTGTTAGGATTCTAACACACTATTATCTCTAGGTAAAACTGCACTTTCAAAGATATCCGTGCAGATATATTCTGTAGACAAAGCTTATTTCATGAAAAATCGTGGACTTAAAATACTCATTTATATCTAATAGTAAGAAATTACTGATACATTTCATAAATATTAACATCCTACATATAGCAGATGTTTAAACACAGTTTAGATTTCAGTTGTTCAACATCCATCAAATGATACTGAGTATTAACACCTTTCTAAAAAAAAAATGCAAAGTACCCAAGGAGAACGTTCTGTTTACATTGTAAACCATTTCTTCACACCGCGGCTTACAAGAGAAATGAGGGTCCTTTATCGTGCTAACAACTACCGTGACACTGGGCATATCTAACGTTACATGGTTACGGTATTGATCTATTTCTACTTCAGTAGTTATAACAAATGGATTTCAGGTTTAAGCATGTTGCATTACTGATCATTTTAATAGTGATGTGTTATAGTGTCGTAATAATCGGATGTTTATCAGACGTATAAGTTATATATTATTTTATTTTAATGTTGATATTACTTATAATAATTTTGTTGAGGTTGAGGATATGTTATTGTAGAGGTTAAATTCCATGAAAACAATTTAATGAAGATTAGTTTCTAACACTTTCTGGTTTTAAATGATACTGTTTCAAACGTGTAACGTATTGATGTATTGTCGTATTTTATTTCAGAACACCATATTCTGATATACTATTATAAGAATGTGGATGATATGTGAGACTAAACACTAAATATATCGATACATCTATAGACGAAACATATTTATATCTTAATGGACTTTCAGTAAATGTGATTATACCCCATGGTTTATTGTCCGTCCTGAAATAGATGGTGATGTGATGTATGCTGTGAATGTAAGTCAGGTTCACCCACCAGGTGGCGGTTTGTTCACCCCATGATACAGCACATTGACCTCCATCCCATCTCAGGTCTGATTTACGTCCATCTACAGCGTTACTGGCGTCATATGGGTCGTTCCCTCTGTATGCGTTCTGTTGGTATGCTGGTTTGTTGAGGGCGACATTAACTGTTTCGAAGTAAAAACAAAAAACCTTGTAAAACAATGTTAAGCTACAATTCGTTAAAAAAAAGAAATGTATATTAATATGGAAATTGAAAATTTATTTTTTTATAAGTAATTACATTTCTAAATCAATCCTCTACTTAAAACAATCATATATATAACAACATCATTTAAAGGTACAATAAAAACCGGACGATTTTGATAAAAAGAAAATCCATATTTATTTATGCATCCAGATTTTTTTTTCCCATCATCGCTTTTTTGCGGACATTAATTGTTCTTTAATTATGCCCCCCTTCGAAGAAGGGAGGGCATATTGCTTTGCTGTCTGTCTGTCGGTCGGTCGGTCTGTCTGTCGGTCGGTCGGTCCACCAACAGTTTCCATTCATTTTCTTCGCAGACTATGAACATATTGAAATGAAATTTGGTATACAGGTTTATCATGATAATATCTAGGTCAAGTTAAATATTGGTACGAGCGAGCAATTTTTGACAGAGTTATGGCCCTTAGACGTAGACAAATTCTAGTTTTTTGCAGTTTCCGCTCATTTTCTTCGTAGAGGATGAACATATTGAAATGAAATTTGGTATACAGGTTTATCATGATAATATCTAGGTCAAGTTCGATATTGGGTACGATCGAGCAATTTTCGACAGAATTCTAGTTTTTTGCAGTTTCCGCTCATTTTCTTCGCAGAGGATGAACATATTGAAATGAAATTTGGTATACAGGTTTATCATGATAATATCTAGGTCAAGTTTGATATTGGGTTCGATCGAGCAATTTTAGACAGAGTTATGGCCATTGGACGTAGACAAATTCTATTTATTTGCAGTTTACGTTCATTTTATTGGTGGATTTTTCCAAGGGAGGGGGGCATAAGTGTTTCACAAACATCTCTTGTTTACATAGTGCACAATGACTGCATCGTCTATTTTATATATCATAAGTATATTATTTAATTAAAATTTGGAGTTTATCACGTGCTGTGAATGAAATATTGAGAAAATATACAATGGCAGAGTTATCGGCACGATAATAAGGCATCATTTTATTTTTATATGTTAAAGTAGCACCCACTATGACAATCTGTGGATGGTCTGCAGATCCATATCATGTTGTTCTACCTTCAACTAGATTGTTTTAGGTGAACTACAACCCATTGTAACGTCATGTACATCATTAATTTTTAAAAAAAAACATTCCAATATTCATTTTGATTTTCATATTCAGTGCAAGAACCAATTCACGCCGCTAACAAAATATAAGGACGTGAAGCGTCATTTAATAAACTAATTGACCGTGCAACAATGAGATTTTTCTTCTAATTGATATGCTAAGCGTTTTGTTAAGAAATATTGACTTACATGTAGTACAGTGTACTATAACAAAACACACATTACATCATTCCAATATCACGATCCTTGTACGTGTATTTAGACACAGTAACCAGAGCAAATATTCGTTACTTAAAAAAAACAAAATTATTTTAATCTGTTGAGTCAAACGAACAAAACTTTTCTTTTTGAATATCAAAATTTCACCAACTACATGTATACAATATTCGGGCCGATTTCATTATAAACAAATGTAAATTAAACTTATAAACGATCTGGCTCACCATAACCATTAGCAAAGGCAAAAACTCCAACACCCACAAACACTGCATACATCTTTGTGACGAGCCCGGACATCAGAAAACAAATCAAGAAACACACACGACTTTTGAATTATGTTTATAGTTTCACGTAAACATTCGTTAAAAAGGGTGCCGTAGAAGAGGGTCTTAATCCCCCAAATTATCAAAGTTTACTAATTTGAAGATATCGTTTAAGTAAAAATCGTCCACTTTGTAATGTTATAATATTATAACGCATTTCCTCTTTTAAAAACAAATTTTATTGGTAAGTACTTAATTATTGTCGTTTAATCAAATGAAATAAAACGAGGAAAGGGATTGCTCTTGAAAATTTTCAAAAAAAGCACGGGGAGATATCGCCATTACCATTTTCTGGTTATCGACACGCAGGTATTATCAAGATAGTCATCACAGATATATCACTTGGAATATAATGTTAAATATAACTTTATCCTATTTAATGTTTTTCTGTTAATGTGATAAGTATGTAACACATGAAATAGAGATAATGTAGACAATTAAGTTCTGGTGTTAAGCATTATAAAAAAAAACAATGTATGAGACATAACATTGACCAGCCTGGTAAAAAAAAGAAAAAAGAAAATTTAAATAATATCATGGAAAGGCAAACACGCCTAACTTGTAAACAACTTTTTTATTAGATATCAAATACGTTCGAAAGTCATGTATGCTAATTCCATCGATGTCAATGTCTGAAATAACCTTATATCATTACTGCGAATGCCCATTGTTAGAAACCAGGCGCTTTGTTTATTTTTAAACATTAAATAACTTTTATTTTCTATTAGAATTTATGAAAACATGTACGTCAGATATTACATGTAGAAATATAATATATTTCATATTAAAAAAAAACCAAAACATTAACGCATGTGAGATAAATGTTATGACGATAACAAAAAACATTAATTCATAACTAAAAGAATCGACCAGTGGCAAGGACCAAACTAAATATGCAGTTTTATTTGAACATGTATTCAACAATATCATTTGAATAATTTTGATTGCATTTACAAAAGAACAATAAAGCTAAGGTATAGCCTATCTATAAGATATTGCTAAGATAAAACGACTTTACAATGCACTGTTTTGATGCACACTGCCAATTTATACCTGGTCCTACAGTTACCAACACTTTGAATTCCCAACACGTATATTTTGAATGATAAGTGCATAAATTTAAGCTGAGAAACTCTTGGCTAAAAAGTTTGACTTGAAGAAATAAGGTAAAGTTTGGGAATGAATTTTGTAACATTTTTTTTTTAGTAATTTTGAAACTATTTTTTGTCGAGTTGATTAAAATAAAATTGAACATGTTTGATAATATTTTTTTTCCATTATTCATCCTATAAAAAGTGATATTTATCAAACATTCTGAGAGTATTGCATAAGCAATACACGTCCCCTACCGGTTTGTGGAAATTGTGAAAACAATGCACTGTTATGCAGAATATCGAACCTGAACATAAAAAAATTGGAATACAAAAAAAAAAAAAATTCTCGAAAATATGTCAACCAGACGCTACAAAAGTGTAAACTTGATCGGTAGTTTGACATTTTGAAGCTGTTTATCAAATTTCATATTATCCCTTAAACGATTAAAGAAAAAACATGTGGAAAACTGAAGTGGGACAGACAGAAGGACGGACTGGCGGACGCAGAGGAAAGCTATAGTCCCCTCCGGTAAAATGGTAGGGGACTAATAATAGTTGATCATTTTCAAGGTAATACAACACTGGTGAACGGATGCAAATTACAAAATGTAGACAAGTTCAATATGGTATATCCTAAATGTATCTATTTATTTCACTGTATGTCTTTAATTGGAAGTATTAATTTTCCAAGTCAAATGCGGACTACTTATAATTATTTTTCGGTGTGTATTGTACTGTTTATTACCAAGAACCATACGATTCATAGGTTTAACATATATACATAAGTAAACTGAACAAACATATATAAACTTTTAAAAAAAAAGAAGAAAAAAAGACCATAATAATATTGTATTAGACTGCGTGTGGACATAGCAGTCTGCAAAATGTACATGACAGAAGTAAAAAGGATAGGGAAGAGTATATTCTCAAAAAAAAAAAACAAAACAATAATATAGTTTTATCGTAATTTTGAGCATTTATACAGGTATTTTCCAAAATTGCCCAACTTTTTGATATTCTTTGTAGAAAGTAATTGAATAAGTTTATAGACAGAACTGCTTTTCATAATAATATTTTTTTTACATACAACTTTCTTGTTTAAGAAATTAAGTACGAGTTTTCATGAATGTTGCATAATAACCTCCTCGGTCTCGAAATGTTGTTTTAAAGTATAAATGCCGAGGCTTTAGCCGAGGCTTTTATATTTCAAACAACATTTCGAGACCGAGGAGGTTATCCTGCAACATTCACGAAAATGAGAATTTTCTTTCTATTCTACTAACAGCCCAGTATTTCTACAGATCGTTTCTTTTATGGAGAGACGATCTAGGTCATTTAACGGCTATTCCCTGTAACCCCAACGGTTTTGTTAGAAATGTTTACATGTGTATCGATCAAATGAATCACATGCAGACGACATACTTTTTCTTAAGATTTTAATACTCTTCACTTATTTATGAAATATCTTTTAATCGCATTCCTAATATTTCAAGGGCAATTTAATACGATTATTACTACTACACGTTTTATTTTTTATGTAAAAACACGCAGTGAAAATGTGCTAGGAGGTCCTAGGAACAGCCGCATTGATCTCTTAAAAATAAAGATTTAAGGCAATACACATTGTTTTGACTGGAACTTTCTACATGAAATTGACATGGTTTTAAAACTGTTTACGGTTTGAAGTTGTACTTCCATGATCAGTGCGAGACAAATAGGTATTTCTGATCTGATAATTTACTGATGACGTTCGTGGTATATTGGAAAATAATGTCCGCGGCATCTCTTTGATATCGGCAATAATTGTAGTAGAATTCCTCATAAAATGGACATATCAAAATAAAATGAAACTCATTTTTAATCTGGGATAGTGAACATTGTTTACAGACTTTCTCATTTCTATGGATATTGTAAAATCTGCCACGCTCAATCTCGAGTTGATGAGAGGATAAATGGTATTTACTTTTAAATTGTGCATATACAGTTGATATTGGCTTTGTTAAATATTCTTGGACTTCAAAATTATTACATAAGTGCCTATACATTATTTCATTTGGGGGAATTTCTAAATTAGCCTTGACCTTCTTGTATAAACATATCGGTCAACCTCTGCTTCACTTCAAGTAGGAATACATGTTCATTAAATTGTTCTTTACACGTCCATATATATATATATCCAAAACCTAAATTGTTAATCAATTGTTTTAAGTTTAAGAGCCAACAGTTAGAGGCTAACCGTGTTTTACATTCATTTACCATATCTTGGTATATATTGCCTAAGGGTGTTGTTTACTCAGGGTTTGAGTTGTCGAATTCGGATTTTATAAAGTTCAATGTCATGAGTAAAATTTTTTCTAAACACAAAAAGTATCCGTGAAATGAATTATTATTGACATGACATTCGATATTTCTACAACATTATGGAATTATGCCAAAACAAAAATAGACTTTTAGCCAAACAGAGGAAATTCGGACTAAATTTTGCAGATTTTGTTTTCTGCTAAAACATTTTTGGAAATACTCTAATATGAAAAGTTAAGATTTTATATTTTAGTCTATATAATTTTGCATATTTTCTGGTAGTTTTACCTCATTTATTCATTATAATAACCGTATGGCATGAATTTAAGAAATATTGAAATATGCTTAAAAACGAGAAAAGACACCATATCTCAAAATTTTGATCATTGACCTCATATAAATTATATGCTAACAGAATAAGATCAATATAAGTAGTTTAATACTATAAATGTTTTTGTATTATCATCATTCAATTTTTTGTAAAATTGGATCAAAAATGGGTAGGAATTTGAAAAGTGATAGAGGAAATTCGGACTGGAATATTTATAAAAATTGAGAAGGAAAACTTAATGCTTTGTATGTATTTAAAAAACAATTATCACTATTCTTTAATTTTATCCAATATTTAAACAATCTATAATTTCTATCCAGCTGCAGTGGTTAACGCTACAATTCAAAATATACCATCAGATGTAACAATTTTCTTAACACATAATAATTTCTTACAAAAATCTAAATGTATACTTTCTAATTCACTTGCTGAGTGCTGTCCCAATAATTCACAACCATAATGTATTATGCTTCCAATATATGTATCAAACAGTGACAATTTTGTATTCACGTTCAGTTGTAATGGCTTCATTTTGGACAATAAACAATACATCACTTTTCTACTTTGTGATGCTAAAACAGTTTGCGTTTTTTTGAAAACTGCCAATAACATTCTAAGTTATACCAAGATAATTTAAGTTTTCAACAATATCAATAAGTTCATTATTATAATTCCAACAATATTTATTTGATAACCTTCCACCTTTTCTAAATACAACAATTTTTGTTTTATCTACATTAACTTTTAACTTTCCCTTGGATGTATATTGCTGTAAACAATCAGGCATATCTTGTAAACCTTGCTCTGTCTCTGAAAAAAAGTACAGAGTCGTCTGCATAAATAATCAAGAATAAAGCAATATCTCTAATTTCAACAGGTAAACACACCTCCTTTGTGAATTCAATTTCAAAATCATTTACATACAAGGAAAATAAGAAGGGATAAAGAAACTCACCCTGCATCAAACCTTCGAGACAATAAAAAAACTCAGATATATGATTTTGATATTTTACACATGACTTTATGTTACTATACATAGACTTTATAATATTTAACATACAACAATCAACAACACTTCTTGCTTATTTAAAAAAAACCCGTTAGTTTTCTATCAGTTTTGTCAAAAGCCTTACAATAGAAAACTAACGTTAAAATAGTTTTTTCCTCGCAATACTTTGACTACTTAAGCAATCTTAAATAAAAATTGCATCTGTTGTACTATATCCAGCTTTAAAGCCAAATTGAGCGTCAGTGATTACATTATATGCCTTGGACCAATTACCTAATCTGTCATTCAATAGAGATGTAAATATTTTAGATAGACAGCTTACGAGTGTGATACCTCTGTAATTATTACAGTCCATAGAATCTCCTCTTTTTAAAAAAAACAGGAGTTATAATACCTTCCGACAATTTTGGGGAAATATTCCCGAGAAAAAAACAATATTAAATAAGTAAACTAAGTATGTAGTAAGAAAGTCACCAAACGAAATAAAATATTTGTTCAAAAGATTGTTCATTCCTAGAGACTTGTCCTTTTTCATAGTTTATGATGCGAGTTTCTTCTTCTGTTGTTATTGGACCGTTAAGTTTGGGGTATGAAGAGATGTCCGTTTCAGCGAATGTAAATTCCTGATCGGAGCAGGTGTTGTTATCCGAGGAGGACAGCTCTCAAAACAATTCTTCTTTGTCGGTTTCCAATTCTATTCTTTGTTTTTCACCATTTTAATGAATCGCGGTAACCATAACACACCATATATACATGTATAACGTTACAGGTTCACAATATTTACCGACTCAACAGTACTCAAAACCTCTTAATGGCTCGATTGTCATGGTCATTGTTTTACTCTATTGATCTTCTGAAAAGAAGAGCTCTATATCATATTATTAGAAAATGCCGAAATTTACAGATAAAAACTAAATTTTCTTCTTTATTAATTTATTATTAATTTAACAATTCATGTCTTAGAATAAAAAAAAGCTTATTGTTAATTTGTTAACTATCCCGTCCTCTCTTATCAGAACGTTTCCCTTCCGTTTAAAAAATTTTAAATGACAATCACTAACTCTCTCAAAGCTTCGACATCTCGAAAATACATTTTCAAAGCAGAGCAACGCCAGCCTCTATAGGTAAAGAGAAGAGATCAGGTGCCTAGGAGGAGTATTCATCCACTGCCGACCAATATAAAACAAATTCTAATCTGGTTCACCTCAACCAAGACGAGGAAATACAGAAAAATTAATAAACATTTTTTAGTATTTTGTACATGACTTCAAGTGGGACCTTTACATAATGACAAGACTCTTTACCCACCGAATATGATAGGTTGATATCTTCTTGTCTGTTAATATTCGTAAACATTTCCTTATTATGTACATCATTTCAAGTGGACACTCTCCTTAGCAGAAATCGTGAACAAAACTCGTCACCCATCAAATGTGAAAGGTTGAAATTTTCTGGTGTGCTAGTATTTATTAACATTTCCTTCTTATGTACATAATTTCAAGTGGGCACTCTCCTTAGCAGAAATCGTGAACAAAACTCGTGACCAACCGACTGTTAATATCTTCTGGTCTGCTAGTTTTCATAAACATTTCCTTATTATGTACATAATTTCAATTTGGCACTCTCCTAAGCAGAAATTATGAACACGAATCGTCACTCTCCGAATGGAATAGGTTGATATCTTCTGGTGTGCTAGTATTTATAAATATATTATGTAATGTCTACAAAACTTCAAGTTAATCTCCAACTAACAGAAATCGTTGACAAGACACATCACCAAAAATAACCATTGGCTTATATCTATCAGTGTGCTAGTATCGAGTACAATTCGTGAAAACTGCGTGATATTTTACTTATTATTATATTTACCTGGTTAATGATTAAAAATTTTAAGATGACATGTGATGATTACAAACAGTGTTTAAAATCAAACATCCAAATAAAAAAACCCCCATAAAACAGGAGGAGAGCAAACACGGACCTCTAAAAATAAAACAGAGGTAGGATCAGGTGACATAGGGAGGAATGAGCATCCTCTGCTGACCCATCTCAACAGCTGTGTGCTCTTTGTCGTAATCGGGAAAAAGTGAATAATCCGTACATAATACGGCCTAACAATAAGTATAAAAACGTCAGTCAGCATGCGACCCAGTGTAAGATTTTATTTGCTGACAAGGTCGTTGTATCGACTATAGAACTTACGAAAACATGACTTCAATCGAGACTGTATAGTTCTAGTTTATCAACATGTTTGTCAGTAGCTTGCCTCGCCTTAGAAACTGTTTATACAAAGAACATGCCCTTGCGTATCGAATTAACTCTATATGCAGAAAATAAAGGTATATTGCCACAGGGCTTCAATCATGAAAGTTGACATGGATAAAAATAGGATATGATGGAGGATGCACAATACATGATAAAAATATAACAATTTAATGTTATCCTGTACTATCACTATTGCAATGGAAAAAAAAACCTGAGACTATCAAAAAATCTGATAAAACACTGAGAGACCCTGACGTCGGCACTAAGTGTTAAAATGTCGTGAAGTTTGCAAGTAAAATTTTGTTTTAGGTGTTTTAACCAATTAAATCATTATCAGGTGTTTATTAAATTCAATATGTTGCAATAATCTTCACATACATTGTTTAACACTGCTGCACATGTTAATGTAATGATTTAAATTTTTATTCACCAGCTCCAAAGGAGAAGGGGGTACAGTGTGTTACCCTTGTCTGCTTGTCCGTCCATTTATCTTTCGGCCTCTGTTAGAAACCTGTTTTTATTAGGAAGAGCGTATTAGTCCCCTACTGGTTTTCACCGGAGGGGACAATAGCTTTCCTCTGCGCCCGTCTGTCTTTCCGTCTGTCTGTCCCACTTAAGTTTTCCACACTTTTTATGCCCCCCTTCGAAGAAGGGAGGGCATATTGCTTTGCTGCTGGCTGTCGGTCAGTCGGTCGGTCTGTCGGTCCGCCAACAGTTTCCGTTCATTTTATTCGCAGAGGATGAATATATTGAAATGAAATTTGGTATATAGGGTAATCATGATAATATATAGGTCAAGTTCGATATTTGGTACGATCAAGCAATTTTCGACAAAGTTATGGCCCTTGGACTTAGAAAAATTATATTTTTTTTCAGTTTCCGCTCATTTTCTTCGCAGAGGATGAACCTATTGAAATTAAATTTGGTATGCAGGTTTATCATGATAATATTTAGGTCAAGTTTGATATTTGGGTACGATCGAGCAATTTTCGACAGAGTTATGGCCTTTGTACGTAGAAAAATTCCAGTTATTTGCAGTTTCACCTCATTTTCTTAGCAGAAGATAAACACATTAAAATTAGATTTATTATGCAGATTTATCATGATAATTTTTAGGTCAAGTTCGATATTGGGTATGATCGAGCAATTTTCAACATAGTTATGCCTCTTGGACATAGAAAATTCCTGTTATTTGCAGTTTCTGCTCATTTTCTTCGCAGAGGGTGCACATATGGATATGAAATTTGTAATACAGATTTATCTAAATAATATCTGGAATAAGGTCGAGTTTGATTTTGGGTATGATAGAGCAATTTTCGACAGAGTTATGGCCCTTGAACTTAGAAAAATACCAGTTATTTGCAGTTTACGTTCATTTTCTTTGTGGATGTTTCCAAGGAAGGGGGGGGGGGCTAAAATGTTTCACAAACATCTCTTGTTTTCTTTATGCGTTTGAGGAATCATATGAAATTTGCTGAACAGCTTCAAAATGTCAAACTACAGATCAAGTTTACACTTTTGTAGCGTCTGGTTAACATATTTTCGAGAACATTAATGTTTTTTATTCCATTTTGTAATGTTCGGGTTCGTTATCGGGTTCGGTGTGTATTCAGCAATAATATCGTGCATTACCTGCACTATTCCTTTTATTGTTTCTAACAAACAAATAAGTTCTGTAAAATAGTGTCAAGCATTGTGTTAATTTAATCGACATCGGTTTTTTTTTATTATTACAAACGGGTTCGTTATCGGGTTGGTCTGAGTAACAGTGCATTATTTTCAAAACTTCTACAAATCGGTAGCAGACGTGTACTGCTTACGCAATACTCTCAGAATGCTTTTTTTTTTCGATTAAGTACTAAATAAATCAAGTTGTTATATCATAATTCAATGAACAAAAAATTGAATATTTAGGAGGTAAAACAGCATCAAAATGAATTGCGATTATCCAATTTCAAATTTAATCAAAGTACTGAAGTACTGACGGCAGTTGATTTTATCGATTATTATTTATTCAAAATTAACGATATGTGATTTTGCATGGCAAGTAGTATCAGTATCTGAAAAATTGTATGGATCCAGGCAAGATTGCACTCTTGTCTAATTCAACCAAACGCTCGGCTGTCTCCGTTTATCTCCGTTTATCTGTTTTGTCGAATATTAACGGAGACAGCCAAGCGTCTGGTTGAACGAGAGTACATTAAACTCTAGCGTAGGTATACATACGACTTTAAAAAAAATTCTAAACTGTATGTACAATTTTAAATCTTGCTATTTTCATGGTAATAATGAATTAGTTTTCTAGAAAAACAATGCTTCAGAATATATAGCATCTAATTTATCGTTTATTTTAAAGAACATCAATTATTTTCAAGAACTAAGATTATACAAGTGGCACTGAAAACACCCTTAAAGACCCTGAGGTCGGCACTAAGATTTCAAAATGTCGTTAAGTCTGCAAGTAGGTGTTTTGTTTAAGATGTTTGAATCAATTAAATCAATATCAGGTGTTTAGTAAATTCAACAAATATTTTGCAAAAATCTCGACATGCTACGTTTTACACTGCCACACATTTTAAAGTAATGATTTTGATTATTTTACACCCGCTATAAAGGAGAAAGGGGGTATACTGTTTTATCCTTGTATGTCCGTCCGTCCTTATCTCTGTCTCTCCGTTAACAAAACTTTCTGTCACATTATTTCAGCAATTATTCATTGCAGATGCTCGAAATTTTAACACACTATTTGTTTATGCATGCCATATTGTAGGAAATATTTTTGTACAAATTGGACGTCAACTTATTTTTAGACGAAATTTTCAAACAAATGTTTGCAGATGCTTGAAATTCTAACAAACTATTTGTTTAGGCATACCATTGTGTGGGATATATTTTCGCATTAATTGGTTGCCAACTTCCTGTTTAGTGACGACTTTGCTTACCTTAATTAATCACGCCAGAGCGAGGGTATTACTAGTGAGCATTGGCTCACAGATATATCGTTTACGCATGTTTCTCCATTTGAAGCATTGGCTCACAGATATTTTGTTTACACATGTTTCTGCATATGAAGCATTGGCTTTTGATATGTACTGATGCGTGTTACAGTGAATAGTTTCTTTTGATAAAACGGTTAAAACAGGGTTAAACTGTGTTAGCTATCGTCCTTGGTGTTTCTGTTTTCGTCATTTTATTTATAATTTTCTCGATCTTGGAAGTAGCAAAATAAAGAGGCACTCAGAAAAGGTTTTAGATATTAAAAACATTAAGTAAAGCCCGAAACTTCATACTAAGAGTATTTACATGTTTGTGTAGATTTCAATTGTGTCCCATATTACATCAGCATAAGGATAGATTATTTGTCATTATATACTTCTTGAACTTATACGTAATGTGTATATATATTGTGTGTGGTAATCTATTTTGCAAAATACTCAATATAAATAACAAAAATAAACTAATCTTTTAACGAGGCCGGGTCTAATTTGTTCTGCCCTAGATTTTTGGATGAAACTTTTTACATGAATTTCTACTGATATAATTATTATTTTAAGATTAAAAAAATAAGACATTTACCACACCGTTTGTTTAGGGGGTCATCTCAAAGTTTGTTAATTTTTAACATGGGACCCTATGGGATTTTGCTTGAAATGTATCAATTTTGCATATTTTTTACATTTTTTCAAAACTTCTGCCCTAGGGATTTCTTTTTCTGTTCTACATATTAAAGTTATTGCTAAAAGGCATCAAATGGTCAAATAAAAAAAACCTTTTACCTCCTGGTTTGTTCCAGGGGTCTTATCAAAGTTAATTTTTGTATGCCCAATTTCCCAGATTCGTCAGATAATGGCTATTTTTTAATTGACAAAGGCGGAAAAGGTGATCTATGTAGTATTATTAAAACATTCAGACATATTTAAGTAATAAAAAAATATATAACATCACACATGAGAGGTCATTACTATAAAATACATGGTTACTGTCTTTAAATATATGAATTAAGCTATATTTAGGCGGGTTAAGAAAACGGCAGAGGGCTAGGCTTGCTGAACCCTCTTCACGTTTTCGACCCGAGCCCAAATATAGCTTATACTTCGAGACATTTATGTTTATTCCACAATATAACATTATTTTTACGCATCAAACGAGATATTTTCAACAATTTTCGCTGAATATCTCCAGTTGAAACTATCACGCCATTGCGTCAACCAAGCAAAAAGATGACGTCACAATACAAATGAAACGCTGCGCGAAAGCGTGCGTACTCGTTCTGTACTCGGCCTCGTTAAGTAGGTAGAGCTTAATTGAGATTGAAAGTTGTACGTAAATATACTTTTTTAAAAATTCCATGAACATTTGGTCAAAAACATTTCATAGATGAGATTTAAATGAAGGGGCGCTGTAAATAGCCATTACTTGATATTTACAAACCATAATGTATTTGTTGTGCTTTGTTACAGTAGTATGCATCGTCCAATCAACCAATCTATGTGTTTGCTACCTGCAAATCAGATGGAGGCAATTGACGGTCGTTTATTATAAGAGCGCTCGACTGAGGAAGGAAGTAGATCTTAAAAAACATCTCAAGGTTGTTTTAACAATTCTGTGTATTCGGTTGTACTTATTATTAAGCCTATAATAATGCAAAAATACTAAGTGGAATAATGGAAACACATAGAGGCGACGTAGACTTTAACGTTTATTTCTAACGAGAACACAACCTCGCATGCTCAATCTTTTAGAACTAAAGAGACGAATAAACGACATTTTAGAATACGGCATCCGCCTGATGACAAAATGGAGTAACCCGGTTTTTTGAAAACTACACGTGATAAGAAAAATGTAGTAGCTTACTGTTGAAACATCAATTATATTTAATGTAAAGTTTTATATGTGGAATAATCCGTTTTTCAAAGGTTACACTTGCTCAAAGGTTACAAGTCTATGGTAGGTTGGTTCTGAAACATCAAGTGAATCGAATGTAATGATTTATTTGATGCATAACTTTTATTTTTTTTCTATTCAGTACCATGTTTCTTTTTTCTTTGGAACATACTATTCTTTGTTCTTCGGTAACTTGACTCAATTCGTTTGAAGCATTGTAGATATATCCCGCTGTTTAACACACTCTATAAATTAAATTTTTTTTTAATGAAGTGTTTATTCAATTCACTAACACATAATGAACAATTGTCATGTTTGTATCATTTATAGACCTTTCAGGCCTGTGACCTATCCCTTTTTAATATGTAATATATTATAAATTAAGTGACTTGATGGTCGTGACAATTGTTTGAATACACTAACGTATTTTAAAAAGAGGTCTTTATATTTAAATATATTGAAGTAGCCAAATTATAATGGTAAAATACATGCATTTTTTTCCAGAATAATAGTGTATAGCTATACTATTTATAACGTTAGATTTTATGTAGATCTGATGGATAACTTGTTGACCACCATACTCCTTAACGTTTGACTGAATACAACTTTGAATGATGTTTAACCGTTTATATGGTTTACGTTTTTTTTTATTACAAAATGGCGTGGTTGTAATTCTCAGAGCATTCACATATTTGTTCTCAAATTCCTCTCCATTATAAATGTACGGCATGCATGTACCTATCATGGGCAAGATAAGCTTGAATCGATATGATGATTCAACATGTTTTAGTAATATTCATTTGTCTATTCGGAGGAAACGGATTCAAACCCAAGCAGAGGGTAATTTTGCTCTTAGCAGTACTACTTATTAATAAACATGTATTGAATAGCATTTTGCGCAGCACTGTTAAGGCTTACTTTGTGGTCGCGCCGACCAGAAAGCACGGGAAATGTGAACTATGACATCATACAAAACAAGTCGTCGAAAATACTAATTAATAAATTAATTTCTGATTATTATGGGTACGAAAAATTTAAACTACGTTTATAATTACCTATGCGTGCAACTTTGTAGTCCAAAAAATCCAACAACGATAAATACTAGTCGATGTGACGTCATATTGTAAATTTTGACGCATATTATGTGTAGAGAGAGACAGATCAATCAGTTTTTTAAAATGAGAAAATGCATTTTATTAATGAACGGAGCATAGTCATAAAACAATTATTATACCATCAAATCCCATATACTTTGCTTGTTTTGATTCGGCATGTGATTATTTTTAGAGCGTGTATTAGTTATTGTATGTGTGCGACATCGGGAAGCCTATCTAAATCCGCTTTTTACAAGGACACACACTCAACATATCGTTTTGATGTTGTGGATATAAATTAAGGGAATATTAAATTTATTAAAAATGCTGCTGCTTCAATGAAATCTAGAGAATAAATAAATAAATGCGTAAAATATTGAGCGAAGGTAATTTAAATTCCGACCGGAGCTCATTTCTTTGATATTTATTCTTAAAAAAAAATGAACTCTATACAAAGCAGCAGCACTTGTATACTTAGAATTTAATTATCATCTAAGGTTTTTATTCCAATAAGGGTATGCCCTTGAATATTGAAATTTGTTTATGACCTTCATTTGCGAGAATTATCAACACATATCACTTGACTATCAATTCGGGGGACCACACTAAGTGTCATACAAAGTAGCATTTACTGTACTTTTCATTAAATATCACATTTATATTATGATAAAATAACCTTACATAAATATTTTGTAATTAGAGATGCATCGTTTTATGAACGTTTAAATTCGATGATATTTTCATAGTAAGCCTTAACAGTGCTGCCTGGTGTATAGGTGTGAATGCAGCATTATGACGTCACCCTGACAACCAACATTCACAGTCACCAACATTTTCAAATCCTTTATTTAAAATCATTAATTATTAATGCATATTTATGAGCGGAAAGGTTTAATGCATTTTCAATTTTAAGAAAAGTAACATTAATAACATTATTCATATCATAATAACATGACGAAACAAAATTCTATATATGCAATTAAATACGATGAGTAACGATACTGTTGACAACGCGTAGGCAACTAAAAGTTAAGATTTATTGTGACATTGACATAATCCATTATTTCACTGTATGCATCAATCAATGGTAATTTATTACGATCTAATAATGATAATTCATTGATGTGTCACTTTAAATAATAACGATTTTGAAAATTAAAAAAGAATCAATACTGAATGATACATGTGTCTCATTTTTTAATTGCTCCACCATTGTATTTAAAGGGAAATAAAGCACATATATTACAGTAATGCTTCTAAAAATAACAGATATATGTTTCCGGATGCTGATTTGTGTAACAGTGTCATACAATGACTTCAGTGTTTTCAAAGTTCATGTGATGGTCAGTACAGACACGCTCGACATTGGTGAGGCTCGCCTATCCGTACTGCTGAGGGTACGTCTGATGAAGGATGTATCATAGAAAGATGTACTTTTGTTGCTTTAAGTTTGGCTGAAAAGAGAATTATAACACTTCTTTAATAATGTTAGTTGCAATCAAACAGTATTTTACAGGGAAAAACAAAAACAAGCAAACAAAAACCAAATTTCATATGTTCGATTCACTTCAGGATATCTGATGTCCATTTAATAACCCCCCCCCCTCCCCCCAACTCACAAACATCCTTTTTTTACGGGATCATTTGCTTTGAAAGAAAAACAATATGCATACCTGATATAAGTTAAGTTTGAATAACACACCTGAATAAAGTCACTCAAATTAACAAGAGTTTTTTTGATAATGAAAGATATAATGATGTAAAAAACAACACTATGTAGATAAAGTTAATTTGTACTACAATTAAGTTGTTATGTTCTTACATATTGTTAAATACATGTCAAGGGGCGTGGAAGACACTAAGTAACATTATCTTCTACAATGATATGTTGGGTGCTTAATGCTCTATATATTTTTTGATTTCCTAAATGAAAAAGTCAAAACTTTTTATTGAAAGAATTCTTGCGTATTTTTCAATGACGGTTTGTAATAAAAAAAAATATAATACAGAATGAGATTTGTTTTTTTTAATTTTCATTTGTTTATTTAATTTTTTTTTAGAAAGAGGAAGTCAGGATAATATATTTTTTTTATTTTACAACAATTTGCACGTACTCTAAATAATCGAATTTGTCAAATAAAACATGCTATTTAAACCCAATTTTAATTTTTTTCTTCGGAAATGACACCTGAAAAGCATAATTTATAAAAATTGATAAATACGTCCATACCAGTTAGTCCTGTTCATAAGCTTTATACTTTATGTACACACAATATATAAAAATATATTAACATCATCATTGCTTAGCAAAAACTTTGAGCGCTTTAAAATAATAAATAAAAATCTTGTGTATTTGAGTTTTATATTGATGTTTGCATCATAATAAATAACAAACATATGATAAATAACAACAGTTAATATCACCTACATCTAATAAGGAAATGTAAATTTTTAATTGAAGATTGAGAAAAGAAATAAGTGTTTTATATTACCCTCGTCGACAGCAAAGTATATAAACAATCAATACAAGTAATTCAGAATTAGCTGATTTGATAAATCATTCTTACATCGTCTGTTGTCGCAAAGCAAGTTGAATAAATTTACATTTAGGCAGTGCAATTGCTTTTCCATATTCATTTGATGATCAAAAAATGCTGGAATAGAATGCAACCCCCAACAAAAAAAATAACTCAATAAAATAAACAACAGCAAATAATACAGAAAAAATGGATTGTTAAATTTGAATTGTTTTTTAAACTGTTTAAGTTAAACAACATACACAATATTCGATTAATCAACAAGTATCTAAACCTTTTTTTTTAAAGATAAGTTTGATATAAATCAGTCGTCTAACTTTAACTCCCAACAATTTTTTAAATGAAATATTAAGGCATAAAACCGTCAATATAAATCAAAACAATCTAATGGCTTGATTTCAATCCACCACAGCGTCTTCCAGGAAACTATCAAGCAATCGTCTGTATGGTCCTAAATATATTCAGTTGAATAACATCTACTATATTTTCACTTTTAGCATAGAATTATGATCATATCATTTATTTAGGACCAATTGGGACGTCATTCGTGTAACAAAGGTGTTTTTTTTTAATTAAGGACTAATAAAGCAACATGTTATATTATAACTAAATGAACAAAAAAATAAACATTTAGGAGGTATAACACCTTTTATATAAACTGCTAAGTTCAAAGTTAAAAAGCGTAGGGTGAATTTATATTTATTTTATGAGACACCATCACGATGTTGCTTACAAAAACAATAATAAACCTAAGAAATGATTAACTATAAAACAGTTGTTGAAGTACAAAAAAAAATATAATCAAACACAATTCATTAACAATTACCCACAATGCACTGAGTGTATTATCCCTGGCTGGTTTATATATACTTGGAAACACTACACATAACTCGATAATGTGCAGGTTTGCGCAAATGTTTTAAATTGAAAACTAATCGAGGTCATTTAGATTTTTTTGGACAAAAAATTGTGAACATTCTGGTATATACTGAATATTAACGCATTAGATTTTATAATTATAAACATTATTTACAAAATTACTTACCCATAATACACTGGGTGTATTGTCCCACGCTGGTTTATGCATACTTGATGACTCCGTACACAGACTCAATAAACTCAATATCGTCCAGTTTTTCACAAATGTATTAAATTGAACACTAATCGAGGTCATTGAGACCTTTGAAAAAATAGAACGTTCGGTATATTCTCAATATTAACCTATAAGGCTGCATTAGACATCCTAGATCAACCCACACAGAAGAACGATGTCAATACGTACTTGTAGACAAACCACGGCATACATGTATGATGTAATAAACACAAATAAGCCTTAGTACCTTTCCATACCAACGAATTTATGTAAAAGAAAGTTTGGATATTCTGTACGTTATTGATAAATGTGTTAATAATTGAAAACATATATGATTTCATACTTACTTGTTATTTATGATTTTTTTTACTGTTTATTTAATAATATTTTGGACTGAATTGAAACTTATCAATATTTTCAACAACTTCATTACTTTTTTTTTTTATTAAAAAAAAACCTGCTAAATTAGTGAGCATGTATGTGAACAAACTTACTTTTTTGACAGAAGTATCCTATCCAGCCAGGACGGCAGTCATAATCACATGAACCACTGACTTCGTTACAGCCATCACATGTGTAACTGGTGATACATCTCTCAGAACAGTCTTGTCCAAAATATCCAACAGGACAAGCTTGCAAAATGGATAATATATTATCTATCTATCTATCTATCTATCTATCTATCTATCTATCTATCTATCTATCTATCTATCTATCTATCTATCTATCAATATTTGAAGAGATGTTAATTTTATGAAGATATGTAATTTTGCTTTATTTTTCGGTCAGACTTTCCTCCGATATACATATCAGACTAGAACAACACTACACCGTTTATTTTAAACTTTCAATTCAACGTGTATTACAAATGTAATAGTGTGATTAAAGCTTTACTTGAATAGTGTTGCTAAAATCCCGTGCTTCGTGTTGCTTTGATGAAACATACCGTTTTCCATGCAAAAGTTACGAAGGTTTATTGGGAACGAGATGAATATCTATTTAATTTAGAAGAATATAGGATTCTAGAAGCGAATTTGATAAAACTGTGATCGTTTGCCTTCCCCGTATATGTTTATTGGTTTGTGGAAACCACAAGGTAGTGTTATTCTACCTCATTTTACATTAAGGAGTATACGTACGCTATTTATAGTTATCACGCGATATTGCACCGATGTGGCAGTCATATACTTCTCGAGTTTGTTGCATTGACATCTATTTCAGAGGATAAAACCAAGTGTTTGGACTGGTTAAAAGCAGTTTTTTAATCTTAAAATTAAGACCCTAAATTGCCTATATGCTTCCTTCACCTACCCGCGTTTTAATCTAACTCTCTATCTTTCACTTAATCTTATCAATCAATATGTATGACTATGTATATTGATAGTAAGATAATCGTCCACTTACGAGTTTTACACAAGTCTCCTTGATAATCGGGATCACATCCGGTCAAACATGTTCCATTGATATTGGAACACTGTTTTTCACGGCATTGTCCACATGTTTCATTGCATTCAGAACCATACAACCCTCTGTCACATGCTACAAATGAAATGTTTACTCCTTTAAAGTTTAGATGTTATATCTCCTATATATTTCTTTTCAAACAAAATATTTTACATGCGTAGCCACTCACGAGTTTTACACAAGCCCCCTAGATAACCAGCATCACATCCAGTCAAACATGTTCCATTGCTATTGGAACACTGGTTTAGGTCACGAAAGTGTGCACATGTTTCACTGCATTCGGAACAATACAACCCTTTGTCCATGCTACAAATAATGTTGATTCTCTTCAAGTTTAGATTTTCTTTGCATTATAAATCTATTTTCAATCAAAATATTTTACATGCGTAACTACTCACCGGTTTTACACAAGCCCCCTAGATAACCATTATCACATCCAGTCAAACATGTTCCATTGCTATTGGAACAGTGGTTTAGGTCACGACAGTGTCCACATGTTTCACTGCATTCAGAACCATACAACCCTTTGTCACATGCTTCAAATAATGTTGATTCTCTTAAAGTTTAGATGTTCTTTGTAGTATAAATCTATTTTCAATCAAAATATTTTACATCCGTAAGTACTCACGAGTTTTACACAAGCCCCCTAGATAACCATTATCACACCCAGTCAAACATATCCCATTGATATTGGAACAATGGCTAACATCGCGGTAGTGTCCACATGTCTCTTTGCATTCGGTTCCAAAAAATCCTTCGTCGCAAGCTATAAAAATAAAACAATTCAGTATAAATATTTACACGTATTGGGAAATCAACAGTCAAACTATGAGTTAATACTCTGATATTTAGAATATAATACATGGCATCTGTATCACATCCCATATCGACCGAGACTCCAATATCAGCCCGAGTGCATCTAATATACATGCAGCACTTATTACAAACCATGTGTACAAAGCCCGCTTGTTAGCAGGTTACTGTTTTCTGCACAGTCGCTTTCTTCATATTCCGGAAAAGACCAAACATTTAGGCGGACTATTGTGAACATATTTTTAGCATTTGTACCTTTGAACTACTGTAGAACTTAGTTGGATATTTTAAAACAACGCCATAAATACTTCATATTTTAACGAATGTAAACTAATAAAAGGAAACTTGGATTTCAGAGTGTTTTAAAAAAATATTTTCAAAATAAACGTTATATGAGCTTTTAAGCGTTCATTCATTAAAGAGATCTGTGTGAAAAATCACGTAACCGGATATCGCATCAAGAATTCTTCTTGTCAGACCAATCATCCTCTCCCAGGAGCCACCCATATATGAAGAATGAGGAGAGTTAAATATCCAAACTGTTCCATTTTCACGTAGATGTTTTTTAATCGGACCATCTTCAACATTCAGAGTTTGTAATCCTAATTCATCTGCTGCTCCTACAAAATTTGTACCCTTATCTGATCTAAATACTTTGACCGGTCCACGTAATGCTTCAAAGCGTCGTAAACAGCTGAACATGATTGCCCACCGTTTGTTGTTTATTACTCCACCACGTGTCTTCTTTGCTAAAACTGTCCATGGACCGAATGTATCTACTCCTACTGTGGTGAATGGAGGACCAGGAGTAATTCTGTCAGAAGGTAAATCAGCCATTTTCTGTAATTCAAATTTTCCACGAAGTTTTCTACATGTGACACATTTGTGAATAAATGAAGACACCTCACGTTTTGCACCAATCATCCAGAGGCCATTCTTTCTAAGCGCTCCTTCGGTAAAATGTCTTCTTTGGTGTCTAACTGAATCATGGTAGATTCGAATCAGGAGTGTTGAAACATGATGTTTATTTGGCCATATTATAGGATTGATTTCTCCAGTAGGTAACACATTCTTCACATTGTTTAGTCTCCCACCTACACGAAGTAAACCTTCACTGTCGATGAATGGGGAAAGGGTTGAAATCCGACTATCCTTTGAAACAGTTTTTCCATTTTGTAGAGAGAGTATTTCTTTGCTAAAACACTCTTTCTGTATTTCTTTCAACACAAATTTTTCAGCATCCCGACAGGATTGTACACTGTTTTCACACATATGCCATCCAGAACAAGAATGAGTTCTATGCTTGAAAAACTTGATGACGTGTCTTAAACAGGCGACAAATTTGATAAAGGTTTTCCATTTAGAAAATTTCTCTGCAAGTTCAGTTATACAGTTTTTTGACATCTTAGTGGTGGTTTTCATGACCTGTACATCTGGACGAATTTCCTTGTCATCCTGTGGATCTATTATTGGGAAGTCACAGTTATTATTAACCTCATTGCCGTCATGTTGTTCTAAAAGCCACTGAGGTCCTTGTAACCATTCACTATTCTGTAGCTGTTCACTCGAAAAGTTTCCTCTTGTCGCACAGTCGGCAGCATTTTTATGGGTCGGTACATAATTCCACTGGTCAGTAGAACTCACTTTTAAGATTTTGCTCACACGATTTGCCACATATGTATAGAATCTTTTCGATTGGTTGTAAATGTATCCAAGGACAACTTTACTGTCGGTGTAATATTTCACAACATTCGGTTTTACATCTAATTGTTCTAAAACAGTTTGTCCAATTTCTGAAGCAAGGACGGCTCCACAAAGTTCTAACCGTGGTATTGTATGTCCTTTCATTGGAGCTAGTTTGGATTTTCCCAATATAAATCCCAAATGGCTTGCGTTGTCATCATCACTGATTTTCAAATATGCAGTTGCTGCAATCGCTTTTTCTGACGCGTCACAGAAGACATGTAGTTCAATGTTGTTAACACAACTTAATGAAACAGGTAAGTACATTCTAGGAATTCTCAAGTCTTGTAAACACTGTAGAGATGATTTCCACTCTTTCCATTTGTGATCTATTGTGGTTGATAATGGTTGATCCCAATCGGCACCAACTGATTGTCGAAGAAGGATTTTCCCGGACAAGGTAATAGGCGACAAAAAGCCCAACGGATCAAAAATGCTATTCAGGAACGAAAGTAATCCTCTCCGGTTTTTCACTGTCTTGAACTTCAAACAAGAAACTGTCATGATTTAAGTCCCATGATAAACCGAGACTATGCTGTAGGGGTAGGACCGAGTTTTCTCCAAAGTGTACATCTCTAAGGTTCTTGTTCAGGTCCTCTTCACAGAAACTATTCAAAATCTCTCTATCATTCGAGGCAATCTTGTGTAACCGTAAATTGCCATTTTCTTTTAACACTGTTTTGGTTCTTTTAATCAAATCTATCACTTTTTCACGGGACGGTGAGGACACTAAACCATCATCTACGTAAAAGTTTCTATTTACAAAGTCTTTAACATCAGACCCATAAGTGGTTTCACAATTCTCCACAGTTCTTCGTAATCCATATGTTGCTATCGCAGGAGACGGTGCATTTCCGAACACGTGAACGCACATTCGGTATTCAATAAGAGGAAGATCTGGATTATTGTTTTTATACCAGAAAAAACGAAGAAAGTCTCTGTGTTCTATTTTCACGTAAAACTGGTAGAACATTTGTTCAATATCGGCAATTACAGCATATCGATCTTGGCGAAAACGCAATAATATTCCTATAAGACTGTTTGTTAGATCAGGTCCAGTCATCAACAC
Organism: Magallana gigas; assembly: GCF_963853765.1. Taxonomy (NCBI): domain Eukaryota; kingdom Metazoa; phylum Mollusca; class Bivalvia; order Ostreida; family Ostreidae; genus Magallana; species Magallana gigas. The sequence continues at coordinate 68,521,488 of NC_088853.1, read as the reverse complement.
TTTGTTCAGAGAATGTCCTTCATAGACTGCGGACGAATCGAACACTCCTCTCAATTGATTTGGTTTCTTAGAGTTGTATACACCAACAATGGGTAAATTCCACATTTCATTGTTGCTTTCATGATCAAGAACAGGAGCTATTTCTGCTGCACCGCTATCAAACACTTTCTTCATAAATTCAATAAAATGAGTCTTTTTCACTTCATTTTTCTTTAAGCTAGCATCCAAAATTTGAGCTCGTCTCCATGCTTGAGATCGATTGTTTGGCATCATGGGTTTCGGAGAACGAAAAGGAAGTTGACTTTGGTAAAATTCTTTACATGCTGCCGTTTTTGTTTGTGCTCTTGCTCCAAGTGATTTCGGGATGGGATCGATAATTTTCTCATCTGCTTCATGAAGAGATTGTTGATCTTTTTTATGGTCTAAATGTCCTATATCAGGATTCTGCTGAATTTCAGTTATCCCTTGGTCAGGGTCTTTGACGTTACCTGGATCAGGCTGTTCGTTTTGTCCTGGATCAGGCTGTTCGTTTTGTCCTGGAGCAAGTTTCTTTTCCTCCAACAAATCAGGTTCCCGTACAGTATTTGTTTCTCCTGGATCAGGGTTTGATGCCATGGTATAAATCTTCTTACTATAATGCCTTGTGCATAGTTAACCCGAACACAGGCACTTTTCTATCACCTTTATTCGTGCGTACTTGTGTATGTAGGGTAAGAAGCTACAATATTACAAAGGAAAAATATCAGTACATATATCATTACCCAAAAGGCATGTTCCGCAAACACAGAAAATACTATAAATGTTTAACATTAATGCAATACACAAATAACTATTACATGTGTTTACTCGTTACAATACTATGCAACTTTATCGAGACTTATAAAAACTTCACTTAAGATGTAAATACTACGGTATCTTAGAAAATACTTAAATGTTATAACAAATGAGAATCGATATAATAATTAGCAAACTTTGATTAAAACAGCAAATAATTTGTAAACTTACATTTGTGACTTGACTGCAAACTACAGTTACATTGGCGGTAAAACTGCACGGACTAACGCTCTTCAGTAAAGAAGTCAAATATATATACCCTAGAAATTAAACGAATTTCGAACCCGACTGGAAAAAACAATATTGCCTATCGTAACAGCACACTTTCTAAGTAGTCAATGTGTTAACTTTCCTATCATTCTATAGCGAGTGCATGTTCCCGGCGAGAAGCGCTGGCAAGAAAAGCGAGCTCTAAAAACTAGTGCGAGAATAGAAACAAAACCAAACAATCCATTACCAAAGTGCCTAATGGTCAAAACATTAACCATCAGCTCTACATAAAATTTTCATATATGATTTGTTCAGCTGTAAACTTTATTTTTTTAAGGAAAAAAAACATATATTTTATCATTTAAATGTGTGATTTCCCTTAATCTTTTAATGTATAGTTTTTCTTCTGAAGGAGATTAAAATAGTCTAAAAATGACCATGGCCATCGACCCCTCTTAAATCTATACACAATTTATCTAGTATTCAAAACGCGTTATGACGTGAATTCTGCTTATACCACATGGTAAGGTTTATTGTGTGTTTTTGAGCATTGAATGTCGTATATTTCCAATGCAAACAAAACGAAAAATATAAACTCAATGTAAATATTTAATTAATTGGCGGATCGCAGATCCGCGCTTAAGCCCCGCTCACCGTGTCGACGGTAACTAAGAAGTGAAATGCCCGACATCGAAGGTAAACAATATGGCGGGCTAAATTTCCTTGAAGGACGTCCCGGACGATTTTTCGCAATCTTTTCTGAATTATAAGCCGACTTTACGTCAAAAGCAACGGGCTGTAGCGTTTGTAAAAGATGCATACATTAAAACTGTGAACATTTTTAGAGGAGAAAATGAAAAGAGCATTCAAATTACCGCTAAAATATTCAGAAGTCAGAGAAAAAGCAAGGATCCTAATCAAGTTAATCTCGACGTTAATATCACCGGGAAGAGTTTCAACGTTGCAAAGCTGGGTATGTAAACTGTTTGTTTCAAAGTTCATTTTTTTTGTTGACGTGTTCAAATGTTTTTGTTCAATGTTGTTGTTTGAATCATGTTCAGTTCCTTGTTACTTTTTCTTTTTCAAGTTAATGCATGCAGTTGGCATCAGCATTCAAAGGATATCTGTATAAAGTATTTCAAACACAAAGATGAGGTTTGTATTTTGTTGAATCTGAGAGAGAGAGAGAGAGAGAGAGAGAGAGAGAGAGAGAGAGAGAGAGAGAGAGAGAGAGAGAATGTGTTGTGTCATGTATTATAAGGCATAATCATTAATACACACTAGACTTTGACCCGTGTGTGCACGGGTTGACATTGCATATCGGACATTTACGAAATAGGTACGTCGATAAGCCTACAATAATGCTTTTAATTAAGGTTTTCCGCTGGGAGCGGAAAACCTTACTATTATTCTGAAAAAATTTCAAATTTCTTATTTTTTTTTTCTTCTAGACGCCAACTTTGATCCTTAATATCTCGCTCGTTTGTTCATCGATTGTTTTGAAATTTTCAGGACTGATAACATGCCGCGTGATGTTTTCGTTGCATATTTTAGTTGAGGAAAATCCCTATCCGGTATTGAGTTATTCCCCTTTTAGTAAAATTTAACGACTTCTTTTGTCCAGGGGGTTTAGCTTTAACGATGACTGGCAGAGTCTCAAAGATGGGTGGTTTAGAAGCTAATACATTGAATTTGTGCGAGATATACTGTAGAAGCAGAAATATTCGTTGAGGATTTAATTTCGTTATTTTCGTTAGCAGTAGAAATCAACGAAATTAAATCCATGGCGAATTTTTAACCAAAGTAATAATGAATACAAAGATATTATGATGTGACGAAATTAAATGTCAACGAAGTTTATTTGGATCAAAAACAACGAAATTTTGACCCAACGAAAATATGTGCTTCTACAGTATTTTATTTATTATTTAAATGCAAATAAAAGGGGTGGTATAGATGTTGAATTAAAGGTAAGAAATAAAATAAAAAAAAATTCGCGTATTTTCCGTGTTAGTTTTCCACCTGATAAAAATTTGTTATAACATGTATTTTAAAAGTTCTTGGTCTTACTCAGACCTTTCATTCGGTATGCCGAAAAAAGGGCTGGCCCTTATAATTAGGGAGTTAGAGGCGTCCAAAGTTTCTTGTCAATAACTTAAAAAGGAATAAAAATTTCTAATGCATTATTGAAGCAAAGTTGTAAAAAAATGAATTCTTCTATAGTATTCAATTAAATGTTTTCGTAATTTATAGTCAGTATTTGCAGAAACAATTGTTGTCAGTTTGGTCCATTTTTGTGGGGGTGCGCACGTTAATGAGGTTATGAAAGGGCTTCTTGTAATGCACTAACGGATACATGTAGTGCGCAAAAATAATTCCACATAAAATTCCCAAATGCTTTTATTAAGGTCTTCCGTTTCCAACGGAAGACCTTACTATTATTCTGAAAAAATTTCAAATTTCTTATTATTTTTTTTTTTCTTCTAGACGCCAACTTTGATCCTTAATATCTCGCTCGTTTGTTCACCGATTGTTTTGAAATTTTCAGGACTGATAACATGCCGCGTGATGTTGTCGTTGCATATTTTAGTTGAGGAAAATCCCCATTCGGTTTTGAGTTATTCCCCTTTTAGTAAAATTTACCGACTTCTTTTGTCCAGGGGGGTTTAGCTATAACGATGGCTGGCAGAGTCTCAAAGATGGGCTGGTTTGGAAGCTAATACATTGAATTTGTGCGAGATATATTTTATTTATTATTTAAATGCAAATAAAAGGGGTGGTATAGATGTTGAAACAAAGGCAAGAAAAAAATTCAAAAAAATTCGCGTATTTTCCGTGTTAGTTTCCTACCTGATAAAAATGTGTTATAACATGTATTTTAAAAGATCTTGGTCTTACCAAGACCTTTCATTCGGTATACAGAAAAAGGGACTGGCCCCTATAATTAAAGAGTTAGATGCGTCAAAAGTTTCTTGTCAATAACTTGTAAAGGAATAAACATTTCTAATGCATTATTGAAGCAAAGTTGTAAAGAAATTAATTTTGAATCCTTCCGTGGTATTCAATTTAATGTTTTCGTAATTTATAGCCAGTATTTGCAGAAACAATTGTTGTCAGTTCGGTCCATTTTTGTGGGGGTGCGCACGTTTAGGAGGTTATGAAAGGGCTTTTTGTAATGCACTAACTGATACATGCAGCGCGCAAAAATAATTCTACATAAAATTCCCAAATGTTTTTATTCATATGTACATATTCATTTCATAAAGATGAACGTCTTTGACCTTATTTTTGTTGTTTGTTTCATAACTGTGCCCCTTTCTATATTTAGATGCATTACGAGACTCAGGTAACCGATCGATAGAAGAGTCGCTAGCTGTATTCAGGCCGTCGCCTTGACGACAGTGCATATGCTTGTAGAGCTGGACGTACACATGTTTAACGCCCCACTGTGTTACTGTAACAGAGACATTTTGAATTGTTTCAGTACTGGGAGATGTGTTAATTAAATGGTTCGAATGCATGGTAATTAAACTCAACTTTTCTACAGTACGCATACACGGCCGTCATATAAAGCACAATGTGTATTACTGACATGACAAATGTACGCTGGCAATTTAAACGAACGCGGGATTGCTCCCGATAGAACATTTCTTTTAAAGCAAAACAAAATACTGATTTCCGATGGATATAATATTATCATCGTGGAGATAATTTTTAAAAAGTGAACTTAATATTCGTATACGATAATATTTGAATCCAAAGGCGCTATTTTTAAGTAACGGTTATTAGGGATACATGTATTAATTATGACTTGCCCAGCGTTTCACGTTTTTTACTTGCAATGCATCTACAAACGAAAATACCAAAAACCTTCGGCAGCAATTTATAAATAATTTATTACATACTAGTACACAATATTAAAGAGATAATTAAATAAATTGTGCTTTATAATTGTACTCGCTATCTTCCGTGGAAATAATGGCATGAAAAAAATGTTGTTCAATGTTCATCAAAAACGATGTAGCCTTAGCAATCGAAAATAATTAACAAACTGTATATTGATAGATTGACACATTAACAAACATTCAGACCCGCAATGTATTTTTTGCAAATTCTATAAAATGTAGACTCAATAAGTTAATTTTTCCGTTTGGGGTATTTTGAATCACATGTGTACGCTATGTGTACATGTACATATAGATTAATAGCCATATAGATAAACACTTTCAGTGTTGAATTTTTAAAAGATATTTTGTACATGCAAAGCAATCCAATGCAAGGGCTTTTAAATTCGAACAATGTACATACGATAGGGATCGAACTGATACTGGTTCTGCTTGTTCTACAAACAGCGAATGAAATGCGAAGTATTAGGGTGTTATTTTTTAAACAAATAAGTATTGCTCTCTTAAAACCTTGCATTACTAAACAAAGTATTTCATCGGAAGCATTATTAGTTACCTTAGCTGCATATATGTAGCTCTCCTTCTGGAAAAATTGAGTACCATCCGAAATTTTTCATAGCAATAGCTTTCCAAAAAGCTTGCCTGACTACCCAAATTTATTCAATGGAAGCATGCATGTATCAATTAGACTATCTTATAAGAAATGAAATTTAATTTTCGCTGCGGATCATAAATTATTAAACTGAACGTGCAGAGTTTAGAAGCAATTTCAATCTTTTTCTTCGATCGAGTGCATGTACCTGTATATCACTGGAAATTAAATCATTTCATTATTTTAAATCATTTTAGGAATGTACATGTATCGAATAATCTCAAACAGCCAAATTGAAAATTGAATTTGTTATATATTAGATGCAAAATCAAAGACATTTTGTTATTTCTAACCATATAGGAAAGGATATTCAAACACGTACATGTAGCATCGTTATTTGAAAGTGTGTGTGTGTGGGGGGGGGGGGGGGGGGTTTAGGTGGGCAGCTTCATAAAAAAAAAATCTTGACAAGGAATTTAAAAAATGGGGAATTTTGAAAATCCTAATCCGTAGGTGGGAGGGGGTATTTACATTTTAACTTCAATTTAATTCAATTAGAATTACTTTATTTTTTGGTTCCATTTATTACATGCTCCGACAAAAGTGAAAGATCCATGATATCTCTATTTATTATATGACCAGTTAAGAAAATAGAGTGGGTAAGACCATCTACACATCATGTGCTCTGGCCTAACTTGGACTCGCCCACTAATCGGCGAGCCAAAATTATGAATGAGACGTACATGTATTATGGCGCGAAGTCTTTCTTTACCATTCACGCAACAGCTGAGATCTCAGATAGATCCATCGGCATAGATCCACTGGGAGGGTGTCAACTAATAACTACATATATTATACTTTGGATAGAATGTTTTAGAAGAAATCTATCGAATTAACATACACACTTAATTGACTAGCAATTGTTAGATGTACATTTACATTTGTACACGCGAGTGAAACCTTTTTCCAGATGAATGAAATCGCCCAATTGATCGAAAATCGGGTCACACGTACCCCACTTCGGCGAATTACTTGTACGTAGCCCCTCCAGTAAATATTCCAATTATATGAATTTATATTTGTTTTAATTAATCCAAACTGATGATTCTTTGTTAATGATGATAATCCAACACCAACTATTACTTACATTGTACTACTTAGACAATGTGTATCATCTTGCGATGACACCTCCCTCTTTTTTTTTTGACCTTTCAAATATGGCAATCTATTTTTAAATCAGGATTACACACGTGCAATGTGAAATGCCCTTTTAATTGAACACTCTTGCTCATTGTGCTTATTACATCCCATATAACGTTTTCATCAATTATGAATATAAATGTTGACACATTAAAGATGCATCCTCAGGCAATTATTAATTCAAGCTTGTGGGTTCCCCCCCCCCCCCACTTTTTCTCACAGCAACTAATTTTTTTTAAAATTTGCTTATAAAAAATTGAATTATCAAGGATGTAAAAAATTTATATAAAAATAAGGAAATTAGGATTGAAATTGGGAGTTTTTTTTTTTTTTTTGCTTGTCAAGATTTTTTGGATGAGTCTGCCCCCCCCCCCCCCACACTTTCAAAAAGGATGCTACTTGCCTGCATAAAGATAACAACATTCAAGGGCCTTCCGTCATTTTCAAGCCATGATAAACATGATAAAAAGGACTCTAAAAATAAGAAAATAGACGCAAAGTAAACTGCATTCATGGCATATGTTCACATTGTATGATGTGTCTCAAAATTCCTATTTTGGACTCGTCCACTATAACTACGAAAAAATTAATGAATGAGACATCCTGATTCTGGCGCGGAGTCTTGTAAATGAAATTTCCATTGATCTGAATGGATTTTTCCGTGAGGGTCGGGGTACTAGGTATAAAAACAAATTTAATCGTTCAAAGTTTTGAATTGTTAACAACGATATATCAGATCGAATGTTTTAGAGCGATTTATAAATCAAAAATACAGTCATTAAGGTCTTCCGTTTCCAACGGAAGACCTTTCTATTATTGTGCGGGAAAAAAATTAAGATTATTCTTATTTTTCTTTTTTTTTTTTTGTTTCCTAGACGCGAACTTTGAGGCTTCATATCTTGCTCATTTCTGAACGGTTTTTGCTCAAATTTTCAGGGCTAATGTACTTGACAAAATACTATCTTAAGCAATTCATAAAATGTAGAATTCCCTTTCCGTTAAAGAGTTATTCCCCTTTTAAATTTTTTTAGGGCCTTTTGTTTCCAGACAAAGGCTCCGAGACTATGATAGCTGGGAATGGGAATCCAACGAATTTGAATAACAGAGACATTGTAGTTGTGCACATCTGTTTTTGTTTTAAGATTACGTTTTTTATTTAGGAAAAGGTAGGGGGTCAAAAAACAGGATTCAAAAAAGTGCGAAAATTCAGACATGTTTTCCTTTATATCTTTTAAACGAAAAATATTTTGATAAGACATGTAGAATAAAAGTTGTGCAAAATATCAAGGGCTTTCATTTGACACCAATAAAAAAGGGCTGGCCCCTTAAATTAAGGGCCAATGGCCCCTAAAAAATTTTGCTTAATAACTCAAAAACGGTTAGGATTTTGATATGGCTGTCGCTGGAAAAGTTGTTTGTTGGGATCTCATGAAGGTCGTTTCAATGTTATTTTGTAAGTGATTTGTGTAGTATGAGTGTAAAAAGCTTTACATGTTAGCATGTACCTGTTTTTATTTGACAAGTTAACGAAAGACTTTGTGCGTACAACTGGCATGAAGTTACCGCAGAAAGTATGCTGGTTTATACAGGAGGCATTAATTCAGAAGAATTTTTTTTTTTTTAGAATACATGCTTTTTTTAGGAGTTTAAGTCATTGCTGTTAAGTTTTTATAATGCACAATCCTTAAAACGGGTTTTGGAAAACAAATCATTGTTTTTCTTCTCTAGTAAACCACAAAATATGGAATTAAAAAAATCTATGCATTACATTTTCGTTATTAACTCCATGCATTTAAAAATATACCTTGAATCAGAGCTGTGTGTGTGTACCATTACGTAAGCTCACCCTCGTCCGCGGCCGAGAAAATCGGGGCACGATAGTCGCGGCTTGAATACCTAGCGGTCAGCGGTTATCTAATACACAAGAGTTGCGTCTCTCATATATGAGTTTATTTATCGGCAAACTCAAGAACTGTTTTCGTTTTGATTACACATATTTTTTTATGAATTAAACAATTTGGTGTCAATTAAGAAATCGTTCAGTTAATTAATAAAAGCAATGTCATTCTCAATCTAAAGCAATAATAGACATAGATCAATTATGGGTTTTAAGTTTAAAATAAATAACTTCTATTTGATAGAGTAAGGTCATTATACGGCAATCATTTCAAAGCTTCCTGGATTCTGAGCTGTGCGGTTCTGTGCGTTGTACCTTTACGTAATCTATCGTTCACCCACGGCCGAGGAGATCAGCCACGGCTGCACTACTTAGCGGTTATTTAATACACAAGATTGGCACACCGAGACGCACACTTCCATGCATATGAAGGTGTTTGAGTTAATATAGCCGTAAATACAAGAACTGTTTTAATTTTATGTTATAAAAGTTTGTCCATTTTGGATTTATTTAATTAAATTTGAGTGTAAATGAATATTAATGAACGATATTACTCCAAATCGGAAACATCGTCAGACAGAAATTAATGGTTGGTTTGTTTATGTAAAATATTTTATAAACTGTACAAATAATGTTTTAAATCAACAACAACAACAACCCCTAAATATTAAACATTTAAATGATGATCATCCATCGCACATGGCTGAGGAGATCCGGCGCGAGTGGACAAGTGACCCGCGGTCGGTTCGTGATCTTCTACATGTACCTTATCACGCGCTCATGTTTCAAATTTTGCACGGACACAACTATATTTTGTTATGTTTTCAACTATTATATTGGTTTTATATGAAAAGATAAATTTATTTTACTTGTATAGTTGATTAAGCATTGATGTATACGATAGCGTACAAGGTATAGTTTAAAAATCAAATCAAATTATAATCAAAGTTCCATGTTACATGTTTGCGGTAGGTGCTAGCACGATAAAAGAATGTCCTGAGTTGAGGCATTCGATGATTATTTAAAAGAATATTCACATGAGTTTTAAACAACTTTAGATTAGATTCTATCGGTCATATATTAATCACTTCTGTAGTTTTTCTACATGTTCGTTTCATTGTGGAAGCGAACTCATTGCTGCCCCCCCCCCCCCCCCCCCCGCTGACAGGAGCTCGCGTTGTATTTTTTTTTTAATTGGCGAAAAGATATCAAGATCTGTCGAAGTCATTTTTGGTGGCTTCTTCTTATGTGTAACATTTTGTTTCACTTTCCCACCCCTTTGTTTATTCGGTCAGTCTGTGTTAATTCAATCGCCACGTGCGACCGAGAATCGTGTGTCGCTTCAGTGCACACAGCTCAGAACATATATAGCCCCGGGTCATCAATTGTTATGTAATTGAGTGACAGTTGAAATGGTGCGTTTACTACATAAAATAATAAATTAAAAAAAATCATCCAGAAAAAAGGTTACCGTAACTCAATAGTCAATACCAAAAATAAAATCCGTATGATTACAAACTTAAATCGGTTTTTCAGTATTCGACGGGATTTGATTTTTCTTTTAACATTAGTATTTTTATTGGTTTCAGAGAATACGATGTAAAAATACAAATAGTAAATAAATCTGATATTATTTACATTGATAATGTTGAAAAATATTTAAAATTAAATTAGTCACATTCGTTAGAAAACGATGTTATACAAACATCCGATCATTTTTTCCTATGTCGTATCATTTGCGTAAATAAATATGGTCTGTACATATTCATGTAGCTCAGAAAAATTCAAATGATTTAACAACAAAGAAAGTTGTAATTACTATTTCTGATTTTTTTTTTCAAAGTAATTTAACATGGTATTGAAAAGAACAAGAAATAATAATGATTTAAATTTTTGACTCAATATTCGTATATATTACCTATGAATCGTATGGTTCTTGGTAATAAACAATACAATACAATACCGGCGCTCCTTACACGTATAACGGCGTACAGTGTATAGATTATCATGATCTATTTGAATTAAGTACCATACGTAAAGATTCCCATAATGATTAATTGCATGACTCTGTAGATTGTAGGCAAATCCCTGTGCGTTAATTACTTCTAAGACCTCTTGTTTTCCGTTAACAGTGGTTTAAATAATTAGAATAATTACTTGTAAAAAATATCTAGAATCGGGATTCCAAAGAACTTACTTCCTGCAATTCATAGAAATGATCAGTATATTTTCTTTCTATGTTTACATTTAATTTTGTCCAAATAATTAATAAATTTTCTATCATTTAAATTGTGTGCTTCATCAAATACTGATTCCGATTACCTTGAAGTCATTAATTTTTCCATTGGTTATTGACAAAAAAAAAGAGACGCTTGACCATCCAATGAAAACAAATATACAGAGTTTGATTGACAGGTTCAGTCAGGTCTCACCCGATGTCTTGTAAGTTAAAGTTGATTAAGGCTTGTTCCAACAGAAATCATGTTTTGCTAACTGTATTTAATATTTTTTTTTATTTATAGCGAATTTTAATATTGTACAGTCATTTTACCGGTAACGAATCAGTATGCGGTTTCGTCGTGCATGCAACTATTACTATCGGAATTCCAAATGTTTTTATTTTTTGTTTAAATCGCGTTTCTTTGTCCTTCTAAATTGTAGTATCAAACTTCCGAAAATATAAAGGATGAATTACGGAGACAGTAATTTCAACACCCTCTCCATTTTCCTAGTTTCGTATTCGTTTCCCAGTATCGAATTAAGCGCCCTTTATCACTTCTGACCGAATATTTTGAGGCGAATTGATTTCAAAAATATACTAGAGGTACATGTTAATGGACTTATAAATGAAGAAGGAAAAACAATTGTGGGAATATGTCATTTAAACAAATAATATGATCGTTATTTTTATCATACCGTTTTCCCGTCAAATTGAAACTGGACTTGAACAGTTTTCATTTGCGTTACTTTATAATATTGAGTTTTCATAAAAACACTTTATAATAGTAATTGATGATAAGTAGTTGCCATTTTCCTTTGTTTTTCCCGTATATCTATCATTGTTATACTTTCATGTTAAATACTAAAATCTGATTGGTTAAGACGCAGTTAATAATATTTACTATTACCCTCAGCGTTAGCAACGCACTTGGCAACGGGTAACATTAAAAAATATTACATGCGCGAAAATTAAGCGCGTACGGTTCGCTGTAGAATTCACGTTATTCCTATATAAAAGCAGTAAAATTTTCTTAAAAATTTTAAAAAAGACATTCAGTATAACAAAATAAATAGTGCCTGTTTGGGAGGGTAACAGTTAAAATTGACACCCCTCGAAAACCATTGTCAACCTCCGCTTCGCGTCGGTTGACAATGGTTTTCTCGGGGTGTCAATTTCAACTGTTACCCTCCCAAACAGGCACTATTTATATAATATATGCAGCCAAATAATACTTCTGTCGCAATGAACCGAAACTAGGAAAACTACACGTGGTTCAATCTGATACTGGCAAATACTCGTTACCGGTAAAACGACTGTACCAGTACTGAAACATCGTATAAAAACGTTATATATACATGTACTCTGTAACTAGTCGTCTTTTAATACATATACATGTACCTTTCTTTTGTTTGTTAAAAATAAATTCAATTTTGTAAAAAGATAAGTATTTCATTTCTTCTAGATTTTTTTTTCATGAAAATACATACAAAAGAGTTTTGCCAATCACAAACAGTTTAAAGTACATGTAATGTAAAACACGGGCGCCATTTTGAAATAAATTGTCAGAGAGTTCCGAATGAAATCTGATGAACGTTTCACGTGGTTCTCGCACGCTTTGCTCGAAACGATTTACATGCTTTGTCCGAAACGCTAAACGGTTTACACGAAACGCTTTACGATTCACACGAAACGCTAAACGGTTAACACGAAAAGTTTCTTGCACGTTAGTCACACGCTTTTTTGGTGTACTAGTACGTTTCAGGGTCTGTAAATTTTGTCAGCATGCAACAATTCTAAATTGCACATTGTCTTAAAAAATTTAGAAATATCTTAATAAAGAAGTTATCTTGGAGGAAAGGTTACATGTTTTGTAAACGGGTTCGGTTTAAAAAAAAACACAATTCCTGACATGACACATGAGTACATACTGTTTATAACAATGCTTGCTACCCTCTGAAAATTTAACTCGCCATTAAATATCTCATTTTTTAAATAATGTTTGTTACGATTACATAAACTGTGTGCGACAAATAGTTTTCCTGAAACATTTTCTTATTTTCTTTTTCAAAACACGTTTTATATGCCGGCTTTCAATCACAACACGTTTTTATAACAAAAGCAGAACTGAAAGTTTAGTAATTATAATCGTTTGACACCATATCACATATATTTTCAACTCGCAGCAACAACGGAAGACCTACTCGTGGCTTTGCCACGAGCTCTGCTCTAGTTCATATGTACAATTTCATTTCATATAGATGAACCTCTTTGACCTTATTGTTGTTGTTTGTTTCATAACTGTGCCCCTGTCTATATTTAGATGCATTACGAGACTCAGGTAACCGATCGATAGGAGAGTCGCTAGCTGTATTCAGGCCGTCGCCTAGACGATAGTGCATGTGCTTGTAGAGCTGGACGTACACGTTTAACCCCCACTGTGTTACTGTAACAGAGTACTCAAGTTGTTATATCATAATTCAATGAACAAAAAATTGAATATTTAGGAGGTAAAACAGCATCAAAATGAATTGCGATTATCCAATTTCAAATTTAATCAAAGTACTGAAGTACTGACGGCAGTTGATTTTATCGATTATTATTTATTCAAAATTAACGATATGTGATTTTGCATGGCAAGTAGTATCAGTATCTGAAAAATTGTATGGATCCAGGCAAGATTGCACTCTTGTCTAATTCAACCAAACGCTCGGCTGTCTCCGTTTATCTCCGTTTATCTGTTTTGTCGAATATTAACGGAGACAGCCAAGCGTCTGGTTGAACGAGAGTACATTAAACTCTAGCGTAGGTATACATACGACTTTAAAAAAAATTCTAAACTGTATGTACAATTTTAAATCTTGCTATTTTCATGGTAATAATGAATTAGTTTTCTAGAAAAACAATGCTTCAGAATATATAGCATCTAATTTATCGTTTATTTTAAAGAACATCAATTATTTTCAAGAACTAAGATTATACAAGTGGCACTGAAAACACCCTTAAAGACCCTGAGGTCGGCACTAAGATTTCAAAATGTCGTTAAGTCTGCAAGTAGGTGTTTTGTTTAAGATGTTTGAATCAATTAAATCAATATCAGGTGTTTAGTAAATTCAACAAATATTTTGCAAAAATCTCGACATGCTACGTTTTACACTGCCACACATTTTAAAGTAATGATTTTGATTATTTTACACCCGCTATAAAGGAGAAAGGGGGTATACTGTTTTATCCTTGTATGTCCGTCCGTCCTTATCTCTGTCTCTCCGTTAACAAAACTTTCTGTCACATTATTTCAGCAATTATTCATTGCAGATGCTCGAAATTTTAACACACTATTTGTTTATGCATGCCATATTGTAGGAAATATTTTTGTACAAATTGGACGTCAACTTATTTTTAGACGAAATTTTCAAACAAATGTTTGCAGATGCTTGAAATTCTAACAAACTATTTGTTTAGGCATACCATTGTGTGGGATATATTTTCGCATTAATTGGTTGCCAACTTCCTGTTTAGTGACGACTTTGCTTACCTTAATTAATCACGCCAGAGCGAGGGTATTACTAGTGAGCATTGGCTCACAGATATATCGTTTACGCATGTTTCTCCATTTGAAGCATTGGCTCACAGATATTTTGTTTACACATGTTTCTGCATATGAAGCATTGGCTTTTGATATGTACTGATGCGTGTTACAGTGAATAGTTTCTTTTGATAAAACGGTTAAAACAGGGTTAAACTGTGTTAGCTATCGTCCTTGGTGTTTCTGTTTTCGTCATTTTATTTATAATTTTCTCGATCTTGGAAGTAGCAAAATAAAGAGGCACTCAGAAAAGGTTTTAGATATTAAAAACATTAAGTAAAGCCCGAAACTTCATACTAAGAGTATTTACATGTTTGTGTAGATTTCAATTGTGTCCCATATTACATCAGCATAAGGATAGATTATTTGTCATTATATACTTCTTGAACTTATACGTAATGTGTATATATATTGTGTGTGGTAATCTATTTTGCAAAATACTCAATATAAATAACAAAAATAAACTAATCTTTTAACGAGGCCGGGTCTAATTTGTTCTGCCCTAGATTTTTGGATGAAACTTTTTACATGAATTTCTACTGATATAATTATTATTTTAAGATTAAAAAAATAAGACATTTACCACACCGTTTGTTTAGGGGGTCATCTCAAAGTTTGTTAATTTTTAACATGGGACCCTATGGGATTTTGCTTGAAATGTATCAATTTTGCATATTTTTTACATTTTTTCAAAACTTCTGCCCTAGGGATTTCTTTTTCTGTTCTACATATTAAAGTTATTGCTAAAAGGCATCAAATGGTCAAATAAAAAAAACCTTTTACCTCCTGGTTTGTTCCAGGGGTCTTATCAAAGTTAATTTTTGTATGCCCAATTTCCCAGATTCGTCAGATAATGGCTATTTTTTAATTGACAAAGGCGGAAAAGGTGATCTATGTAGTATTATTAAAACATTCAGACATATTTAAGTAATAAAAAAATATATAACATCACACATGAGAGGTCATTACTATAAAATACATGGTTACTGTCTTTAAATATATGAATTAAGCTATATTTAGGCGGGTTAAGAAAACGGCAGAGGGCTAGGCTTGCTGAACCCTCTTCACGTTTTCGACCCGAGCCCAAATATAGCTTATACTTCGAGACATTTATGTTTATTCCACAATATAACATTATTTTTACGCATCAAACGAGATATTTTCAACAATTTTCGCTGAATATCTCCAGTTGAAACTATCACGCCATTGCGTCAACCAAGCAAAAAGATGACGTCACAATACAAATGAAACGCTGCGCGAAAGCGTGCGTACTCGTTCTGTACTCGGCCTCGTTAAGTAGGTAGAGCTTAATTGAGATTGAAAGTTGTACGTAAATATACTTTTTTAAAAATTCCATGAACATTTGGTCAAAAACATTTCATAGATGAGATTTAAATGAAGGGGCGCTGTAAATAGCCATTACTTGATATTTACAAACCATAATGTATTTGTTGTGCTTTGTTACAGTAGTATGCATCGTCCAATCAACCAATCTATGTGTTTGCTACCTGCAAATCAGATGGAGGCAATTGACGGTCGTTTATTATAAGAGCGCTCGACTGAGGAAGGAAGTAGATCTTAAAAAACATCTCAAGGTTGTTTTAACAATTCTGTGTATTCGGTTGTACTTATTATTAAGCCTATAATAATGCAAAAATACTAAGTGGAATAATGGAAACACATAGAGGCGACGTAGACTTTAACGTTTATTTCTAACGAGAACACAACCTCGCATGCTCAATCTTTTAGAACTAAAGAGACGAATAAACGACATTTTAGAATACGGCATCCGCCTGATGACAAAATGGAGTAACCCGGTTTTTTGAAAACTACACGTGATAAGAAAAATGTAGTAGCTTACTGTTGAAACATCAATTATATTTAATGTAAAGTTTTATATGTGGAATAATCCGTTTTTCAAAGGTTACACTTGCTCAAAGGTTACAAGTCTATGGTAGGTTGGTTCTGAAACATCAAGTGAATCGAATGTAATGATTTATTTGATGCATAACTTTTATTTTTTTTCTATTCAGTACCATGTTTCTTTTTTCTTTGGAACATACTATTCTTTGTTCTTCGGTAACTTGACTCAATTCGTTTGAAGCATTGTAGATATATCCCGCTGTTTAACACACTCTATAAATTAAATTTTTTTTTAATGAAGTGTTTATTCAATTCACTAACACATAATGAACAATTGTCATGTTTGTATCATTTATAGACCTTTCAGGCCTGTGACCTATCCCTTTTTAATATGTAATATATTATAAATTAAGTGACTTGATGGTCGTGACAATTGTTTGAATACACTAACGTATTTTAAAAAGAGGTCTTTATATTTAAATATATTGAAGTAGCCAAATTATAATGGTAAAATACATGCATTTTTTTCCAGAATAATAGTGTATAGCTATACTATTTATAACGTTAGATTTTATGTAGATCTGATGGATAACTTGTTGACCACCATACTCCTTAACGTTTGACTGAATACAACTTTGAATGATGTTTAACCGTTTATATGGTTTACGTTTTTTTTTATTACAAAATGGCGTGGTTGTAATTCTCAGAGCATTCACATATTTGTTCTCAAATTCCTCTCCATTATAAATGTACGGCATGCATGTACCTATCATGGGCAAGATAAGCTTGAATCGATATGATGATTCAACATGTTTTAGTAATATTCATTTGTCTATTCGGAGGAAACGGATTCAAACCCAAGCAGAGGGTAATTTTGCTCTTAGCAGTACTACTTATTAATAAACATGTATTGAATAGCATTTTGCGCAGCACTGTTAAGGCTTACTTTGTGGTCGCGCCGACCAGAAAGCACGGGAAATGTGAACTATGACATCATACAAAACAAGTCGTCGAAAATACTAATTAATAAATTAATTTCTGATTATTATGGGTACGAAAAATTTAAACTACGTTTATAATTACCTATGCGTGCAACTTTGTAGTCCAAAAAATCCAACAACGATAAATACTAGTCGATGTGACGTCATATTGTAAATTTTGACGCATATTATGTGTAGAGAGAGACAGATCAATCAGTTTTTTAAAATGAGAAAATGCATTTTATTAATGAACGGAGCATAGTCATAAAACAATTATTATACCATCAAATCCCATATACTTTGCTTGTTTTGATTCGGCATGTGATTATTTTTAGAGCGTGTATTAGTTATTGTATGTGTGCGACATCGGGAAGCCTATCTAAATCCGCTTTTTACAAGGACACACACTCAACATATCGTTTTGATGTTGTGGATATAAATTAAGGGAATATTAAATTTATTAAAAATGCTGCTGCTTCAATGAAATCTAGAGAATAAATAAATAAATGCGTAAAATATTGAGCGAAGGTAATTTAAATTCCGACCGGAGCTCATTTCTTTGATATTTATTCTTAAAAAAAAATGAACTCTATACAAAGCAGCAGCACTTGTATACTTAGAATTTAATTATCATCTAAGGTTTTTATTCCAATAAGGGTATGCCCTTGAATATTGAAATTTGTTTATGACCTTCATTTGCGAGAATTATCAACACATATCACTTGACTATCAATTCGGGGGACCACACTAAGTGTCATACAAAGTAGCATTTACTGTACTTTTCATTAAATATCACATTTATATTATGATAAAATAACCTTACATAAATATTTTGTAATTAGAGATGCATCGTTTTATGAACGTTTAAATTCGATGATATTTTCATAGTAAGCCTTAACAGTGCTGCCTGGTGTATAGGTGTGAATGCAGCATTATGACGTCACCCTGACAACCAACATTCACAGTCACCAACATTTTCAAATCCTTTATTTAAAATCATTAATTATTAATGCATATTTATGAGCGGAAAGGTTTAATGCATTTTCAATTTTAAGAAAAGTAACATTAATAACATTATTCATATCATAATAACATGACGAAACAAAATTCTATATATGCAATTAAATACGATGAGTAACGATACTGTTGACAACGCGTAGGCAACTAAAAGTTAAGATTTATTGTGACATTGACATAATCCATTATTTCACTGTATGCATCAATCAATGGTAATTTATTACGATCTAATAATGATAATTCATTGATGTGTCACTTTAAATAATAACGATTTTGAAAATTAAAAAAGAATCAATACTGAATGATACATGTGTCTCATTTTTTAATTGCTCCACCATTGTATTTAAAGGGAAATAAAGCACATATATTACAGTAATGCTTCTAAAAATAACAGATATATGTTTCCGGATGCTGATTTGTGTAACAGTGTCATACAATGACTTCAGTGTTTTCAAAGTTCATGTGATGGTCAGTACAGACACGCTCGACATTGGTGAGGCTCGCCTATCCGTACTGCTGAGGGTACGTCTGATGAAGGATGTATCATAGAAAGATGTACTTTTGTTGCTTTAAGTTTGGCTGAAAAGAGAATTATAACACTTCTTTAATAATGTTAGTTGCAATCAAACAGTATTTTACAGGGAAAAACAAAAACAAGCAAACAAAAACCAAATTTCATATGTTCGATTCACTTCAGGATATCTGATGTCCATTTAATAACCCCCCCCCCTCCCCCCAACTCACAAACATCCTTTTTTTACGGGATCATTTGCTTTGAAAGAAAAACAATATGCATACCTGATATAAGTTAAGTTTGAATAACACACCTGAATAAAGTCACTCAAATTAACAAGAGTTTTTTTGATAATGAAAGATATAATGATGTAAAAAACAACACTATGTAGATAAAGTTAATTTGTACTACAATTAAGTTGTTATGTTCTTACATATTGTTAAATACATGTCAAGGGGCGTGGAAGACACTAAGTAACATTATCTTCTACAATGATATGTTGGGTGCTTAATGCTCTATATATTTTTTGATTTCCTAAATGAAAAAGTCAAAACTTTTTATTGAAAGAATTCTTGCGTATTTTTCAATGACGGTTTGTAATAAAAAAAAATATAATACAGAATGAGATTTGTTTTTTTTAATTTTCATTTGTTTATTTAATTTTTTTTTAGAAAGAGGAAGTCAGGATAATATATTTTTTTTATTTTACAACAATTTGCACGTACTCTAAATAATCGAATTTGTCAAATAAAACATGCTATTTAAACCCAATTTTAATTTTTTTCTTCGGAAATGACACCTGAAAAGCATAATTTATAAAAATTGATAAATACGTCCATACCAGTTAGTCCTGTTCATAAGCTTTATACTTTATGTACACACAATATATAAAAATATATTAACATCATCATTGCTTAGCAAAAACTTTGAGCGCTTTAAAATAATAAATAAAAATCTTGTGTATTTGAGTTTTATATTGATGTTTGCATCATAATAAATAACAAACATATGATAAATAACAACAGTTAATATCACCTACATCTAATAAGGAAATGTAAATTTTTAATTGAAGATTGAGAAAAGAAATAAGTGTTTTATATTACCCTCGTCGACAGCAAAGTATATAAACAATCAATACAAGTAATTCAGAATTAGCTGATTTGATAAATCATTCTTACATCGTCTGTTGTCGCAAAGCAAGTTGAATAAATTTACATTTAGGCAGTGCAATTGCTTTTCCATATTCATTTGATGATCAAAAAATGCTGGAATAGAATGCAACCCCCAACAAAAAAAATAACTCAATAAAATAAACAACAGCAAATAATACAGAAAAAATGGATTGTTAAATTTGAATTGTTTTTTAAACTGTTTAAGTTAAACAACATACACAATATTCGATTAATCAACAAGTATCTAAACCTTTTTTTTTAAAGATAAGTTTGATATAAATCAGTCGTCTAACTTTAACTCCCAACAATTTTTTAAATGAAATATTAAGGCATAAAACCGTCAATATAAATCAAAACAATCTAATGGCTTGATTTCAATCCACCACAGCGTCTTCCAGGAAACTATCAAGCAATCGTCTGTATGGTCCTAAATATATTCAGTTGAATAACATCTACTATATTTTCACTTTTAGCATAGAATTATGATCATATCATTTATTTAGGACCAATTGGGACGTCATTCGTGTAACAAAGGTGTTTTTTTTTAATTAAGGACTAATAAAGCAACATGTTATATTATAACTAAATGAACAAAAAAATAAACATTTAGGAGGTATAACACCTTTTATATAAACTGCTAAGTTCAAAGTTAAAAAGCGTAGGGTGAATTTATATTTATTTTATGAGACACCATCACGATGTTGCT
Source organism: Magallana gigas (assembly GCF_963853765.1). Classification (NCBI taxonomy): domain Eukaryota; kingdom Metazoa; phylum Mollusca; class Bivalvia; order Ostreida; family Ostreidae; genus Magallana; species Magallana gigas. The sequence continues at coordinate 68,500,794 of NC_088853.1, read as the reverse complement.
TACAAAAACAATAATAAACCTAAGAAATGATTAACTATAAAACAGTTGTTGAAGTACAAAAAAAAATATAATCAAACACAATTCATTAACAATTACCCACAATGCACTGAGTGTATTATCCCTGGCTGGTTTATATATACTTGGAAACACTACACATAACTCGATAATGTGCAGGTTTGCGCAAATGTTTTAAATTGAAAACTAATCGAGGTCATTTAGATTTTTTTGGACAAAAAATTGTGAACATTCTGGTATATACTGAATATTAACGCATTAGATTTTATAATTATAAACATTATTTACAAAATTACTTACCCATAATACACTGGGTGTATTGTCCCACGCTGGTTTATGCATACTTGATGACTCCGTACACAGACTCAATAAACTCAATATCGTCCAGTTTTTCACAAATGTATTAAATTGAACACTAATCGAGGTCATTGAGACCTTTGAAAAAATAGAACGTTCGGTATATTCTCAATATTAACCTATAAGGCTGCATTAGACATCCTAGATCAACCCACACAGAAGAACGATGTCAATACGTACTTGTAGACAAACCACGGCATACATGTATGATGTAATAAACACAAATAAGCCTTAGTACCTTTCCATACCAACGAATTTATGTAAAAGAAAGTTTGGATATTCTGTACGTTATTGATAAATGTGTTAATAATTGAAAACATATATGATTTCATACTTACTTGTTATTTATGATTTTTTTTACTGTTTATTTAATAATATTTTGGACTGAATTGAAACTTATCAATATTTTCAACAACTTCATTACTTTTTTTTTTTATTAAAAAAAAACCTGCTAAATTAGTGAGCATGTATGTGAACAAACTTACTTTTTTGACAGAAGTATCCTATCCAGCCAGGACGGCAGTCATAATCACATGAACCACTGACTTCGTTACAGCCATCACATGTGTAACTGGTGATACATCTCTCAGAACAGTCTTGTCCAAAATATCCAACAGGACAAGCTTGCAAAATGGATAATATATTATCTATCTATCTATCTATCTATCTATCTATCTATCTATCTATCTATCTATCTATCTATCTATCTATCTATCTATCTATCTATCAATATTTGAAGAGATGTTAATTTTATGAAGATATGTAATTTTGCTTTATTTTTCGGTCAGACTTTCCTCCGATATACATATCAGACTAGAACAACACTACACCGTTTATTTTAAACTTTCAATTCAACGTGTATTACAAATGTAATAGTGTGATTAAAGCTTTACTTGAATAGTGTTGCTAAAATCCCGTGCTTCGTGTTGCTTTGATGAAACATACCGTTTTCCATGCAAAAGTTACGAAGGTTTATTGGGAACGAGATGAATATCTATTTAATTTAGAAGAATATAGGATTCTAGAAGCGAATTTGATAAAACTGTGATCGTTTGCCTTCCCCGTATATGTTTATTGGTTTGTGGAAACCACAAGGTAGTGTTATTCTACCTCATTTTACATTAAGGAGTATACGTACGCTATTTATAGTTATCACGCGATATTGCACCGATGTGGCAGTCATATACTTCTCGAGTTTGTTGCATTGACATCTATTTCAGAGGATAAAACCAAGTGTTTGGACTGGTTAAAAGCAGTTTTTTAATCTTAAAATTAAGACCCTAAATTGCCTATATGCTTCCTTCACCTACCCGCGTTTTAATCTAACTCTCTATCTTTCACTTAATCTTATCAATCAATATGTATGACTATGTATATTGATAGTAAGATAATCGTCCACTTACGAGTTTTACACAAGTCTCCTTGATAATCGGGATCACATCCGGTCAAACATGTTCCATTGATATTGGAACACTGTTTTTCACGGCATTGTCCACATGTTTCATTGCATTCAGAACCATACAACCCTCTGTCACATGCTACAAATGAAATGTTTACTCCTTTAAAGTTTAGATGTTATATCTCCTATATATTTCTTTTCAAACAAAATATTTTACATGCGTAGCCACTCACGAGTTTTACACAAGCCCCCTAGATAACCAGCATCACATCCAGTCAAACATGTTCCATTGCTATTGGAACACTGGTTTAGGTCACGAAAGTGTGCACATGTTTCACTGCATTCGGAACAATACAACCCTTTGTCCATGCTACAAATAATGTTGATTCTCTTCAAGTTTAGATTTTCTTTGCATTATAAATCTATTTTCAATCAAAATATTTTACATGCGTAACTACTCACCGGTTTTACACAAGCCCCCTAGATAACCATTATCACATCCAGTCAAACATGTTCCATTGCTATTGGAACAGTGGTTTAGGTCACGACAGTGTCCACATGTTTCACTGCATTCAGAACCATACAACCCTTTGTCACATGCTTCAAATAATGTTGATTCTCTTAAAGTTTAGATGTTCTTTGTAGTATAAATCTATTTTCAATCAAAATATTTTACATCCGTAAGTACTCACGAGTTTTACACAAGCCCCCTAGATAACCATTATCACACCCAGTCAAACATATCCCATTGATATTGGAACAATGGCTAACATCGCGGTAGTGTCCACATGTCTCTTTGCATTCGGTTCCAAAAAATCCTTCGTCGCAAGCTATAAAAATAAAACAATTCAGTATAAATATTTACACGTATTGGGAAATCAACAGTCAAACTATGAGTTAATACTCTGATATTTAGAATATAATACATGGCATCTGTATCACATCCCATATCGACCGAGACTCCAATATCAGCCCGAGTGCATCTAATATACATGCAGCACTTATTACAAACCATGTGTACAAAGCCCGCTTGTTAGCAGGTTACTGTTTTCTGCACAGTCGCTTTCTTCATATTCCGGAAAAGACCAAACATTTAGGCGGACTATTGTGAACATATTTTTAGCATTTGTACCTTTGAACTACTGTAGAACTTAGTTGGATATTTTAAAACAACGCCATAAATACTTCATATTTTAACGAATGTAAACTAATAAAAGGAAACTTGGATTTCAGAGTGTTTTAAAAAAATATTTTCAAAATAAACGTTATATGAGCTTTTAAGCGTTCATTCATTAAAGAGATCTGTGTGAAAAATCACGTAACCGGATATCGCATCAAGAATTCTTCTTGTCAGACCAATCATCCTCTCCCAGGAGCCACCCATATATGAAGAATGAGGAGAGTTAAATATCCAAACTGTTCCATTTTCACGTAGATGTTTTTTAATCGGACCATCTTCAACATTCAGAGTTTGTAATCCTAATTCATCTGCTGCTCCTACAAAATTTGTACCCTTATCTGATCTAAATACTTTGACCGGTCCACGTAATGCTTCAAAGCGTCGTAAACAGCTGAACATGATTGCCCACCGTTTGTTGTTTATTACTCCACCACGTGTCTTCTTTGCTAAAACTGTCCATGGACCGAATGTATCTACTCCTACTGTGGTGAATGGAGGACCAGGAGTAATTCTGTCAGAAGGTAAATCAGCCATTTTCTGTAATTCAAATTTTCCACGAAGTTTTCTACATGTGACACATTTGTGAATAAATGAAGACACCTCACGTTTTGCACCAATCATCCAGAGGCCATTCTTTCTAAGCGCTCCTTCGGTAAAATGTCTTCTTTGGTGTCTAACTGAATCATGGTAGATTCGAATCAGGAGTGTTGAAACATGATGTTTATTTGGCCATATTATAGGATTGATTTCTGCAGTAGGTAACACATTCTTCACATTGTTTAGTCTCCCACCTACACGAAGTAAACCTTCACTGTCGATGAATGGGGAAAGGGTTGAAATCCGACTATCCTTTGAAACAGTTTTTCCATTTTGTAGAGAGAGTATTTCTTTGCTAAAACACTCTTTCTGTATTTCTTTCAACACAAATTTTTCAGCATCCCGACAGGATTGTACACTGTTTTCACACATATGCCATCCAGAACAAGAATGAGTTCTATGCTTGAAAAACTTGATGACGTGTCTTAAACAGGCGACAAATTTGATAAAGGTTTTCCATTTAGAAAATTTCTCTGCAAGTTCAGTTATACAGTTTTTTGACATCTTAGTGGTGGTTTTCATGACCTGTACATCTGGACGAATTTCCTTGTCATCCTGTGGATCTATTATTGGGAAGTCACAGTTATTATTAACCTCATTGCCGTCATGTTGTTCTAAAAGCCACTGAGGTCCTTGTAACCATTCACTATTCTGTAGCTGTTCACTCGAAAAGTTTCCTCTTGTCGCACAGTCGGCAGCATTTTTATGGGTCGGTACATAATTCCACTGGTCAGTAGAACTCACTTTTAAGATTTTGCTCACACGATTTGCCACATATGTATAGAATCTTTTCGATTGGTTGTAAATGTATCCAAGGACAACTTTACTGTCGGTGTAATATTTCACAACATTCGGTTTTACATCTAATTGTTCTAAAACAGTTTGTCCAATTTCTGAAGCAAGGACGGCTCCACAAAGTTCTAACCGTGGTATTGTATGTCCTTTCATTGGAGCTAGTTTGGATTTTCCCAATATAAATCCCAAATGGCTTGCGTTGTCATCATCACTGATTTTCAAATATGCAGTTGCTGCAATCGCTTTTTCTGACGCGTCACAGAAGACATGTAGTTCAATGTTGTTAACACAACTTAATGAAACAGGTAAGTACATTCTAGGAATTCTCAAGTCTTGTAAACACTGTAGAGATGATTTCCACTCTTTCCATTTGTGATCTATTGTGGTTGATAATGGTTGATCCCAATCGGCACCAACTGATTGTCGAAGAAGGATTTTCCCGGACAAGGTAATAGGCGACAAAAAGCCCAACGGATCAAAAATGCTATTCAGGAACGAAAGTAATCCTCTCCGGTTTTTCACTGTCTTGAACTTCAAACAAGAAACTGTCATGATTTAAGTCCCATGATAAACCGAGACTATGCTGTAGGGGTAGGACCGAGTTTTCTCCAAAGTGTACATCTCTAAGGTTCTTGTTCAGGTCCTCTTCACAGAAACTATTCAAAATCTCTCTATCATTCGAGGCAATCTTGTGTAACCGTAAATTGCCATTTTCTTTTAACACTGTTTTGGTTCTTTTAATCAAATCTATCACTTTTTCACGGGACGGTGAGGACACTAAACCATCATCTACGTAAAAGTTTCTATTTACAAAGTCTTTAACATCAGACCCATAAGTGGTTTCACAATTCTCCACAGTTCTTCGTAATCCATATGTTGCTATCGCAGGAGACGGTGCATTTCCGAACACGTGAACGCACATTCGGTATTCAATAAGAGGAAGATCTGGATTATTGTTTTTATACCAGAAAAAACGAAGAAAGTCTCTGTGTTCTATTTTCACGTAAAACTGGTAGAACATTTGTTCAATATCGGCAATTACAGCATATCGATCTTGGCGAAAACGCAATAATATTCCTATAAGACTGTTTGTTAGATCAGGTCCAGTCATCAACACTTTGTTCAGAGAATGTCCTTCATAGACTGCGGACGAATCGAACACTCCTCTCAATTGATTTGGTTTCTTAGAGTTGTATACACCAACAATGGGTAAATTCCACATTTCATTGTTGCTTTCATGATCAAGAACAGGAGCTATTTCTGCTGCACCGCTATCAAACACTTTCTTCATAAATTCAATAAAATGAGTCTTTTTCACTTCATTTTTCTTTAAGCTAGCATCCAAAATTTGAGCTCGTCTCCATGCTTGAGATCGATTGTTTGGCATCATGGGTTTCGGAGAACGAAAAGGAAGTTGACTTTGGTAAAATTCTTTACATGCTGCCGTTTTTGTTTGTGCTCTTGCTCCAAGTGATTTCGGGATGGGATCGATAATTTTCTCATCTGCTTCATGAAGAGATTGTTGATCTTTTTTATGGTCTAAATGTCCTATATCAGGATTCTGCTGAATTTCAGTTATCCCTTGGTCAGGGTCTTTGACGTTACCTGGATCAGGCTGTTCGTTTTGTCCTGGATCAGGCTGTTCGTTTTGTCCTGGAGCAAGTTTCTTTTCCTCCAACAAATCAGGTTCCCGTACAGTATTTGTTTCTCCTGGATCAGGGTTTGATGCCATGGTATAAATCTTCTTACTATAATGCCTTGTGCATAGTTAACCCGAACACAGGCACTTTTCTATCACCTTTATTCGTGCGTACTTGTGTATGTAGGGTAAGAAGCTACAATATTACAAAGGAAAAATATCAGTACATATATCATTACCCAAAAGGCATGTTCCGCAAACACAGAAAATACTATAAATGTTTAACATTAATGCAATACACAAATAACTATTACATGTGTTTACTCGTTACAATACTATGCAACTTTATCGAGACTTATAAAAACTTCACTTAAGATGTAAATACTACGGTATCTTAGAAAATACTTAAATGTTATAACAAATGAGAATCGATATAATAATTAGCAAACTTTGATTAAAACAGCAAATAATTTGTAAACTTACATTTGTGACTTGACTGCAAACTACAGTTACATTGGCGGTAAAACTGCACGGACTAACGCTCTTCAGTAAAGAAGTCAAATATATATACCCTAGAAATTAAACGAATTTCGAACCCGACTGGAAAAAACAATATTGCCTATCGTAACAGCACACTTTCTAAGTAGTCAATGTGTTAACTTTCCTATCATTCTATAGCGAGTGCATGTTCCCGGCGAGAAGCGCTGGCAAGAAAAGCGAGCTCTAAAAACTAGTGCGAGAATAGAAACAAAACCAAACAATCCATTACCAAAGTGCCTAATGGTCAAAACATTAACCATCAGCTCTACATAAAATTTTCATATATGATTTGTTCAGCTGTAAACTTTATTTTTTTAAGGAAAAAAAACATATATTTTATCATTTAAATGTGTGATTTCCCTTAATCTTTTAATGTATAGTTTTTCTTCTGAAGGAGATTAAAATAGTCTAAAAATGACCATGGCCATCGACCCCTCTTAAATCTATACACAATTTATCTAGTATTCAAAACGCGTTATGACGTGAATTCTGCTTATACCACATGGTAAGGTTTATTGTGTGTTTTTGAGCATTGAATGTCGTATATTTCCAATGCAAACAAAACGAAAAATATAAACTCAATGTAAATATTTAATTAATTGGCGGATCGCAGATCCGCGCTTAAGCCCCGCTCACCGTGTCGACGGTAACTAAGAAGTGAAATGCCCGACATCGAAGGTAAACAATATGGCGGGCTAAATTTCCTTGAAGGACGTCCCGGACGATTTTTCGCAATCTTTTCTGAATTATAAGCCGACTTTACGTCAAAAGCAACGGGCTGTAGCGTTTGTAAAAGATGCATACATTAAAACTGTGAACATTTTTAGAGGAGAAAATGAAAAGAGCATTCAAATTACCGCTAAAATATTCAGAAGTCAGAGAAAAAGCAAGGATCCTAATCAAGTTAATCTCGACGTTAATATCACCGGGAAGAGTTTCAACGTTGCAAAGCTGGGTATGTAAACTGTTTGTTTCAAAGTTCATTTTTTTTGTTGACGTGTTCAAATGTTTTTGTTCAATGTTGTTGTTTGAATCATGTTCAGTTCCTTGTTACTTTTTCTTTTTCAAGTTAATGCATGCAGTTGGCATCAGCATTCAAAGGATATCTGTATAAAGTATTTCAAACACAAAGATGAGGTTTGTATTTTGTTGAATCTGAGAGAGAGAGAGAGAGAGAGAGAGAGAGAGAGAGAGAGAGAGAGAGAGAGAGAGAGAGAGAGAGAGAGAGAGAGAATGTGTTGTGTCATGTATTATAAGGCATAATCATTAATACACACTAGACTTTGACCCGTGTGTGCACGGGTTGACATTGCATATCGGACATTTACGAAATAGGTACGTCGATAAGCCTACAATAATGCTTTTAATTAAGGTTTTCCGCTGGGATCGGAAAACCTTACTATTATTCTGAAAAAATTTCAAATTTCTTATTTTTTTTTTCTTCTAGACGCCAACTTTGATCCTTAATATCTCGCTCGTTTGTTCATCGATTGTTTTGAAATTTTCAGGACTGATAACATGCCGCGTGATGTTTTCGTTGCATATTTTAGTTGAGGAAAATCCCTATCCGGTATTGAGTTATTCCCCTTTTAGTAAAATTTAACGACTTCTTTTGTCCAGGGGGTTTAGCTTTAACGATGACTGGCAGAGTCTCAAAGATGGGTGGTTTAGAAGCTAATACATTGAATTTGTGCGAGATATACTGTAGAAGCAGAAATATTCGTTGAGGATTTAATTTCGTTATTTTCGTTAGCAGTAGAAATCAACGAAATTAAATCCATGGCGAATTTTTAACCAAAGTAATAATGAATACAAAGATATTATGATGTGACGAAATTAAATGTCAACGAAGTTTATTTGGATCAAAAACAACGAAATTTTGACCCAACGAAAATATGTGCTTCTACAGTATTTTATTTATTATTTAAATGCAAATAAAAGGGGTGGTATAGATGTTGAATTAAAGGTAAGAAATAAAATAAAAAAAAATTCGCGTATTTTCCGTGTTAGTTTTCCACCTGATAAAAATTTGTTATAACATGTATTTTAAAAGTTCTTGGTCTTACTCAGACCTTTCATTCGGTATGCCGAAAAAAGGGCTGGCCCTTATAATTAGGGAGTTAGAGGCGTCCAAAGTTTCTTGTCAATAACTTAAAAAGGAATAAAAATTTCTAATGCATTATTGAAGCAAAGTTGTAAAAAAATGAATTCTTCTATAGTATTCAATTAAATGTTTTCGTAATTTATAGTCAGTATTTGCAGAAACAATTGTTGTCAGTTTGGTCCATTTTTGTGGGGGTGCGCACGTTAATGAGGTTATGAAAGGGCTTCTTGTAATGCACTAACGGATACATGTAGTGCGCAAAAATAATTCCACATAAAATTCCCAAATGCTTTTATTCATATGTACAATTTCATTTCATATAGATGAACCTCTTTGACCTTATTGTTGTTGTTTGTTTCATAACTGTGCCCCTGTCTATATTTAGATGCATTACGAGACTCAGGTAACCGATCGATAGGAGAGTCGCTAGCTGTATTCAGGCCGTCGCCTAGACGATAGTGCATGTGCTTGTAGAGCTGGACGTACACGTTTAACCCCCACTGTGTTACTGTAACAGAGTACTCAAGTTGTTATATCATAATTCAATGAACAAAAAATTGAATATTTAGGAGGTAAAACAGCATCAAAATGAATTGCGATTATCCAATTTCAAATTTAATCAAAGTACTGAAGTACTGACGGCAGTTGATTTTATCGATTATTATTTATTCAAAATTAACGATATGTGATTTTGCATGGCAAGTAGTATCAGTATCTGAAAAATTGTATGGATCCAGGCAAGATTGCACTCTTGTCTAATTCAACCAAACGCTCGGCTGTCTCCGTTTATCTCCGTTTATCTGTTTTGTCGAATATTAACGGAGACAGCCAAGCGTCTGGTTGAACGAGAGTACATTAAACTCTAGCGTAGGTATACATACGACTTTAAAAAAAATTCTAAACTGTATGTACAATTTTAAATCTTGCTATTTTCATGGTAATAATGAATTAGTTTTCTAGAAAAACAATGCTTCAGAATATATAGCATCTAATTTATCGTTTATTTTAAAGAACATCAATTATTTTCAAGAACTAAGATTATACAAGTGGCACTGAAAACACCCTTAAAGACCCTGAGGTCGGCACTAAGATTTCAAAATGTCGTTAAGTCTGCAAGTAGGTGTTTTGTTTAAGATGTTTGAATCAATTAAATCAATATCAGGTGTTTAGTAAATTCAACAAATATTTTGCAAAAATCTCGACATGCTACGTTTTACACTGCCACACATTTTAAAGTAATGATTTTGATTATTTTACACCCGCTATAAAGGAGAAAGGGGGTATACTGTTTTATCCTTGTATGTCCGTCCGTCCTTATCTCTGTCTCTCCGTTAACAAAACTTTCTGTCACATTATTTCAGCAATTATTCATTGCAGATGCTCGAAATTTTAACACACTATTTGTTTATGCATGCCATATTGTAGGAAATATTTTTGTACAAATTGGACGTCAACTTATTTTTAGACGAAATTTTCAAACAAATGTTTGCAGATGCTTGAAATTCTAACAAACTATTTGTTTAGGCATACCATTGTGTGGGATATATTTTCGCATTAATTGGTTGCCAACTTCCTGTTTAGTGACGACTTTGCTTACCTTAATTAATCACGCCAGAGCGAGGGTATTACTAGTGAGCATTGGCTCACAGATATATCGTTTACGCATGTTTCTCCATTTGAAGCATTGGCTCACAGATATTTTGTTTACACATGTTTCTGCATATGAAGCATTGGCTTTTGATATGTACTGATGCGTGTTACAGTGAATAGTTTCTTTTGATAAAACGGTTAAAACAGGGTTAAACTGTGTTAGCTATCGTCCTTGGTGTTTCTGTTTTCGTCATTTTATTTATAATTTTCTCGATCTTGGAAGTAGCAAAATAAAGAGGCACTCAGAAAAGGTTTTAGATATTAAAAACATTAAGTAAAGCCCGAAACTTCATACTAAGAGTATTTACATGTTTGTGTAGATTTCAATTGTGTCCCATATTACATCAGCATAAGGATAGATTATTTGTCATTATATACTTCTTGAACTTATACGTAATGTGTATATATATTGTGTGTGGTAATCTATTTTGCAAAATACTCAATATAAATAACAAAAATAAACTAATCTTTTAACGAGGCCGGGTCTAATTTGTTCTGCCCTAGATTTTTGGATGAAACTTTTTACATGAATTTCTACTGATATAATTATTATTTTAAGATTAAAAAAATAAGACATTTACCACACCGTTTGTTTAGGGGGTCATCTCAAAGTTTGTTAATTTTTAACATGGGACCCTATGGGATTTTGCTTGAAATGTATCAATTTTGCATATTTTTTACATTTTTTCAAAACTTCTGCCCTAGGGATTTCTTTTTCTGTTCTACATATTAAAGTTATTGCTAAAAGGCATCAAATGGTCAAATAAAAAAAACCTTTTACCTCCTGGTTTGTTCCAGGGGTCTTATCAAAGTTAATTTTTGTATGCCCAATTTCCCAGATTCGTCAGATAATGGCTATTTTTTAATTGACAAAGGCGGAAAAGGTGATCTATGTAGTATTATTAAAACATTCAGACATATTTAAGTAATAAAAAAATATATAACATCACACATGAGAGGTCATTACTATAAAATACATGGTTACTGTCTTTAAATATATGAATTAAGCTATATTTAGGCGGGTTAAGAAAACGGCAGAGGGCTAGGCTTGCTGAACCCTCTTCACGTTTTCGACCCGAGCCCAAATATAGCTTATACTTCGAGACATTTATGTTTATTCCACAATATAACATTATTTTTACGCATCAAACGAGATATTTTCAACAATTTTCGCTGAATATCTCCAGTTGAAACTATCACGCCATTGCGTCAACCAAGCAAAAAGATGACGTCACAATACAAATGAAACGCTGCGCGAAAGCGTGCGTACTCGTTCTGTACTCGGCCTCGTTAAGTAGGTAGAGCTTAATTGAGATTGAAAGTTGTACGTAAATATACTTTTTTAAAAATTCCATGAACATTTGGTCAAAAACATTTCATAGATGAGATTTAAATGAAGGGGCGCTGTAAATAGCCATTACTTGATATTTACAAACCATAATGTATTTGTTGTGCTTTGTTACAGTAGTATGCATCGTCCAATCAACCAATCTATGTGTTTGCTACCTGCAAATCAGATGGAGGCAATTGACGGTCGTTTATTATAAGAGCGCTCGACTGAGGAAGGAAGTAGATCTTAAAAAACATCTCAAGGTTGTTTTAACAATTCTGTGTATTCGGTTGTACTTATTATTAAGCCTATAATAATGCAAAAATACTAAGTGGAATAATGGAAACACATAGAGGCGACGTAGACTTTAACGTTTATTTCTAACGAGAACACAACCTCGCATGCTCAATCTTTTAGAACTAAAGAGACGAATAAACGACATTTTAGAATACGGCATCCGCCTGATGACAAAATGGAGTAACCCGGTTTTTTGAAAACTACACGTGATAAGAAAAATGTAGTAGCTTACTGTTGAAACATCAATTATATTTAATGTAAAGTTTTATATGTGGAATAATCCGTTTTTCAAAGGTTACACTTGCTCAAAGGTTACAAGTCTATGGTAGGTTGGTTCTGAAACATCAAGTGAATCGAATGTAATGATTTATTTGATGCATAACTTTTATTTTTTTTCTATTCAGTACCATGTTTCTTTTTTCTTTGGAACATACTATTCTTTGTTCTTCGGTAACTTGACTCAATTCGTTTGAAGCATTGTAGATATATCCCGCTGTTTAACACACTCTATAAATTAAATTTTTTTTTAATGAAGTGTTTATTCAATTCACTAACACATAATGAACAATTGTCATGTTTGTATCATTTATAGACCTTTCAGGCCTGTGACCTATCCCTTTTTAATATGTAATATATTATAAATTAAGTGACTTGATGGTCGTGACAATTGTTTGAATACACTAACGTATTTTAAAAAGAGGTCTTTATATTTAAATATATTGAAGTAGCCAAATTATAATGGTAAAATACATGCATTTTTTTCCAGAATAATAGTGTATAGCTATACTATTTATAACGTTAGATTTTATGTAGATCTGATGGATAACTTGTTGACCACCATACTCCTTAACGTTTGACTGAATACAACTTTGAATGATGTTTAACCGTTTATATGGTTTACGTTTTTTTTTATTACAAAATGGCGTGGTTGTAATTCTCAGAGCATTCACATATTTGTTCTCAAATTCCTCTCCATTATAAATGTACGGCATGCATGTACCTATCATGGGCAAGATAAGCTTGAATCGATATGATGATTCAACATGTTTTAGTAATATTCATTTGTCTATTCGGAGGAAACGGATTCAAACCCAAGCAGAGGGTAATTTTGCTCTTAGCAGTACTACTTATTAATAAACATGTATTGAATAGCATTTTGCGCAGCACTGTTAAGGCTTACTTTGTGGTCGCGCCGACCAGAAAGCACGGGAAATGTGAACTATGACATCATACAAAACAAGTCGTCGAAAATACTAATTAATAAATTAATTTCTGATTATTATGGGTACGAAAAATTTAAACTACGTTTATAATTACCTATGCGTGCAACTTTGTAGTCCAAAAAATCCAACAACGATAAATACTAGTCGATGTGACGTCATATTGTAAATTTTGACGCATATTATGTGTAGAGAGAGACAGATCAATCAGTTTTTTAAAATGAGAAAATGCATTTTATTAATGAACGGAGCATAGTCATAAAACAATTATTATACCATCAAATCCCATATACTTTGCTTGTTTTGATTCGGCATGTGATTATTTTTAGAGCGTGTATTAGTTATTGTATGTGTGCGACATCGGGAAGCCTATCTAAATCCGCTTTTTACAAGGACACACACTCAACATATCGTTTTGATGTTGTGGATATAAATTAAGGGAATATTAAATTTATTAAAAATGCTGCTGCTTCAATGAAATCTAGAGAATAAATAAATAAATGCGTAAAATATTGAGCGAAGGTAATTTAAATTCCGACCGGAGCTCATTTCTTTGATATTTATTCTTAAAAAAAAATGAACTCTATACAAAGCAGCAGCACTTGTATACTTAGAATTTAATTATCATCTAAGGTTTTTATTCCAATAAGGGTATGCCCTTGAATATTGAAATTTGTTTATGACCTTCATTTGCGAGAATTATCAACACATATCACTTGACTATCAATTCGGGGGACCACACTAAGTGTCATACAAAGTAGCATTTACTGTACTTTTCATTAAATATCACATTTATATTATGATAAAATAACCTTACATAAATATTTTGTAATTAGAGATGCATCGTTTTATGAACGTTTAAATTCGATGATATTTTCATAGTAAGCCTTAACAGTGCTGCCTGGTGTATAGGTGTGAATGCAGCATTATGACGTCACCCTGACAACCAACATTCACAGTCACCAACATTTTCAAATCCTTTATTTAAAATCATTAATTATTAATGCATATTTATGAGCGGAAAGGTTTAATGCATTTTCAATTTTAAGAAAAGTAACATTAATAACATTATTCATATCATAATAACATGACGAAACAAAATTCTATATATGCAATTAAATACGATGAGTAACGATACTGTTGACAACGCGTAGGCAACTAAAAGTTAAGATTTATTGTGACATTGACATAATCCATTATTTCACTGTATGCATCAATCAATGGTAATTTATTACGATCTAATAATGATAATTCATTGATGTGTCACTTTAAATAATAACGATTTTGAAAATTAAAAAAGAATCAATACTGAATGATACATGTGTCTCATTTTTTAATTGCTCCACCATTGTATTTAAAGGGAAATAAAGCACATATATTACAGTAATGCTTCTAAAAATAACAGATATATGTTTCCGGATGCTGATTTGTGTAACAGTGTCATACAATGACTTCAGTGTTTTCAAAGTTCATGTGATGGTCAGTACAGACACGCTCGACATTGGTGAGGCTCGCCTATCCGTACTGCTGAGGGTACGTCTGATGAAGGATGTATCATAGAAAGATGTACTTTTGTTGCTTTAAGTTTGGCTGAAAAGAGAATTATAACACTTCTTTAATAATGTTAGTTGCAATCAAACAGTATTTTACAGGGAAAAACAAAAACAAGCAAACAAAAACCAAATTTCATATGTTCGATTCACTTCAGGATATCTGATGTCCATTTAATAACCCCCCCCCCTCCCCCCAACTCACAAACATCCTTTTTTTACGGGATCATTTGCTTTGAAAGAAAAACAATATGCATACCTGATATAAGTTAAGTTTGAATAACACACCTGAATAAAGTCACTCAAATTAACAAGAGTTTTTTTGATAATGAAAGATATAATGATGTAAAAAACAACACTATGTAGATAAAGTTAATTTGTACTACAATTAAGTTGTTATGTTCTTACATATTGTTAAATACATGTCAAGGGGCGTGGAAGACACTAAGTAACATTATCTTCTACAATGATATGTTGGGTGCTTAATGCTCTATATATTTTTTGATTTCCTAAATGAAAAAGTCAAAACTTTTTATTGAAAGAATTCTTGCGTATTTTTCAATGACGGTTTGTAATAAAAAAAAATATAATACAGAATGAGATTTGTTTTTTTTAATTTTCATTTGTTTATTTAATTTTTTTTTAGAAAGAGGAAGTCAGGATAATATATTTTTTTTATTTTACAACAATTTGCACGTACTCTAAATAATCGAATTTGTCAAATAAAACATGCTATTTAAACCCAATTTTAATTTTTTTCTTCGGAAATGACACCTGAAAAGCATAATTTATAAAAATTGATAAATACGTCCATACCAGTTAGTCCTGTTCATAAGCTTTATACTTTATGTACACACAATATATAAAAATATATTAACATCATCATTGCTTAGCAAAAACTTTGAGCGCTTTAAAATAATAAATAAAAATCTTGTGTATTTGAGTTTTATATTGATGTTTGCATCATAATAAATAACAAACATATGATAAATAACAACAGTTAATATCACCTACATCTAATAAGGAAATGTAAATTTTTAATTGAAGATTGAGAAAAGAAATAAGTGTTTTATATTACCCTCGTCGACAGCAAAGTATATAAACAATCAATACAAGTAATTCAGAATTAGCTGATTTGATAAATCATTCTTACATCGTCTGTTGTCGCAAAGCAAGTTGAATAAATTTACATTTAGGCAGTGCAATTGCTTTTCCATATTCATTTGATGATCAAAAAATGCTGGAATAGAATGCAACCCCCAACAAAAAAAATAACTCAATAAAATAAACAACAGCAAATAATACAGAAAAAATGGATTGTTAAATTTGAATTGTTTTTTAAACTGTTTAAGTTAAACAACATACACAATATTCGATTAATCAACAAGTATCTAAACCTTTTTTTTTAAAGATAAGTTTGATATAAATCAGTCGTCTAACTTTAACTCCCAACAATTTTTTAAATGAAATATTAAGGCATAAAACCGTCAATATAAATCAAAACAATCTAATGGCTTGATTTCAATCCACCACAGCGTCTTCCAGGAAACTATCAAGCAATCGTCTGTATGGTCCTAAATATATTCAGTTGAATAACATCTACTATATTTTCACTTTTAGCATAGAATTATGATCATATCATTTATTTAGGACCAATTGGGACGTCATTCGTGTAACAAAGGTGTTTTTTTTTAATTAAGGACTAATAAAGCAACATGTTATATTATAACTAAATGAACAAAAAAATAAACATTTAGGAGGTATAACACCTTTTATATAAACTGCTAAGTTCAAAGTTAAAAAGCGTAGGGTGAATTTATATTTATTTTATGAGACACCATCACGATGTTGCTTACAAAAACAATAATAAACCTAAGAAATGATTAACTATAAAACAGTTGTTGAAGTACAAAAAAAAATATAATCAAACACAATTCATTAACAATTACCCACAATGCACTGAGTGTATTATCCCTGGCTGGTTTATATATACTTGGAAACACTACACATAACTCGATAATGTGCAGGTTTGCGCAAATGTTTTAAATTGAAAACTAATCGAGGTCATTTAGATTTTTTTGGACAAAAAATTGTGAACATTCTGGTATATACTGAATATTAACGCATTAGATTTTATAATTATAAACATTATTTACAAAATTACTTACCCATAATACACTGGGTGTATTGTCCCACGCTGGTTTATGCATACTTGATGACTCCGTACACAGACTCAATAAACTCAATATCGTCCAGTTTTTCACAAATGTATTAAATTGAACACTAATCGAGGTCATTGAGACCTTTGAAAAAATAGAACGTTCGGTATATTCTCAATATTAACCTATAAGGCTGCATTAGACATCCTAGATCAACCCACACAGAAGAACGATGTCAATACGTACTTGTAGACAAACCACGGCATACATGTATGATGTAATAAACACAAATAAGCCTTAGTACCTTTCCATACCAACGAATTTATGTAAAAGAAAGTTTGGATATTCTGTACGTTATTGATAAATGTGTTAATAATTGAAAACATATATGATTTCATACTTACTTGTTATTTATGATTTTTTTTACTGTTTATTTAATAATATTTTGGACTGAATTGAAACTTATCAATATTTTCAACAACTTCATTACTTTTTTTTTTTATTAAAAAAAAACCTGCTAAATTAGTGAGCATGTATGTGAACAAACTTACTTTTTTGACAGAAGTATCCTATCCAGCCAGGACGGCAGTCATAATCACATGAACCACTGACTTCGTTACAGCCATCACATGTGTAACTGGTGATACATCTCTCAGAACAGTCTTGTCCAAAATATCCAACAGGACAAGCTTGCAAAATGGATAATATATTATCTATCTATCTATCTATCTATCTATCTATCTATCTATCTATCTATCTATCTATCTATCTATCTATCTATCTATCAATATTTGAAGAGATGTTAATTTTATGAAGATATGTAATTTTGCTTTATTTTTCGGTCAGACTTTCCTCCGATATACATATCAGACTAGAACAACACTACACCGTTTATTTTAAACTTTCAATTCAACGTGTATTACAAATGTAATAGTGTGATTAAAGCTTTACTTGAATAGTGTTGCTAAAATCCCGTGCTTCGTGTTGCTTTGATGAAACATACCGTTTTCCATGCAAAAGTTACGAAGGTTTATTGGGAACGAGATGAATATCTATTTAATTTAGAAGAATATAGGATTCTAGAAGCGAATTTGATAAAACTGTGATCGTTTGCCTTCCCCGTATATGTTTATTGGTTTGTGGAAACCACAAGGTAGTGTTATTCTACCTCATTTTACATTAAGGAGTATACGTACGCTATTTATAGTTATCACGCGATATTGCACCGATGTGGCAGTCATATACTTCTCGAGTTTGTTGCATTGACATCTATTTCAGAGGATAAAACCAAGTGTTTGGACTGGTTAAAAGCAGTTTTTTAATCTTAAAATTAAGACCCTAAATTGCCTATATGCTTCCTTCACCTACCCGCGTTTTAATCTAACTCTCTATCTTTCACTTAATCTTATCAATCAATATGTATGACTATGTATATTGATAGTAAGATAATCGTCCACTTACGAGTTTTACACAAGTCTCCTTGATAATCGGGATCACATCCGGTCAAACATGTTCCATTGATATTGGAACACTGTTTTTCACGGCATTGTCCACATGTTTCATTGCATTCAGAACCATACAACCCTCTGTCACATGCTACAAATGAAATGTTTACTCCTTTAAAGTTTAGATGTTATATCTCCTATATATTTCTTTTCAAACAAAATATTTTACATGCGTAGCCACTCACGAGTTTTACACAAGCCCCCTAGATAACCAGCATCACATCCAGTCAAACATGTTCCATTGCTATTGGAACACTGGTTTAGGTCACGAAAGTGTGCACATGTTTCACTGCATTCGGAACAATACAACCCTTTGTCCATGCTACAAATAATGTTGATTCTCTTCAAGTTTAGATTTTCTTTGCATTATAAATCTATTTTCAATCAAAATATTTTACATGCGTAACTACTCACCGGTTTTACACAAGCCCCCTAGATAACCATTATCACATCCAGTCAAACATGTTCCATTGCTATTGGAACAGTGGTTTAGGTCACGACAGTGTCCACATGTTTCACTGCATTCAGAACCATACAACCCTTTGTCACATGCTTCAAATAATGTTGATTCTCTTAAAGTTTAGATGTTCTTTGTAGTATAAATCTATTTTCAATCAAAATATTTTACATCCGTAAGTACTCACGAGTTTTACACAAGCCCCCTAGATAACCATTATCACACCCAGTCAAACATATCCCATTGATATTGGAACAATGGCTAACATCGCGGTAGTGTCCACATGTCTCTTTGCATTCGGTTCCAAAAAATCCTTCGTCGCAAGCTATAAAAATAAAACAATTCAGTATAAATATTTACACGTATTGGGAAATCAACAGTCAAACTATGAGTTAATACTCTGATATTTAGAATATAATACATGGCATCTGTATCACATCCCATATCGACCGAGACTCCAATATCAGCCCGAGTGCATCTAATATAC
This sequence comes from Magallana gigas, assembly GCF_963853765.1. Lineage (NCBI taxonomy): Eukaryota > Metazoa > Mollusca > Bivalvia > Ostreida > Ostreidae > Magallana > Magallana gigas. The sequence continues at coordinate 68,481,513 of NC_088853.1, read as the reverse complement.
ATGCAGCACTTATTACAAACCATGTGTACAAAGCCCGCTTGTTAGCAGGTTACTGTTTTCTGCACAGTCGCTTTCTTCATATTCCGGAAAAGACCAAACATTTAGGCGGACTATTGTGAACATATTTTTAGCATTTGTACCTTTGAACTACTGTAGAACTTAGTTGGATATTTTAAAACAACGCCATAAATACTTCATATTTTAACGAATGTAAACTAATAAAAGGAAACTTGGATTTCAGAGTGTTTTAAAAAAATATTTTCAAAATAAACGTTATATGAGCTTTTAAGCGTTCATTCATTAAAGAGATCTGTGTGAAAAATCACGTAACCGGATATCGCATCAAGAATTCTTCTTGTCAGACCAATCATCCTCTCCCAGGAGCCACCCATATATGAAGAATGAGGAGAGTTAAATATCCAAACTGTTCCATTTTCACGTAGATGTTTTTTAATCGGACCATCTTCAACATTCAGAGTTTGTAATCCTAATTCATCTGCTGCTCCTACAAAATTTGTACCCTTATCTGATCTAAATACTTTGACCGGTCCACGTAATGCTTCAAAGCGTCGTAAACAGCTGAACATGATTGCCCACCGTTTGTTGTTTATTACTCCACCACGTGTCTTCTTTGCTAAAACTGTCCATGGACCGAATGTATCTACTCCTACTGTGGTGAATGGAGGACCAGGAGTAATTCTGTCAGAAGGTAAATCAGCCATTTTCTGTAATTCAAATTTTCCACGAAGTTTTCTACATGTGACACATTTGTGAATAAATGAAGACACCTCACGTTTTGCACCAATCATCCAGAGGCCATTCTTTCTAAGCGCTCCTTCGGTAAAATGTCTTCTTTGGTGTCTAACTGAATCATGGTAGATTCGAATCAGGAGTGTTGAAACATGATGTTTATTTGGCCATATTATAGGATTGATTTCTCCAGTAGGTAACACATTCTTCACATTGTTTAGTCTCCCACCTACACGAAGTAAACCTTCACTGTCGATGAATGGGGAAAGGGTTGAAATCCGACTATCCTTTGAAACAGTTTTTCCATTTTGTAGAGAGAGTATTTCTTTGCTAAAACACTCTTTCTGTATTTCTTTCAACACAAATTTTTCAGCATCCCGACAGGATTGTACACTGTTTTCACACATATGCCATCCAGAACAAGAATGAGTTCTATGCTTGAAAAACTTGATGACGTGTCTTAAACAGGCGACAAATTTGATAAAGGTTTTCCATTTAGAAAATTTCTCTGCAAGTTCAGTTATACAGTTTTTTGACATCTTAGTGGTGGTTTTCATGACCTGTACATCTGGACGAATTTCCTTGTCATCCTGTGGATCTATTATTGGGAAGTCACAGTTATTATTAACCTCATTGCCGTCATGTTGTTCTAAAAGCCACTGAGGTCCTTGTAACCATTCACTATTCTGTAGCTGTTCACTCGAAAAGTTTCCTCTTGTCGCACAGTCGGCAGCATTTTTATGGGTCGGTACATAATTCCACTGGTCAGTAGAACTCACTTTTAAGATTTTGCTCACACGATTTGCCACATATGTATAGAATCTTTTCGATTGGTTGTAAATGTATCCAAGGACAACTTTACTGTCGGTGTAATATTTCACAACATTCGGTTTTACATCTAATTGTTCTAAAACAGTTTGTCCAATTTCTGAAGCAAGGACGGCTCCACAAAGTTCTAACCGTGGTATTGTATGTCCTTTCATTGGAGCTAGTTTGGATTTTCCCAATATAAATCCCAAATGGCTTGCGTTGTCATCATCACTGATTTTCAAATATGCAGTTGCTGCAATCGCTTTTTCTGACGCGTCACAGAAGACATGTAGTTCAATGTTGTTAACACAACTTAATGAAACAGGTAAGTACATTCTAGGAATTCTCAAGTCTTGTAAACACTGTAGAGATGATTTCCACTCTTTCCATTTGTGATCTATTGTGGTTGATAATGGTTGATCCCAATCGGCACCAACTGATTGTCGAAGAAGGATTTTCCCGGACAAGGTAATAGGCGACAAAAAGCCCAACGGATCAAAAATGCTATTCAGGAACGAAAGTAATCCTCTCCGGTTTTTCACTGTCTTGAACTTCAAACAAGAAACTGTCATGATTTAAGTCCCATGATAAACCGAGACTATGCTGTAGGGGTAGGACCGAGTTTTCTCCAAAGTGTACATCTCTAAGGTTCTTGTTCAGGTCCTCTTCACAGAAACTATTCAAAATCTCTCTATCATTCGAGGCAATCTTGTGTAACCGTAAATTGCCATTTTCTTTTAACACTGTTTTGGTTCTTTTAATCAAATCTATCACTTTTTCACGGGACGGTGAGGACACTAAACCATCATCTACGTAAAAGTTTCTATTTACAAAGTCTTTAACATCAGACCCATAAGTGGTTTCACAATTCTCCACAGTTCTTCGTAATCCATATGTTGCTATCGCAGGAGACGGTGCATTTCCGAACACGTGAACGCACATTCGGTATTCAATAAGAGGAAGATCTGGATTATTGTTTTTATACCAGAAAAAACGAAGAAAGTCTCTGTGTTCTATTTTCACGTAAAACTGGTAGAACATTTGTTCAATATCGGCAATTACAGCATATCGATCTTGGCGAAAACGCAATAATATTCCTATAAGACTGTTTGTTAGATCAGGTCCAGTCATCAACACTTTGTTCAGAGAATGTCCTTCATAGACTGCGGACGAATCGAACACTCCTCTCAATTGATTTGGTTTCTTAGAGTTGTATACACCAACAATGGGTAAATTCCACATTTCATTGTTGCTTTCATGATCAAGAACAGGAGCTATTTCTGCTGCACCGCTATCAAACACTTTCTTCATAAATTCAATAAAATGAGTCTTTTTCACTTCATTTTTCTTTAAGCTAGCATCCAAAATTTGAGCTCGTCTCCATGCTTGAGATCGATTGTTTGGCATCATGGGTTTCGGAGAACGAAAAGGAAGTTGACTTTGGTAAAATTCTTTACATGCTGCCGTTTTTGTTTGTGCTCTTGCTCCAAGTGATTTCGGGATGGGATCGATAATTTTCTCATCTGCTTCATGAAGAGATTGTTGATCTTTTTTATGGTCTAAATGTCCTATATCAGGATTCTGCTGAATTTCAGTTATCCCTTGGTCAGGGTCTTTGACGTTACCTGGATCAGGCTGTTCGTTTTGTCCTGGATCAGGCTGTTCGTTTTGTCCTGGAGCAAGTTTCTTTTCCTCCAACAAATCAGGTTCCCGTACAGTATTTGTTTCTCCTGGATCAGGGTTTGATGCCATGGTATAAATCTTCTTACTATAATGCCTTGTGCATAGTTAACCCGAACACAGGCACTTTTCTATCACCTTTATTCGTGCGTACTTGTGTATGTAGGGTAAGAAGCTACAATATTACAAAGGAAAAATATCAGTACATATATCATTACCCAAAAGGCATGTTCCGCAAACACAGAAAATACTATAAATGTTTAACATTAATGCAATACACAAATAACTATTACATGTGTTTACTCGTTACAATACTATGCAACTTTATCGAGACTTATAAAAACTTCACTTAAGATGTAAATACTACGGTATCTTAGAAAATACTTAAATGTTTTAACAAATGAGAATCGATATAATAATTAGCAAACTTTGATTAAAACAGCAAATAATTTGTAAACTTACATTTGTGACTTGACTGCAAACTACAGTTACATTGGCGGTAAAACTGCACGGACTAACGCTCTTCAGTAAAGAAGTCAAATATATATACCCTAGAAATTAAACGAATTTCGAACCCGACTGGAAAAAACAATATTGCCTATCGTAACAGCACACTTTCTAAGTAGTCAATGTGTTAACTTTCCTATCATTCTATAGCGAGTGCATGTTCCCGGCGAGAAGCGCTGGCAAGAAAAGCGAGCTCTAAAAACTAGTGCGAGAATAGAAACAAAACCAAACAATCCATTACCAAAGTGCCTAATGGTCAAAACATTAACCATCAGCTCTACATAAAATTTTCATATATGATTTGTTCAGCTGTAAACTTTATTTTTTTAAGGAAAAAAAAAACATATATTTTATCATTTAAATGTGTGATTTCCCTTAATCTTTTAATGTATAGTTTTTCTTCTGAAGGAGATTAAAATAGTCTAAAAATGACCATGGCCATCGACCCCTCTTAAATCTATACACAATTTATCTAGTATTCAAAACGCGTTATGACGTGAATTCTGCTTATACCACATGGTAAGGTTTATTGTGTGTTTTTGAGCATTGAATGTCGTATATTTCCAATGCAAACAAAACGAAAAATATAAACTCAATGTAAATATTTAATTAATTGGCGGATCGCAGATCCGCGCTTAAGCCCCGCTCACCGTGTCGACGGTAACTAAGAAGTGAAATGCCCGACATCGAAGGTAAACAATATGGCGGGCTAAATTTCCTTGAAGGACGTCCCGGACGATTTTTCGCAATCTTTTCTGAATTATAAGCCGACTTTACGTCAAAAGCAACGGGCTGTAGCGTTTGTAAAAGATGCATACATTAAAACTGTGAACATTTTTAGAGGAGAAAATGAAAAGAGCATTCAAATTACCGCTAAAATATTCAGAAGTCAGAGAAAAAGCAAGGATCCTAATCAAGTTAATCTCGACGTTAATATCACCGGGAAGAGTTTCAACGTTGCAAAGCTGGGTATGTAAACTGTTTGTTTCAAAGTTCATTTTTTTTGTTGACGTGTTCAAATGTTTTTGTTCAATGTTGTTGTTTGAATCATGTTCAGTTCCTTGTTACTTTTTCTTTTTCAAGTTAATGCATGCAGTTGGCATCAGCATTCAAAGGATATCTGTATAAAGTATTTCAAACACAAAGATGAGGTTTGTATTTTGTTGAATCTGAGAGAGAGAGAGAGAGAGAGAGAGAGAGAGAGAGAGAGAGAGAGAGAGAGAGAGAGAGAGAGAGAGAGAGAGAGAGAGAATGTGTTGTGTCATGTATTATAAGGCATAATCATTAATACACACTAGACTTTGACCCGTGTGTGCACGGGTTGACATTGCATATCGGACATTTACGAAATAGGTACGTCGATAAGCCTACAATAATGCTTTTAATTAAGGTTTTCCGCTGGGAGCGGAAAACCTTACTATTATTCTGAAAAAATTTCAAATTTCTTATTTTTTTTTTCTTCTAGACGCCAACTTTGATCCTTAATATCTCGCTCGTTTGTTCATCGATTGTTTTGAAATTTTCAGGACTGATAACATGCCGCGTGATGTTTTCGTTGCATATTTTAGTTGAGGAAAATCCCTATCCGGTATTGAGTTATTCCCCTTTTAGTAAAATTTAACGACTTCTTTTGTCCAGGGGGTTTAGCTTTAACGATGACTGGCAGAGTCTCAAAGATGGGTGGTTTAGAAGCTAATACATTGAATTTGTGCGAGATATACTGTAGAAGCAGAAATATTCGTTGAGGATTTAATTTCGTTATTTTCGTTAGCAGTAGAAATCAACGAAATTAAATCCATGGCGAATTTTTAACCAAAGTAATAATGAATACAAAGATATTATGATGTGACGAAATTAAATGTCAACGAAGTTTATTTGGATCAAAAACAACGAAATTTTGACCCAACGAAAATATGTGCTTCTACAGTATTTTATTTATTATTTAAATGCAAATAAAAGGGGTGGTATAGATGTTGAATTAAAGGTAAGAAATAAAATAAAAAAAAATTCGCGTATTTTCCGTGTTAGTTTTCCACCTGATAAAAATTTGTTATAACATGTATTTTAAAAGTTCTTGGTCTTACTCAGACCTTTCATTCGGTATGCCGAAAAAAGGGCTGGCCCTTATAATTAGGGAGTTAGAGGCGTCCAAAGTTTCTTGTCAATAACTTAAAAAGGAATAAAAATTTCTAATGCATTATTGAAGCAAAGTTGTAAAAAAATGAATTCTTCTATAGTATTCAATTAAATGTTTTCGTAATTTATAGTCAGTATTTGCAGAAACAATTGTTGTCAGTTTGGTCCATTTTTGTGGGGGTGCGCACGTTAATGAGGTTATGAAAGGGCTTCTTGTAATGCACTAACGGATACATGTAGTGCGCAAAAATAATTCCACATAAAATTCCCAAATGCTTTTATTCATATGTACAATTTCATTTCATATAGATGAACCTCTTTGACCTTATTGTTGTTGTTTGTTTCATAACTGTGCCCCTGTCTATATTTAGATGCATTACGAGACTCAGGTAACCGATCGATAGGAGAGTCGCTAGCTGTATTCAGGCCGTCGCCTAGACGATAGTGCATGTGCTTGTAGAGCTGGACGTACACGTTTAACCCCCACTGTGTTACTGTAACAGAGTACTCAAGTTGTTATATCATAATTCAATGAACAAAAAATTGAATATTTAGGAGGTAAAACAGCATCAAAATGAATTGCGATTATCCAATTTCAAATTTAATCAAAGTACTGAAGTACTGACGGCAGTTGATTTTATCGATTATTATTTATTCAAAATTAACGATATGTGATTTTGCATGGCAAGTAGTATCAGTATCTGAAAAATTGTATGGATCCAGGCAAGATTGCACTCTTGTCTAATTCAACCAAACGCTCGGCTGTCTCCGTTTATCTCCGTTTATCTGTTTTGTCGAATATTAACGGAGACAGCCAAGCGTCTGGTTGAACGAGAGTACATTAAACTCTAGCGTAGGTATACATACGACTTTAAAAAAAATTCTAAACTGTATGTACAATTTTAAATCTTGCTATTTTCATGGTAATAATGAATTAGTTTTCTAGAAAAACAATGCTTCAGAATATATAGCATCTAATTTATCGTTTATTTTAAAGAACATCAATTATTTTCAAGAACTAAGATTATACAAGTGGCACTGAAAACACCCTTAAAGACCCTGAGGTCGGCACTAAGATTTCAAAATGTCGTTAAGTCTGCAAGTAGGTGTTTTGTTTAAGATGTTTGAATCAATTAAATCAATATCAGGTGTTTAGTAAATTCAACAAATATTTTGCAAAAATCTCGACATGCTACGTTTTACACTGCCACACATTTTAAAGTAATGATTTTGATTATTTTACACCCGCTATAAAGGAGAAAGGGGGTATACTGTTTTATCCTTGTATGTCCGTCCGTCCTTATCTCTGTCTCTCCGTTAACAAAACTTTCTGTCACATTATTTCAGCAATTATTCATTGCAGATGCTCGAAATTTTAACACACTATTTGTTTATGCATGCCATATTGTAGGAAATATTTTTGTACAAATTGGACGTCAACTTATTTTTAGACGAAATTTTCAAACAAATGTTTGCAGATGCTTGAAATTCTAACAAACTATTTGTTTAGGCATACCATTGTGTGGGATATATTTTCGCATTAATTGGTTGCCAACTTCCTGTTTAGTGACGACTTTGCTTACCTTAATTAATCACGCCAGAGCGAGGGTATTACTAGTGAGCATTGGCTCACAGATATATCGTTTACGCATGTTTCTCCATTTGAAGCATTGGCTCACAGATATTTTGTTTACACATGTTTCTGCATATGAAGCATTGGCTTTTGATATGTACTGATGCGTGTTACAGTGAATAGTTTCTTTTGATAAAACGGTTAAAACAGGGTTAAACTGTGTTAGCTATCGTCCTTGGTGTTTCTGTTTTCGTCATTTTATTTATAATTTTCTCGATCTTGGAAGTAGCAAAATAAAGAGGCACTCAGAAAAGGTTTTAGATATTAAAAACATTAAGTAAAGCCCGAAACTTCATACTAAGAGTATTTACATGTTTGTGTAGATTTCAATTGTGTCCCATATTACATCAGCATAAGGATAGATTATTTGTCATTATATACTTCTTGAACTTATACGTAATGTGTATATATATTGTGTGTGGTAATCTATTTTGCAAAATACTCAATATAAATAACAAAAATAAACTAATCTTTTAACGAGGCCGGGTCTAATTTGTTCTGCCCTAGATTTTTGGATGAAACTTTTTACATGAATTTCTACTGATATAATTATTATTTTAAGATTAAAAAAATAAGACATTTACCACACCGTTTGTTTAGGGGGTCATCTCAAAGTTTGTTAATTTTTAACATGGGACCCTATGGGATTTTGCTTGAAATGTATCAATTTTGCATATTTTTTACATTTTTTCAAAACTTCTGCCCTAGGGATTTCTTTTTCTGTTCTACATATTAAAGTTATTGCTAAAAGGCATCAAATGGTCAAATAAAAAAAACCTTTTACCTCCTGGTTTGTTCCAGGGGTCTTATCAAAGTTAATTTTTGTATGCCCAATTTCCCAGATTCGTCAGATAATGGCTATTTTTTAATTGACAAAGGCGGAAAAGGTGATCTATGTAGTATTATTAAAACATTCAGACATATTTAAGTAATAAAAAAATATATAACATCACACATGAGAGGTCATTACTATAAAATACATGGTTACTGTCTTTAAATATATGAATTAAGCTATATTTAGGCGGGTTAAGAAAACGGCAGAGGGCTAGGCTTGCTGAACCCTCTTCACGTTTTCGACCCGAGCCCAAATATAGCTTATACTTCGAGACATTTATGTTTATTCCACAATATAACATTATTTTTACGCATCAAACGAGATATTTTCAACAATTTTCGCTGAATATCTCCAGTTGAAACTATCACGCCATTGCGTCAACCAAGCAAAAAGATGACGTCACAATACAAATGAAACGCTGCGCGAAAGCGTGCGTACTCGTTCTGTACTCGGCCTCGTTAAGTAGGTAGAGCTTAATTGAGATTGAAAGTTGTACGTAAATATACTTTTTTAAAAATTCCATGAACATTTGGTCAAAAACATTTCATAGATGAGATTTAAATGAAGGGGCGCTGTAAATAGCCATTACTTGATATTTACAAACCATAATGTATTTGTTGTGCTTTGTTACAGTAGTATGCATCGTCCAATCAACCAATCTATGTGTTTGCTACCTGCAAATCAGATGGAGGCAATTGACGGTCGTTTATTATAAGAGCGCTCGACTGAGGAAGGAAGTAGATCTTAAAAAACATCTCAAGGTTGTTTTAACAATTCTGTGTATTCGGTTGTACTTATTATTAAGCCTATAATAATGCAAAAATACTAAGTGGAATAATGGAAACACATAGAGGCGACGTAGACTTTAACGTTTATTTCTAACGAGAACACAACCTCGCATGCTCAATCTTTTAGAACTAAAGAGACGAATAAACGACATTTTAGAATACGGCATCCGCCTGATGACAAAATGGAGTAACCCGGTTTTTTGAAAACTACACGTGATAAGAAAAATGTAGTAGCTTACTGTTGAAACATCAATTATATTTAATGTAAAGTTTTATATGTGGAATAATCCGTTTTTCAAAGGTTACACTTGCTCAAAGGTTACAAGTCTATGGTAGGTTGGTTCTGAAACATCAAGTGAATCGAATGTAATGATTTATTTGATGCATAACTTTTATTTTTTTTCTATTCAGTACCATGTTTCTTTTTTCTTTGGAACATACTATTCTTTGTTCTTCGGTAACTTGACTCAATTCGTTTGAAGCATTGTAGATATATCCCGCTGTTTAACACACTCTATAAATTAAATTTTTTTTTAATGAAGTGTTTATTCAATTCACTAACACATAATGAACAATTGTCATGTTTGTATCATTTATAGACCTTTCAGGCCTGTGACCTATCCCTTTTTAATATGTAATATATTATAAATTAAGTGACTTGATGGTCGTGACAATTGTTTGAATACACTAACGTATTTTAAAAAGAGGTCTTTATATTTAAATATATTGAAGTAGCCAAATTATAATGGTAAAATACATGCATTTTTTTCCAGAATAATAGTGTATAGCTATACTATTTATAACGTTAGATTTTATGTAGATCTGATGGATAACTTGTTGACCACCATACTCCTTAACGTTTGACTGAATACAACTTTGAATGATGTATAACCGTTTATATGGTTTACGTTTTTTTTTATTACAAAATGGCGTGGTTGTAATTCTCAGAGCATTCACATATTTGTTCTCAAATTCCTCTCCATTATAAATGTACGGCATGCATGTACCTATCATGGGCAAGATAAGCTTGAATCGATATGATGATTCAACATGTTTTAGTAATATTCATTTGTCTATTCGGAGGAAACGGATTCAAACCCAAGCAGAGGGTAATTTTGCTCTTAGCAGTACTACTTATTAATAAACATGTATTGAATAGCATTTTGCGCAGCACTGTTAAGGCTTACTTTGTGGTCGCGCCGACCAGAAAGCACGGGAAATGTGAACTATGACATCATACAAAACAAGTCGTCGAAAATACTAATTAATAAATTAATTTCTGATTATTATGGGTACGAAAAATTTAAACTACGTTTATAATTACCTATGCGTGCAACTTTGTAGTCCAAAAAATCCAACAACGATAAATACTAGTCGATGTGACGTCATATTGTAAATTTTGACGCATATTATGTGTAGAGAGAGACAGATCAATCAGTTTTTTAAAATGAGAAAATGCATTTTATTAATGAACGGAGCATAGTCATAAAACAATTATTATACCATCAAATCCCATATACTTTGCTTGTTTTGATTCGGCATGTGATTATTTTTAGAGCGTGTATTAGTTATTGTATGTGTGCGACATCGGGAAGCCTATCTAAATCCGCTTTTTACAAGGACACACACTCAACATATCGTTTTGATGTTGTGGATATAAATTAAGGGAATATTAAATTTATTAAAAATGCTGCTGCTTCAATGAAATCTAGAGAATAAATAAATAAATGCGTAAAATATTGAGCGAAGGTAATTTAAATTCCGACCGGAGCTCATTTCTTTGATATTTATTCTTAAAAAAAAATGAACTCTATACAAAGCAGCAGCACTTGTATACTTAGAATTTAATTATCATCTAAGGTTTTTATTCCAATAAGGGTATGCCCTTGAATATTGAAATTTGTTTATGACCTTCATTTGCGAGAATTATCAACACATATCACTTGACTATCAATTCGGGGGACCACACTAAGTGTCATACAAAGTAGCATTTACTGTACTTTTCATTAAATATCACATTTATATTATGATAAAATAACCTTACATAAATATTTTGTAATTAGAGATGCATCGTTTTATGAACGTTTAAATTCGATGATATTTTCATAGTAAGCCTTAACAGTGCTGCCTGGTGTATAGGTGTGAATGCAGCATTATGACGTCACCCTGACAACCAACATTCACAGTCACCAACATTTTCAAATCCTTTATTTAAAATCATTAATTATTAATGCATATTTATGAGCGGAAAGGTTTAATGCATTTTCAATTTTAAGAAAAGTAACATTAATAACATTATTCATATCATAATAACATGACGAAACAAAATTCTATATATGCAATTAAATACGATGAGTAACGATACTGTTGACAACGCGTAGGCAACTAAAAGTTAAGATTTATTGTGACATTGACATAATCCATTATTTCACTGTATGCATCAATCAATGGTAATTTATTACGATCTAATAATGATAATTCATTGATGTGTCACTTTAAATAATAACGATTTTGAAAATTAAAAAAGAATCAATACTGAATGATACATGTGTCTCATTTTTTAATTGCTCCACCATTGTATTTAAAGGGAAATAAAGCACATATATTACAGTAATGCTTCTAAAAATAACAGATATATGTTTCCGGATGCTGATTTGTGTAACAGTGTCATACAATGACTTCAGTGTTTTCAAAGTTCATGTGATGGTCAGTACAGACACGCTCGACATTGGTGAGGCTCGCCTATCCGTACTGCTGAGGGTACGTCTGATGAAGGATGTATCATAGAAAGATGTACTTTTGTTGCTTTAAGTTTGGCTGAAAAGAGAATTATAACACTTCTTTAATAATGTTAGTTGCAATCAAACAGTATTTTACAGGGAAAAACAAAAACAAGCAAACAAAAACCAAATTTCATATGTTCGATTCACTTCAGGATATCTGATGTCCATTTAATAACCCCCCCCCCCCTCCCCCCAACTCACAAACATCCTTTTTTTACGGGATCATTTGCTTTGAAAGAAAAACAATATGCATACCTGATATAAGTTAAGTTTGAATAACACACCTGAATAAAGTCACTCAAATTAACAAGAGTTTTTTTGATAATGAAAGATATAATGATGTAAAAAACAACACTATGTAGATAAAGTTAATTTGTACTACAATTAAGTTGTTATGTTCTTACATATTGTTAAATACATGTCAAGGGGCGTGGAAGACACTAAGTAACATTATCTTCTACAATGATATGTTGGGTGCTTAATGCTCTATATATTTTTTGATTTCCTAAATGAAAAAGTCAAAACTTTTTATTGAAAGAATTCTTGCGTATTTTTCAATGACGGTTTGTAATAAAAAAAAATATAATACAGAATGAGATTTGTTTTTTTTAATTTTCATTTGTTTATTTAATTTTTTTTTAGAAAGAGGAAGTCAGGATAATATATTTTTTTTATTTTACAACAATTTGCACGTACTCTAAATAATCGAATTTGTCAAATAAAACATGCTATTTAAACCCAATTTTAATTTTTTTCTTCGGAAATGACACCTGAAAAGCATAATTTATAAAAATTGATAAATACGTCCATACCAGTTAGTCCTGTTCATAAGCTTTATACTTTATGTACACACAATATATAAAAATATATTAACATCATCATTGCTTAGCAAAAACTTTGAGCGCTTTAAAATAATAAATAAAAATCTTGTGTATTTGAGTTTTATATTGATGTTTGCATCATAATAAATAACAAACATATGATAAATAACAACAGTTAATATCACCTACATCTAATAAGGAAATGTAAATTTTTAATTGAAGATTGAGAAAAGAAATAAGTGTTTTATATTACCCTCGTCGACAGCAAAGTATATAAACAATCAATACAAGTAATTCAGAATTAGCTGATTTGATAAATCATTCTTACATCGTCTGTTGTCGCAAAGCAAGTTGAATAAATTTACATTTAGGCAGTGCAATTGCTTTTCCATATTCATTTGATGATCAAAAAATGCTGGAATAGAATGCAACCCCCAACAAAAAAAATAACTCAATAAAATAAACAACAGCAAATAATACAGAAAAAATGGATTGTTAAATTTGAATTGTTTTTTAAACTGTTTAAGTTAAACAACATACACAATATTCGATTAATCAACAAGTATCTAAACCTTTTTTTTTAAAGATAAGTTTGATATAAATCAGTCGTCTAACTTTAACTCCCAACAATTTTTTAAATGAAATATTAAGGCATAAAACCGTCAATATAAATCAAAACAATCTAATGGCTTGATTTCAATCCACCACAGCGTCTTCCAGGAAACTATCAAGCAATCGTCTGTATGGTCCTAAATATATTCAGTTGAATAACATCTACTATATTTTCACTTTTAGCATAGAATTATGATCATATCATTTATTTAGGACCAATTGGGACGTCATTCGTGTAACAAAGGTGTTTTTTTTAAATTAAGGACTAATAAAGCAACATGTTATATTATAACTAAATGAACAAAAAAATAAACATTTAGGAGGTATAACACCTTTTATATAAACTGCTAAGTTCAAAGTTAAAAAGCGTAGGGTGAATTTATATTTATTTTATGAGACACCATCACGATGTTGCTTACAAAAACAATAATAAACCTAAGAAATGATTAACTATAAAACAGTTGTTGAAGTACAAAAAAAAATATAATCAAACACAATTCATTAACAATTACCCACAATGCACTGAGTGTATTATCCCTGGCTGGTTTATATATACTTGGAAACACTACACATAACTCGATAATGTGCAGGTTTGCGCAAATGTTTTAAATTGAAAACTAATCGAGGTCATTTAGATTTTTTTGGACAAAAAATTGTGAACATTCTGGTATATACTGAATATTAACGCATTAGATTTTATAATTATAAACATTATTTACAAAATTACTTACCCATAATACACTGGGTGTATTGTCCCACGCTGGTTTATGCATACTTGATGACTCCGTACACAGACTCAATAAACTCAATATCGTCCAGTTTTTCACAAATGTATTAAATTGAACACTAATCGAGGTCATTGAGACCTTTGAAAAAATAGAACGTTCGGTATATTCTCAATATTAACCTATAAGGCTGCATTAGACATCCTAGATCAACCCACACAGAAGAACGATGTCAATACGTACTTGTAGACAAACCACGGCATACATGTATGATGTAATAAACACAAATAAGCCTTAGTACCTTTCCATACCAACGAATTTATGTAAAAGAAAGTTTGGATATTCTGTACGTTATTGATAAATGTGTTAATAATTGAAAACATATATGATTTCATACTTACTTGTTATTTATGATTTTTTTTACTGTTTATTTAATAATATTTTGGACTGAATTGAAACTTATCAATATTTTCAACAACTTCATTACTTTTTTTTTTTATTAAAAAAAAACCTGCTAAATTAGTGAGCATGTATGTGAACAAACTTACTTTTTTGACAGAAGTATCCTATCCAGCCAGGACGGCAGTCATAATCACATGAACCACTGACTTCGTTACAGCCATCACATGTGTAACTGGTGATACATCTCTCAGAACAGTCTTGTCCAAAATATCCAACAGGACAAGCTTGCAAAATGGATAATATATTATCTATCTATCTATCTATCTATCTATCTATCTATCTATCTATCTATCTATCTATCTATCTATCTATCTATCTATCTATCTATCTATCTATCTATCTATCTATCTATCTATCTATCAATATTTGAAGAGATGTTAATTTTATGAAGATATGTAATTTTGCTTTATTTTTCGGTCAGACTTTCCTCCGATATACATATCAGACTAGAACAACACTACACCGTTTATTTTAAACTTTCAATTCAACGTGTATTACAAATGTAATAGTGTGATTAAAGCTTTACTTGAATAGTGTTGCTAAAATCCCGTGCTTCGTGTTGCTTTGATGAAACATACCGTTTTCCATGCAAAAGTTACGAAGGTTTATTGGGAACGAGATGAATATCTATTTAATTTAGAAGAATATAGGATTCTAGAAGCGAATTTGATAAAACTGTGATCGTTTGCCTTCCCCGTATATGTTTATTGGTTTGTGGAAACCACAAGGTAGTGTTATTCTACCTCATTTTACATTAAGGAGTATACGTACGCTATTTATAGTTATCACGCGATATTGCACCGATGTGGCAGTCATATACTTCTCGAGTTTGTTGCATTGACATCTATTTCAGAGGATAAAACCAAGTGTTTGGACTGGTTAAAAGCAGTTTTTTAATCTTAAAATTAAGACCCTAAATTGCCTATATGCTTCCTTCACCTACCCGCGTTTTAATCTAACTCTCTATCTTTCACTTAATCTTATCAATCAATATGTATGACTATGTATATTGATAGTAAGATAATCGTCCACTTACGAGTTTTACACAAGTCTCCTTGATAATCGGGATCACATCCGGTCAAACATGTTCCATTGATATTGGAACACTGTTTTTCACGGCATTGTCCACATGTTTCATTGCATTCAGAACCATACAACCCTCTGTCACATGCTACAAATGAAATGTTTACTCCTTTAAAGTTTAGATGTTATATCTCCTATATATTTCTTTTCAAACAAAATATTTTACATGCGTAGCCACTCACGAGTTTTACACAAGCCCCCTAGATAACCAGCATCACATCCAGTCAAACATGTTCCATTGCTATTGGAACACTGGTTTAGGTCACGAAAGTGTGCACATGTTTCACTGCATTCGGAACAATACAACCCTTTGTCCATGCTACAAATAATGTTGATTCTCTTCAAGTTTAGATTTTCTTTGCATTATAAATCTATTTTCAATCAAAATATTTTACATGCGTAACTACTCACCGGTTTCACACAAGCCCCCTAGATAACCATTATCACATCCAGTCAAACATGTTCCATTGCTATTGGAACAGTGGTTTAGGTCACGACAGTGTCCACATGTTTCACTGCATTCAGAACCATACAACCCTTTGTCACATGCTTCAAATAATGTTGATTCTCTTAAAGTTTAGATGTTCTTTGTAGTATAAATCTATTTTCAATCAAAATATTTTACATCCGTAAGTACTCACGAGTTTTACACAAGCCCCCTAGATAACCATTATCACACCCAGTCAAACATATCCCATTGATATTGGAACAATGGCTAACATCGCGGTAGTGTCCACATGTCTCTTTGCATTCGGTTCCAAAAAATCCTTCGTCGCAAGCTATAAAAATAAAACAATTCAGTATAAATATTTACACGTATTGGGAAATCAACAGTCAAACTATGAGTTAATACTCTGATATTTAGAATATAATACATGGCATCTGTATCACATCCCATATCGACCGAGACTCCAATATCAGCCCGAGTGCATCTAATATACATGCAGCACTTATTACAAACCATGTGTACAAAGCCCGCTTGTTAGCAGGTTACTGTTTTCTGCACAGTCGCTTTCTTCATATTCCGGAAAAGACCAAACATTTAGGCGGACTATTGTGAACATATTTTTAGCATTTGTACCTTTGAACTACTGTAGAACTTAGTTGGATATTTTAAAACAACGCCATAAATACTTCATATTTTAACGAATGTAAACTAATAAAAGGAAACTTGGATTTCAGAGTGTTTTAAAAAAATATTTTCAAAATAAACGTTATATGAGCTTTTAAGCGTTCATTCATTAAAGAGATCTGTGTGAAAAATCACGTAACCGGATATCGCATCAAGAATTCTTCTTGTCAGACCAATCATCCTCTCCCAGGAGCCACCCATATATGAAGAATGAGGAGAGTTAAATATCCAAACTGTTCCATTTTCACGTAGATGTTTTTTAATCGGACCATCTTCAACATTCAGAGTTTGTAATCCTAATTCATCTGCTGCTCCTACAAAATTTGTACCCTTATCTGATCTAAATACTTTGACCGGTCCACGTAATGCTTCAAAGCGTCGTAAACAGCTGAACATGATTGCCCACCGTTTGTTGTTTATTACTCCACCACGTGTCTTCTTTGCTAAAACTGTCCATGGACCGAATGTATCTACTCCTACTGTGGTGAATGGAGGACCAGGAGTAATTCTGTCAGAAGGTAAATCAGCCATTTTCTGTAATTCAAATTTTCCACGAAGTTTTCTACATGTGACACATTTGTGAATAAATGAAGACACCTCACGTTTTGCACCAATCATCCAGAGGCCATTCTTTCTAAGCGCTCCTTCGGTAAAATGTCTTCTTTGGTGTCTAACTGAATCATGGTAGATTCGAATCAGGAGTGTTGAAACATGATGTTTATTTGGCCATATTATAGGATTGATTTCTCCAGTAGGTAACACATTCTTCACATTGTTTAGTCTCCCACCTACACGAAGTAAACCTTCACTGTCGATGAATGGGGAAAGGGTTGAAATCCGACTATCCTTTGAAACAGTTTTTCCATTTTGTAGAGAGAGTATTTCTTTGCTAAAACACTCTTTCTGTATTTCTTTCAACACAAATTTTTCAGCATCCCGACAGGATTGTACACTGTTTTCACACATATGCCATCCAGAACAAGAATGAGTTCTATGCTTGAAAAACTTGATGACGTGTCTTAAACAGGCGACAAATTTGATAAAGGTTTTCCATTTAGAAAATTTCTCTGCAAGTTCAGTTATACAGTTTTTTGACATCTTAGTGGTGGTTTTCATGACCTGTACATCTGGACGAATTTCCTTGTCATCCTGTGGATCTATTATTGGGAAGTCACAGTTATTATTAACCTCATTGCCGTCATGTTGTTCTAAAAGCCACTGAGGTCCTTGTAACCATTCACTATTCTGTAGCTGTTCACTCGAAAAGTTTCCTCTTGTCGCACAGTCGGCAGCATTTTTATGGGTCGGTACATAATTCCACTGGTCAGTAGAACTCACTTTTAAGATTTTGCTCACACGATTTGCCACATATGTATAGAATCTTTTCGATTGGTTGTAAATGTATCCAAGGACAACTTTACTGTCGGTGTAATATTTCACAACATTCGGTTTTACATCTAATTGTTCTAAAACAGTTTGTCCAATTTCTGAAGCAAGGACGGCTCCACAAAGTTCTAACCGTGGTATTGTATGTCCTTTCATTGGAGCTAGTTTGGATTTTCCCAATATAAATCCCAAATGGCTTGCGTTGTCATCATCACTGATTTTCAAATATGCAGTTGCTGCAATCGCTTTTTCTGACGCGTCACAGAAGACATGTAGTTCAATGTTGTTAACACAACTTAATGAAACAGGTAAGTACATTCTAGGAATTCTCAAGTCTTGTAAACACTGTAGAGATGATTTCCACTCTTTCCATTTGTGATCTATTGTGGTTGATAATGGTTGATCCCAATCGGCACCAACTGATTGTCGAAGAAGGATTTTCCCGGACAAGGTAATAGGCGACAAAAAGCCCAACGGATCAAAAATGCTATTCAGGAACGAAAGTAATCCTCTCCGGTTTTTCACTGTCTTGAACTTCAAACAAGAAACTGTCATGATTTAAGTCCCATGATAAACCGAGACTATGCTGTAGGGGTAGGACCGAGTTTTCTCCAAAGTGTACATCTCTAAGGTTCTTGTTCAGGTCCTCTTCACAGAAACTATTCAAAATCTCTCTATCATTCGAGGCAATCTTGTGTAACCGTAAATTGCCATTTTCTTTTAACACTGTTTTGGTTCTTTTAATCAAATCTATCACTTTTTCACGGGACGGTGAGGACACTAAACCATCATCTACGTAAAAGTTTCTATTTACAAAGTCTTTAACATCAGACCCATAAGTGGTTTCACAATTCTCCACAGTTCTTCGTAATCCATATGTTGCTATCGCAGGAGACGGTGCATTTCCGAACACGTGAACGCACATTCGGTATTCAATAAGAGGAAGATCTGGATTATTGTTTTTATACCAGAAAAAACGAAGAAAGTCTCTGTGTTCTATTTTCACGTAAAACTGGTAGAACATTTGTTCAATATCGGCAATTACAGCATATCGATCTTGGCGAAAACGCAATAATATTCCTATAAGACTGTTTGTTAGATCAGGTCCAGTCATCAACACTTTGTTCAGAGAATGTCCTTCATAGACTGCGGACGAATCGAACACTCCTCTCAATTGATTTGGTTTCTTAGAGTTGTATACACCAACAATGGGTAAATTCCACATTTCATTGTTGCTTTCATGATCAAGAACAGGAGCTATTTCTGCTGCACCGCTATCAAACACTTTCTTCATAAATTCAATAAAATGAGTCTTTTTCACTTCATTTTTCTTTAAGCTAGCATCCAAAATTTGAGCTCGTCTCCATGCTTGAGATCGATTGTTTGGCATCATGGGTTTCGGAGAACGAAAAGGAAGTTGACTTTGGTAAAATTCTTTACATGCTGCCGTTTTTGTTTGTGCTCTTGCTCCAAGTGATTTCGGGATGGGATCGATAATTTTCTCATCTGCTTCATGAAGAGATTGTTGATCTTTTTTATGGTCTAAATGTCCTATATCAGGATTCTGCTGAATTTCAGTTATCCCTTGGTCAGGGTCTTTGACGTTACCTGGATCAGGCTGTTCGTTTTGTCCTGGATCAGGCTGTTCGTTTTGTCCTGGAGCAAGTTTCTTTTCCTCCAACAAATCAGGTTCCCGTACAGTATTTGTTTCTCCTGGATCAGGGTTTGATGCCATGGTATAAATCTTCTTACTATAATGCCTTGTGCATAGTTAACCCGAACACAGGCACTTTTCTATCACCTTTATTCGTGCGTACTTGTGTATGTAGGGTAAGAAGCTACAATATTACAAAGGAAAAATATCAGTACATATATCATTACCCAAAAGGCATGTTCCGCAAACACAGAAAATACTATAAATGTTTAACATTAATGCAATACACAAATAACTATTACATGTGTTTACTCGTTACAATACTATGCAACTTTATCGAGACTTATAAAAACTTCACTTAAGATGTAAATACTACGGTATCTTAGAAAATACTTAAATGTTTTAACAAATGAGAATCGATATAATAATTAGCAAACTTTGATTAAAACAGCAAATAATTTGTAAACTTACATTTGTGACTTGACTGCAAACTACAGTTACATTGGCGGTAAAACTGCACGGACTAACGCTCTTCAGTAAAGAAGTCAAATATATATACCCTAGAAATTAAACGAATTTCGAACCCGACTGGAAAAAACAATATTGCCTATCGTAACAGCACACTTTCTAAGTAGTCAATGTGTTAACTTTCCTATCATTCTATAGCGAGTGCATGTTCCCGGCGAGAAGCGCTGGCAAGAAAAGCGAGCTCTAAAAACTAGTGCGAGAATAGAAACAAAACCAAACAATCCATTACCAAAGTGCCTAATGGTCAAAACATTAACCATCAGCTCTACATAAAATTTTCATATATGATTTGTTCAGCTGTAAACTTTATTTTTTTAAGGAAAAAAAACATATATTTTATCATTTAAATGTGTGATTTCCCTTAATCTTTTAATGTATAGTTTTTCTTCTGAAGGAGATTAAAATAGTCTAAAAATGACCATGGCCATCGACCCCTCTTAAATCTATACACAATTTATCTAGTATTCAAAACGCGTTATGACGTGAATTCTGCTTATACCACATGGTAAGGTTTATTGTGTGTTTTTGAGCATTGAATGTCGTATATTTCCAATGCAAACAAAACGAAAAATATAAACTCAATGTAAATATTTAATTAATTGGCGGATCGCAGATCCGCGCTTAAGCCCCGCTCACCGTGTCGACGGTAACTAAGAAGTGAAATGCCCGACATCGAAGGTAAACAATATGGCGGGCTAAATTTCCTTGAAGGACGTCCCGGACGATTTTTCGCAATCTTTTCTGAATTATAAGCCGACTTTACGTCAAAAGCAACGGGCTGTAGCGTTTGTAAAAGATGCATACATTAAAACTGTGAACATTTTTAGAGGAGAAAATGAAAAGAGCATTCAAATTACCGCTAAAATATTCAGAAGTCAGAGAAAAAGCAAGGATCCTAATCAAGTTAATCTCGACGTTAATATCACCGGGAAGAGTTTCAACGTTGCAAAGCTGGGTATGTAAACTGTTTGTTTCAAAGTTCATTTTTTTTGTTGACGTGTTCAAATGTTTTTGTTCAATGTTGTTGTTTGAATCATGTTCAGTTCCTTGTTACTTTTTCTTTTTCAAGTTAATGCATGCAGTTGGCATCAGCATTCAAAGGATATCTGTATAAAGTATTTCAAACACAAAGATGAGGTTTGTATTTTGTTGAATCTGAGAGAGAGAGAGAGAGAGAGAGAGAGAGAGAGAGAGAGAGAGAGAGAGAGAGAGAGAGAGAGAGAGAGAGAGAATGTGTTGTGTCATGTATTATAAGGCATAATCATTAATACACACTAGACTTTGACCCGTGTGTGCACGGGTTGACATTGCATATCGGACATTTACGAAATAGGTACGTCGATAAGCCTACAATAATGCTTTTAATTAAGGTTTTCCGCTGGGAGCGGAAAACCTTACTATTATTCTGAAAAAATTTCAAATTTCTTATTTTTTTTTTCTTCTAGACGCCAACTTTGATCCTTAATATCTCGCTCGTTTGTTCATCGATTGTTTTGAAATTTTCAGGACTGATAACATGCCGCGTGATGTTTTCGTTGCATATTTTAGTTGAGGAAAATCCCTATCCGGTATTGAGTTATTCCCCTTTTAGTAAAATTTAACGACTTCTTTTGTCCAGGGGGTTTAGCTTTAACGATGACTGGCAGAGTCTCAAAGATGGGTGGTTTAGAAGCTAATACATTGAATTTGTGCGAGATATACTGTAGAAGCAGAAATATTCGTTGAGGATTTAATTTCGTTATTTTCGTTAGCAGTAGAAATCAACGAAATTAAATCCATGGCGAATTTTTAACCAAAGTAATAATGAATACAAAGATATTATGATGTGACGAAATTAAATGTCAACGAAGTTTATTTGGATCAAAAACAACGAAATTTTGACCCAACGAAAATATGTGCTTCTACAGTATTTTATTTATTATTTAAATGCAAATAAAAGGGGTGGTATAGATGTTGAATTAAAGGTAAGAAATAAAATAAAAAAAAATTCGCGTATTTTCCGTGTTAGTTTTCCACCTGATAAAAATTTGTTATAACATGTATTTTAAAAGTTCTTGGTCTTACTCAGACCTTTCATTCGGTATGCCGAAAAAAGGGCTGGCCCTTATAATTAGGGAGTTAGAGGCGTCCAAAGTTTCTTGTCAATAACTTAAAAAGGAATAAAAATTTCTAATGCATTATTGAAGCAAAGTTGTAAAAAAATGAATTCTTCTATAGTATTCAATTAAATGTTTTCGTAATTTATAGTCAGTATTTGCAGAAACAATTGTTGTCAGTTTGGTCCATTTTTGTGGGGGTGCGCACGTTAATGAGGTTATGAAAGGGCTTCTTGTAATGCACTAACGGATACATGTAGTGCGCAAAAATAATTCCACATAAAATTCCCAAATGCTTTTATTCATATGTACAATTTCATTTCATATAGATGAACCTCTTTGACCTTATTGTTGTTGTTTGTTTCATAACTGTGCCCCTGTCTATATTTAGATGCATTACGAGACTCAGGTAACCGATCGATAGGAGAGTCGCTAGCTGTATTCAGGCCGTCGCCTAGACGATAGTGCATGTGCTTGTAGAGCTGGACGTACACGTTTAACCCCCACTGTGTTACTGTAACAGAGACATTTTGAATTGTTTCAGTACTGGGAGATGTGTTAATAAAATGGTTCCAATGCATGGTAATTAAACTTAACTTTTCTACAATACGTATACACGGCCGTTTTATAAAACACAATGTGTATTTCTGACATGACAAATGTATGCTGGCAATTTAAACGAACGCGGGATTGCTCCCGATAGAACAATTCTTTTTAAGCAAAATAAAAAAATACTGATCTGCGATGGATATAATATAATTATCATCGTTGAGATGATTTTAAAAAGTGAACTTAATATTCTTATACGATAATATTTGAATCCAAAGCCGCTAGTTTTAAGTTACGGTTATTAGGGATATGAATTATGACTTGCCCCGCGTTTCAGGTTTTTTACTTGCAAAACATCTACAAACGAAAATACCAAACAACCTTCAGCAGCAACTTATAAATTATTTATTCCATACACAATTCTAAAGAGGTAATTCAATGAATTTCATAAATGCTTTATACTTGTATACATTCGCTGGAATGGAAAAAAGTGGCATGGAAAAAATGTTGTTAAATGTTCATCAAATACGCTGTAGCCTTAGCAATCGAAAATAATTAACAAACTGTATATTGATAGATTGACATATCAACAAACATTCAGACCCGCAATGGTTTTTTTTTTACAAGTTCTATAAAATGTAGACTCAATGACTGAATTCTTTACCGTTTTCCGTGTTGTTTATTTTGAATCACGTGTGTACGTTATGTGTAGCCATATAGATGAACACTTTAACTGTTTAATTGTGTACATGCAGAGCAATGCAATGCTAGGACAATTAAATTCCAACAATGTATATGGTGAGGCCGGTCAGACTGATACTGGTTCTGCTTGTTCTACAAATAGCGAATGTAAGACAAAGTATTTAGGTGTTATATTTTAAACAAATGTAAGTATTGCTTTCTTAAAAGCTTGCATTACTCAACAAAGTATTTTATTGGAATCATTCTTAGTTACCTTAAATGCAAATATGTACCGCTCGGTCTGTATCCCGGAAAAATTGACTACCATCCGAAATTTTTCATACAAGGTCTACAGACTTGCAGCTAACATTACCTTTAAAAATACATTTTAGAATTTGCCGCTGTTTATAAATTCATTAAAAAGACGCGCAGAATCAAGTGGTAATATGTCGTTTGATATGGGATTTTTGACGTCTTTTTTTATTGTTTTCATTAAAATTATTTCATTATTTCAAGCTTGTGGGTGGAATGAAATAAGTTTCACATGTTATATGACATAAAGATGTCCTCTCCCCACTTTTTCTCGCAGCAACTATTTTTTAAAATTTACATAAAAATTGAATTTTCATGGAGTTGCCCCCCCCCCCCATCCCCCATTTTTTGTAGCATGTAAAAAAAAGGTATAAAAATCATGAAATTATGAGTGAAATTTTGGAAAATTCTAAAAAAAAAAATTCTTTTTTTGCTTGGCAAGATTTGTTGGATGAGTTTGCCCCCCCCCCCACCCCCACTTTCAAAAACGATGCTACGTGCTTGGAAATTACTCATTTCTTTATTCCCCTCTTTAATAAACAAAACAAACTAACAAACATAACCGATCCAGATAAATATAATTATATGTATCAAAAATAAACTTCAAAAACAAACTACACATTCATCCTTCACCCACATTATTGCCTTTTCGATATTTGTCATCGTTGTAGACCCGTGTAACAATCTGTTACATTATATATGTAAGTAGGTGCTTGCACGACAAAGAACCCCTTGCTGATCTACATTTTCATTAACGCATACAAAGAAAAAATATATTTTGATTTATTTTTTAATTTCTTTTGCTGTAAAAAAAAAAAGAGAAGAAATTGGTTCTCAGTCTCTCTTTATGCCTGTTTGTTAGCGGTTAATCCAAGTTCATTTTGAATATCCTTTTGTTATTTAAAAAATGCGATGTAATTTTTTTTTCATGCTATATTTCGGATAAAGCAATGAAGGGTTGTTTCTTGAAATTTTATTAGACCATAAAATTGTAAAATGCTAACATTGAAAATTGTGCCCGATTTCTTTCTTTTTTTTAAGGTAAAACTTTATTGATTTAAAAAATGATTCTTTGAGACAAACAAATTGACATAATCAATAAGAGTTTGACAATCTCTAACTGCAAATACAGATCGTCCATCCGAATTTCTTGAAAATTGCCATTATTTTCGTACGCGGACGCAATACTCACCGAAACTAAGTGGTTCGTATCTTAAGTTTTAACTGCTTTGAAAGGTAATATTGGTTTTCTGATAATTATGAACATGAATAATTAAATAAATATGGTTAAAATTATAGTAAAATTACCGGCATCGGTCTTCTTCGTGCGCGGATCTAGAAGGGGGAGGGTTCCAGACCCCACCCCCCCCCCCCCAGCGAAATTTCTTTCAATTACGTGTACATTATAAACTTACCAAATATGCCTCGGACATCCCTTGGCAAACTCAAATAACCGTCTGACTTTTCAACCCCCTCCCCGGAAATTTTTTTTGATCCGCGCATGTTCCCCCTCCTCGAAATACAAAATTATTCTTCAAAACCCCTTGTAAATTTTCCAGGATCTCCGCATATATACTAAGAGATTCATTGGCGCTTGCGTTCGATGAAAATGCGTGTAAAACGTTTGCCAATGGTCTTTTTACCTTCGTATCGGGCATAACCACAGTCCCACTCTGTGAATAAAATGCGGCGAATCAAACTAGAGACAACGTGTTAAGATCTGCATTTGCGCATAAACATGTAGTATCATCGTGCAAAATGCACTGTTCAATTGTAATTTTTTTTTTACTTTACTTGTAAAATTCGTAATTTTTTCTCACAGTTTATTTCTTACAAAGTTACTTTTTTATTTAGTGATTGACACTTTTAATTTTAGACTTTATATGTGATTTCAAAGAGACAGAGTGTCATGTCTCAAGGACTGTTAATCTCTTAAAACAACATTGTGCAATTATCAGATTTTCATTTCTTGGACATCAAAGACTCATTGAGTTTATTTAATTATTTTATATCTGTGAACCTTTCACTCAGCTTACTTATATCATTACCTGTCAATTTATACTCATTGTTAAGATTCTTATAAAAAGTTATGTACAATTGTCAATGCGCAGTCTGGAATACGGCGGCCAGCCCCGGCCACGTCCGACTCTCCCAGAGTCCACTACTGGCCATATCCGAATTGTTTGTAACATGTCTGTCTGTTAAATTGTTATAATGTTGCCATCGTTGAGTCTCGTCCGATAATGTGGAATCTTGCATCAATTGCCTGTTTATTTCTCTGGAACTGTATACTGGTGGACCTTCGCGAATACGGCAAACCTACCCTTCGTTTTAGCTTATGGCCCACAGCGCGCCACAACCTTATACCTTATACACTTTACGCCAACATTCCCTCACCCGGTTCGTACTGCACACGACCGATGCAGATCCAGACGAATTCTCTATCACCGTAAAATCTACGCGGTCACAGAAATATAATACTTTGTTTCTCGGTGTTTACACATCTAATATTGTACTATGGTCAGCTATCAATTTTTTGTAATACGTCACAAGTATGACGCAGCTACGACGGAAAACTTAATCGTTGCTTGCAACGAGCTCGTCTCTAGTTTCACTACACTTTCCTTAGTTTGAATAATCTAACCGTGTCTCGGGAAAGGCCCTCACCACAGTAAGGATGCCTCCCTTATACCCGTAATGTAGCAGAAAATTGCAGAATCGCTCCGGAACGATTTTGGAGAAAGTTAATGAAGTTGCCGGATTGCCTTGAAAATAACAGTCAAATTTATCACAACAAACCTTTTGGAGACAGCAAATACCTTTCAACTTAAAGTTTTAATCCACAGAATGGAAGAATTCAACACCTTTTCACTAACGTACACGTATTTTCTTTGTAAAACTGGGTCCGTAGGAAATTATTAATTTTTTACGATAAACCATATTCTATCTTCACTCTCCTAACAATTATAATGTAACTTTTTTGCATCATCACGAAGACAAAAGTACGTACCCAATTGAAATGTATATTTGTTATTTTATACTTTTTCTCATAAGAAATGATTAATATATATGAACAGAATATATAGCAACAGGTTAACGAAAATTTACCCGTATTTGTTTTATCATTTCTGAGTTTATTCATGCAGATGTGATATTATAGAAACATAAAGATCCCGTTAGCGTGAATGTATTGCGCAAGCGCAAGATTGTAAAATCCAGGTGATTTCCGGGATTTTTTGAAGAATTGTTGTTGATTATTAATTAGCGAAGCTTAACTGAGAAAAAATAAAAACAAATTGGTATTTTTCAATTACCAATGATGTTTAAAATATATAAAACAAAAGACAGTATTCTTCCGATTTCTCGGTATTAAAGACCAAAAATTCGAGTCTATTATTTTAATATAGTAATAATTTAATTTTGGTTGTAACACGCTTTCTGATTGGTTGAAAAATTTGTTTTATATCGTATAAAGAATGTTGCCTACGTCATAGTAAGACAAACGTCAAAAACGTATCAATCCGCCTGACGTTACGTTTGAATTGTGTACAATTTGATGTCATTTTATAGATCAAATGACCGTTTTTATCAACAATTGATAGCAAATAAATTAAATTATAAGGAATGAATTCAATATTTTTTAGTTTTATACGATATAAAATGGTTTGGAACAGTTTACGCTTTTTTATAAACCGCTTCGCGGTTTATAAAGCGTAAACTGCCCCAAACCATTTTATATCGTATAAAACTAAAAATTATTGAATTCATTCCTTAAGTACAGATAGTCTTTAGAGTGTTATTGATAAATAGTAATA
Source organism: Magallana gigas (assembly GCF_963853765.1). Lineage (NCBI taxonomy): Eukaryota > Metazoa > Mollusca > Bivalvia > Ostreida > Ostreidae > Magallana > Magallana gigas. The sequence continues at coordinate 68,453,735 of NC_088853.1, read as the reverse complement.
TACATTATGCAGGGTGTCTGGACAATGTGCGCATGTCTTACATGTAGCTGTAGTCAATGCACTGGAGCAGTGGAAGATCTCACTACTGGCTCTAAAAACCCCTGTCCGTATGAAAATTCCCTGTCTTCCCCTGTCACCCCCTGTGTTTTCACTGTCATCCCCTGTACATCCCCTGTGTGCCACTGTACAGAGCCCCTATATACCCTGTCATCCCCTGTGCGCTCCTGTACACAACCCCTGTGTGCCACTGTAAGCCCCTGTCACCCCCTGTACGCCCCTGCCATCCCCTGTAAGCCACTGTATACCCCTGTGCATGCCCCTGACATCCCCTGTACGGCTTTTGACTGGGTTTTTTTAAAATATCATTTTCTTAATTCAACTATTGAAATCACATGTGTTATATTTTGAGCTATAAGTCAATATATGCACTCAACAGCGCCGAATCACAAGACACACTGTTATCGTAATTTTAGAAATCACATGTTTTAGTTGATAATTTATTGATACTTCAAAAATCATGCTAACAACTAAAGGTTTGAGATTCACCGGGTGGTAAACCTCAGGTGAGGGCGGGAATTATGTTTTATATTAGGTGTGCAAGCCCTCAGAGCATGTAGTCCTTTGGAGCTCGGGAACATCGCTACTCCCTAATATTTGAAAAACAGACATAAAAATACAACATAGAGTGAATTATTCAGTTTTTAAAATTGTCTACAGATGTATGTACACTTTACTTATGAATATCTTAAGCCTGTGAATCATATGATTCTTGGTAATAAGCAACACACTAGAAACTAAGATCAAGCGCGGCACATGGTTTTGTATATATCTAAACATATAGGAGCGCACTAAAACCAATAAATCAATTAGAATATAGAATTTATAATCAGTTATGTAACGATAGAGTACACCTTTCTTCTTTTTTCTAACCAAGTTCTTGGTTTTACCTTTATTAATTTCCCGTGAATAGCAAAAAAAAGCTTCAATAGCTTATATATGTTTGTCTAAGAAATATTTTAGTATGTTTGTTCAATACGTTTCTGACCGGCTTATTAGACTCTTGAATTGAATTTAACTGATGTTTTAATCTCATAATCAATTTCATTAATTTCCAAAATATAATTGTCATATCTCTTTTTACTACAAAGTGGAAGATATCAAAGATAATTAAATTAATTGCCAGTGAACAGAAATCTGCCGCAAAGGTCAGAAAATGTAAATGTGTTTTCTATACATGTAGGAGGTTTTATAGATACTGAGATATTTTTAAAAAACCCTGATTAGTAATGAGAGAGAGAGAGAGAGAGAGAGAGAGAGAGAGAGAGAGAGAGAGAGAGAGAGAGAGAGAGAGAGAGAGAGAGAGAGAGAGAGAGTTTGCATTGACTTTGAATTAAATTTATTAGTTATATAGTTTACCCGGGAATTAATTTCCTAATAAGTAAACATGCAATCCTAATTTTTATTACCTTTTCTTTATCATTCCGCAGCCCTGGTCAGAACATACACAACAAAAATGTAAATGTAGAACTAGTTTTTTTTTCTATACATGTAGCCTATGGAGTTTATACAGAGAGAGAGAGAGAGAGAGAGAGAGAGAGAGAGAGAGAGAGAGAGAGAGAGAGAGAGAGAGAGAGAGAGAGAGAGATTGCATTGATTTTTAAGTAAATTTTACTAATAGTTTAACAGGGAATTATTTTCTTATTAAGGAAACATGCAATCCTTATTAACTTTCAAAACCAATTTTCTATACTTATTTAGATTAACTTAGAGCTGTCAAATTGATTTTTAATTCATCAATGCTTTATACTACTCCAGAACAAATGATCAAAAAACAAGACACATAATTAACAACAAGCTGATTGAAGCTACAGTTTTCAAAGGAGATGATGTTGACATTATTTCACTCGGTCAGTGATTATATAATAGCTACTGTACACAGCCCTTCTTGACAATTTGCAGTTCACGGTAGCGAGATAGGGAAAAAGAGATGATAGACACACGTGTACACATATATATACACACACTTCCTCAGATCTGAAAGGTCGGTCAGTGATTATATAATAGCTATATACTGTATACAGCCCTTCTTGACAATTTGCAGTGCACGGTAGCGAGACTGGGAACAATGAGGTGACAGACACACGTGTACTTGTATATACACACACGTCCTCAGGTCTGGATGCTCGGTAATGCTACACAATAATGCAATATGTTGTTTAAACACCCTTTATGACCTTTTTCCCAGTCTGTCAAGTAAAGAAAACAAGAAATTGAAAATTTGAATTTTTCAGTTCTGAGAATTTCAAACATGAAAAGATTGAAGCGCTTTAAATTCAGAACATTATTTAGCACAGTGATATGAATTAAAACTGTACATTGCTCTTTTATATTTTTTCAAATGAAATAAAATTTGAATAAATGCCTGATATTGTTCTGATCCGAAATCCGGACCATTGTTTAATATAATGCATGTGTGTATAATTAAATGGTACCCCGTTACCGGCATTTGCATACAGTCATGCATTAAATCATTTATTAACGGTATCATTGCTCTACAGTGTATATGCATGTGGACAATTCTGTACAATAATGCATACAAATAACTCAATGGACCGGTCTAACCCCCCTTTCCGAAAAAAAAATCAACTCTCTCTCTCTCTCTCTCTCTCTCTCTCTCTCATGATTTATAAGAAAAACAATACTGACAGCAATTATCAGCGATTTACATGAACTTCATAAAGGCTGTTTAATTTTGTGCATCATTACACTGGTCAAAACAGTCAAAATATAGGTGATCATTTCATCATTTCGATCGGTGTGTGGTTATCTGCACGTGCTGACCAACTTGTGTTATTATGCTTTATCTCAGTCAGGTAACATTTACAAATTACAGCAAATGGTCATTTGTTTAAATGCATGTAATAAAATAAGCGGTTTATCGGTATACAAGTTTATCTTGATTTGTGTCAATGTTATGTCAAAATTATTCACGCTTGTAATAATATTGCCCTCTATGAAATGCAAAGAAAACAAGCACCGTCTAAAACATGAATGTTATATATAAATTTTTAAAAATCCGAATTAATTAAAAGCTATTTATTTACTTAGCGAGCAGTTAAAGACCGTACAGGGGATATCAGGGGCATGGACAGGGGCAGACAGTGGCTTACAGGGGATGACAGGGGCGTACAGGGGGTGACAGGGGCTTACAGTGGCACACAGGGGTTGTGTACAGGGGCGCACAGGGGATGACAGGGTATACATGAGCTCTTTACAGTGGCACACAGGGGATGTACAGGGGATGACAGTGAAAACACAGGGGGTGACAGGGGAAGACAGGGGATTTTCATACGGACAGGGGTTTTTAGAGCCAGTAGTGTCTCTGGGTACAAAGAGATACCAGCAGAACTATCATCAACCAGTTTGGCACAGCAGTGGGACAAACCTCGTGGGGAGAAAATAAAAGCTGAACCAGTGTCTAAAATGATAATTTCACGTCCAACAAATCTTAACAGAAAAAAGGAAGTCTGTTATCGCATCGTACATTGATACAAGGTAAATGAAAGCCTGTCACTGATACAAGATAAATATTTTTAGACTAGCTGCAATATTTTTTCCCCGGAGAGCTACAGTTCTGCAGCTATCTTTAAACACATGTACAATGTATGTTATGATTTTCAAAAAATGTTTAAAATGTGATCACTGGTGGTATGTTAAATTCAGTATACATAAATTAATATATAAATTTATACAAGGATCAGATGATGACAAGATATTTAAGTAAGATGAATAGTTTAGGAAACTTTTTTAACCCGTGTTTCAAGATAAAAGAAAAAATGACAAACCAGACTGGGATTCGAAATATGGACCGCCTTATTCTATAGAAAGGTGCTCAACCAACCGAGCTGTCTGGTGCTGCTATTAGAACTGATTTGATCATCAAAAACCAATAGTAGTACATATATAAATGTTAATTTGTTTATTTCTTAATTTTTTTTTTTCAGGAAGACGGACATTAATATAGATGATATTCAAAAATTGAAGATTTTAAAGCAAAACCCCATATCATATTTGGTTACTTCAACAGCAAACTGTACAGTAGATACACCACTTGGAGTACAGTTCATTGGTTCAGCTCTTAGTTACCATGTGAGTATTTAATACACTAATTAATAAGTTGATATACTAAATTCACATAACAAAGCAAGACAAGAATAAAGGTTAATCAGTGTTTTTATCTTGAATCAAAAAATTCATGAAGTTCGTCAACAAACAACATGTCAACCATATTTGATCAATAATTGAAAAAAAAAGAAAGACTAATTTTTTCTGATAAGATTTTAAACTGTTTTATACGAGCAATAGCACGTTCTACATAAACACGATGTTTTGCTATTTTAACTGTTTCTGCAACTTCAGAAGCCTTAATCTGTGATGCACAGGATGCAAAAGGTGGGATATTCAGTTTAAGCCCAACAGCTGCAATGTCTTTCTCCATATGGAAGCCTTTGTCAGCCATTACCCCATCCCCATTCTGTAGTTTTCCACTCTGTATAAGGTCTGACCGTAATTTAAGAAAGCAACTTTCCTCTGTGATGTCCTTATCAGATATAGAACCGGTAAATAACATGGAAGAAAATATTACTGAACCTCGTAGATCAACTCCAATAAGTCCTTTCAAAGTTGAACTCGAATTGTAATCAGAGTAGCATTGGCTTTGTCTATGGAGAGAACTCGGTTTTTGTACTTTTAGTTCTGTACAGTCAATGATGACAAGGGTATTTGGAAAATATTTCTTATAACTTTCTGGCATATTTTCAATTAAAGTTTCACGATGTGGCCAAATATCTAAACTTTTAAGTCTAAATCAAAGTACTGAAGTACTGACGGGAGTTGATTTTATCGATTATTATTTATCTTAAAATCAACGATATGTCATTTTGCTTGGCAAGTAGTTTATAATCTCTATTTGAATTACGCACATTTTTTTAATATGGATTCCTCGGACTTTTCCGACAAGAATTTCGAGAAAACCTCGTATGAATCATGTTGTGTAATATTTAAAAATAGAATTGATTTCATCAAACTACATATATGTATCGGTATTCGAAATATTTCAAAAAGTATATGGGTCCAACCAAAAATGAACTCTAGTCTCGTTCAACCAGATGCTCGGCTGTCTCCGTTCATCTCCAACAAGTGAGAGATACCAGGTCACGTGATAGCTTGATGATGCGACCTCTAAATATAGACTGAATCTCTGCTTGTCGGAGATGAACGGAGACAGCCGATGGTTGAACGAGACTATATTGAACTCTGGCGTAGGAATACATACGACTGCAAAAAACTTCTGAAATGTTCGTACTATTTAAAATCTGACTATTTCTTAGGTATTTATAAATACGTTTCCTTTAAAAAAATATGCTTCAGCGTACATTACATCGAATTTATTGATTATTTTCAAGAACTAACTCATGTCAGCGGTGATGATTTGTGCTTAGGTCCAAACACTGTTTCAGTTTCGGTTTGCCAGAGTAACTGCATAGGAGAGTTGATTAAAATCAACTCCCAAAAACATGTAGTTTATCCACTGAGTAAATATTGCACTAGACTCATGTGAATATATATTAAACAGATGAGATATGTGTTGAAAATCAAAGTTTTGTCTATGCTTAATCATAACAAGTAAAAGTTGGTCTGCTGTTGATAGGGATTTGGAACCTTTTGCAGTTTTACTCCACTTGATCGGATCTTTATCTGTTGGAACTAAAAATATGTACACTGCATCAAACTGTTCCTTTGTAAACCCAGTATAATACTTGTAGTCTTTTTCTTTCAATTTGTGACAAACAAAACATCCCTCCTGTAATTTTTGTAGTTGTAGAAACTGTTGTTGAGTGTCAGACTATTTTTGAAGCAGAATATCCCTCTCTTCATTCAATGCTTTGTTTTCTGCAACAACAGCCAAAAGTTTTAGTTTTAACATACCATCTGAAACATACAAAAGGGTTATAATTCATAAATTGCATTTCATAAACACATTTTTTCGTAATTTGATACTAAGTTAAACATATAGTTGAATATTTCATAGTAACTAAAACTTCCAAAGAGATACACTGCCTAATTTATAATAGACCTATTTTATCAATTATCTCAACTTTATGTTTTAGGCACCACTGGTTCAGCCAATCGCAAATCCCCGAGCTGCATCGAGTTGTGGAGATACAGAATTTCCAAAGGCCCTAGACCCTTAGAATCTTCAGAGTGTGGAGCAACTAGCACATGAGTGGAGGAATATTAATATAACTAAGTGATGCCAATGAGTTAGAAAGGTCAACTCACTTACAAAGTTCTGATTCGAGATGGTACACAGAGCGAGGTAAGAGAATTACTGCTTCCAACTTTGGACTCATAATGAGAAGGAAAAAGGACATTAATGAAACTTTCATGAAAAATACCTTTAAAAAAAAGAGTTGTTATCCTCATCTACATCCTATGGGAAAGCTAATGAAATTGTTGCAAAGCAAATGTACATCAGAAATACAGGAAATCATCTTCATGAAGTTGGTTTGATATTCAACCCTGATTTGCCTTTTCTCAGTGCAACACATGATGGCATAATGTGTGAAAAATCAACAGACATGTGTCCATTTGTGAAGCCTGCGAAACAAGAAATGATTTTTTCCTCCCAAAAAATGATGATTTGTTTTCTTTAAAACACAGTCATGCACACTGGTATCAAATCCAGGGTCAACTTCTTGTATCTGGGGCCCCTTTTTGTGATTTTATTACATACACCAAGCAAGACTTCTATGTGGAACGAATTTATCCCCACAGGCCCACTATGGATGCCTTGGTCAGAAAATTGTTAGAGTTCTATGTACATCACTTTAAGCCATTTGTGCAAAATAATGATGCTAACTGAGTTACTGAATTTAATTTGTTGCAATTTTGTACAAAACTGAATCAGTATGTCTGGATGCAAATAAAATAACTTTATTCTTACTTTAACAAGTTTTTTTTTGTTTTAAACAAAAAGTGACATAAGTAAAGTATGGAAAACTCTGCTGTCAAATGGCGTAACAAAAGGAGTTGGACAACACTCAGGCTGAGCTGGAGGTTCTAAAGGTTCTGGCATGGCACTGGATCCAGCATTCATATTCTGGTCTTTCCTTAAAGTTGAAACAATGAAATTTCTTACAATTACTTAGAAATGAAAAGCAATAAAATGCTATTTTTATGCACATTAAATATATATGTAGTAATTGTTTAGTAAATTACTCAATAGCAGAAGTATCTGCAAGAATTTGTCGCTTTGATGAATATGTACTTTCACAAGAAGCATTTCTAGTAACTGTACATGCATGCACTCTTTTGGTGGGTGGTTCTCGGGCTAGGGTCACTGAGTCACAGCTGGTAGCAACTGCAGATATTGGATCTGGATACCTGTCAGTTGGTGTTCCATCAATGAAATGCTAAGTAAAATGACAATTTTCCTTTTAACACAAACTTAACTGGCAGTAACATATATGAAATAAATTCACTTTCTATCAACATCAATAATAAAAGGTATAATTAATTAACACTATATAATGATATTAAAATTGTACTAAATATCCTTAATATTTGAAATTTGATAACGCATTTAATTATCTATGCATATGATAAAAGCTAGTATCCTAATCTATGCACATGATAAGTGTTTGTGGTTCTATTATTTTATGTTTAACCTATATTGATTTTTTATCGAATAATATAGATTAACAGGACATTACACATTTATAACAGATTTATAGCTTCATTATAAGTAATATCTCTCTCTCTCTCTCTCTCTCTCTCTCTCTCTCTCCTCTCTCTCTCTCCGAATCAACTGGAAATCTTATAATGTTATGTATCGATAGTATTTAATATTTTTTGTTTCAAATCTTATTCCTTTATAAATCTAGCTATCGTACGTAGGCATGAAATATCATGGTTAATATTGATGGATCTCCGACTGTAATTCCTGCATTGTACACACGATGGTTTAAGAGGAATCTCGGGCTATATAAAAAAAAACAAACCTATTCTACAATTAAAAGCACTTGTTTGGCTCATTTAAAAAAATATTTTCAGCAAATTACCTTTGAACAAACATACAGATGTTTGGCTGTTCCTCTCTCGTTCAACATGCTTTCGTTTAACTGGTTGTGTGGCCTCCCACACAACCGTATCCACCTCTACGCTTTTTCTAGTTGCCTGCCTGGTTTAGGAAAAGGAATGAATCGTATCCCCCCTACAAGACGATCGGGGTACTTGTTGTCTGTGGTACATGTACCCCAACAACACCGTTTAACCATGATTATCAGTGAAATCAGACAACCTTTAATTTAAAGTCCGACAATAACAAAAGTTGTCGGGCGAAATGGCGGCGCGTCTTTTGGATACTGAGCTGCGTCATTTCATTGGCTCACGTGACATGTCAATCAAAATTCCGCGAACCGCCAGTTGCTACACAACTTTTTGCAGAATTAAACACAAAATATCCTGGATAATTTTACAGTGTGAAGTTGCGAATAAATATTACTGAACTATTTTTAATTGCATACGTCGCACTGTTAATTGCAAAGATTTTAAATGTTTAGACTATAGCCGTACAATGTTAATCATATTTTGTTTTCCTTAGAGTTGCACATGGGCAGTTTTACCTAGTTCACACCGGTGACCTTTGTATCCAGGTTTACAGCCCTGACAGGTGCCCGTCTCTATGTTACAGTACTGACAGTTTACGTCTGGACAGGGAACGGAACAGTTGGACCCAAAATATCCGGTAGCAGGACAACCTTTGATATTAATAAGATACGTAAGGGTTTTAAAAATATGCACCATGCGATAAATCAATTTATTTTAAATGGTTTATATCAGATTTCAATGTACAACCGTGTGGGTTTAAAATGTACAGTTACATAAAACGGTCTTCAGTTACTTTAATACACAGCTTTTTTAGTTTTTTATTTCTAAATTGCAGTTTGATTCTTATCGTGCGAGGAAAAATGCAAACACTGTGACTTTCACGAATATATGTCATCAGTCTGTTAATTTTTATTGATATATCACGCCATGTACCTTAACTAATTCTGATCATAATTTGAAAGCGGTATAACTTTACACTACACTCACCATACGCCTCCACCTCACAGAGGTCAGTGTTAACACGATTAGAGTAATAGTCAGGATAGGTAACTCCTGGTAGTCTCTCGTTGTAGTAGATAACGTATTGTCCATGTACAGGACAGGTAGTGGTGAAGACAGCAGGTATGGTGTCTAGTGTAAAGTTGTCATCCTTGTAACACAGTGTTCCCTGTAGTCTGTCTGTTGTATTGGAGACGTGCACAGAGAATCCAAGGAAATACTTAGTGATGACATTAGAAGGACCTGCATTAAATGTTAATCAATTATTGGAGGATGTACATAACAATGTAGCTAGACAAACAAACATTGGTATTAAAGACAATCTATCATGTTTTTTCCTGTAAAAGAGGGTACACAGTTTTGTGTTTGTTGTACTTTTTAAACATTGTAAATAAAATGAAGGGTTTGCAGTAAAATTTGATTACTATAGTACCTATTTGTGTTTGATGTGTTTGTTTAGCTTAAAAAAACAACATAAGATGAACGGTATTTCATACATTCTGTTTTTCTGTAGTCTGTCTATTGTATTGAGTACGTACAAATTAATCGCACACAGCACTTTTGACATAAAATGAATTTACAGTAAACATAAAAAATAATATTTATTTCTTCTTTTCGATTTATTGATTAATAAAGCTAGATAATTATTGAAGTTCCTAAATCGCATTCGTTGTATTAGAGACGTGCACAATATGTCTATATATTTTACCTTACATGTATGAGGCAGAAATAAAATCAAGATAAGAAAATTACCTATAGGAAATGAGAGGCTGCTTACAAAGAGCAGATAAACGTATTATCACACATTTTAATGTCAGTTCTTAACATCCATCAACTCATACTGAGTATCCACGGGTTGCTGATAAAGAAGTCTTTCGTTCTAAAGAAGCTTTTAATTTAAGAAAAAACGGGTTGCATTCATTTTCATAACTTTACTGATTCACACCAAGGTCACAAAAGAATCGTGGGTCCTTTATCGTACCAACACCTACTGCGACACTGGGCCTATTAAGCGTTGCATAGTCACATAATAGATTTAATTGTTAGGATTCTAACACACTATTATCTCTAGGTAAAACTGCACTTTCAAAAATATCCGCGCAGAAATGTACTGTAGAAATAGCTTATTGTATGAAAAATCGTGGGCTTAAAAAATACTAATTTAAATGTAGACCTATTAGTAAGAAATTCCTGATAGATTTCATAGATATTAACAACTTACATATAGCAGATGTTTAAACACAGTATAGATTTCAGTTGTTCAACATCCATCAAATGATATTGAGTATTAACACCTTTCCATAAAAAAAAAGCAGTGTACCCAGGGAGAACGTTCTGTTTACATTGTAAACCATTTCTTCACACCGCGGCTTACAAGAGAAATGATGGTCCTTTATCGTGCTATCACCTACCGTTACACTGGGCAAATCTAATGTTAAATGGTTACGGTATTGATCTATTTCTATTTCAGTAATTATAACAAGTGGATTTCAGGATTAAGCATGTTGCATTACTGATCATTTTGTAACGTGTCTGCCTAAACACGCTAATATTTATAATGGGTCCCCTCAGATACCTTGCAGAGGTGTTTGATTTTTATGATAATCGATTAAGATATATAATAATTTTCCTTATCGCTTGCCTAGCGTTTATTGATTCAAAACTCACTTAATTATAAATATTTGATTGTATGGGCCGTAGCCGAACTCTATGCGTCGCTCCGACACACCCCGTCGCTTATACCAGTCACTTCAAGCAACCCGTCGCTTATATCGGTCGCTTCAAACAACCCGTCGCTTCTATCGGTCACCTCAAAGCAACACCACGAAGCACCCTCGTAACTGATAACTAATGTCTACCTGCTGAATCTAACAAGCAACGCTCACGAAGACAAGTTGCTTCTGTACGCCAGTATTATTGTTCTGCAAATCGCTGAGCAATATTGACTTACGAACAATAAGCTTACCTGGAAGTATTCACTTCAGCGTCTACACTGCGACTGACTGCTGACTCACGGCATCTCGTATTTATACCCTTTGATCACGTGATCTGAGATACTCGGAACAGTCAAAGAATCGGGCGTTTGCGACTTCAGAGTGTCTCTCGGTACTCATCACCCATTTACATTTACCATTAATGTTACATTACCCACGCCTCCGTCTCAAGCGTCCTCGCTTGAATCCAGGAATAAAAACAAACAAGCAGTGTATACAATTGTTCTTATTTACTATGATCGTAGATTATCTTTAACAATATATTTAAACAAAAAGTTTTCCACAACAAGAAATGGTTATCTACCATTTTCGTACAACAAACCCACTGTCTCTACACCATATTCAGGCTCTTTTTCTTCTCAATCACCTTTACTTTCACTCCATTCTCCCACTTGGTTGTTACTTTCTTCGTGGAGTGTACATACAAAATTGGTTCTGTTTGCACGGCTACATCCCTTGTAGATGGTCCCAGATTGCTATTTTCGTTACGAACTTTCTGATCTCGATTAGTTTCTTCGGATCTGCGACCAGTGAACAAGACAGGTTGAGTTTTCTTCCTCACTATTCTTCCGATTTCAAGATCATTGTCTTCATCTTTTGCCATTGACTCTTCCTCTTCATCTGTCCCACTACACGATTCCAATAGAACTTCTTCCAGGTTGCCAGGATCTTGCGTTTCCCATTCACTTGGGCTGTCATCTTCTTCTAAACCTGGTGTCGTGAGTGTGGATTCGATCCTTTCTGAAGCTTTCTCTGCAGACTGAGAGGGACTTAACTTCTGCTTTTTCGCCGGTGGCGTTACTGTAGCTGGTTGAGCGTGTCTCTTCATGTGTTTTAGAAGATAGCTGTTATTCTTAAAACGAACTCCACACGTCAGACATTTGTGTTTTTGGCCTGAGCATAAGATAACATGATCTTGCCAAGGCTCGTTTACTGGCTTGTTACAGGACACCCTTCCTGTTGCTTCGCTTTAGTTAACTTGGTATTAGCCATGGGTTTGATTCTTAAAGGATACAAAAACCAATTTAATATATTTACTAGTCCGAGAAATGAATACTTTTAACTCACAGGCATATAAAACAACAATTCAAAATTAATCAAAACCTAATTAATCAAAGTCTGACAAATAAGCAGGAGCGCGTCTATAAATATTTAATTAACACATCAATGATGATGTAGATATTAATCTTCTTCTTTTTCTTTAGATAATTTGTACTGTATGTATCTTTAAATATTTATAGGTGTATACAAATTTACTGTACCAACTTGCTGTGTGTGAGAGTCTGTGAGAAAGGGGTGTTCTGTCTGTCTATATACTATAAAAATTTGAAAATAAAAAAAAAAAAAAAAAAAGGAGCGCGTCTGTTTCTAACAGATCTTTGCGGTAACTCTTGTTCAGTTTCAATATTAACTAAACCCAACTTGGTATCATTTTCATCATCTATCTGATCACCAGATTCTCTTTCATCGAAATTTGACTCTAACTTAGGAACCTCCTCTTCATTGGCCAACATTTGAGACTTAACCAACCTCATTCTATCAACATGTATCACTTGAGGAGAACCTTTGCTTCCACACGAAACTTTGTACGTGCATTCCGAGCACTTTTCGAGGACCGAAAACGGGCCCTGCCAAAAGCTTGTTAGTTTTGGCGATGTACCTAATTTTCTTCGCGGAAAATAAACGTAAACTTTATCTCCGGGGGAAAATATCTGCCACTTTAACTTTCTGTCGAGGTAACGCTTCTGTCGCAACATTTCTGCTTTTGTGTTTTCTCGTACGATTCGATGAGCTTGCTCTAGTCTTTCTTGAAGCAACCACGCCCATCGATTTTGTGGAATAGGTTTTCGTTGCACTTCCATTTCGTATACGAGATCTAACGGGGTCGTTGCTTCTCTACCGAGCATAAGATAATTTGGACTGAACCCAGTAGTATCGTGTCCCGCCGATCTGTACGCCATCATGAGGTATGGTAGCTGCTTGTCCCAATCGGTGTGGTTTTGGTTTACACATGATTTTAACATGGCCTCCAGTGTTCTGTTAAACCGTTCCACCATACCATCGGATTGTGGATGGTAAGGTGTAGTATGAGTTTTCTCTACTTGCAAAAGGTTGCATACCTCCTTAAACAGTTCACTCTCATACTGACGCCCTTGATCCGAATGGATAGTGTATGGTACCCCCAATCTTACTATAACCTCCTCCACTATTATCTGGGCCACTGTTTTAGCCTCCATGTTAGGCATAGCGAAACATTCAGTCCAACGAGTAAAATAATCGGATACCACGAGAATATACTTATTCCCTGAATCTGTCACGGGCAATTCACCCATTATGTCCGTTGCTAACCTATCCATTGGAAACCCACTCTGCACAATCTGCATCGGCGCTCTCTGTCCAGCAAACGAAGGTTTTCTTTTCCCACAAACCTCGCACCCGTTCACGTATCTTCGAACATCCTTGTTCAGGCCGGGCCAATAAAACTTGCTTCGTATCCTAGCTATCGTTTTATTTATTCCCAAGTGACCCGCTGTTCTTTTGTCATGACAATCCAGCAAGATGCGCCTTCTTTCCGACATAGGTACAACAACTTGTAAATTCTCTAATCCTGTGCCCGTGTCTTTTACTCGTCTGCAAACCAAATTGTTCTCTGTAGTAAGTAGATCTAACTGTGACCATAGGGATCGTAAAAATACGCTTTGACTAGAGATCTCGCGAAACTTTGGCTTCTTTTCCTTGCCCATCCATTCTTTGACTAATTTAAGTTCTTTGTCATTATCTTGTATTGTCTTTATGTAAGGTTCTTCAAAAGCGAATTCTTTATCATCGGCTTTTTCCCTTCGAACATGCAGCTCTTTGTCATCATCAATATCATAGCCGCATTGCCTACAGGGTAGACAACTTAAAGCGTCTGCGTTCAGATGTTGCTTTCCTGGTCTGTGTTGTATTTCCATATCGAAAGTAGACAACACTTCAAGCCACCGAGCTAATTGACCCTCGGGATTCTTGAAAGTAGTCAACCATCTAAATGAGCTATGATCTGTCCACAAAATGAATTTCCTCCCATAGAGGTAATGCTTAAAATACTTTGTGAAATACACCACAGCCAGGAGTTCTTTCCTTGTCACGCAATATTGCCTTTCCGACTTTGATAGAACTTTGCTAGCATAAGCAATTACCCTCTCTTTACCTTCATGAACCTGTGATAACACAGCCCCCATTGCAAAATTACTTGCGTCGGTGTCCAATATAAACGACTTGTTAAAGTCGGGATGTGCAAGTACTGGGGCGCTTATCAGGGCGGTTTTCAATTGATCGAAGGCAGTTTGACAATCTGTACTCCATGTAAAAGAATCAGTGTTGTTCTTCTCTGTCAATTTGTGTAAGGGTTTTGCAATACCGGCAAAGTTTTTAACAAACTTCCTGTAATATCCGCATATGCCCAAGAATGAGCGAAGTTCGCTGACATTGGCTGGTGCTTTCAGTGTTTTGATTACCTCTACTTTCTTGCTGTCTGTAGTTATTCCTTTGTCGGATATGACATGCCCAAGATATTCTACAGACCTAGAGAACAAAGAACACTTCTTCGCTTTCAATTTTAGTCCAGCGCCAGCCTACCGACCAAACACTTTTGAAAGATTCTCTACCATCTCTTCGAATGTTTTACTGATGACAATAATATCATCTAAGTAAATCAAACAAATTTCCCAGTTCAACCCGACAAGTACGGTTTCCATTAGCCACTCGAATGTTGCTCCAGCATTGCAGAAACCAAACGGCATTACCCGAAATTGAAATAAACCTTTTCTTGTCGCGAAGGCTGTTTTCGGCTTATCCCCAGGCTCCATTTCTACTTGCCAGTAGCCCATGCACAAATCGAGAGTTGAAAACCATGACGCACCGCTCAGACTATCGAGCATGTCATCAATGCGCGGCAAAGGGTACGCATCTTTTAACGTTGCCGAATTTAAACGCAGGTAATCTACACAGAAGCATGTAGAACCATCTTTCTTCTTGACAAGAACAACCCCAGAGGCCCAGGGACTCGAAGATTGCTCTATGACATTTCGCCGTAGCATATCGTCTACTAATTTATCTGCCTCTTCCCTCATGAGGACTGGCAGTCGCCTTGGTGGTTGCTTTATAGGACGAGCATCTCCAGTGTAAATTTTATGTTTGACTACGTTTGTTCTCCCGAGATTGTTATCTGAACTAGCAAACAAAAAAGCATAGTTCTCAATAAGCTTATCCACTGACTTTCTTTGCTCTTGATTCAACCTGTATTTCGTGACTTCACTCAGAGTTTCAAGTTCCCTTGACCAAGTCATTTGGTGGTCGGTCGCTTTTGTAGTCTCTAACACTTTTTCGACTGGACAAAGTTGTCCAATGTTAGTCCCTTTATAAAAAGTTTGAGGATCTTGTGAAAGATTCATAAACCGAACAGGTACTCTAGTTTCACTGTTTGCTAAAGTCCTCCCCACCAGACTTCTATTAGTCGTAATCAAACAGTCCTTTGGCTCTACGATCCCAAAACCACTGAAAAGGTTTACTCCATCTGGTACGCACACATCACAAGTTGTGATGATTTCACTTCTAGCTGGAACAACGAACGATTCTGAAGCAACAACTCTGTAACACCCTAGCGTACCTTCAAGCAACAACGAGTGTTTCTCTCTGCCGATGCTTAATACCTTGTTAGGTATATCTAACGAACATTTATGTTCAGTCATGAAATCTAAGCCAATGATTCCATCCACAGTAATGTCTGATACTACTATTTGTGAAAGATATTCCCTATCACCCAATTGAATATTTGTCACAATCTTTCCTAACACCCTCAAAGATCTGCCTTCAGCGGTCATAATATCTTGCTTTACTTTGTCTATAGCAAAGGTGCCATTTGATTGTTGAACTCTGTCGTAGGCTCTTTCCGAAAGCAAGGTAACAGTCGCTCCTGTATCTACCAACATTTTTATCTCAGTTCCGCCTATGCAGACAACGGCATACATTCCGGCCGCACTCGGTCTATTAAACGCCACTGAAGGTCGCTTAACCTCTTCCTCCGGTCTAGTTTTTGCTGCACTAACTGATGCAGGACGTAGCGCTTTAGGGCCGTAGTTGCTTTCTACTGGACGTTTTCTATTCTTTTGCTTTGATGGACATTGTCTGCTTATGTGTCCTTCTTCGTGGCAATTATAACACTTTATTGTTTTCGGTAAGTGTCTTTGGTAACTGACATTTTGAGCTGGTCGCCTTGAATCATCAGGCTTTCTCATCTCTCGTATTTCTGACTTTAGATCATTCAAAGAGCTCTGTAAGCTTTTTAGACACTTCGTCAATTCATAGGTGTTGTCGGCATCATTATTTCTGGAGGAGTCACCATTAGCCACACGCAAGTGTGACTTCTGTTCTATTCTCCCGAAATCTGACTTTATGAAAGCCTCTAACTCTACTGCAAGCCTTATTGCATCGTTTAGACTCTGTGGTCTGGCCTGTTTGATTCTAAGGCGCATATCCGCATCCACCAAAGCATCAATGAACTGTTCTTTTGCGAGCGTTTCCCTCACGTCATTCGGTGCCGTTGGATAAGCTAAATGTGCCAATCTCCTTATTGTCTGGCCCAATTCTGGAAGCGTCTCTGTTGCTTTCTGTCTACGCTCTCTTAATTGAACTCTATATAGCTCTGTTTGATTTGCAGGTGCAAAGCGATCTTCTAAAGCCCTTACGAGTTCATTGTAGTTTCTACCTAATTCGCCAGCAAGGTTGCCTTACACTCCCTGGGCGTTTCCTCTTAAGGACACTGCTAAGTAGAGACCTTTTTCCCTGTCTGTCCATCCATTCAAGGCTGCACACGCTTCAAAATGCGATTTGTAATCTAGCCACGAAGCGCTGCCATCAAATGTCGCTGGCTTTATATAGTTGGATGGCTTCTTAAAAGAAGTACCGGGATTTTTATATCCTCCCTCATCTCTTGCTGTGAGCGCTTCAAGCGGTCGTTGTCGCCTGACTGTAATTTGTGGTTCATTTCGCAGCACAGTTAAGGCTGTCAATAAACTCCGTTCAGACAAAAAGTACGGGAAATGTGCATTATGACATCACAGTATATTACAAACCTCGAAAGTACTTATTAATCTATTTATTAGTAAAATTAACTTATACTAATCTTTTAATTAAAATCAACAAATGCTATTACTTACAATTTTGATGTCCGTTATATCGTACACACTGAAAAATAAGCGAGATGTCGTTCTCGCTGTACTACAAAATATGACGTCATATGCTTCAAAATGACGCATTAAGTTAAATCATTGAAGGCTATCGTGCAGTTTTATAGCGAAGAAAAATAAATGTCATACATTAACGGTAAAGTATAAATGAATATTTTGTTTAAAATTATTATTAGTAGAATGCTACCTATATAGTCTTATTTTCATTTTGTTAAAAGTATGCATCGTATAAAGAAGCCACCTCGGTTTTGTATAAAATATCGTATATCTAAAATCTGAGTACCTAAATAAATCACTTAATTGCAAGGGCATACACTTACCTGATCCCGACAAACTTTTACATGTGAATTTGAAATATGCTATGTAACTTAAAAACTTTTACGATCTTTGTAAAATCTTACAAATTAATTATTTTTTAATGAAATTAACCCTGTGACCTTCAAAATTATTCAACATATGCATTATAAATTACGGTTTCTACTAACAAATATTCTTATCTTAAAAAGTTCGCACCGTTTTTCAAAATCTACGATATAACATCAAGTTATTTCATAATTCAGTTGTGAATTTTGACATGATTATGCCCTTGCAATATTGAATTTTTTAAATGACCTCAAAACCACAAATACATCTGCTTGTACCATGCGACTGCCATATCACGTGACCACTATGAACATAAAATATTGTACTGTTATATATATATTTTAGAAATATATTGCATTTGAGTGACTGTTATTGATTTTAAAAAGGACATGCCAGTTTAACTAAAGTATACGTGTTTTCATCAAAAATTTGCCCGTATTTTTATTGACCGCCTTAACTGTACTGCGTTCCCCTTACATCTATTCGATTCTTCTCACGGAACCTCGGCGATGCCGTCAAACCGAGATCCTCTGGATATTCAGGGTCATACGTTTAGTTATATTCTCTTCTTTTGAATCTGATTTCTGTTGGACCTTCAGACATAATTCCAGAGTCGCTTTTCCGAACAGTTTGATGTGCTGGAGTCGAGGTCTGCTGTCTAATAACCTCTCTAAATTTCATCGAGTGTTCAAACGTCGTCCTGTTAAGCTCCTGAAGCTCCGCTTCAATTCTCTCTATTTCCTCGGTAATATTTTCCAATGCCATTTTTACAATAAAAACACGAGATTATTATTTAAAAACTTTAATGGACAAAAATCATACAATCAAACGTGGTCCCAACGTGGGCGCCAAATTTTGTAACGTGTCTGCCTAAACACGCTAATATTTATAATGGGTCCCCTCAGATACCTTGCTGAGGTGTTTGATTTTTATGATAATCGTTTAAGATATATAATAATTTTCCTTATCGCTTGCCTAGCGTTTATTGATTCAAAACTCACTTAATTATAAATATTTGAATGTATGGGCCGTAGCCGAACTCTATGCGTCGCTCCGACACACCCCGTCGCTTATACCAGTCACTTCAAGCGACCCGTCGCTTATATCGGTCGCTTCAAACAACCCGTCGCTTCTATCGGTCACTTCAAAGCAACCCCATGAAGCACCCTCGTAACTGATAACTAATGTCTACCCGCTGAATCTTACAAGCAACGCTCACGAAGACAAGTTGCTTCTATACGCCAGTATTATTGTTCTGCAAATCGCTGAGCAATATTGACTTACGAACAATAAGCTTACCTGGTAGTATTCACTTCAGCGTCTACACTGCGACTGACTGCTGACTCACGGCATCTCGTATTTATACCCTTTGATCACGTTACTCGGAACAGTCAAAGAATCGGGCGTTTGCGACTTCAGAGTGTCTCTCGGTACTCATCACCCATTTTCATTTACCATTAATGTTACAATTTTAATAGTGATGTGATCTGATATAGTGTCGTAATAATCATAGGTTTATCAGACGTATATATAGTAATTTAAATATACATCGTTCAACATTTCATAAAATACCAAATGTGCTTGAATTTTTATTTTATATTAATGTTGATATTACTTATAATAATCAAAATAACAAATTCATCATCCTGTTAGTCGGAGAGTTAAATTTTTTGTTGAGGTTGTGAAGATGTAATTGTAGAGGTCAAATTTCATGAGAACGATTTAGTGAAGATTAGTTTCACACACTTTGGGGTATTTCATGATTTTGATTTATACGTGTAACGTATTTATGTACCGTCGTATTTTATTTCAGAACACAATATTCTGATAGACTATTATACTATTATAAGAATTTGGGTGATATGTGAGGCTAAACACTAAATGTTTCGATACATCTATAGTCAAAACATAAAGGCTAAACACTAAATGTATCGACACAGCTATAGTCGAAGGATATTTATATATTACTGGACTCTTAGTAAATGTGACTATACCCCATGGTTTATTGTCCGTCCAGAAATAGATGGTGATGTTGTGGATGCTGTGGATTGTGGTCAGGTTCACCCACCAGGTGGCGGTTTGTCTCCAATCTGATACAGCACATTGACCTCCCCGCAAACTCAGGTCTGATTTACGTCCATCTACAACGTTACTGGCGTCATATGTGTCGTCCCATGATCTGTATGGGTACTGTTGGTATGCAGGTTTGTTGAGGGCAACATTAACTGTTTCGAAGAAAAAAAAACCTTTTTAAACAATGTTTAGCTACAATTCGTTAAAAAAAGAAATGTATATAAATATGGAAATGGAAAGTTTATTTATTATAAGTAATTTCATTTTTAAATCAAATTTCTACTTATTACAATCATATGTATAACAACATCATTTAAAGGTACAATAAACACCGGGCAATTTTGATAAAAAGAAATATGCATCCATATTTATTTTTTCGTTTCGTCGTATTTTTGCGGACAATAATTTTTCTTTAATTTACATTGCACACAATGACTGCATCGTGTATTGTTTTATATCATCAACATATAAATTAATTAAAGTTTTCGAGTTGATCACGTGGTTTGAATGAAATATTAAAAGAATTTACAATGTCTGAGCTATCGTCACGAAAATTAGTCGTCATTTTATTTTTATATGTTATAATATCACCCACAATGACAAGCTGTTGATCCTCTGTAGATTCATATCATGTTGTTTGACCTTGAACTAGAATGTTTAAGGTTAAATACAACCCATTGCAACGTCATGCTCATCCTTAATTTACACGTAACATTGAGAACAAATATAAATGAAGAATTCGGTTAAACAAATTACCGAGTCCCATTACTTTTCATTTTTAAACCCAGCGCAACAACCCATTAACGTCGTTAACAAAATATAAGGACGTGAAGCGTCATAGTTCAAACTAACTGTTCGTGAAACAATGAGATTTTCTTATTTTATTGACAATCTAAGCGTTTTGTTTTCGATTATGACATATTGACATCGTACAGTATTATAATAAAACACCCATTTCAGTTTTGCGATATAGTGATCCTTGCACGTGTATTAAGATACAGTAATCAGAGGAAATATTCGTTACTTAAAAGGGAAAAAAAACTTTAATCTGTTGAGTCGAACGAACGAAAAATGTTCTCTCTGAATATCAAAAGTTCACCAACTATAAAAGATTAGGCTGGTTTTATTTATTAACAAATTAAATGTAAATTTCAGAAAAAACTGTCTCACCGTAACCGTTAGCAAAGACAAAAACTCCGACACACACAAACACTGCATACATCTTTGTGACGAGCCCGGACATCAGAAAATAAAACCGGAAACACACCCGACTCTTGAATTCTGTTAATAGTCTCACGTAGACATTCGTTCAACAGAGTACCGTAGAAAACGGTCTTTACCCCGGAAATTATCAAAGTTTACTTATTTCAAGTTTGCTCTGGGATGTTCTAATATTATAACTCATTTCCTCGTTTAAAAATGCATGTTCATTGTATGTACTTTATTCTTGTCGCTTTTTGAACTGAAATGGAAACAAAGGAAGGTAGTGCCCTATACAATTTACAATGACATCACAGAGATATCTCCTCTAGCATTTTCCTGTTTATCGACATTCCGGTAATAAAAGGCTAGCCATCACAGATATTTTACTTGGAATACAATGTTAAATATAACCATGTCCTATTAAACGATTTTGTAAGTGTAATTAGTATATAAAAGAGCATTAGGGAAAATGTAGACAGTTTTAAGCTCTGATGTTAAGCATTATATAAAAGACAATGGATGAGATATAACATTGACCAGCCTGATATAAAAAAAAACCAAAAACCTTCGAAAATTTAAATTTATCATGAAAAAGGCAAATACGCCTAACTTTTAAACAATTTTTATAAAGTTTAGGGGGGGGGGGTGTATATAGAAATCACCTTGTCCGTCCGTCTGTCTGTGCAATCGTGTCCGGTCCATATCTTTCTTATGGAGAAACATTGGAAGTTTTTTAGTTCACACAAAGATTGCTTATGACCTAAGGGTGTGTCATGACCTTGACTTAAGGTCATTCGGGCAAGGTCAAGGTTAATGGCAGGAAAAATGCAAAATTCGTGTCCGGTCCATATCTTTCTAATGGAGAAACATAGGAAGTTCGTAGTTCACATAAAGATTGCTTATGACCTAAGGGTGTGTCATGATTTTGACCCACGGTCAATTCAAAAAGTTCAAGGTCATTATTTCAAAATTGCTAAATTCTGTCTGTGTCATGTCTTCTATTAATGGAAATACTGGAAGCTAAAATTTGACAGAAAGCTTGCTTGTCTCAGGCCACATAAAATTATTTTTAGATTCTCATCCCCGTCTTTCTGAAAATGTTTAAATATTAAATGACTGCTTGACATGTGGATTTCGTTTGATTCGAGTCATGGTTGTTAACGGAAGGATGCAAATGTCATCATGCATTAACAGTTAACTTAAAATAAAATGGAATTAAAGGATAGAAATTGGTTTGTTTACTCCTATTAGCATTAACAGTTTTAAAAAAAATAGAGCAGTTGTTATTTATAGATAATGAACAGTGAAATAGATTAATCCATTATTTACTAGCAAAAATACAAGCGTTATGATTTTTTTCTTAGCGGGGGGTATCAATTGTGAGCTTGCTAGTTTTTATAAGATATTAAATAATTTCATGGTCACATAGGCTCATTTCATCGATTTCAATGTTTAAGATAATCTTAAATCATTACTGTGCATGCCAATTGTTGGAAACCAGGCACTTTGTTTTGTTAACTCTTTGCTTAAGAGTTTGACTTGAAGAAATTGAGTAACAATGTAAGTTGGGGACTGAATTTTGTAACAATTTTTAAAAGTTTTTGTTTTGGTTTTTGAGTTTATTTAAATGATATTGAACACATTTTCATTTTGAGTAATATTTTTTACCAGTATTCATCTTATGAAAAAGTGACATTTAATTATAAATGATCATTTTCAAGGTTATAAAATAATGGTGAACCGATGCAAATTACAAAATGTAGAAAACTTAAATATGGTATACCTTAAATGTATCTAGTTATGTCACTGTGTGTCTTTAATTGCTAGTTTTAATTTTCAAAGTCAATTGCAGACAACTTACAATTATTTTTCGGTGTGTACATGTACCTCTAAATGGCTCGATCGTCAGGGCCATTTTTTTTTTACTCTATTGATCTTCTTAAAAGAAGAGCTGTATATCAAACTATAAGAACACGCCAATATTTACAAAAGATATATTTTTTTCTTTGTTAATTTATTGTACATAATTTAACAATTCATATCTTAGAATTTAAAAAAAATGTTTTTGTTAAATTATTGACCATCCCGTTCTCCATTATTAGAACGTTTTCCTTTTGTTTAAATAAATATTAAAAAATGACAATCACAAACTGTTTCGAAGTCTCAACATCTCGAAAATACAATTTCAAAGTAGAGCAACACCGGCCTTTAAAAGGATAGAAACGAGATTAGGTGGCTAGGAGGAGTTATCATCCCCCGTCGACCAACATAACAAGAGGCCCAGGGGCCACATCGCTCACCTGAGCAACAATTGCCTCAACTCTGATCAAATTAGCATTACAGTATCAAAATCAAAATATCTTGACAACTTAGTACAGTAGATCTTGCTAAAAAAAAATGAAAATCTGCCAATTTTTATCCACATCTTCTTTTTCGGTAAATATCAAGCCCCTTTTGTTGTTGTACCTGTAAGAAGATTTTTATCTAATCCTATAAACCCACCCACCCCCCTCATTTTCTCTAGGGAATTGTGGTTTCATCAAACTTAAATCTGCATAACCTGAGCTTTCACAAAAAGTTTTGGACTGAAAACTTTCCAAGAATATTTTTAAAGATATTCTTTATATATTCCTAGGTAAAAATTCAACCCGCCATTGCGGCCCTGCCGTACCCCCAGGGACTATGATTTTACAAACTTGAATTTACACTACCCGAGGATGCCTCTACACAAGTTTAAGCTTTTCTGGCCAAATAGTTTTTAAAAAAAAAAAGATTTTTAAAGATTTTTTCTATCTTTCCTATGTACAAATTCATCCCCCATTGTGGCCTCACCGTACCCCTGGACTATGATTTAAACAAACTTGAATCTATACGATCTTAGGATGCTTCCACTCAAGTTTGGGCTTTCTTGACCTAAAAGACTTCAGAAGAAAAGTTTTAAAGATTTTCTCTATATATAAAAATTTATCCCCCATTGTGGCCCCGCCCTACCCCCAGGGATCATGATTTGAACAAACTTGAATCTACACCATCTAAGGATGCTTACAAGCCAATTTGAGCTTTCCTGGCGTAATAGTTTAATTTTTTTTTAAAGATTTTCTCTTTTAACCTGATTAAAAAATCATACCCCCATTGTGGCCCCATCCTACCCCCGGGGACCATGATTTTAACACACTTCAATCTACACTATCTGAGGATGCTTCTAGTCAAATTCGAGCTTTTCTGGCCTAATAGTTTTGAGAAAAAGATGTTTAATGATTTTCTCTATATATTCCTATGTAAAAATCCATTCCCCCATTGTGGCCCCGCCATACCCCGGGGACCATGATTTGAACAAACTTGTTTCTTTACTATCTTAGGGTGATTCCACTGATATTTGAGCTTTCCCTGCCTAATAGTTTTTGAGAAAAAGATTTTAAAGATATCCTCTATATATTCCTATGTAAAAATCCATTCCCCCATTGTGGCCCCGCCATACCCCAAGGACTATGATTTGAACAAACTTGAATCTACACTACCGCAGGATGTTTTCATTTTAATTTGAGCTTATCTGGCCTAATAGTTTTTGAAAAGAAGATTTTTAAAGATTTTTTTTCTATATATTCCTATGTAAAACTTGATCCCCCTATTGTGGCCCCACCCTAACCCCGGGGTCCATGATTTGAACAAACTGTAATCTACACAACCTAAGAATGCTTCCATTTTAATTTGAGCTTTTCTGACCAAATAGTTTTTGAGAAGATTTTCTCTATATATTCCTATGTAAAACTTGATCCCCCTATTGTGGCCCTACCCTACTCACGGGGACTATGTTTTGAACAAACTTGAATCTACACTACCTCAGGATGCCTCCACATAAGTTGAAGCTTTTCTGGCCAAATAGTTTTTGAGAAGAAGGTATTTGAAAAATACCAACAGATTTTCAATAAATCTCAATTATCTCCCCTTTAAAGAGGGCGTGGCCCTTCATTTGAACAAACTTGAATCCCCTTCACCCAGTGATGTTTTGTGCCAAATGTGGTTGCAATCTGTCCAGTGGTTCTGGAGAAGAAAATGTGAAAAGTTTACAACGACAACGCCGCCAACAGCGCCAACGCCGACGACAGAGAACGGACAAATCTTGATCAGAAAAGCTCACTTGAGCTTTCAGCTCAGGTGAGCTAAAAAAAGATGTTGTATCTACAATAAAACATACAAAAAGATGACTTCAATCAAATTGTTGATAGTCCTGTTTTATCAAATCGTTTGTCAATACCTTGCTTCGACTAGGAAACTGTTCATACGGAGAAGGTGCCATTGCGTATGGAATAGGGTCTGTAAGTCCTGTTTGGTTTCACTTTCGTTTTACAACTTTCGGGTACATCAGCGCTCGTAGTAACGATATGGTATACTGCGATAGGGTACAATCATTGCACCAGCTCTAAACATACTTGGAGTTAACAAGATTTTACCCGATGCAAAAGAACGGAAGGAATGTACTAGAACTATGCAGGTAGGTAATAAAATTGTGATAGTCATTAGATTAGAATGTTTATGTCACTGAATCTGCAATGTTTATTTAGAGGTCATAGACATAATATATACTCTAAAACAAAGTTGTTTGCATATATTAAGGTAGTCTATCCATAACTAAGGTGAATTTAACAATTTTGATTGATCTATACTACATCAAATACATATTTTGAAGCTATTATGATGCTGACATAAACCAAACTTGGGTTTATGTATGTAGTCAATTTAATGAACTTTTTGCACTTAAAACTTTTTTAAAGAGTTGTCTGCCCTTTAGAAAAATTAAAAAAAATTATTTTCTGAAAAAATGAATGGTAAACTATAAATTATTTTAGCATATTCGAAGACGGAGAAAGCTTTTGCAACTTTTTACCAAGAAAAATGTGAAAAAATTACTTGTACTAAAGAAATATATTTAAAAATGCATTTTTCCCATAGACTTCCATGTTAACTTCAACATATGATAAATTTATCAAAATTAATTTTATTTTTAAATTCAAAGGTGAAACTTTATTATTTACTAAACTCCTTAAAATCACATTAAGATTTTAGTGATCAAACTTGCAATGTATTAGCTATGAAATGTGATAGTTATGGATGGACTATCTTAAGTTTTTTCTGGGAACATTTTTCTACAAATCTCTAGTAGCTTTATTTTGACTGATTTTATAGCACCGACATAATAATATTAGTTAAAATTCTGGTCCTGTTTTCGTTATGTCATGTACCCCCTCACCCATTTTTGTCAACAACACAAATGATAAAAATCATATACCATTGCAACTTATGAGAGGTTCTTTTTAATCACATGTTTAATCACATTTTCTGTTGAACCTCAAACTTTTCCTGTACAAATTATAATTGTGAGTCGCACAACACATTTACTGCAAATACGTCAACAACTTTATGCATGGATAAAAGGTCCTTGAAGATAACAAATAACTATTTCATCTTCATATATATTTTATTCAAATAATGAAAAAAATAAAAATAAAAACAGCATAAAATGATTTACATTTACAACACAACACTTTCAACTAAATTATATTTGTTCTTTTTTCATTCTTGATCACCCCCGGAAAATAAAGCATTAGTTAAATTTATAAAATAGGCCCTGTACCAACCTCCATCCCCTGAATATTTTTTTTGGACCCGTGCATGACAAGAAGATTAAAATCTTGAATTTGGAGATTTAGAAAATCAACAAAGAATCACAGTTTAGTCTTCAACAATACAATGCATAATGTAAACAACTCCAACAATATAATGCAAACTGTAAACAACCCCAACAATATAATGTATAATATAAACAACTCCAACAATATAATGTATAATGTAAAGAATGCAGAACTGTTAAAAATAAACGTCACAGAAGAGCAACCTATGAAGCGTCCTACTTGTACCAGCTGGTTATGCTATAATGATCTGTCATCATCTGTTATGTTCCTTGTGACTGCTCTACACATGTTTTTTTTTACTTTTTTGTTATTAAAAACTACTTCTATAGTAAAGAATTGTTTAATTGAAATTAATTATGGGGTGTCACTTTGAGAGACATATACCTGTACTCCTGCTGTTTAGGAGGTTAAAGATCAGACATTGTTACAGTTGAATTTGGGGTGTACTGACTTGGGGTGTTTCAGCCAACTGCATTTGACATCCGTTTTACTTGCTCGTTTGTACCTAGAATAAACAAAAATAGACAATAAGAATTATAATTTCTCAAACAACAAGTTTTCTTTCTTTACCCAAACAACAATGCTGCAGCCACATGGTGGCTTCTAAACTGTCCCATAGGGCACTGACATGTGAAATCTTTCACAATGCCGTTGTCTTCAGCATCCAAAAGTATCTACAATAGTTACATCAAGCGATTATATAGGCACTTGATAAAAATGTGTTTCATAATCTTACCTCTAAGGCAAATAAACAAAATTAATTTCAACGATCGTCACTTTACACAGATCCCTGAGAGGCATGTACAACAATAATGTACCTGTACTTTGTACAGTGTATCTTTCATTGATGCCTGTATACACGCTATTATGACATGTAATTCGTCCTAAATAAAACCGAAACACTCGTCCGCTTTCTATCGCTGCCTCGCTTTTTCTAGTTCACTTCGTGTGTCCCTCCATAAACTTCGCCCGGTATATAATCGATAACGCCATTGTGTAGCGATGAACCCGGAAGTCGATTTTCAGGCAATATCTCGGCAGTCACGTGACGAGACGTATAGACCCTATTAACTCAATATGCGTGTGGTGAAGGTATATTGCCACGATGCTGTCATCGTGAAAGTTGACAAGGATCTAAATAGAATAGAATGCAGGATGCACGATACATGATTGAAAAAATAATAAAAGTTAAGTTTTATCCTCACTACTGTAACAACAAGAATATAATTCCTGGGTCCCCCGCCGGTCAAGAAGTATACTAGTATCGACCAAGGCTGATTTAGGAACTTGACCAAGGTATTAGTGGTATAAACATTTGGTATAAATTTATTGAAAATCCGTCAAAATGTGTAGGCATGAGAGCGCTTACAAGGTCAATTTTTGGATAAAACGGAGTCATTATTGTGGTCAAAGTCCCATAACTCCAACAAAAAGTATCGACCAATGCTGATTTTCGAACTTGACCGAAGTAGTAGTAGAATAAACATTTGGTATAAATTTAATGAAAATTCGTCAAAATGTGTAGGCATGAGAGCGCTTACAAGGTCAAATTTTGGATAAAACAGTCATTATTGTTGTCAAAGTCCCATAATTCCAACAAAAAGTATCGACCATTGCTGATTTTCGAACTTAACCAAGGTAATAGTGGTATAAACATTAGGTATAAATTAAATGAAAATCCGTCAAAATTTGTAGGCATGAGAGTGCTTACAAAAAAATGTGACGGACGGACACACAGACACACGGACGCACGGACGGACACCCGGCGTTTCTATGTCCCCGCTCCGCGATGCGGCGGGGGACAAAAAACTAAGACTATCAAAAAATCCCTGGGAAACTCCAAGTGGCACTGATAACACCCAAAAAGACCCTGAGGTCGGCACTAAGATTTCAAAATGTCGTGAAGTCTGCAAGTAGGTGTTTTGTTTAAGATGTATGAATCAATTAAATCATTATCAGGTGTTCAGTATATTCAACAAATATTTTTCAAAAATCTCGACATGCTACGTTTTACACTGACACGCATTTTAAAGTAATGATTTTGATTATTTTACACCCGCTATAAAGGAGAAGGGGTATACTGTTTCATCCTTGTGTGTCTGTCCGTCTGTCCTTATGTTTGTCTCTCCGTTAAAAAACTTTCTGTTGCATTATTTCAGCAATTATTCATTGCAGATGCTTGAAATGTTAACACACTATTTGTTTATGCATGCCATATTGTCGGAAATATTTTTGTACAAATTGGTCGTCAACTTTTTTAGCCCAAATTTTCAAACAAATGTTTGCAGATGCTTGAAATTCTAACAAACTATTTATTTAGGCATGCCATTTTGTGGGATATATTTTTGCACCAATTGGTTGCCAACTTCCTGTTTAGTGACGAATTTGCTAACCTTGATTAAATACGCAAGAGCGGGGGTATTACTAGTGAGCATTGGATCACAGATATCTTGTTCACACATGTTTCTCCATATGAAGCATTGGCTCACAGATATCTTGTTTACACATGTTTTTTCCATATGAAGCATTGACTCACAAATATCTTGTTTACACATGTTTCTCCATATGAAGCATAGACTCACAAATATCTTGTTCACACGTGTTTCTCCATATGAAGCATTGGCTCACAGATCTTGTTTACACATGTCTTTCTATATGAAGCATTGACTCACAGATATCTTGTTTACACAAGTTTCTCCATATGAAGCATTGGCTCACAGATATTTCGTTTACACGTTTTCCCATATAAAGCATTGGCTCACAGATATCTTGTTTACACATGTTTCTCCATTTGACGCACATGTTTCTCCATATGAAGCATTGCCTTACAGATACCTTGTTTACACATCTTTCTCTATACAAAGCATTGGCTTTTGATATGTACTGATGCGTGTTACAATGTATAGTTTCTTTTGATAGTACGGTTAACGCAGGGTTACACTGTGTTAGTTATCGTCCTTGGTGTTTCTTGTTTCGTCATTTTGTTAATAACTGTCTCGATCTTTGGAAGTAGCAAAATAAAGAGGGACCCAGAAAAGGTTTTCTTATTTTAAAAAAAGTAAGTAAAGCCCAAAACTTTATACGAAGAGTATTTACATGTTTGTATAGATTACAATTGTGTCTCATATTATATCAGCAGAAGGATAGAATTTTTTTCATTATATACTACTTGAACTTTTACGTTATGTGTACATATTGTGTGTGGTAATCTACTTTGCAATATACTCAATATAGATAAAAACCTAAACTAATATTTTAAGTAGGTAGAGCTTAATTAAGGTGGAAACCTGTACGTAAATATACTTTTTTAAAATTCCATGAACATTTGGTATAAAACATTTCATAAATGAGATTTAAATGATGGGGCACTGTAAATAGCCATTACTTGATATTTACAAACCATAATGTATCTTTTGTGCTTTGTTACAGTAGCATGCCTCGTCCAGTCAACCAATTTCTGTGTTTGCTACCTGCAAATCAGATGGAGGCAACTGACGGTCGTTTAAAATAAGAGCGCTAGACTGACGAAGGAAGTAGATCTTAGCAAACATCTCAAGGTTGTTTTAACAGTTCTGGGTATTCGGTTGTACTTATTATTAAGCCTATAATAATGCAAAAATATTTTACCGACTAAGTGGAATAATTGAAACACATAGAGGCGACGTATACTTAAACATTTATTTCTAACGAGAAAACAACCTCGCATGCGCAATCTTTTAGAACGAAAGAGACGAATAAACGACATTTTAGAATACGATGAAAAGTAGTGTAACTCTGTTTTTTGAAAACTACACGTGATAATTAATATGTAGAAGGTTGCTGTTGAATTATCAATTATATTTAATGTAAAGTTTTATTAGTGAAATAATCCGGTTTCAAAGGTTACACGTGCTAATGAGTCTATAATAGGTTGGTGCTGAAACAGCAATAAAATCGAATATAATGATTCGTTTCATGCATTCTTCTATTTTTCTATTCTTCCATTCAGTACCATGCTTCTTTTTTCTTTGGAACATTCTGTTCTATGTTCTTCAATAACTTGATTCAATTCGTTTAAAGCATTGTGTGTATATCCTGCTGGTTAACACACTGTCTATAAATTGAAAAAAAAAAACCCTTTTTTTTTATGAAGTGTTTATTCAACTCACTCACACGTAATGAACCATTGTCATGTTTGTATATTTTATAGAGCTTTCAGGCCTGTGACCTACCCCTTTTTTATATGTATTATATTATAAATAAATTGACTTGATGGCCGTAACAATTGTTTAAATACACTGACGTATTTTAGAAGGAGACCTTTATATTAAAATATATGGAAATACCCAAATTATAATGGTAAAATGAATGCATTCTATCCCCAAATAATAGTTCATAGCTATGCTATTGATATCGTTAGAGTTTATGTACATCTGATGGATAATATGTTGACCACCCATACTCCTTAAGGTAGCTCAATACTCGTAAAATTATCTGAGGAAAGTTGAAAAACCGAACTGATTTCGACTTTATAGACTTAAATGTCATCAATTGTTAGAAAAAATATGCATGTCATCACACTTTTTGAGATGCCAGATAAACATTAACTAAAGCATATTTTAGCATTAGAAAAATGTATTTTTTTGTTGTTAAAAGTAAAATCTTGTAGGCAGAAATTTGTTTTTCTTGTTTAATTTTAATGTCAACTTTATCAGAAAACTAAAATTACAAAAATATTTTAAAATTAATCGTTGGAATAAGAAAAACTATTGCATTTAGACATACAACTGAGAGAAAAAACAGAAAAAGAGTGATTTCCCCTTTGCATAGATAAAATATATAAACATTTGGAAATTTAGTATAAAATTAAGTGCGAAAATATCTTGAACCTACCAATAATTCTAATTACATCCATGTGATTATATTCACATAAAATAAATAAAACTATCTTGCACAATTTTTAAAGAATTCAAAGTTTTACAAAAAAGTGTGACGTCACAGAACACTGGATCTACTTTAACGTTTGACTGAATACAACTTCGAATGATGTTTAACTGTTTATATGGTTTACGTTTCTATGTATTACAGAATGGCGTGGTTGTAATTCTAAGAGCATTTACATATTTTTATCCAATTCCTCTTCATTATAAATGTACGCCATACATGTACGTAGTATGGGCAAAATGAGCTTATATCGATATGATGATTCAACATGTTTTAATAATATTCATTTGTTTCAGCAATAAAGGAAATAAATCTTCAACTAATCAGCCGAAGGATCGCAGTTTGAAATAGCGAGCAAACGCTCTTATTCAGGAACTTCACAGTACAGAAGGTAAATTCATCTCTGAATTTAACATGTGAAACAGAGCGCATTCACCGTATCGATATACACAGCGTTTGCCTGTTTTATTTACGCTTTGCAAGCGTAAATTATGTTTGAATTAGTAAACGAAAATTTTTTTTTTTAAATTCATAAACACTACTGTTATACAATAATCGAAATTTAATTCTATGACGTGCGGAGAGTCTATCTAATTGCATTTCTGAGAACCCGGATTCAAATCCCAGCAGCGGCAAAGTTGGTCCCTGTTACATATCGACCAAGGGCGAAGTCCAAGGCTATTATGCTCTAAGCAGTACTACTTAAACACCAATAACATCATGGTGTATAGACGTACATGCAGCATTATGAAGTCTTCCTGCCAAAGCTTGGCCCACATTGTTATAGAATCCTTTAACTTAACTCTTTAATGTTAAGAACATCTATTTGAGTAACAAGGTTTTATGCATTTCCATTTAAAGAAAAAGAAGTATATAACATTCTTCATATCATGACCACATGGCAAAATCAAAATTCTATATACAATTTAATACGATTTGTAACGATGCTGTTGACAACGCTTAGATAACTACAAATCAAGATTTATTGTGGTATTAACTTGATCCACTCTTCCCCTACATGCAGCAATCAATGTTAATCACAATTTATTGCGATCTAATAATGACAATTCATCAATATGTCACTTAAAACAAATTACGAATATAAAAATAACCAATACTGAATAATAAATGTGTCTTATTTCTAAATTGCTCTATCATTGTATTTATACGGAAACGTCTCGAACAGTAAAAGCACATATTTTACAGTAATGCATTTAAAAATAATAACAGAATATGTTATTTCCTTTCCGACTGACGATTTGTATTACAATTTCATAAAAAGATTTCAGTGGTGTCAAAGTTCATGTGTACTCTCGTCATTGGTGAGGCTCGCCTATCCGTACTGCTGAGGGTACATGTGATGGAGGATGTCCCCCAGAAAAGTGTACTGTTGTGCTTTAAGTTTGGCTGAAAAAAAGAATTATACCACTTTTTTAAATAATACCAGCTGCATTCAAACAATATTTTACAGAAAAAAAACAAATAACAAATTTCATAAGTTCGATTTACTACAGAATATCTGATGGCCACTTAATAAACCCCCAAAAACCGACAAACATACTTATATACGGGATCATTAGCTTTGGAAGAAAAAAAATCATACCTGATATAAGTTAAGGTGGAATAACACACATGAATAAAGTCACTCAAATTAACAGGATTTTTGTTATAATGAAAGATATAATGACAAATAAACTGTACAAATGTCAAATAAGCGAAACATTTGCAGGGATAACAAATGAAAATCTAAAATAATTATTCTAGTAAATAACAACAAAAGCCCCTGCTGGATTCGAACTCGGGATGTACGGATCACAAGTCCGACACTTTATCCACTCGGCTATGGTGCAAGTTTCATGTTTTAGTTCATAAAATCCCTTTAATAAAACGAAATATCGTTTCGATCAGCGGTCAGCCGTTTTGTGATGATGTGTTATTCAATTTTAAGTGTGGCCAGTGGTAAAAGTACTAACAGGTGCTCGTCTCTATTTAACAGTGCTAACAGTTAACGTCTGGTCAGAGGGCAGGACTAGGTCATATAAAAAATAAAATGTTGGTTGTTTGTTATTAAGTGGTTAATATGTATTATTATGTAACTAAAAAAAAAAAAAACCAACACTATGTAAATAAAGTGAATTTGTACTACAATTAAGTTTTCATGTTCTTACATATGGTAAAATACATGTCAAGGGGCGTGGGAGACACTTAGTAACAATATCTACTACAATGATATTTTAGGTGCTTAATTCTCTATATATTTTTTTTGATTTCCGAAATAATAAAGTCAAAACTTTTTAATTTTTTTTTTTTTAAATGATGCTTTGTAAAAAAAAAAAAAAAAAAAAAAAACAGAATGAGATTATTTTTTTTTTTAATTTTCATTTGCTTATTTATTTATTTCTTATTTGTTAAAGACGGAGTCAGGATAATATTTGTTTTAATATTTTTACAATAATTTGCACATACTCTGAATAATCGAATTTGTCAAATAAAACATGCTATTTAAACTCAATATTATTTTTTTCTTCGGAAATGACATCTGAAAAGACATAATTTATAAAAATTGATAAACACATCCACACTAGTTGGTCTTTTTCCTAAGCTTTATACTTTAGGTA
Organism: Magallana gigas; assembly: GCF_963853765.1. Taxonomy (NCBI): domain Eukaryota; kingdom Metazoa; phylum Mollusca; class Bivalvia; order Ostreida; family Ostreidae; genus Magallana; species Magallana gigas. Next base: position 68,419,473 of record NC_088853.1, on the reverse strand, counting down.
CGCGCAATATATAAAAAAAAACCATTAACATCATCATTGCTTAGCCAAATCTTTGAACGCTTTAAAATAATAAAGAAAAATATTGTGTATTTTGAGTTTTATATTGATGTATGCATCGTAATAAATAACAAACATGTGTTAAATAACAACAGTTAATATCACCTACATCTAATAAGGAAATGGTTAATTTTTAACTGAATGTTGAGAGAAGAAATAAGTGTTCTACATTACGCTCGTCGATAGCAAAGTATATTAACAATCCATACAAGTAATTCAGAAGTAGCTGATTTGATAAATTATACTTACATCGTCTGTTGTCGCAAAGCAAGTTGAATAAAGTTACATTTAAGCAGTGCAATTGCTTTTTCATATTCATTTGATGATCATAAAATGCTGGAATAAAACGCAACCCTCCCCCAAACAAAATAATAACTTAATAATTAACCAAAAAAGAGGAAACAACAGTACCAACAAAATAAGCAATAGCAAATAACCAAAAAATGGTTTTTAAAGTTTTAAATGTTTTTAAAACTGTTTAAGTTAAACAACATACACTATTTCGATTAAAAAACAGATACAATGTATAAACAGATATCTACACTTTAAAAAAAAGTTTGATATCAATCAGTCGTCTAACTTTAACTCCCAACAGTTTTTTTTTAAATGAAATATGAAGGCATGAAACCGTCAATATAAATCAAAACAAATAATGGCTTGATTTCAATCCACCACAGCGTCTTCCAGGAAACTATCAGGCAATCGTCTGTATGGTCCTTAATATATTCAGATGAATAACATCTACTATATCTTCACTTTTAGTATAGAATTATGATCATATCATTTATTTAGGACCAACTGGGACATCATTTGTGTAACAAAGGAGTTTTTTTTAAATTAAGAACTAATAAATCAAAATGTTATATCATAACTAAATGAACTAAAAAAATAAACATTTAGGAGGTATAACACCTTTAATATAAACTGCGAAGTTCAAAGTTAAAAAGCGTAGGGTTCATTATATTTATTTTATGAGAGACACCGTCACTAAGTTGCTTACAAAAACAGAAATAATTTATAAACCTAAGAAATGATTAACTATAAAACAGTTGTTGAAAACATATAATCAAACACAATTCATTAACACTTACCCATAATACACTGGGTGTATTACTCGGCTCGTTTATATATACTTGAAACACTATACATAACTCGATAACGTGCAGGTTTGCGCAAATGTATTACATTGAAAACTAATCAAGGTCATTCAGATTTTTTTAAACAAGAAATTGTGAACATTCTGGTATATACTGAATATTAACGCATTAGATTTTATAAATATATACATTATTTACAAAATTACTTACCCATAATACGCTGGGTGTATTGTCCCCGACTGGTTTATGCATACTTGATGACTCCGTACACAAACTCAATAAACTCAATATCGTCCAGTTTTTGACAAATGTATTAAATTGAACACTAATCGAGGTCATTGAGACCTTTGAAAAAATAAAATGTTCGGTATATACTGAATATTAACGTGTAAGGCTGCAGAAGACAAACTAGATCAACCCACACAGAGGAACGATGTCAACACGTACTTGTAGACAAACCACGGCATATGATGTAATAAACACAAACAAACCTTAGTACCTTTCCATACCAACGAATCAATGTAAAAGAAAGTTTGGATATTCTTTATGTTATTGATAAATGTGTTAATTATTGAAAACATATACGATTTCATTATTACTTGTTATTTATGATTACTTTTACTTTTTCATTTAATAATATTTTGCGCTGAATTAAAACTAAATTAATTGAATTGAAAGTTTGGATATTCTTTATGTTATTGATAAATGTGTAAATCATTGAAAATATACATGATATAATTATTACTTGTTATTTATGATTTGTTTTTTACTTTTTTATTTAATATTTTGCACTGAATTGAAAATTATCAATATTTTCAATAGCTTCATTACTTTTTTTTATATAAAAAAATAATTGCTACATAAAAAATAGATATGTGAAAAAACTAACTTTTTTGACAGAAGTATCCGATCCAGCCAGGACGGCACCCATAATCACATGATCCACTGATATCGTTACAACCATCACATGTGTAGCTTTTGATACATGTCTCAGAACAGTCGTGTCCAAAATATCCAGCAGGGCAAGCTTGAAAAATATCTATCTATCTATCTATCTATCTATCTATCTTGGAGTTTAAAGGAAGCATATGGAATCTGAATTACATGCAATTCCGTGAAATCACAGATTTTACTTACCTATTCAATTATCTATACAATGAAATGTGGAGACAATACTTTTTTAACAAGTTAAATTTTATTACATACATTGACGTTATGACCGAAAAGCTGAATGTCGTGTATGTGTCAGGAATACACGTGTCATATTTTCAAAATATAAGAAATCGAAGATGTTTTCAATTTATCAATTATTTAATTAAAGGGACCTGAACCCGATTTGAGCTCAAAATTTAAAATATCATATTTTCAATTTTAATGTTTAGAATGGTTAATAAGGGTACTTTTAATGCTTTGTCAAAATTTGAAAGTCAAATATTAAGGTAAAAGCATGATACATAGTTTGAAAATCTTTGTTTTGTAAACAAAGCTCGAGCTTTGTTATGGTTTACATATATGTTTAATTTGTATAAGTCTCAAGCAAATAATGATTTTTTTCTGTTTATTATATTAGCTATAAACACATTGAATCAGTGTACCTTGTTTGCCGCGAGTCATTTGGTCAAAGAAATGGTAATTTCATAATTTACATTATTTGTAAACAAATATAAGACTCAAGCTTTGTTTACATAATAATGTTTTCTCATCTCTGTATCTCTCTTATTACTTGACTTCCAACATTCAAATTTTGGTCAATCATTCAAAATAAGCAAATACACCATTTTATACATAAAAAAAGAAAAAAATGTTTTAAAATTGTTAAAAAATCGTTAAAATCCAAGTCCCTTTAATTATGTAATTTTGCTTTATTTCTCGGCCAGACTTTTCTCCGACTAGAACAATACTACACCATATATATCAAAATTTAAATTACACATATATCATAAATGTAATGGTGTGATAAAAGCTTAATTTGCATAATGCTGCTAGAATTCCGTGTTTCGTGTTGCTTTGATGCAACATACCGCTTTCCGTGCAGAAGTTACGAAGGTTTATTGAGAACAAGATGAATATCTATTTAATTTAGGATAATATAGGGTTCTAGAAGCGATTTTGATAAAACTGAGATTCAAATCCATGAAAAATGAAGGTTTTTCATTTCCTTCCAGTGACGACCGGAAGTAACAGCTGACGTTCGGATATGCAAAGAGCAATGCGGCCGTTCACTCTATACCTTCTCTGAAAATTGGAAAGTCCTATCTTGAATACTTTTTTAGAAAAATTGTGAAGAAGCCAAAACATCAAATCTTTAATATCTCGGTACCGGAATCGACGACCAAATAAATCTCGTGTAGTTTTCTTACAAATGTGGTCATGAATAAGATCTGAAAGTTTAATGAGAATTGGCCGAAGCATTTTTGAGAAAACGTGACAGAAAAAAAAAATAATTATAACTAGAGCAAAGCTCGTTGCAAAGCAACGAGTGGGTCTTCCGTTAATGTCGGAAGTAAAGCTTGAAGTTCCTGTAAGAAGCAGAGCTCTTAAACCAATAACAAGAGTAACTTAAATAAAAAGATAAAAAAAATCGAATTATTCCTGGTACGACTTAACAAAATCCGAATGATTTAAGTACGAATTAACAAAAACCTTTCAGATTTCAAGAACGACTTAACAAAAAAATCCGAATGTGTTCAAGTACGACTTAACAATTATTTTCTGGTACGAGTTAATTTTACTTTTAACATTACGCTATTTTTTAAACCAAGGACGCGGAATCAAAACTTCCGGAAAAATCAATTTTTAAACCCCCATATCTCTGTAATGCATCGTCTGATTTTCCAACGGATTTCAGATTTGAATTTACCATGGCATGTTCTATAAGACTGTAGTATTGTATTATTTTGATAAAAAAAATGAAAATTTCCAAAAATTAGAACTGCTTCCGGTTTTGAGCAAATTTGATGAACAAAATTTTAAACGCCCCAGTACATTATAAAATTGATACATCTATCATCAGTAACAATTTCAAAGCCATATCTTTAAAGTTTACGGAGATTTCTTCCGGACAAAATCACTTTTTTTAAATCTAAAAATGGCCGCCAAATTTGAATAACTTAAATATCATTTAGGCACGGTAACTTTACAAAAGCTCTGAAAATTTCATTGAAATCGGATGAAAACTTTTTGAGATATAAAGCCGAGAAGGAGTCAGAAAAAAAATAAAAAATAAAATAATAATAAAAAGAAACCGAAGAAAAACAAGAGGGTCTTCCGTTGGAAACGGAAGACCCTAATAATAGAGGAAAAGAAACAAAGCAAAAACAATAAGGTCTTCCGTTTCCAACGGAATACCTTAATAAGTAATACCTTAATAAGGAATTAAATTCATTTTTAATCTCGAAACTGTCTTTTTTCTGTAACTCTAATTTTAGATTAACAAGTAGCTGGAAATGCAAAATGAATGTTTCCAAAGATTCACTGAAGTTACTAAGTAATTAATTGAAATGATTCAAGCAGCAAGATGAAGTATATGAAGAATGAACTGAAATATTAAAAATATTCAAGTAATTTAATTAAGCAATTTACATGCGATATGTATGTAATTCATGTGAAAAACGTACGTTGGATCCACATACGTAAAACGTATGGAATGTATCGCGTATGTCTAACACACGTGTAACATACGTTTCACATATGTTCATTAACGTACGTTAAACACACGTGGTACTTAAATCACGTTAAACGTACGTGAGGTCACATACGTATCACGCACGTTTAACGTATGTGAAACGTATGTGGCACATTTTGCTGTGTAGAAGCGATTTTGATAAAATTGAGATATTTTGCCTTCCTTTGATACGTTTATTGTTTTGTGGAAACAAAGGGGTAGTGTTGTGCTTACTTACTTAATATTGAGGAATATACATAAGCTATTTATAGGAATCACGTAATAATGCACGGATGTGGCAGCAATGTACTTTCCAAATTTATTGCATTGACATCTATTTCAAAGGATACTAACAAGTAATTGGAATGATTCAAAACAATTTTTCATTCTTACGATTTTGTCTGTAACAATAAAAATAAGACCCTAAATTGCACATATAACACGTTTTTATCTATCTATTTATCTATCTATCACTTTATTATCTCATCTATCAATGTGTATGACTATGTAAATGTATAGTACGATAATTCTTTCACTTACGAGTTTTACACAAGTCTCCTTGATAATCGGGATAACATCCAGTCAAACATGTCCCATTGATATTGGAACACTGTTTTACATCACGGCAATGACCACATGTTTTACTGCATTCGGATCCATACTTTCCTTTATCACAAGCTAAAAATTTAATAATATCCGTATTAATGATAATAAAACAATGTCAAAAAGGTAAATGAAAGCATCATTTCTCTTCAAAACATTTTAGTTAACTTTGCGCTAATTGCCAAAACACATCTCTTGCATATTTTAAATTACTGAGTTTTGCAGCGTTAACATATCTTTTTATTTATACATGTATACATATGGATATTTAGAAGAAATAAATAAAAATTTATGTTCCATAAAATGTTTTATATACTAACTTTATTTAATTTTTGAATACTTTTATGATTTAGAAATATTTTCAATAACAAACTTATGTTAATTAACAATGGGCAAATGAAACAGAACACTTACGCGTTTTACACAAGTTCCCTTGATAACCAGCATCACATCCAATTAAACATGTTCCATTGATATTGGAACACTGGTTTACATCACGACAGTGTCCACATGTTTCAATGCATTCAGAACCATACAACCCTCTTTTACATGCTATGAATAAAATGTTAATTCTCTTAAAGTTTAGATGTTCTATGTATTATAAATCTATTTTCAATCAAAATATTTTATATGCGTAACTACTCACGAGTTTTACACAAGTCCCCTTGATAACCAGCACCACACCCAGTCAAACATGTCCCATTGATAATGGAACAATGGCTAACATCGCGACAGTGTCCACATATCTCTTTGCATTCGGATCCAAATATTCCTTCGTCGCAAGCTATTTAGTAAGTCAGTATAAATATTTACACGTATGCGGAATTCAACAGTGAATCTACGAGTTAATACTTGTAAAATAAAATATGATATTTAGATAATACATGGAAAAATATGTATCGCATCCAATATCAACCCGATACTCTAATATCAGCTCGAAAACATTTAAAAAAAGCAGCAATTATTACAGAAAATGTGTTCACAGCCCGCTTATAAGCAGGTTACGGTACCTTTTCTGCACAGTCGCGTCCTTCAAATTTCGGAAACACCAAACAATTTTGGTGAATTAGTGGAAAAATATAAGTTGCTATTGTAACTTAAAATGACTGTAGAATTAAGAACTTAGTTGGATATTTTAAAACAACGTCATTAATACTTCAGCTTTTTACTAATGTAAACTAATAAAAAGATACCTGGATTTCAAAGTGTATTAAAAAAATGATTTTCAAAACAAATTAACATTATAAGGGTTTTTAAGCGTTCATTGTTTAAAGGCATCTGATCTCTTTCTTTTCTAAGTGGTCAATGGGTTAACTTTCCTATCAATCTATAGCGAGTGCATGTCCCCGGCGCGAAGCGCTGGCAAGAAAAGCGAGCTCTTAAAACCAGTGCGCGAATAGAAAACAAAACCAAACTATCCCCTACTAAAGTGCTTAATGATCAAAACATTAACCATCAGCTCTAACTAAAATGTTTAGACATGTTTTGTTTAGCTGTAAACTTTAATCTTTTTTTAAAGGAAAAAATCTATATATTTTACCCTTTAAATGTGTGATTTTTCTATATTTCATATATATAGCTTTTCTTCTTAAGAAGATTTAAGTGGTCTAAAAATGACCACGACCATCGATCCATCTTAAATCTATTTATAATTTATCCAGTATTCAAAACGTGTTATGACGTGAATGCTGCCTATAACACATGATAAGGTTTACCCTGTGTTTTTGAGCATTAAATCTCGTATATTTCCATTGCAAACAAAAAGAAAACAATAAGCTTAATGAAAACATTTGATTATTTTCTACACACCTTTTTGCAGAATAAGGGTTTTAAAATATGCACCATGCAATAAAGCAATCTATGTTTAAATGGTTTATATCAGATTTCAATGTACAACCGTGTGGGTTTAAAATGGACAGTTACATAAAACGGTCTTTGGTTACTTTAATCCACCGCTTTTTAAGTTGTTTTTTTAAATTGCAATTAGATCCTTATCGTGCAAAGAAAAATACAAACACTGAGCCTTTCACCAACAAACAAAGGACCATATGTCATCAGTCTGTTAATTTTAATTGATATAGCTCGTCATCTACCTTAACTTATTCTGATCATAATTTGAAAGCGGTATAACATTACACCCACCATACACCTCCACTTCACAGAGGCCAGTTACAAGATCACTAGAGTAATAGTTAGGATAGGTAACTCCTAGTAGTCTCTCGTTGTAGTAGATAACGTACTGTCCATGTACAGGACAGGTGGTGGTGAAGACAGCAGGTATGGTGTCTAGTGTAAAGTGTTCGTCCTTATAACACAGTGTTCCCTGTAGTCTGTCTGTTGTATTGGAGACGTACACAGAGAATCCAAGGAAGTACTTAGTGAAGTTATTAGAACGACCTAAATAAAATGTTAATCAGTTATTGATAAACGTACATAATCACGTAGCTAGTCAAAGTTTAACAAACATATGGTATTAAAGAGAACGTATGATGTCGTATCTGTAAAAGAGGGTACACGGTATTGTGTTTCTTGTATTTTTTAAACGTTGTAAAAAAAATGTGATGGTTTGCAAAAAAATTTGATTACTATAGTACATATTTGTGTTTGATTTGTTTATTTAGCTTAAAAAAAAAACTACATAAAATGAACGGTAGTTCATACATTCTGTTTTTTCTGTAGTCTGTCTGTTGTATTGAGTACGTACAAAGTAATCTCATACAGCACTGTTGACATTAATGAATTTGCAGTAAACATCAAAAATAATATTTATTTCTTCTTTTAGATTTTTTTTTTATTAATAAAGCTAGATAATTATTGAAGTTCCTAAATCGCATTCGTTGTATTAGAGACGTGCACAATATGTCTATATATTTACCTTACATGTAGGAGGCAGAAATAAAATCAAAATAAGAACATTACCTACAGGAAATGAGTGACTGCTAACAAAGAGCAGATAAACATATTATCACAAATTTTAATCTCAGTTCTTAACATCCATCAACTCATACTGAGTATTCACGGGTTGGTGATGAAGACGTCTTTCGTCCTAAAGAAGCTTTTAACTCAAGAAAAAAGGTTTTTATTCAGTATCAAACCTTTACTGATCTACACCAAGGCTCACAAGAGCAGTGCTTGTTCTTTATCGTGCTAACACCTACTGCGACACTGGGCCTATTATTCGTTGCATAGTCACAGTATAACGTATAACTATTTATTAGGATTCTAACACACTATTATCTCTAGGTATATATAATGTTTATATATTACTGGACTCTTAGTAAATGTGACTTTACCCCATGGTATATTGCTCGTCATGAAGAAGATGGTGATGTGGTGTATGCTGTGGATGGTGGTCAGGTTCACCCACCAGGTGGCGGTTTGTCCGTACCCTGATACAGCACATTGACTTCCATACCAACTCAGGTTTGATTTACGTCCGTCTACAGCGTTACTGGCGTCCCATCTGTCACTATACCATGGGTACTGTTGGTATGCTGGTTTGTTGAGGGCGACATTAACTGTTTCGAAGAAAAAAAAACAACTTTTTAAACAATGTTAAGCTACAATTCGTTAAAAAAAAGAAATGTATATTAATATGGAAATGGAAAATTTATTTTAATAAGTCATTACTTTTTTAAATCAATCCTCTACTTATTACAATCATATGTATAACAACATCATTTAAAGGTACAATAAAAACCGGACGATTTTGATAAAAAGATATATGCATCCAGATTTGTTTTTCGTTTCGTCGGTTTTTTTGCGGACATTAATTTTTCTTTAATTTACATTGTACATATTGACTGCATTGTGTATTGTTTTATATCATCCATATATAAATTAATTAAAGTTTTCGAGTTGATCATGTGCTGTGAATTAAATATTTAAAAAAATTACCATGTCTGAGTTATCGGCACGATCATTAGGCGTCATTTTATTTTTATATGTTAAAATATCACCCACAATGACAAGCTGTTCATCCTCTGTAGATTCATATCATGTTGTTTTACCTTAAACTAGAATGTTTAAGGTGAAATACAACCCAAGATAAAGTGATGCACATTCTTAATTAACTTGTAACATTGAGAACAAATATAAATGAATAATGCGGTTAAAAAAACTAATTACCGCAGTTAACAAAATCTAAGGACGTGAAGCGTCATAGTTGAAACTAACTGGCCGTGCAACAATAAGATTTCCTTTTCTTATTGACAATCTAAACGTTTTGTTTTCGATTAGGAAATATTGACATAGTACAGTATTATTATAAAACACCCGTTTCATTTTCCCGATATCATGATCCTTAAACGTGTATTTAGATACAGTAATCAGAGCCAATATCCGTTACTTAAAAAGAAAAAAACAACTTTAATTATTTAATCTGTTGAATCGAACGAAAAAAGTTCGTTCTGAATATCAAAAGTTCACCAACTATAAAAGATTAGGCCGATTTTATTTATTAACAAATTAAATGTAAACCTAAAAAGAACTGTCTCACCGTAACCGTTAGCAAAGACAAAAACTCCGACACACACAAACACTGCATACATCTTTGTGACGAGCCCGGTCATCAGAAAATAAAACGGGAAACACACCCGACTCTTGAATTCTGTTGATAGTTTCACGTAGACATTCGTTAAACAGAGTGCAGTAGAAAACGGTATTCACCCCCGAAATTATCAACGTTTACTTATTTCAAGTTTGTTTCGGGATGTTATAATATTATAACTCATTTCCTTGTTTAAAAATAAATGCTCATTGTATGTACTTATTTTTGTCGCTCTTTGAATTGAAATTGAAACAAAGGCAGCGAGTGCTCTTTAAAATTGTCAATGACATCACGGAGATATCACCTCTAGCATTTTCCTGTTTATCGACATTCCGGTAATCAAAGACTAGTCATTACAGATATTACACTTAAAATACAATGTTAAATATAACCATGTCCTATTAAACATTTTTTTTAGTGTAATTAGTATATAACAGAGAATATAAGGACAATTTAGACAGTTTAAAGGTATGGTGTTAAGCAATATAAAAAACAATGTATGATATATAACATTGACCAGTCTGGTAAAAAAAACAACTTTCGAAAATTCAAATTTATCATGAAAAGGTAAACACGCCTAACTTGTAAACAACTTTTTTATTAGATATTAAATACTTTCGGAAGTCATGTATGATAATTCCTTCGATTTCAATGTTTGAAATAATCTTAAATCATTATTGCGCATGCCCATTGTTGGAAACCAGGAACTTTGTTTAGTTTTAAACATTAGACAAATTTTATTTTATATTAGAAAAACATGTGCGTCAGATATTACATGTAGAAAAATAATAAATTTCATATTTCAAAAAAACAACAACAACAAAACATTAAAGCATGTGTGCGAGAAAAAATTCTAAAAACAAATACAAAACACGAGGCCCAGGGGCCACATCGCTCACCTGAGCAATAATTGAGTTAATTCTGATCAAATTAGCATTACAGTATCAAAATATCTTGACAGCTAAGTACAGAAAATCTTGCTAAAAAAAATTTATCCACCTCTTTTTTTTTTTTTTGGGGGGGGGGGGGTAAATACCAAACCCCTTTTGTTGTTGTACCTGTAAGAAGATTTTTCTCTATTCCTATATACCCCCCCTACATTTCGTGACCCGACTTTATTCTAGGGAATCATGGTTTCATCAAACTTAAATCTGCATAACCTGTGTTTTGATACTAAGTACTGAGTTTTGGACCGGAAACTTTCCTAAAATATTTTTAAAGATTTTCTCTATTCCTGTGTAAAAATTCAAACCGCCATCACGGCCCCGCCCTATCACTAGGGACTGTGATTTTAAAAACTTGAATTTACACTACCCGAGGATGCCTCTTCACAAGTTTAAGATTTTCTGGCTAAATAGTCTTTAAAAAGAAGATTTTTAAAGATTTTTCTCTAAATATTCCTATGTAAAAATTCATCCCCCATTGTGGCCTCACCATACCCCTGGACTATTATTTAAACAAACTTGAATCTATACGATCTGGGGATGTTTCTACTCAAATTTGGGCTTTCATGGCCCAATAGTTTTGAGAAGAAGATTTTTAAAGATGTTCTTTATATAAAAATTTATCCCCCATTGTGGCCCTGCCCTACCGCCAGGGACCATGATTTGAACAAACTTGAATCTACATTATCTGAGGATGGTTACACGCCAATTTGAGCTTTCTTGGCCAAACAGTTTTTAAAATATATTTTATTTAAAGATTTTCTCTGTATATTCCTGTATTAAAATTTATCCCCTATTTTTGGCCCAACCCTACCCCTGTGGACCATGAATTGAACAAACTTGAATCTACACTCTCTGAGGATGCTTCCACTCAAATTTGAGCTCTTCTGGCCTAATAGTTTTTGAGAAGAAGATTTTCTCTAAATATCACTATGTAAAACTTGATCCCCCCATTGTAGACTCACCCTATTCCCGGGGACTATGATTTGAACAAACTTAAATCTACACTATCTAAGGATGCTACCACTCAAATTTTAGCTCTCCTGGCCTTACTGATATTGAGAAGAAGATTTTTTAAGATTGTCTCTATATATTACTATGTAAATCTTTATCCTCTCATTGTGGGCCCACCCTACCCCCAGGGACAATGATTTGAACAAACTTAAATCTACACTGCCTGAGGATGCTTCAATTTTATTTTGAGCTTTTCTAACCTAATAGTTTTCGAGAAGAAGATTTTTAAAGATTTTTCTCTATATATTCCAATGTAAATCTTGACCCCCCCAATTGTGGCCCCACCCTACCCCCAGGGAACATGGTTTGAACAAACTTGAATCTACACTACCTGCGGATGCTTCCATTTTAATTTGAGCTTTTCTGGCCTGATAGGTTTTGAGAAGAAGATTTTTAAAGATTGTGTCTATATATTTCTAAGTAAAACTTGACCCCCCTCTTGTGGTCCATCCTTACCCCCGGTGACCATGATTTAAACAAACTTGAATCTACACTACCTGAGGATGCCTCCGCACAAGTTATAGCTTTTCAGGTCGAATAGTTTTTGAGAAGAAGATTTTTGAAAAATACCAACAAATTTTCAATAATTCTCAATTATCTCTCCTTTAAAGAAGGCGTGGCCCGTCATTTGAACAAACTTGAATCCCTTCACCTAGTGCTTTGTGCGAAATTTGGTTGAAATTTGCCCAGTGGTTCTTAAGAAGATGAAAATGTGAAAAATTTACAACGACGACTAGAAAGACAACAACAGCGACAGACAACAGATAAATTTTGATCAGAAAAGCTCACTTGACCCTTTGGCTCAGGTGAGCTAAAAAGGCTAAGGGAAATAAATGTTATGACGATAACAAAAACATTAATTCATAACAAAGTTAACCGATCATTGGCAAAGTCCAAACTAAATATGCAGTTTTCAACAATATCATTTTAATAATTTTGATTGAATTTACAAAAGATTGATCAGGCTATTGTGTATCCTTTTTATAAGATATAGGGGGTTCATGTGAAATCTCCAGCTATTTACTTTCGATTCATGTTTAATTATATTGAAAGAGGAATCTTTAACAAAACCAAAAAACTTTATTTCATTGAAATATTCCGTCTAGAAGCAAAGATATAAGATTTTAAAGTTGAGTATTGTACGGCTTTTTGTAATGATTTATATTATGCAATGTGTAGGAAAAAATGGCACCAAAATTGTAATTTTTTTGCATTTTTGATATTTAAATTTCAAAATTAAATATAAATCTTGTTTAAAGTCTTAGCAAACTGTATATTTTTAAAATTGTCATGTTTCAAGCTGTATTTTAATTGCATCATAATTTGCATAATTTCAAAATGGCCGCCAAAATGGCGGAAATTTGCATATTTCCAAATATGGTCATCAGGTAGGTTATACACAAATTATGAAGATTTATCTAGATATAATTCCCGCAAGTAGTTAAAATTTCCTATAAAATATGTTAAGTAATTTATTAGTTTTAAATATTGATGCTTAAGATAAATTTTTGTTATTAATTAACTTTAATTAATAAAAGTAATTACCATCAATTGCTAAAAATACATGTATATATCAATTATAACTATATATGTGTAAATTTTAAGTGACATATTATTAGAAACTAATATAATGACCAAAACAAAAAATCCAACAAGTATCTTAGTCTTGTATATATATTTAATAATTTAGATACATTACATATTAGGGCCTTAGATATATTACATGCAAGCAAAGTACATGTACATGTATTATGTTATACAGTGTGTCTAATCTTGAATTATTATTTCACCTTTTTGGAAATCAATTAACAATGGGAATTCACATGCTTCCATATCACCTTCATACAAGCATTCATACTTTGTCATCCTTCCATTCAATCTTTTTACACACAAAACTTCCCCCTTGTACCAACAAACTTCATTTGAAGTTTGATCTTTTAATTTATGAAGAATTTTCTTTCCAACTAATTTGGAAGGAGACTCAATAAAACTTGGAAGAAGAAGTGATTGTTGTTTGATTGTTATTTTTCTCCTATTTTCTTTTAGTCTCTCAGCTAAATTTGTTTTTGATTCATTAAATTTTTGTTCAACCTGACTTAAAGGATGGTAAGAGAGTTTAGAATTTTCAGACACCTCTTCCAAATGTTCATTAATTTGCATAACTTTTACCAGATTATGTTCTAGATCTTCAATAGAATACACAACGCCTTTACTGCTTTGTTGAAAAATATTTTTAGGGCCTTTGCTTGAAAGAATATTTTTTCTAAACTGCAATTGTGCAACTAATGCATCTCTTAACAGCTGGTCTTTGTTAGATTCTTGAGACACCTTTAATTTGTAAGACTGGATGTCATCTCTTTTCTGCCATAAACCACCAACATCTGTCAATTTATTTGTTAGCTTTACCTTTTGGTTGTACATTTTATTTTCTTGCATGACTCTTTTTTCTTGTTTAGCTCTTAAAATTTCAAGTTTTGTTTCATACAAAGACCTTTGTCTTTTTTTTATTAACTCCATTATTTCAGGTGCAGATTTTCTTGCATCATTAATAATGGAGTTTTTTTCACTATTTGAAAGAGAATTTAACCAAGTAGATGTTTTATTGTTAGTCCACATGATTACAGACTCATATGCAGTTGTAGAAGCTGATGGTTTAAGTCTCATTAAAACATCTAGTTGGGCAAAATCTCTTTCAGAACATGTGTTTGTTGTTGGTACTGCAGCGGCTCTCAATTGATCAGTTTCAGATGGTTCATAATATATTCCACCAGGAAGTTGATCTTTTGCTTGCCTCTCAAGTATCAACAACATGCCACCTAAAGCCAATTCTAAAGCCATTTGAGTATATGTTTCAAATACTGCATCATCTGTGTTCTCAAAGAGAGAATCATACACCTCATCTTTATGCACACTCTCCTCTGGAAAAATTAAATGGCCTTCAAGAAGAGGTGATGCATCTTGTGACAAGTCTTGTAAGTTCAACTTCATGTTGAGAAGCACAGGGTTCAAATCCAAAATATTTTCTGTTTTCTCAATAACCCTCCAGAAGGGACCTGTAATTATTTTGTCTATGATACCTAAAGCTCTAAGACTGCTAGTGTAAACTTTTTCATTCACATCAAAAGAAATGCTTTTCAACAATTCATTAGGATCTGACCAACTGTCAAGAAATGTTTTGATATCTGCTAAATGGTGATATGTAGCCCCAGCTGCATAAAAAAGATGGTTAAACCTATGTCCTCTAAAGGTTATAAGTTTATTTTTTACACCTTTTTCTTTCAAGTGGGTGGAGAAGTGGGACCCCACTCCTGACTTTTCACAGCCATGCATTGTTAATGCCTTGCTAACTGTTCTAGTCAGTCTTGAGGCACCACTTTCCTTCCAATCAAAACTGTAAGGATTCTTTCCTGAACAAACATTGTTTTCAAAAACACTTAAACACTTGTCAACTTCACTTGCCATGTTTACAAATACATGCATTTTGCAAAAAAATGATGCCACCCTCCCCATTTCTTTTCTGTTAATTTCTGGCATTTCATCCCAATTCTTTAGAACATCAGGAAGAAGACTTTGCCGCAATTCCTCTAACTGTCTATTAAAAACTGGGTTTGTTGCACCCTGGTCTGACATTGTTGAAATAATAGTTGCTACAAGTTTAGAGAAAGATTTGTCTTCATTATGTAAGCAGTTTGACAATTCAGAAATATTTGCTTGAAAAGCTTTCATCAGACTATCAGCATCTGCACTGCCAATTTCAGTCATTCCAATTGAGTAAGACCTATGTTCAGGTGTGGTCAATTGAAATGACTGAAATTGTTTATGGAACTTTGAAGTTCCATCCTGATGCAGACAGTTACCTTTCATATCACCTATGTCACATGAATTAACCATGGCATCTCCAACCTGACACTGGGCAATACGTTTTGCTTCAATAAGCAACCTAGACCTAACACCAGCACTTGGAAGTCTCGACAATGTTTTGCCTGCAATATTTTTTAAGACGGTTTGAATTACTTGATTTACTTTTTTGCAACTAACACCGCACTCAGTTGTTAGTGTCATTATTGTTTCACGAATTTCATTTGTGTACTTCCCATCACAGAAAGAAGTTATATTAGACTCATTTAATAGAACATTGTTGATTTCTTCAAGCTCTATTATCTTTTCCTCTTTAATTTTGATTTCCTGTCTCAGTTTCATAATTTGTTCAACATTTTCAGAAATAAAATTGTCAAATTCATTTTCCCTTTTTTTGTTTAATCTACAAATCTTAACCAGCAGATTTCTCTTTTCTTTTTTGAGGTTCTCTACTTGTGCATTCTTTCTTTCACTCTCTTCTCTCAATTCTTGCATTTCTTTCTCTTTCTCTCTTAACACTTCATTCTTATTATCCAGTTCAATTCTCTGATTTTCTATTCTCTGATCTCTACGTTTCAACTTCTTGTTTGAATTTCTGGCATCAAGTTTTCTAACTTTTTCTTTTAAAAGTTCAAAATGTTCTAAAGATTTATCTAGCTTTTTTGACAAGTCATCATACTTTTTTTCCCAGTGCTTACACTCTCTCTCTAACACTTTCAAATCTTTAGTTTTTGACAATGTTTCTTGATGTTTCAATGTACAAGAATCTAACACTCTCAATAACAAATCAATTTTTTTTTCATAATGAAATATTTGTAAATTCAAATTGCTCAGTTGTTCTTGTTCATCAACAAGCTCTCTCTTTAGCTGGCGGTTTTCAAACACAACATCTTTTGTTTTGTTGACAAGATAATTCAGCTCTTGAGTTTTGATGTTGTCATCAAATACTGGAAGCTCAATGTTTGGAACAGGAAATTCAAATTCTTGGCTGAGCAGTTCTGATAAGCCTTCTGCAATTTTGTTTTTCTTTAGATCTTTGATTTTTTTCTTTAATCTAAATATCTTTGTGCGAAAAACACGCACAGAGCAATTTTCCCACTTTGAGGTTGGGTATTTGGTTTTAAGAAATTCAAGGTTTTCAGGAAAGCTTCTCTCTCCATCAAGACATTTGATGATATCTCCATTTGTTGGGCATTTTTTTTCCAAATCTAAAATTTGATACCAAAAATAAAAATAAAATAGAAATTTTTATTTTTTAATAAACCATTGCCAAATTATTTTTTGACATCATATATTTTTTTAATTGACCAGTTCACTGTCCAGCAGTTAACACAGTTTGATTGCTTGATATTTGCCAGCAAATATCAAAAACAGATTTTAAGGAATATCTTTTAGTTTTCACACCGACCAGCAGTGACATTCATGAGGATGGATGACCAGCACACACTTCTGAAAATATAATAAATATGGTGCAGCAAAGTATCTTTACTATAAATTATTGGTTCACCAAACATGTTGGTATACAACCACACTACACAATAAGATACATGTACATATATAATTAATATACATACATGTGTATACATATAGGTACATGTACATATCTGTGCTAATGAAATCAAACTATAATATATCAAAGTTACATTATGTAAATAAAATAAGAATTATTGTACTCTATATAATTTTGGAGCTTAATTGCAAATATTCATTTACAGTTTTATAAGAGTGACAAAATCAAAAATTCTTTTGGTATATGATAATTGTAAATAATGTGATTTTACTATTAATTTCTATAGGTGAGTAAAAACTTATAGCTTTTTAATTTTGAAAGTATTAATTTGGAATTCCAAGTAGTCTTGCAATTCAAAAATGTTTCATAATAAAATATTAGTTTAAAAAAAAAACCTTTGTTTTTATACCACGGAATTCGGAAGAAACTCTACACTATGAGTATGATGTATAAATATAGGCATGACGATGAGAAAATTCGAATTGCACAGTAAAACTTTTAAGTTATCTTAGATTAGCAATATACTAATAACAATTTTACTTAATAAATTTGAAACATTTATATCAATACAGCGTTTAAAAATGCACGTGAAGACTTGCCTATTCTGATGTCTGTTATAACGTTCGCTTCTGCCATGTCGCCGATGTTGACGTCGGTAAGGTTATCAAGGTCATGTTTCACTGGGGATTCCGCGGCGGCCTGATAATAATAGCAGGAAACTAAATAGACATTCTTACGGGGGAAATCATAAGATTTAAGATTCTGTGTGAATTCTTTTCATTGAAACGTCGCTTACCATATGGAATTCACGAAACATACAACGCAGTGTCTTTGGGCCTTCGTGTTTACATCGGAGAGGGGGAATTCCAGTCTATATTCAATCTGCAGTTTGTAACCTCTTCCCTGATTGGCTGATATATTAGCTGTCATTACGTATAGCTTGCGGAAATCCAATCAAACTGCGCGACTTGTGCAAAAATCGAGCAAAACTAGCATCCAAGTTATATTACAAATGCTAAAGACGAAAAACCGAGCATTTTTGACTACGGGGAAATATAACTAGATATAAAAGATGACGTTTAAAAATTAGTACCATTTAAAAGAGCAACTTATTTACGTTGCATTTATGAAAAAATTCAGACTTTATAAAAGTGAAAGAAAAAGTTAAAGCGAGTTCAAAATCGTCAATTTTACTCCGACTAAGCCGAAAATTACGACGTCACGCCAGGTAAACTGAACCCCCTATAAGATATTATTTTGATTATACGACTTAACAACCTGTCGTTAACAAAAATAGAGCAGTTTAAAATTTTGCTCGTGGTGTTAAATGCACTGTTTTGATGCACACTGCCAATTTTTACCTGGTCCCACAGTTACCAACACTTTAAATTCCCTACACGTATATTTTAAATGATACGTGCATATATTTAAGCTCAGTAACTCTTGGCTAAAGAGTTTGACTTAAAGAAATTGAGTAATGTTTGGAAATGAATTTTGGAACAATTTTTAAAATTAATTTTGTTACTTTTTTGTCGAGTTTATTAGAATAATATTGAACAAATTTTCATGTTTGATAATATTTTTTCCACTATTCAAAAACGTGATTAAAACAGTGATATTTAATAATAGTTGATCATTTGCAAAGTAATGCAACACACGTGGACTGATGCAAATTACAAAATGAAAACAACTTAAATATGGTATATCTTAAAGCTGCTTGGTCCGATTTTTTATCAAATTTTATGCACGCTTTTAAACGATGGTTATGCTTAGTATATGTATAATAATAGACATTGCAGTAGTTTTCCCAGTCAATTAAGCCAAATTTCAATGAAGAAAAATACGTACACATTATTGCTAACAAAACAAACGACATAAAAGGGTACCGAGTTATTTCGCCTCATGTTAAATTTCACCCCTGACGACGAGGCGGGTATGGTTGTATTACGACTTTGTCATCGCTTTGAATAAAGGTCGAAATGATCAGACAAATTACAAATAAACATGTGTACGTTTTGTTTGCTAATATATCTGAAGTTTGTTTTCTTTACAATCGATGCAGAGCATGCGTGTTGAATGACCCCAAACATTCGGGGGACGAAACTAAATGGTTTCTTTTTCTAAACATTCCCGTGATGCATTTTGGTTTGTTTTTTCGTTTGCCCAAAGAGAAATTATTTTTATTTACTTTGAATATTTCTAACTTTGAAAGGAGATTGATTCTGCTGGTGTAAATAGGAGAAAGTCCATAACTTTCTACGATAAATGGTTTGTATGGAAAAAAAATTGATACTGTAATAACAAATAAATCGGACCAAGCAGCTTTAAATGTTTCTATTTATTTCACTGTATGTCTTTAATTGGTAGTATTAATTTTCAAAGTGAAATGGGGACTATTTATTATTATTTTTCGCAGTGTACCTCTTTTCTTTATTAATTTGTTGTTAATTAATTTAACAATTCATGTCTTAGAATTAAAAAAAAATGATCTTATTGTTAACTTGTTGACAATCCCGTCCTCCCTTCTCAGCACTTTTCCCTTCCGTTTAATAAATTTTAAATGACAAAATATTACTGTCTCAAAATTTCGACATCTCAAAAATACATTTTCAAAGCAGAGCAACGCCAGCCTCTAAAAGGATAGAAAAGAGATCAGGTGGCTAGGAGAAATATTCATCCCCTGTCGACCAATTTAAAAAATATTCTCATCTGGTTCACCTCAACCAAGACGAAGAAATAATGAAAAATTTATGATCATTTTTTTTTTGTATTTTGTAGATGACTTCAAGTGGTACCTTTACATAATGACAAGACTCTTTACCCACCGAATGTGATAGGTTGATATCTTCTGGTTTGCTAGTATTCATAAACATTTCCTTATTATGTACATCATTTCAAGTGGGCACTCTCATTAGCAGAAATCTTAAACAAGACTAGTAACCCTTCGAATGTGAAAGGTTGAAATTTTCTTGTTTGGTAGTATTCATAAACATTTCCTTATTATGTACATAATTTCAATTGGGCACTCATCTTAGCAGAAATCGTGAACAAAACTCGTCACCAACCGACTTTTAATATTTTCTGGTCTGCTAGTATTCATAAGCATTTCCTTAATATGTATATAATTTCAATTGGACACTCTCCTAGGCAGAAATTATGAACAAGAATCGTCACTCTCCGAATGTGATAGGTTGATATCTTCTGATATGCTAGTATTCATAAATATATTATGTATTGTCTACAAAACTTCAAGTGAGTCTTCAACTAACAGAAATCGTTGACAAGACACATCACCAAAAATAACCATTGGCTTATATCTATCAGTGTGCTAGTATCGAGAACAATTCGTGAAAACTGCGTGATATTTTACTTATTATTATATTTACCTGTTTAATGATTTAAAATTTTAAGATGACATGTGATGATAACAAACAGTGTTTAAAATCAAACATCCAAATGAAAAAAAAAACATAAAACAGGAGGAGAGCAAACACGGACCTCTAAAAATAAAACAGAGGTAGGATCAGGTGACATAAGGGAGGAATAAGCATCCTCTGCTGACCCGTCTCAACCGCTGTGTGCTCGTTATCCTGTACTATCACTATTGCAATGGAAAAAAACCTGAGACTATCAAAAAATCTGATAAAACACTGAGAGACCCTGACGTCGGCACTAAGTGTTAAAATGTCGTGAAGTCTGCAAGTAAAATTTTGTTTTAGGTGTTTTAACCAATTAAATCATTATCAGGTGTTTATTAATTTCAATATTTTGCAATAATCTTCACATACATTGTTTAACACTGCAGCACATGTTAATGTAATGATTTAAATTTTTATTCACCAGCTCCAAAGGAGAAGGGGGTACAGTGTGTTACCCTTGTCTGCTTGTCCGTCCGTTTATCTTTCGGCCTCTGTTAGAAACCTGTTTTTATTAGGAAGAGCGTATTAGTCCCCTACTGGTTTTCACCGGAGGGGACAATAGCTTTTCTCTGCGCCCGTCTGTCTGTCTGTCTGTCTGTCTGTCTGTCTGTCTGTCCCACTTAAGTTTTCCACACTTTTTATGCCCCCCTTCGAAGAAGGGAGGGCATATTGCTTTGCTGCTGTCTGTCGGTCAGTCGGTCGGTCTGTCGGTCCGCCAACAGTTTCCGTTCATTTTCTTCGCAGAGGATGAATATATTGAAATGAAATTTGGTATATAGGGTAATCATGATAATATATAGGTCAAGTTCGATATTTGGTACGATCAAGCAATTTTCGACAGAGTTATGGCCCTTGGACTTAGAAAAATTATATTTTTTTTCAGGTTCCGCTCATTTTCTTCGCAGAGGATGAACATATTGAAATTAAATTTGGTATGCAGGTTTATCATGATAATATTTAGGTCAAGTTTGATATTTGGGTACGATCGAGCAATTTTCGACAGAGTTATGGCCTTTGTACGTAGAAAAATTCCAGTTATTTGCAGTTTCACCTCATTTTCTTAGCAGAGGATAAACACATTAAAATTAAATTTAGTATGCAGATTTATCATGATAATATTTAGGTCAAGTTCGATATTGGGTATGATCGAGCAATTTTCAACAGAGTTATGCCTCTTGGACATAGAAAATTCCAGTTATTTGCAGTTTCTGCTCATTTTCTTCGCAGAGGGTGCACATATGGATATGAAATTTGTAATACAGATTTATCTAAATAATATCTGGAATAAGGTCGAGTTTGAGTTTGGATATGATAGAGCAATTTTCGACAGAGTTATGGCCCTTGAACTTAGAAAAATACCAGTTATTTGCAGTTTACGTTCATTTTCTTTGTGGATGTTTCCGAGGAAGGGGGGGGGGGGCTAAAATGTTTCACAAACATCTCTTGTTTTCTTTATGCGTTTGAGGAATCATACGAAATTTGCTGAACAGCTTCAAAATGTCAAACTACAGATCAAGTTTACACTTTTGTAGCGTCTGGTTAACATATTTTCGAGAACATTAATGTTTTTTATTCCATTTTTTAATGTTCGGGTTCGTTATCGGGTTCCGTGTGTATTCAGTAATAATATCGTGCATTACCTGTACTATTCCCTAATTGTTTCTAACAAACAAATAAGTTCTGTAAAATAGTGTCAAGCATTGTGTTAATTTAATCGACATTGGGTTTTTTTTATTATTACAAACGGGTTCGTTATCGGGTTGGTCTGAATAACAGTGCATTGTTTTCAAAAACTTCTACAAATCGGTAGCAGACGTGTACTGCTTATGCAATACTCTCAAAATGCTTTTTTTCAATTAAGTACTAAATAAATCAAGTTGTTGTATCATAATTAAATGAACAAAAAATTGAATATTTAGGAGGTAAAACAGCATCAAAATGAATTGCGATTATCCAATTTCAAATTTAATCAAAGTACTGAAGTACTGACGGCAGTTGATTTTATCGATTATTATTTATTCAAAATTAACGATATGTGATTTTGCATGGCAAGTAGTATCAGTATCTGAAAAATTGTATGGATCCAGGCAAGATTGAACTCTTGTCTAGTTCAACCAAACGCTCGGCTGTCTCCGTTTATCTCCGTTTATCTGTTTTGTCGAATATTAACGGAGACAGCCAAGCGTCTGGTTGAACGAGAGTACATTAAACTCTAGCGTAGGTATACATACGACTTTAAAAAAATATCTAAACTGTATGTACAATTTTAAATCTTGCCATTTTCATGGTAATAATGAATTAGTTTTCTCGAAAAACAATGCTTCAGAATATATAGCATCTAATTTATCGATTATTTTAAAGAACATCAATTATTTTCAAGAACTAAGATTATACAAGTGGCACTGAAAACAACCCTTAAAGACCCTGAGGTCGGCACTTAGATTTCAAAATGTCGTTAAGTCTGCAAGTAGGTGTTTTGTTTAAGATGTTTGAATCAAATAAATCAATATCAGGTGTTTAGTAAATTCAACAAATATTTTGCAAAAATCTCGACATGCTACGTTTTACACTGCCACACATTTTAAAGTAATGATTTTGATTATTTTACACCCGCTATAAAGGAGAAAGGGGTATACTGTTTTATCCTTGTATGTCCGTCCGTCCTTATCTCTGTCTCTCCGTTAACAAAACTGTCTGTCACATTATTTCAGCAATTATTCATTGCAGATGCTCGAAATTTTAACACACTATTTGTTTATGCATGCCATATTGTAGGAAATATTTTTGTATAAATTGGACGTCAACTTATTTTTAGACGAAATTTTCAAACAAATGTTTGCAGATGCTTGAAATTCTAACAAACTATTTGTTTAGGCATACCATTGTGTGGGATATATTTTCGCATTAATTGGTTGCCAACTTCCTGTTTGATGACGACTTTGCTTACCTTGATTAATCACACCAGAGCGAGGGTATTACTAGTGAGCATTGGCTCACAGATATATCGTTTACGCATGTTTCTCCATTTGAAGCATTGGCTCACAGATATTTTGTTTACACATGTTTCTGCATATGAAGCATTGGCTTTTGATATGTACTGATGCGTGTTACAGTGAATAGTTTCTTTTGATAAAACGGTTAAAACAGGGTTAAACTGTGTTAGCTATCGTCCTTGGTGTTTCTGTTTTCGTCATTTTATTTATAATTTTCTCGATCTTGGAAGTAGCAAAATAAAGAGGCACTCAGAAAAGGTTTTAGATATTAAAAAAATTAAGTTAAGCCCGAAACTTCATACTAAGAGTATTTACATGTTTGTGTAGATTTCAATTGTGTCCCATATTACATCAGCAGAAGGATAGATTATTTTTCATTATATACTTCTTGAACTTATACGTAATGTGTATATATATTGTGTGTGGTAATCTATTTTGCAAAATACTCAATATAGATAACAAAAATAAACTAATCTTTTAAGTAGGTAGAGCTTAATTGAGATTGAAAGTTGTACGGCAATATGCTTTTTAAAAAAATTCCATGAACATTTGGTCAAAAACATTTCATAGATGAGATTTAAATGATGGGGCGCTGTAAATAGCCATTACTTGATATTTACAAACCATAATGTATTTGTTGTGCTTTGTTACAGTAGTATGCATCGTCCAATCAACCAATCTATGTGTTTGCTACCTGCAAATCAGATGGAGGCAATTGACGATCGTTTATTATAAGAGCGCTCGACTGAGGAAGGAAGTAGATCTTAACAAACATCTCAAGGTTGTTTTAACAATTCTGTGTATTCGGTTGTACTTATTATTAAGCCTATAATAATGCAAAAATACTAAGTGGAATAATGGAAACACATAGAGACGACGTAGACTTTAACGTTTATTTCTAACGAGAAAACAACCTCGCATGCTCAATCTTTTAGAACTAAAGAGACGAATAAACGACATTTTAGAATACGGCATCCGCCTGATGACAAAATGGAGTAACCCGGTTTTTTGAAAACTACACGTGATAAGAAAAATGTAGTAGCTTACTGTTGAAACATCAATTATATTTAATGTAAAGTTTTATATGTGGAATAATCCGTTTTTCAAAGGTTACACTTGCTCAAAGGTTACAAGTCTATGGTAGGTTGGTTCTGAAACATCAAGTGAATCGAATGTAATGATTTATTTGATGCATAACTTTTATTTTTTTTCTATTCAGTACCATGTTTCTTTTTTCTTTGGAACATACTATTCTTTGTTCTTCGGTAACTTGACTCAATTCGTTTGAAGCATTGTAGATATATCCCGCTGTTTAACACACTCTATAAATTAATTTTTTTTTTAATGAAGTGTTTATTCAATTCACTAACACGTACTGCACCATTGTCATGTTTGTATCATGTATAAACCGTTCAGGCCTGTGACCTACCTGGTGCTTTTAATATGTATTATATTATAAATAAAGTGACTTGATGGTCGTGACAATTGTTTGAATACACTGACGTATTTTTAAATGAGACCTTTATATTAAAAAAAAAGGAAATACCCAAATTATAATGGTAAAATGCATGCATTTTTCCCAGAATAATAGTGTATAGCTATACTATTTATAACGTTAGATTTTAGGTAGATCTAATGGATAACTTGTTGACCACGTTTGACTGAATACAACTTCGGAAGATGTTTAACCATTATTATGGTTTACGTTTTAATTTATTACCGAATGGCGTGGCTGTAATTCTAAGAGCATTTACATAGTTTTATCCAGTTCCTCTCCATTATAAATGTACGCCATTCACGTACTTATTATGGGCTAGATAAGCTTGAATCGATATGATGATTCAATATGTATTAATAATATTCATTTGTCTGAGCAATAAAGGAAACACTCTTCAACTAATCAGCCCAAGGATCACAGTATTGAGATAGCGAGATATTGTCCTTATTACAAGAACTGCACAGCACAAATGGTAAATTAATCTCTGAATTCTACATGCAAACAAGAGCGCAATCACAGTAATGTTATACAAAACGTTTAATTGATTTATTTACGCGTTGTAAACGTAAAATTCTCTGAATATATGTGTGTACAGACGTGCGGAGTCTTTTTCAGACATAGTCATGTATATGGTATTTCTTTAGTTCTGGCTAGTGTGTTAAACCTTTAGCGCGGTTGATAGAGTGCTCGCATTCCAAAGAACCCGGATTCCAACCCCAGCAGAGGCAAAGTTTGTCCCTGTTACATAATCCTTGATGTTTAGTGCATATATTTACAAAAGAACGATTCATGCATTTTTATTTAAAGAAAAGAAGTGTT
Organism: Magallana gigas; assembly: GCF_963853765.1. Lineage (NCBI taxonomy): Eukaryota > Metazoa > Mollusca > Bivalvia > Ostreida > Ostreidae > Magallana > Magallana gigas. The sequence continues at coordinate 68,393,448 of NC_088853.1, read as the reverse complement.
TATAACATTTCTCATATCATGATCACATGGGGAAAACGCAATTTTATATGCAATTAAATACAATGTGAAACGATGCTGTTGACAACGCGTTGCCAACTACAAGTTAAGATTTATTGTGACAGTGACTTAATCCATTCTTCCACTGCCTGTAGCAATCAAAGGGTAATCACAATTTATTGCATGTTTATAATTATAATTTATCGATGTGCCAATATAAACTAATAACAAATATAAAAATCAAAACAAAACCGATGCTGAATGCTACATATGTCTCATTTCTAAATTGCTCCATCGTTGTATTTATAGGGACACTTCTCGTTTAGTATCAGCACATCTATTACCGTAATGCTTCTAAAAATAATAGCAGAATATGTTTTTGTCCCCTTCCGACTGCTGATTTGTATTACAATGTCATACATTGAATTCAGTGGTCTCAAAGTTCATTTGATAGTCACTACAATCACTCCCGTCATTGGTGGGGCTCGCCTAGACATACTGCTGAGGGTACATGTGATGAAGGATGTCTCACAAAAATGTGTTATTTTGTTGCTTTAATGCTGGCTGAAAAGAGAAATATAACACTTTGTTTACATACTGGCTTCATTCAAACAATACTTTACCGAAAAAATACAGTAACATAACTCATATTTCCGACTGTCTGCAGGATATCTCATTGCCACTTCAAAATAAAACAAAAAGTGAAAAGCTGTCAACGTGAGAGCTAACCGGGTTTTCTTTTATGTGAACTGTATCCATAATCCATGTCAACCCGTATCCAATGAAATGGTGTACCCTATATGCAATATTTAGCCAAAAATGACCTAGTTCAAAAGCTGTTTTTTTTTAATAAATCATTAGAATTCAAAATCCTAGCAATATGCACACCTCTGATATATGTACAATTGATCTGCAAAAGAACAACTGTAAGGAAAAAACTGTAGGAGGAGTTATCCGTACAATGAGGGTACCCTTTTGGCAGCCGCCCGCCTGCCGCCATTTTCATCATTTTAATAACCGGATTTTTTCGTTGGAAAACCCGGTTAAAAAGGAAGAAAAAAAGGAAACTTAAAAAGGAAGAAAAAAAGGAAACATAGTTACATATTTAAATATCATTAGCTTTAAAAGAGAAAAAGTCTTCATACCTGATTAAACTTAAGCATGGTCAGTGGTTAAGCGGGTGGCCGTCTCCATACAACAGTACTGATCGTTAACGTCTGAACAGAGAGCAGAACTAGGTCATTATAAAATGTTGGTTAGTCGTTTTTAAGTGCTTAATATTTATTATAAATAAAGGAAAAAAATAATGCAGATAAAGTTAATTTGTACTAAGTTTTATTGTTCTTACATATGGTAAATCATCTGTCGAGGGGCGTGGAAATGGTACCAGAATCTACTACAATGATATTTTGGGTGATTACTTTTTATATGTTTATTGATTTATAAAATAACAAAATCCAAACATTTTCCAGTAAAGAGTTTTTGTGACGATTTGTATAAAAAAAAACTTATACAAATTGAATTTTTTTTTTCAATTTTAAATACATGTAATTAATATATATATTTATTATTATTTCTTTCGAAGACGAGGTCGGGATAGAATTTTTGCGTTTAACGACAATCTTCATGTACTTTTTATTTGTTCAATCTGCAGATAGCTGCATTTTTTTCTCCAAATTTAAGGTAATCATAAATCAATATAATGACTTAAAGGACTAAATAAACCAAAATGTTATATCATAACGAAATGAACAAAAAATATATATTTAGGAGGAATAACAACTTTAAACTGTGAACATCCAAGTTCAAAGTTAAACAGTATAGGTTGTATTGGTGCATGTATCTATTTTATGAGAGACCATTACTAACTTGCCTACAAAAACAGAAATAAATTATAAATTTAGGATATGAATAACAATAAAACAGTTATTTTAGTAATATATAGGAATAAGGTTTTATGTTATGCATTCCATGTAAGTCATAATTATATGCATTATTCAGAAAATCAAAAAACTAAATTACACACAAAAAAAAAAAAACAACAACAAAAAAACCAAAAATAAATCCCACAAAAAAATAATCATAATAATTCATGAACACTTACCCACAATGCACTGGGTGTATTATCGCCGGTTGGTTGATGTAAACTTGGAAACACTATACATAACTCAATAATGTGCAGGTTTGCGCAAATGTATCAAATTGCAATCTAATCGAGGTCATTCAGATTTTTGTAGACAAGAAATTGTGAACATTCTGGTATACACTGAATATTAACGCATTATATTTTATGATAATATGCATTATTTACATAATTACTTACCCATGATACACTGGGCGTATTGTCCCCGACTGGTTTATGCATACTTGGTTACTCCGTACGCAAACTCAGTAAAATCGATAACATCCAGTTTTGCGCAAATGCATAAAACTGAAATACTACTTGAGGTCATTGAGACCTTTGAAAACATAAAACGTTCGGCATATACTGAATATTAACGTGTAAGGCTGCAGAAGAAAACCTAGATCAACACACACAGAGGAACGATGTCAACACGTACGTGTAAACAAACCACGGCATATGATGTAATAAACACAAACAAGCCTTAGTACCTTTCCATACTAACAAATTAAAGTAAAAGAAAGTTTGGATATTCTTTATGTTATTGATAAATGTGTTAATTATTTGAAAACATATATGATTTCATAATTTCTTGTTGTTTATTTTGGTGTTTTTTTTTTGTTTTGTTACTGTTTCATTTAATAATATTTTGCACTGAATTGGAACTTACCAATATTTTCAACAATTTCATTACTTTTTTTTATTAAGCTTGCAAAATGTATAATATAATAAATATCGATCGATGTATCTATCTATCTATCTATCTATCTATCTATCTATCTATCTATCTATCTATCTATCTATCTATCATTATCTATGCTGGGTTTAAAAGAAGCATATGGAATCTGAGTTGCATGCAATCATATCATGATATCACAGCTATAACTTAGCATGTACCTATTCAAATATCTAAACAATGAAATATAGACCCCCCCTCAAAAAATAAAATGAAAAATAAATGAGACAAATTATTTCACAAATTAAATGTTATTACATAAATTGACGTCATGACTGAAAAGTTGAATGTCGTGTATATGTCAGAAAATTCTGTGAACATTTTCAAAATATAAGTAATCTAAGAACTCTAATAAAGTATTTTAGTGTGATTTATTGAAAATTGAACAAAAGAATATTGGTGGAGATTTTAATTTTGTCAGTCATTTAATTAAAGATATGTAATTAGCTTTATTTATCGGTCAGACTTTCCTTTGCCGTTGTTTACGATATAAATATCCAACGAGAACAACACTACCCCGTATACATTGAAATCCAAATGGAACATGCATTAATAGTGTGATTAATGCTTAAATTAAAAAATGCTGCTAGAAGCCCTTGTTTTGTCTTGTTTTGATGCAACATACCGTTTTCCGTGCAAAAGTTACGAAGATTTATTGTGAAAGAGATGAATATCTATTTTATCGAGGAGAATAGAGGATTCTAGTAGCTATTTTGATAAAACTGAGATCTTTTGCCTCTCCTTAATATGTTTATTGTTTTGTGGAAACCACGGGGTAGTGTTCTATCTTACTTTATATTAAGGGATATACGTAAGCTGTTTAAAATTATCACGTGATAATGCACCAATGTGGTACTAATGTACTTTCCTATATTTTTTGCATTGATATCTTTTAAAGAGGATAATACCAAGTGACTAATGTACTTCCCTAATTTATTGCATTGCCATCCATTTAAGAGGATTATACCAAGTGTTTGGACTGGTTCAAAACAGTTCTTCAATCTTAAGATTAGGACTCTAAATTACCAATATGCTTCCTTCACATACCAGCATTTTAATCGAACTATCTATCACTTGATTTATCTAATTTATCAACGTGTATGACTATATAAATGTATAGTAGGATAATTCTTTCACTTACGAGTTTTACACAAGTCTCCTTGATAATCAGGATTACATCCAGTCAAACATGTTCCGTTGATTTTGGAACACTGGTTTACATCACGACAGTGTCCACATGTTTCATTGCATTCGGACCCATACTTTCCTTTATCACAAGCTAAAAATTTAATAATATTCCTATTATTGATACTTTGACAATGTCCAAAAGGTGAATGAAAAGCAAAACTTCTCTCCAAAACATTTAAGTTAACATTTCGTTGCCTGAATGTCAAAATACATCTATTGCATATTCTAAATTACAGCGTTAACTTATCTTGTTTATTTATATGGATATCAAGAAGAAATAAATACTTTTACGATTTAGAAAGATTTTCAATAACAAACTTTTGTTTATTAACAATGAGCAAATGAAACAAAACACTTACGAGTTTTACACAAGTTCCCTTGGTAACCAGCATCACATCCAGTCAAACATGTTCCATTGATATTGAAACACTGGTTTAGGTCAAGACAGTGTCCACATGTTTCACTGCATTCAGAACCATACAACCCTCTGTCACATGCTACAAATAATGTTAATTCTCTTAAAGTTTAGATGTTCTATGTATTATAAATCTATTTTCAATCAAAAGTTTTTACATGTGTAACTACTCACGAGTTTTACAGAAGTCCCCTAGGAAACCAACATCACATCCAGTCAAACACGTCCCATTGATATTGGAACAATGGCTAACATCGCGGCAGTGTCCACATGTCTCTTTGCATTCGGTTCCAAAAAATCCTTCGTTGCAGGCTGTAAAACAATTTAGTATAAATATTTACACGTATTAGGAAATCAACAGTCAAACTATGAGTTAAGGTAAAAGTACATATAAAATTATGGGTTCAAAGGTGAAAAACTTAACTTTTTTAACTTATTGGACTTGAATTTCATCAAAAAATAAATAAAATATATATGTATCCATACTATTTAAGATGTAAGGTAATAAAAACCAAAGGCTGAAATTATCATCTGAAAATCACACTTTTTCTTGTTTAAGAATTTAATAAAAGTGGATGGATACTTGTTTATATATTTAAATTTTATTGCTTACTATGCCAGAAAACTAAAATTAATTAAAAAAAAAGAAAAAATTGTTTACATAAGAAAAATTATAGCATTTAGATATGTCACTTAGAGAAAAATAGAAAAGAGTTATTTCCCTTTGTTATTATTGAATTATGTCGAATATAATGATGAAAAACGCTTATAAAATATCTTCAAGTAAACACTGATTTGAGTTTTTGATGTGCACCTATAATAACTTAGAAATTACAATTCTACTTGCAAGAATTTTAATGAATTCATGGTTTATGTAAAATGTATGACGTCACAGGAGGGTGGATTTACTTTAATACTCTGATATTTAGAGCATAATCCATGGTGACATCTGTATCACATCCCATATCGACCCGAGACTCCAATATCAGCCCGAGGGCATCTAATGTACATGCAGCAATTATGACAAAACATGTGTACAAAGCCCGCTTGTTAGCAGGTTACTTTTTTGTGCACAGTCGCGTCCTACATATTCCGGAAAAGATTTAAGCGGACGACTGTGAAAATATTTTTAAAATATTAATTTTAATATTTATAAATAAACGTTATATGAGCTTTTTAAGCGTTCATTCATTAAAGAGATCTGTCTGAAAAATCACGTAACTGGATATTCATTCTTTCTAAGTAGTCAGTGTATAAATATTCATATCAATCTATAGCGAGTGCATGTCCCCGGCGCGAAGCGCTGGCAAGAATAGCGAGCTCTAAAACCTAGTGCGAGAATGGAAAACAAAACCAAACCATCCACTACCAAAGTGCCTAATAGTCAAAACATTAACCATCAGCTTTACCTAAAATTTTAATATATGATTTGTTCAGCTGTAAACTTTATTTTTTTTAAAGGAAAAACTCCATATATGTTATCATTTAAATGGGTGGTTATCCTTTATTTTTTTTCGATATAGAATTTCTTCTGAAGGAGATTAAAGTAGTATAAGAATGACCATTGCAATCGACCCCTCTTAAATCTATTCACAATTTATCTAGTATTGAAAACGCGTTACGACGTCAATTTTGCTTATACCACATGGTAATGTTTATCGTGCGTTTTTGAAAAATGTCGTATATTTTCAATGCAAACATAGCCAGCATATAAACTGAATGTTAACGTTCAATTAATTGCTACACACAACTTTTTGCAGGATTAAACACAAAATATCCTAAATAATTTTAGTGTGAAATTGCGTATAAAGATTACTGAAAGATTTTATTTGCATACGTTGCACTGTTAATGGCAAGTTTTTAAATGTTGAGATTATAGCGGTACTCGTTTATCTTTTTAGAGTTGCACATAAGCAGCTGTACCTAGTTCACATCGGTAACCTTGATATCCAGCTGTACAGCTCTGACAGGTGCCCGTCTCTTTGTGACAGTATTGACAGTTAACGTCTGGACAGGGGAGGGTATTGTTTGACCCGTAACATCCGGTAGCAGGACAACCTGTATAATGAATATCATTAGTGATTAGTAGAACTAAATAGTATAACTCTGACAAAATGTATATCTTAATATGTTAAATAAAGTCTTTTAATAAATTATATGTTAAACTAAAGGGTACTTAAGGGTTTAAAAATGTGCACCCTGCGATAAAACTTATTTTCAAATGGTTTATATCAAATGTCAATGTAGAACCATGTGAACTCACAATTGACATTAATTTAAAAATGGCTTCAGTTACTTTAATGTCTATTTTAATTTCTATTTTCTTTAATGTTTATTGCAACTTAATCATTATCGTGCGTTGAAAAATACAAACACTGAGACTGACACTGAGACTTTCACCAACAAATAAAGGACCATATGTCATCAGTCTGTTAATTTTCATTCATTTATCACGTCATGTACCGTATTTATTTTCTGATCATAATTTGAAGGCGGTATAACACTACACCCACCGTACACCTCCACTTCACAGAGTTCACTGAAAACATCATTAGAGTAATAGTTAGGATAGGTAACTCCTGGTAGTCTCTCGTTGTAGTAGATGACGTACTGTCCATGTACAGGACAGGTTGTTTTAAAGACAGCAGGTATGGTGTCTAGTGTAAAGTTGTCGTCCTTGTAACACAGTGTTCCCTGTAGTCTGGCTGTTGTATTGGAGACGTACACAGTGAATCCAATGAATAACTTAGTGCGCCAATTAGAAGGACCTGCATAAAATGGTAATCAATTATTGATGGACTTACATAATCATGTAGCTGGACAAACAAAGTTTAACACACATACGGTATTAAAGACAATTTATGATGTCGTATCTGTAAAAGAGGGTACCCAGTATTGTGTTTGTTGTATCTTTTAAACATTGTGAAATAAATTGAAGGGTTTGCAGTAAAATTCGATTACTTAAGTATATTTAAATTGTGTTTGATTTGCTTGTTTAGCTTAAAAAAACAACTTAAGATGAACGGTATTTCATTCATTCTGTTTTACTGTAGTCTGTCTATTGTATTGAGTACGTACAAAGTAATCGCACACAGCACTATTGACATTAAATGAATTTGCAGTAAACATAAAAAACAATATTTATTTCCTCTTTTTTTATTTTTTTTATTAATAAAGCTAGATAATTATTGAAGTTCCTAAATCGCATTCGTTGTATTAGAGACGTGCACAATATGTCTATATATTTACCTTACATGTAGGAGGCAGAAATAAAATCAAAATAAGAAAATTACCTATAGGAAATGAGTGGCTGATTACAAAAAGGAGATAAACGTATTATCACACATTTTATTCTTAGTTGTTAACATCCATCAGCTCATACTGAGTAATCACGGGTTGGTCATAAAGAAGTCTTTCATCCTAAAGAAGTTTTTAATTCAAGAAAAAACGTTTTATATTCATTATCATAACTTTACTGATTTACACCAAGGCTCACAAGAGAAACGAGTGTCCTTAATTGTGCTAACACCTACCGTGTCACTGGGCAAACCTAACGTTAAATTGTTACGGTATTGATCTATTTCTATTCCAGTAGTTATAACAAGTGGATTTCAGGTTTAAGCATGTCGCATTACTGATCATTTTAATACTGATGTGATATATTGTCGTAATAATCAGATGTTTATCAGACGTATATATATATAGTAATAAATATTGATATTTAAATTTACATGGTTCAACGTTTCATAAAATACCCAATGCGCTTGAATTTTTATTTTATTTTAATGTTAATATTACTTATAATAATCAAAATAACAAATTCATCATCTTGTTAGTCGGGGAGTTGGAATTTTGTTGAGGTTGGGAAGATGTAATTCTAAAGGTTAAATTTTACGAAAACAATTTAATGAAGATTAGTTTCACACACTTTTGGGTTTTACATGATTTTGTTTCATACGTGTAACGTATCAAATTAATGTATTGTCGTATTTTATTTCAGAACACACCATTCTTATAGACTATTATACTATTATAAGAAGTTGGGTGAAATGCGGGGCTTAACACTAAAAGTATTGATACAGGTCAGCTATTGTTGAGGCATATGTCGTACTGGACTTAAGAATGACTAAATTTTAGTGAATGTGACTATACCCCATGGTTTATTGTCCGTCCTGAAGTAGATGGTGATGTTGTGGATGCTGTGGATTGTGGTCAGGTTCACCCACCAGGTGGCGGTTTGTTTCCAATTTGATGCAGCACATTGACCTCCCGATATACTCAGGTCTGATTTACGTCCATCCACAGCGTTACTGGCGTCAAATGTGTCGACACCTGTTAAGGGGTACTGTTGGTATGCTGGTTTGTTGAGGGCGACATTAACTGTCTCGAAAGAAACAAACTTAAGCTACAGTTCGTTAAAAAAAGAAATGTATATTAAAAAAGAACATTTATTGTCTATATGTCATTACATTTCTAAATCAAATTTCTACTTATTACAACCATATGTATAACAACATCATTTAAAGGTACAATAAAAACCGGACGACTTTTATAATAAAAATATATGCATCCTGATTTTTTTTTTCGTTTCGTCTCTTTTTCGGGCATTACTTTTTCTTTAATTTACATTGTACACAATGACTAAATCGTGTATTGTTTTATATCATCAGTATTTAAATTCATTAATTAAAGTTTTCCAGTAGATCACGTGCTGTGAATGAAATATTTAAAAAAATATACAATGAGTTATCGGCACAATAATTAGGTGTCATTTTATTTTTGTATGTTAAAATATCATCCACTGTGACAAGTTGTTGATCCTCTGTAGATTCATATCATGTTGTTTTACCTTGAACTGGAATGTTTAAGGTGAAATGCAACCCATTGCAACGCCATGCACATTCTTAATTTTCACGTAACATTGAGAACTATTATAAATGAATAATGCGGTTAAAAAAATTACAAGTCACATTACTTTTGATTTTGAAATCCAGCACAAGACCCCATTAACGTCGTTAACAAAATATAAGGACTTGAAGCGTCATAGTTCAAACTAACTGGCCGTGCAACAATAAGATTTTCTTATTTTATTGACAATCTAAGCGTTTTGTTTTCGATTAGGAAATATTGACATAGTACATAATGGCGCGATCAAGTACCTCCTAAATAGAATACACTTGCATGTCTCGACTCAGAAATAGTAAAAAAAATGTTAATGACGTTAATGACGTTAATGAATCATCTGGAAAGGCTAGCTTTATTCTATCTCCGTTATTCCGTATCAGTATAATCCATTTCCGGTCCCAGTGCCTTATTTAACTGGCTAAATAAATACATCTTTATTGCATATAACAACTTTTCTACTTCGCAATACGATATACTTAGAAAAGTTATTCCGGTTGTCGTCAAATTCAAATTTTACTCCAGTTAACATAATGTTGTATGACATCTGGTAATAACAACAGTGTTTAAAATCAAAAGTCAAAATGGAAAATGGAAAACAGGTGCATTGCAAACACAGACCTCAAACAGAAATTTAAAAGCACCACTTAATCGAGTTGTGGTTACAAACGCCTGCGCACGATACGGGGAGAATGTTTTTAAGTGAATATTTGGTGCTTTTATGAATAAAGTTAAGAAATGATCACTATTATAATTATTGTTATTTGTTGAAATATCAACAACAATGCACTTTGTAGATGCTCTGCAGATTCATATCATGTTGGGTTTCTTTTTCAGATTATAAATGGCGAACATCGAAAAACAAAAAACAATGGGGAAACTCAACAAACATCATTAATTTACTTGTGACCTCGAGAACAGAAATAATTGAGGAAGCTGTTCGGAGAAAAATAGGATCAAATATGTCCATCATTCATATTAATGTTTAAATCCGCTTCAAAAACTGACTAACACGCCTTTACCAAATCTAATGACTTGAAGCATCAGATTTAACTACTTATTGGCTTTGCAACAATAGGGTTTTTATTTCTTATTATTCTTATTATTTTGCTTTCTTTTCAAATCCGATAATAAGTATGGACTTTGTACAATATTATTACCCCCCCCCCCAAAAAAAAAGTTCCATCATTGTAAAACAGTTATCCTTGTACATGTACTTAGATACAGTAATCAGAGCAAATATCCGTTATTTATAGAAATTTCTACCATTTTTTATCAACGGAGATAAATTGCCATTGATAAATACAACAACAAAAATCACCCAAAATACAAAAATTGCTTTTTGTTATTATATTAGATTTTAATTATTAATTATAATAATGTCAAGTTCAAACTTAAGAAAAGGTTCTAGCTCACCGTAGCCATCGGCAAAGACGAAAAACCCGACACACAGAAACACTTGATACATCTTTGTGACGAAGCCGGACATCAGGGAATGGAAGAAATCACTCACGATTCACGAATTCTGTTTATAATTTCACGCAGACAAAAGAACACCATAGGATGATACATTAAACCTTAAATTATCATCCTTTAATAATTTATTGGCTGCTGCTAAAAAATAGGAAACTTTCTTACGATCTCGTGTAGTTTTATAAAACTCTTTCCTCGTTTAAAAGTTCAGTCATATTGTAAGTACTTAACTTTGTCGCTTCAATTATTTTAAGAGAAGCAAAGAAAGGAAGTGCATTTCGAGACTTGCAATGATATCACAAAGATATCGCCTGAAGCATTTTCCTGTTTACCGACACGCCGGTAATAGCAGGAGATTCTTCAAAGATATAATATTTGAGCTAGTTATGCCCTATTAAATGGTGTCCTGTTAGTACGAAAAATGTACAAGAGAAAAAAGGGACAATGTAAACAAATACTAGTTCTTGTATTAACTCTTTTATATGAAAATTGATGGCATATGAAATTGACCGGCCTGGTAAAAATCCTTTCAAAAAATTAATTTTATAATGAAAAAGAAAACACGCATAATTTGTATACAACGTTTTTTGATTAAATATTAAATAAATGTACCTCCGAAATTCATATGTGGAACATCCATCGGTTTCAACGTGAAAATAATCGTAAATCCTCGCTGTGCTTGAATAATGTTGAAAACAAGGCACATTGTTTTACGTTTGAAATATTACATTAAAGATAATTATTATTTATTTAAATTTAATCATATTAATTTCGGATATTAAATGCATATAACTATTCTATTTCATATTTAAAAGCACCACACAAACGAGTTGTGGTTTTCACGCATGCGCGCGACAAAAAATCAAAACGAAGTGCACTGAGGAGAGAGTCCAACGGAAAAATTGTTAAAAGAATAAAAAAAGAACAAAAAACGAAAAAAAGCCAAGACGGATGCCTGTTACGACTTTGTCAAATACATATTTTCAAAGTTAAGCAAATCGACCAATGGCAAAGTCTAACTACATTATAGTGTTTCCTTTCAACATGTATTAGACAAAACTATCAGACTAAATTTACAAAAGATATATCGTTCTAACGAATTTGCTAGACGATATTTGGTTTTCTTCAAGATGACACCACTTTAATATTTTACACGTGGTTACACTGCACTGTTCTTGTGTTTCATGTTTAAAACCTTGATCTGTCGTCATCAACAATTTTTATTTCCTAAATTAATATCTTAAATGATGTGTGCATAGTTTTGAGCTCAGTAAGTACCTCTTGTCTGAGGATTTTGACATGAGGAAATTTAGCTAAGTTTGAGATTGATTTTTGTATCTTTTCAAAACTAATATTGAACAAATTTTCAAGTATAGTAATGTTTATAACGTTCGTTTCATTATAAAGTGAAAGTAATCAATTAATTTTATGTAAGGAAATACATTAGTAGTTAACTTATGCAAATTACAAATAGTATACCACTTCAATATAGCATAGCTTTAATTTATTTATTATTTTATTTATATTTAAAAAGTGCTAAGCATAGCTCTGCGTGTTATTGTCGTTAGCTTCTAATTCCGGTGCATAAACAAAAACTTCCTCCTATGAGCAGAAATATACATCATTTAAACTGGTTAGGGAATCATTTTCAGAAGTTAACGCACAAAATTGACGGGCTAATGTGCGGGGCTTGCATACATCATTGCAGGGGCTGCAACACAGTGATGAGGGGATGTAGTGCGTATACAGAAGCTACAGAATGTAGAAATATCAAATCGATTCTTTGTATCTGGCCCATACCCAGTGATACGTGTTATCTGGGTCATAATCATATGTCTAAATCTGTCTTAATTAACGTTCATGATGATGAGAGAATATGATGTCCATGAAAATCAAATCCATTCATTGAATATTCTTTGTAAATTTATTAAATTTGCTTTTATTGATTACGTTATATAAAAAAAAAGATGTCCTGTAATAATAAGGATTGATTTTAAGCCGAATCATTTTTTTCATAAATTGTAAAAAAAGCATCTTCTGTTCATGTTTTTCAAACCTAAAGTAAGAAGCTTCATAAGAAATCGACATCAATAATTTTCGGCGGTATCACAGCTTAAAAGATAGTAGGTAATATCTACTGGAACACTTCGCAAATTGATGGAACTTTCTGGTAATTTTTTTCATTGATAAGTCGATCAAAAGACTTTTAATTAAGTTATACTTAATTAAGTTCTTACACCATAGCATATCGTTATAATCACGATTTAATATAAAGAAAGACACAAATCATACACAGACAGGCGGCGATTGGTCAGTTCTATCGGTCATGCATATTTGAAATATGTTTTAACCATAACTGAAATAATCTAAAACAAATCGGTATCCTTCCTCATCTTTGTGTTTCTATAGAGGAAAACTATGAAGGAGAGCCTCATCTGTACTTCATACGAAAGTGTTCTTTATTACATGAATGCAAGACATTAGTGTGTGTTCCTTATAACATTCGATAAAGATATCATTGACGATAATATATTCATGAAAATAAGGTTTTTTTAATGCATAGATAAGAATGGATTTCAAAAAGTTCATTTCGAATATTTGTTACCAGAGTTTGAATAGAAGTATTCATTGGTATGTTTATGAAGCTTTTTTAAATGTGTATATCTATCATTAAAGATGGCTAGATTACAACCGGATAACACGGATCGCCATCGACGCATTCAATGGATTATCACAGCTACATACATTGTAAGTAATCTTTTTTAAAACATTTCTAGTCTACTCTGGACGACCTTCCGTCCGTGTTCTCCTTTTATTTAAAGTAAAATGGCGAACACCCCTATAATAAGTGGTTTGTAAGAAGGAAGAAGTTTTAAGTTCAATAAGTGAATTTTATAACATTTTATCATTAGTCAATTCTAATCGTATTGGATGGAAGAAGTTTTGAAAACATCAACCATGTCAATTTTTTTAAATGCTTAACTTTGCCTTCTTTAGCCAACAAAATGATCAAATTATGTGGTTAGAACATTTATCTATACATAAAATGATCAACATACTTTAAAATGCGTTCAATAACAAAAAAAGACATGCTTCTAAATATTAAGTTATGTTGTTTTTGATTTGCTACGATTGAAATACGACCACTTTTTAACACCAGACAATTCTAGGGAAAAATTGGTCACATACCTTTCATACCAATATATTTATCTGAAAACAATACAGGTTTTAGTGATTCATAAGCTGTAAAAATACAGTAACTAAAAGTTAAATTGTATGCTTAATATTTTTTGGGATAAAATTTTTTTAAGCTTTGTTTTCATATCCCTACGTAAGAACAAACGATCTACTGATGAAATATGTCCTGCATTACTTGTTGCCTAACGTATGTCTTCATAAGATGTGTTGCTTAGCATTTGGTTGTTCAATTCTATTGGTCAGGTTTTCTTTTTTTCTTAATGTCATTAGACTTGACCAAAAACGTTCGATTTTCAGAGACAATTTATTTACAAAACGCAGTGCTTTGCAAATATGATTTCCTTTTTAGCTGACCTGAGCTGAAAGCTCAAGTAAGCTATTTTGATCACATTTTGCCTGTCGTCCGTCTGTCCATCAGTCTGTCTGTAAATGTTTCACATTTTAAACATCTTCTCAAGAACCACTGGGCCAATTTCAACCAAACTTGGCTGAAAGCATCCTTTGCCTATGGGAATTTAAAGTTGTGAAAATTAAGGACCACGCCCATTTGCAAAGGGGAATAATTAGGAATTTATGAACATTTTCGAGAATTTTTCAAAAATCATCTACTCATGAACCATAAGACCAGGAAAGCTGAAATTTGTGTGGAAGCAGTATCAGATAGTGAAGATTCAAAGTTGTGATGATCATGACCCCCGGGGGTAGGGTGGGCCACAATGGGGGTCGAAGTTTTACATAGGAATATATAGAGTAAATCTTATTAATTTTTTTTTTAATTTATGAACTGCACAGAGCCTTAACAAATATCCTTATGAGGTCATTCAGACTGTTTGCGTTATTCTGCTTCAGTGTACTAGGGTGTGCATTTCCATCTTTTCCGTGCGCAGGCGAAACTCACTACTTAACATCTGTATGGATAAATCATTTTTATGTACTGTGGAATCATTAGAATTCGTGATGGCTCAATTTTCGTGGTATTCGTGGGTAGCTTTTCTCTCAAATTTACATCCTCAACAACAAAAAATGGTAAGAGTATTCTTTTTTAATAAACATGAAAACTAACGAATCCGAGAAAATCAGATCACGAATAATTAAAAAAAAAAAATAATCCACAAAAATTGGCCCCCAAGAATTTAAATGATTTTACAGTATTGTAAAAAGATAATTTGAATGAAGTAGATAATGCGCAGCCGTAAGTCACCCACATAATTAATTTCTTCACTAACAGTGCCACCAAACTTCAAAACAATTGACCATATAAATCGAATAAAGTAATTAAATACGTGCATTATTCGTTTGGATCACTAAATCATGTTCCCGAAATGATGCATGGATGATCAATAGCTAAAAATAGTTAAGCGTTCCATCTTACGCTAAACCGAAGTCAATTTTTTTTTATCCATTTGTTAGGCTCAAAAGTATTAAAGACTAGATTGTATAATAGTTTTCTTATTTATGCAATGGTTTATGCTCTTGTTAATGAGACGATAAAGATAAGACACCGACATCATCCTCTTTTCTTAAACATTCATTTAAAGAAATTTGCCGTCAGGCCTTTCTCAGTTCTCTCCGTTACGGCTATTTTTTTTCGCATGCGTTTATAACCACTGCTCGATTATGTGCTCTATTTTAATATGAACGAGAACATTCCTTTGCATTTATTATCAGAAGTACATGCAATTCATCAATTCCAATAAATAATAGTCATTAAACAATAATTTAAAACACGTTGTCTACAAGTAATGCTAGGTTCCTTTTTTTATGATAACCTTTTTTCCGACAGATTATTGTAAAGTTAGTTCAAGCATATCTTTTATATCAAACACCATTTGATATAATGTACTCAGAAGCATTGTTTTTCAATGATATTATTTATAAATACCTTGATATAATAAGAATTTAAAGTTTGCAAACAAATTGGATATTATTCTTGTAATCGTACAGTCAGTTAAAGAATTTTTTTACAAAATAATCCATAGCATAGCATTGAAATATGATATAATAGCATTAGAATCTGATAGCATAGCATTATAATCTGATAGCATAACATTGGAATATGATAGCATAGTATTGAAATATCATAATATAGCATACAATATTATAGTTTTCATTTGGCATAATATACCGTAGCATACTATAGCATGCAACATGATTTTAACTGTAAAACATGTTTTATCAAAATAAAAAAAATGAATGTTAAAATTAGTGTTAAAATTTGTCTTCTAGTCATTCTACGTTGAAATGTTTGGAACTCTTCTGTGTTTAAAGGCCATTTTGTTCAAACATCATAACATACTATAGCACAGCACAGCAAACAATACCATATCATTAAATCCTTCAATCTAATTTTCCCATAGCATAGCATACAAAATGCATAGCATTGCATTAAAAACTGATATCACATCATTTTAATCGCATGCCATAGCATAACATCAAATTGTAAAAGATATGCTTAAAAGTGTCTGTATGAGGCCTGAAATAACAAAATGTTTTGATATCATACTTCATCTAATTTTCCTTTTGATAGTTAACAACAGACATTAAAATCGTCCAAAATGAGTTATTTTCTCTGTTAAATACTGGTCATACACATAGAAAAGCCTTTATCAAAGAATTACATCCTAAAAATAATGTATGTGACTTTCTTGCTATTACTGGCATGTCGATAAACAAGTATATGCTAGAGGTGATATTTACATAATATTATTGCAAATTTTAAAGAGCACTCGCTTTCTTTGTTTCCTTTGCAATTGATAAAGCAACAACAGTTAAGTACTTACGATGAAAATTTATTTTTCAACGAGGAAATAAATGATTATATTATAACATTACGAAATCAAATTTGTTAAGCAAACTTGAAATAAGTAACTTTTGATAGTTTGGAGGTTAAGGCTCTCCCCTACGACACTCTATTTAACTAATATCTACGTGAAACTATCAACAGAATTCAAGAGTCGGGTGTGTTTCCTGTTTTATTTTCTAATGCCCTGGCTCCTTACAAGGATGTATGCAGTGTTTGTGTGTGTCGGCGTTTTTGCCTTTGCTAATGGTTATGGTAAGCCATATCTTTTAAAGTTAACTTTAAATGTGTTTATAAATAAAATCGGTCCTAATCTTAGATAGTTGGTGAAATACTGTGCCAATATATCTTAATAAAAAAGAAGTTAAGAATAACAATTATGGTCCCATTGTTGCAACGTCAATGAATAATGAACTATGACGCTTCACGTCCTTATATTTTTTGAAAATCAAAATGAAAGACGGATGTTTATTCCACCTTGCTCATTTTTATTTTTTCTCAACGTTACATGGAAATTGATGTAATGCTTGCATTTCCATCTGATTGTTTTTCACCTTAAACATTCTAGTTCAAGATAAAACAACATGATTTGAATCTGCAGAGATTAACAACGTGTCAAATTGGGTGATACTTTAACATATGAAAATCAATGACACCAAACTATCTTCTGATAATTCTGACATTGAATATTTTTTTAATATTTAATTAAGAGCACGTGATCAACTCCAAAACCTTTTTTTTTTTAAATTATATACGGATATATCAAACGGCCGACGATGTTGCCATTGTACATGTATACTTAAAAAATAAAAGGGAAAAAAATGCTGTTTTTAGCGAATATCAATGAAATAGGGACAATTACAATACAAATATCTTTTAATCAATGTTTCCCTTGTGTTTGTTTGTACCTTTAAATGGTGAGGTTATTCGAACGTATATGATAAATGGTAATGAAATTATTTAGAAAAAAGTATATTCCTTTACGAATTTCTTTTTTAATGACATTTTTGAGCAAATTTTATTCCTATCTGCTAAACAGTTAATATCGCCCTATACAAACAAGCATACCAACATAACTCTGAGGCAGGTGACACATTTAACGCCAGTAACGCTGTGGACGGACGTAAATCAAACCTGAGTGTTGATGGAGGTCAATGTGCTGTATCTTACTGGGGAAAAAAAACCGCCACCTGGTGGGTGAACCTTTACAGTATCCACAGCATCCACCACATCGCCATCTACTTCATGACAAACAATCAACCATTGGGTAAGTCAGATTAACTAAAGTTATGCCATTTTCAAGTCCAAAAATACATAACATATGCTTCGACTATAGTTGTTTTCATTACGTTCAGTGGTTAGCCTCGCATATCAGCCGAATTCTTTGAAAGGTATAACAGCCTATACGAATATGTGTATTCTGGGATAAATTACGACGATATATAATAGAACGTTACACGTATGGAGCAGTATCATATGAAACGTGACCTAATTGTTTTAAGGACGATTAACCATCTAGAAATGCATTTACTTAAAGAGATGTCACTGTCGGGCTAACACGATGATGGGTTTGTGATTATGATTATTATAAGTATTAAATTATCAACATTGTAAATAAAAATAAGCATACTATGTAGTATATAAATGTATAGCGATGTACAACTAATTTACTGTATATATATGCATGATGAAGATCTCGTTAATACGACACTATATCATATCAAGCAGTATGCAACCATGGTACCCTCTTTTACAGATACGACATCATAAATTGTCTTTAATAACATGCAGGTCCTTCTAATTTGCTCACAAAGTACATCCTTGGGTTTTCTGTGTACGTATCCAATACAACAGACAGACTACAGGGAACACTGTGTTACAAGGATGACAACTTTACACTATTCACCATGCCTGCTGTCTTCACCACAACCTGTCCTGTACACGGGCAGTACGTAATCTACTACAACGAGAGACGACAAGGAGTTACCAACCCTGACGACTACTCTAAATATGTTTTCACTGGACTCTGTGAGGTGGAGGTGTACGGTGGGTGTATTGTTATACCGCCTTCAAAATTTGATCAGAATTAGTTAAGGTACATGGCGTGATATCTCAAAGAAATTGTTTGATGGCATATGGTCCTGTATTTGTTGGTTAAAGATCGTTTTATTTTATTGATTATTATGAATTTACACGGCTCAATGTGGAAATTCGATATAAACCATTTTAAAATAACTTGCTTTATCGCATGATGCATATTGAAAAAAAAAACTTAAGTATCAAATAGACTGTTTAACATCATTAAACTGTTTAATTCAACATAAGAGTATATATAGTAGAAACATATCAGAAATATACTATTCAGGATTACTGATCACTTGAATTATCCTATTCAAAGGATGTCCTGCTACCGGATATTTTGGGTCCAACTGTTCCGTTCCCTGTCCAGACGTTAACTGTCAGTACTGTCACATAGAGACGGGCACTTGTCAGGGCTGTAAACCTGGATATCAAGGTCACCGATGTGAACTAGGTAAAGCTGCTTATGTGCAACTCTAAAGAAAACAATATATGATAAACGACTATGGTTATAGTTTTAACATTTAAAACATTGCAATTAACAGCGCGACATATGTAATTTAATATCTTTCAAAAACATTCATAACCCCCCCCCCCCCCCCCCTAATTTCTCAGTGAAAAAGGATTAAAAACATTATGTGTTAAATTTGACAAAACAGTAATGTTTCAATTCATCAAATGTTTACATTCAGTTTATATTGTTCGCTATGTTACCATTGGAAATCTAGTCAATGTTAAAAACACACGATAAACCTTACCCGGTGTGCCTCAGTACATGTAAAATACAGAATGAAAAAATGACAAAAACAAACCGTGATCCATCTTAAAACATCCATAAAACGAAATACAAATTCAAAGCAGAACAACACGGACCTCCAAATAGATAGAGATAGGATCAGGTGCTTAGGAGGAGTGAACATCCTCTGATGACCGGTCACACCCGCCGTGTGCCCAATGTAATATCGGTAAAAAAATTCATTATCGGGAAAAATGCTGTAAATTGGAGAAAATTTCATAATCGGGGAAAACCAGAAAAAAATCCGTGGACAATTCAGTATGCAATCATAACCTAGAGCAGAGCAATCACGGACCTCTGGAAAGTCCAAGAGGAAGGATCAGGTTCCTAGGAGGAGTGAGCATCCTCTGCCGACCGGTCACACCCACTGTGTGTTCTTTGTCGTAATCGAAAAAAAAACCCGGTAAAGTCAGTAGACAATTATGTGATTAATTATAGTCTAACAATTAGAATAAAAAACGTCAGTCAGCCTGCGACCGAGTGGAAGATTGTATTTGCTGACAAGATCGTTGTGTCGACCTTAGAACTTACGAAAAGATGACTTCCAACGAATCTGTTTAATGATAGTCCTGTTTTATCAACTTATTTGTCAGTAGCTTGCTTCGTATTAGAAACTCTTCATACGAAGAACATGCCCTTGCGTATTGAATCAACTGAGACAAAAGCACCATATGCAGCTTATGAAGGTATATTGCTACATGAGTAATGAAAGTTGACTACAGAAAAATTGAAGTCATCGCGTTTATCATAAAGATTTGTTGTTACGTTACCATCACTGTCCATGTCCAGTAAAATATTCAGATATGAAACAGATGACACAGACTCTGTGGTATCTTTTATTTCAAGTCCACTGGGATATATCGAGTCAAAGTTAGTATGAAAATAACAATTGTTAATTGATATTACGTCGTCTATATACTTGAATGTTGAGTTGAAGACCACATCGAGTGATTTATTTTTTACACGTACAAGTTTTTAAATAAATTCTTTTTTATAAGGATACACAAATAGATCTGCTAACAATGGGCACAACTGGTACATGTACCTATAAAAATTCCAACAGATTGTTGGAAGACTTGATTTCCAACAAGAGGCCCATGGGGCCACATCGCTCACCTGGGCAACAATGGCTTTATATGGGTGTTCAAAAGATATTGTGCCATATGACCCCTCGGTAGAAAAACAAAAAAGAATACCATAAAATAAACTGTATTTTAATTTTACATGGCTGCCAAACACAATGAACTTTTGTTTTCGATATGGATACAGAACCCGAAGTTATAAACTGATTGACAGCGATTATCTCTTTACTTTTATTTTCGTAAATTACTCAAATTTGAAACAGAATTCGCCGATAGTTATTGCAATTAATATTTTCCCTTCCATAAGGAGTATTTATGCAGAATTACGTTGAATTTGACTCTTTAGTTCTTGAGAAGTTTTTTAAAACGCACCCCCTTTTTCTAAAGTTTCGATGTTTTCTCCGTTTTAAATTAAGATTGGTTTTTCATTTCTGCAATTTATAATCACCTTTGTAAAGGGATGCTTTGTGCCAAATTTGGTTGAAATTAGCCAAGTGGTTTAAGAGAAGATGTTTAAAATGTGTAAAGTTTACAGACGGGCGGACGGACAGACGGATCATAAAAGCTCAGGTGAGCTAAAAACTACAAAGATTTTGTCTACTAGAAACTGAGGCATCTTTTTAATGTCAACTTCAGAGTGCTTTTGTGTGCAATCCGAATGCATTATATTAATTCATTACATTGTATCTGGCCATTAACAATACTTTCATTGCTTTTATTTCTATGATTATTTTCCTAACATTTCAACGTGATCTCAAACAATCTTTAACTGTGCTATTATTTTCTAAAGGTAATTTAAGGTGGCAAGATCATTATATATTTTTGTCGTTATCTGACAATTCTTAAATGACTGGATGAATCTCTGCCATTCAGTCAAATGACAGCTGACTAAAAGGTAACTGAAAATTGACTGAATGGCATATGTGTGCCATTCAGTCACTTTTCCAGACCGTTCAGTTATCATTCAGTTGACTGAATGGTAGAACTACATCCTGTGTAATTTTGTCAAAATAATTTTATTTCTATTAAATCATATTTTTTTTTTCAATTGATCATATATTGACCACTTAGAAGGAAGGGAGATCCGGTTAAGTGATTTTCACACAAATTCTTTTTAAAGAATAAGCGTTTAATAAAGCTCTTAAAACGTTATTTTGTTTGGAGATTCATATTTAAAACACTCTGTAACCCAAGTATCTTTTAATTATTTTACATTCATTAAGATCACAATCAGAAGTATTAATGGTATTGTTTTAAAATATTCAATTAAGTTCTTAAGTCTAGGTAAATTTAAGTTTCATTTTAAAAGCAAACAAGATATCTGTGAGCCAATGCTCACTAGTGATACCCCCGCTCTGATGTGAATATGCAAAATAAGCAAAGTCGACATTTAACAGAAAGCTGGCATCCGATTGGTACAGAAATATATCCCACAATATGGCATGCCTAAACAAATAGTGTGTTAAAATTTCAAGCATCTGCGATAAATAGCTGCTGAGAAATCTTTGAGGAAAATTTGTTTAAAAATTTTGGCTAAAATAAACAAAGTGCTCATTTAACAGGAAGATGACGTCCGATTGGTAAAAAAATATATCCCACAATATGGCATGCCTTAACAAACACTGTGTAAAAATTTCAAGCATCTCCGATAAATAGCTGCTGAGAAATCTTTGATGAAAATTTGTTTGAATATTTTGGCTAAAAATAAACAAAGTCGTCATTTAACAGGAAGTTGACATCTGATTGATACAAAAATATATCCCACAATATGGCATGCCTAAACAAACACTGTGTTAAAATTTCAAGCATCTCCAAAAATAGCTGCTGAGAAATCTTTGATGAAAATTTGTTTGAAAATTTTGGCTAAAAATAAACAAAGTCGTCATTTAACAGGAAGTTGACGTCCGATTGGTACAAAAATACATCCCATGATATAGCATGCCTATACAAATACTGTGTAAAAATTTCAAGCATCTGCGATAAACAGATGCTGAGAATTCTTTGACAGAAATTTGTTTGAAAAGTTTTGCTAAAAATAAACAAAGTCGTCATTTAACAGGAAGTTGACGTCTGATTGGTACAAAAATATATCCCACGATATGGCATGCCTATACAAATACTGTGTAAAAATTTCAAGCATCTGTGGTAAACAGTTGCTGAGAATTCTTTGACGGAAATTTGTTTGAAAAGTTTTGCTAAAAATAAACAAAATCGTCATTTAACAGGAAGTTGACGTCTGATTGGTACAAAAATATATCCTACGATATGGCATGCCTATACAAATACTGTGTAAAAATTTCAAGCATCTGCAATAAACAGTTGCTGAGAAATCTTTGACGAAAATTTGTTTGAAAATTTTGGTTAAAAAATAAGCAAAGTCGTCATTTAACAGGAAGTTGACGTCCGATTGGTACAAAAATATATCCCACGATATGGCATGCCTAAACAAACACTGTGTTAAAATTTCAAGCATCTGCGATAAATAGTTACTGAGATAAATGCGACAGAAATTTTTGTTACGGACGGACAGACAGACGGACAGACAGACAGACAGACAGACGGACGGACGGACGGACAGACAGACACACAAGGGTAAAACAGTATACCCCCTCTCCTTCGGAGCGGGGGTATAATTATATTTCCCTACTAATCCGCAAAAACAATATGTATTTTTTTATAAACGATAATGATAAGGATGTTGATCAGCACTATTCTTTCACGCATGTATGTTCAGATAATACTTTAAGAACTACGAATTAAATTCATTCGGACAAATAGATGGATAAATGGATGAACTAACGGATGGATGGATAACTTATATCCGATATCAATGATAATGTGTGACTGCTGGGCTGCGTTATAGATAGATAGATAGATAGATAGATAGATAGATAGATAGATAGATAGATAGATAGATAGATAGATAGATAGATAGATAGATAGATAGATAGATGATAGATTTTTTCATGGTTTTATATGTTATTTAGCGTGTTAGGCTTATCTTGAGTCCTGCTAGGTAAAACACATTACCATTTATTAGAATGGGAACTATAAGAGAGGCGTATGGAAGTCCCGGAGAGCTTGTTTAACAATTAATATCTGCTAAACATTGTCCAGACAGTTTACTGCATTGACATGACATGATATGCCTGATTTAATTTCAACACATTTAATTGTTTTAATTGTACAGTTTGGAATCCAACGTTTCATCTTCATTTGCCCAGGCTGTTTAGATAAAAAAAAAAAGATGCTTTAGCAATGTAAACATAATGTGTTTATAAATTATTTTTCAAGAATAAAATCATAGATAGACTGTTTTATTCTGCCTAGGTTAAACTATTTATACTGAACTTTTTTTATAGTTTGTGACGAAGGTTCGTATGGACCCGAATGCAAACAGATATGTGGACAATGTCGTGAAGTAAACCAGTGTTCAAATATCAATGGAACATGTTTGACTGGATGTGATGCTGGTTATCAGGGGAACTTTTGTAAAACTCGTGAGTGGTTAAACATAAAATATATAATTTAATGCACAACAAATTAATAAATGATGAGACATATACCACCTAAACATTATAATAGTTATCATTTTATTCGTAGCATGCGACAGGGGGTTGTATGGATTTAAATGCAATAAAACATGTGGACAATGCCGTGGCCTTAACCAGTGTTCCAACATAAATGGGACATGTTTTACTGGCTGTGATGCTGGTTATCAAGGGGACTTGTGTAAAACCTGTGAGTAGCCTCATATATAATATACAATGCAAAACAAATAGATTAATGATAATACATATTCCGCCTTTACATTATAATAATTAAAAGATCATTCGTAGCATGCGACAGAGGGTTGTATGGTTCTGAATGCAATGAAACATGTGGGCATTGTCGTGACCTAAACCAGTGTTCAAATATCAATGGAACATGTTTGACTGGATGTGCTGCTGGTTATCAAGGGAACTTGTGTAAAAGCCGTGAGTAGTTAAATATATAAAATACAATGCACAAAAAATAGATAAATGATAATACATATACCTCCGAAACATTATAATAATTATCATCTTATTTGTAGCATGCGACAGAGGGTTGTATGGTTCTGAATGCAATGAAAGATGTGGACACTGTCGGGATGTAAACCAGTGTTCCAATATCAATGGGACATGTGTTACTGGATGTGATGCTGGTTTTCAAGGGAGTTTGTGTAAAACATGTAAGTGTTAAGTTTCGTTAAATCAATGCTAATGAGGATACATTCGTTAATAAATCGTGTTATGAATAGCGGAAAAAGAAAACCATTTAGTTTATGAAAAGTTTAGAGTAGCTTTTGTTTTTAATTAAAAAGACATTTTTCTACTAAATCCGAATTACCACGATCAGTTTCACAGCGTATATCTTTACAATCAACTGCATGATATCGCGTTTGTTTTGGAGACTTATGGTACGTTTTTGACAGCTGGCAAGATTTGCGGGTAAGTGTTCTCACCTTGTCTGTGAAATATACAATGTAAGACCATTATATTGTGAATGAATATTGTTTGAATATGTTCTCACAATACTACATTATTTTATGGTATGTGTTATTCAATATTGAATGTATTTGAAAATAAAATGAGTTAGTATCCATGAATTTGCTTGTTATACATGTATAAAATGTATAATTCATCACTTGTGGTTTGACATAAGAATGATTGATTGTAAATGGTAAATCTATTTCTATTGTCAACTCATACAGTTATAGTTGATGCTGAAGCAACATGTACATAGTTTTACAAACTGATTATTTCCAATGTTAAGATTATTTATTTCATTTGTTTGAAATATTCAGTGTTGATCTTTCTTATTAATATATTTGTTTTTTAACTTATTTTTTAACGATTAGATTTCAATTTGAATTGATATGGTTCGTAAACAGATAATCGAACGATTGAACGTGCGCAAACGCATCAAAATTAAACCGATGCCGTGAGTTTTGTTTGTTTGTTTTTGATTTGTTTTTATGTTGAAATCAAGCCAGGTAGTGGTATGTCTGAGTCGATGTATCGATACCTATCATTAAGAATTCTTCTGTTCCTTAGCCTGTTAAGCTGCCCACTGCAAGTTGTGTGACAAAGAGAAGGATAACTGTCAGGGTTGTACATTTGTAAACATGGCTACCCTGGGTTTTTTGTTGATGTTGAGATCAAGCCAGGTAGTGACATGTCTGTGTCGATCTATCGATACCTATCAATAAGAATTGTCCTGTGTCCTTGCTTAATAAACTGCCAACTGCAAGTGGTGTCACAAGAAGAAGGATAACTGTCAGGGTTGTACATTTGTAAACATGGCTACCATGAACACTTTTGTGAACTAAGTAATACTAAATTACATATAATGTGTTAGGACTATGTTGATAAAAGGATGAAATAATTTGGATTCTTTTTTCATACTGTATCTACTTATGATAATAAGAGTATCATTTGACATCTTTTCAATAAACTAGTAAGTAGATTTTTTGTAAATGTTTAGTTTACGTTGTAGCAGTTAATATTGACTAAACGTTGAATCTGTTTTGTTTTAGGAGTACAAATTCAGTTGTGGTATCGCAATCAAATGTTTGCAGCCGCACCTTTATTTTCAAGACGACCCAGACTAAACGTTTAACATTAAGTAAAATCTACTTGAAACAGTAGCTTTGTTTTAGATTAAAATGTAGACATGAATTAATACATCGAACTTCTATGCGTTTTGCTAATAAAGCATTTTTGAAAACACTTGTATAACCTTCGATAAAAAGTCGTATGTCAGATGATTTAATTGTCTTCTCCTAATATCTAGACGGCCGCATTGCACACCTTGTTACACTGGATCATGAATGTTTCTATGAGTAGGCACAGCTGGGATTGAATTTTAATAACCTTTTTCTGACTAGAAGTAAATTGCATTAATGTTACTTCGGTAGTGAAAATGTATTTTCGATTATATTGAGTTAATAATATACGAGTTGAAACTCGTATGATGCGTCTACATTTCCCCCCATAATTTAGTCACTTTTCAGACAAAAAGAAGCCGCTGAATTTATTGAATTGCAGAGCTTTATCTTGTGTAAGTTGGTGTAATACTTTAAATGTTTTGTGGAGTTAGCGCCCAATAATGTTAAGTGAATTTGTGTTTTGTATGGCAGATTTTCAATGTCATAACTGTCAACTGTTTGTTAAGTCCTAGCGTATATCCATGCTTCTTAAAACGTATTTTGTGTATTATTCTTTTAAAAGGGTTCCCACGCTAACCAAATGAATTCCATACTATGCCATGGTTATGGACAAATATCCTTTGGGGTCCGGTTACCAAGAGTCTGATGTAAAACAGAACATTTCCGACGCAATGCTTCATTTACTAATAATGTGCTCACTGTGGCAATGTTTCAATTTTTTTTGTTTTGAACATTTGTATACTTTGATACGGCATTGATAAAATTGTAAACAAAATAAATATTGGTGTTGTTTGACTGACGAGACACGACTGCTTTGCTGATACTACTATGGCATTATTATCTTCTTATTGTTTACTTCCAGAGTCAAACGTTGGCTAAAAAGGTAGTTTTTTATTTTCATATTTTTATGACATTTTTATGTCATTAATGAACGGTTTCCAATATTATCATCATATATCAGTATATATCAGTAAAACATAGGAAACAACACATCATGTATATGTAGAATTAAGGCGTGATTCCAATGATTTTTTTCATGAAAACGGGATCAACTGAACTTAAATAATGCATTTACCTGTTATTTAATTATTTACAAACAAAATGTATATAAAGCAAGAATTAAATACACACAATATAAGGCAACGTAAGTAACGTTACACGAGTTTCGTGTGTACATCTGTAGAAATAGCGGCGATGAAAGAGAACATTTGCGAAAAAAACCATATATAAGAAGTGTTTTTATTTTTATGTTTTCTATGTTATAAGAAGGAAGAGCAAAAGAAAGATTCTATGTATTTTTCAGTAACTTTTAATGATTAGTTATCTGTTTGCAAGATATGATTTTGACTATAACCGCATTGATTCTTAAACATTGAGAACACTGGATGTTTACTTTATACTGTGGACTTAATTCTTATGCAACGCAATCAGCTTAAACTCTTCAACATTAACTTTCTAAGAATATTTAAAAAAACCTATAAACTTCATAAATGTATGTTTTTGCGCACGTGCGCAGATCGTCACAACTGTGCATCTTTTATATATGCAGATATGCATCAAAATATCTTGATTTTTGTATTACATAAAAAGCTTAAATGTTCCAAAGATACCAACAAATAACTCAATTGTGCCAGGGTTCTGTTTTATTTAGCTTCCTTTATTGTCAAAATTTGGCTCTGTTACCATTGTCGTGTTTAATTAGGCATACATTAGAAATAAATATAATGTTGCTTTAACATATCCTAATTGAAATGAATTAAACGATAATCCTGCATATTAACAAAAACATGAAGAGGAAGTAAAAAGAATCGATGTTATCATGTGTTTTCTGCAAATTACAGTGATCAATTCCATGATTTCTTTCTTTACAAAATTATGCAAAAGCGAAACAAGGAAAAGATGATTACTTACATTTTAAAATCATTAAGCATTAAAAAATGTTTTTATAATCATAAGTAAAGCATCACATGTTTAATCAAATTGTATTTAATGTTACATGAGCACATAAGAATATATCAAACCATCTATTTTATATGGTGGGTGACGAGCCTTGTATACGATACACGTTATGTAAAGTGCCTACTTGAAGTTATATGAAAGAAATAGTTACTAAATCATCTTTATTTCCTGGTTTTTCAGTTTGCCACAAAGATGTGTCTGGTGTATGTGTTTGTCGGAGTTTTTAGTTTTTTCCCCTGGTTATAGAAGCTATATCAGTAATTCATTAATGAAGGTTCATCAAAAAACTGTTTCAAATAAAGTCAGTCGATCTATCTGGTAATTATCTGACATTGATAAATACAATTAAGTCCATCTAGTTCATCTTAAATACCCCTTTGACTCCTCAGATCGAGAAAAAAAAAGCGGCAAAAGATGTTCCTCTGCTTTCGACACTCAGGTATAAGTGCTATAACGGTGTAAAGCTACTTCAGTTGCTATCGCTCTATGCTCAGAATTCCTTACATTTGATCAGAATAAAGAAAAAAAATCGCTAATTACATCAATAAAAATAATAACTAAGGCTATACATTGTTATTATTGTTAAGGTGTTTCATTAAAATTGGTTTTATCAATAATATATACGATACACTTCACATCGTTTTATTTAGTTAAGTATGTTTGCATATTTTCGAATTGGATTCAAAATAGGAAAATCGAGCATCTAAACTCCAGTAAAAACTATTTTCAGAACAGAATGGATATCTATAAGTTATCAAATTTAAATCTTAAATGTGTGTGAATTTTCTCCGGGCTGTATTTCACTATTATACCTTGAGACCAGACAATATTTTATGTAACTATTGAATATCAATAACGTGTCACTGTTTGCATTAACATTGCTATGACACCATGATGATATTTTTGATGATTTTAATACTATATAGTGCGTAACTTTTTCCTTCACAACAATTGATAATTTTGATAATATATAATACATAACTAGTTCCTTCAAAACAATTGATAGTTTTTATAATATATAATGCTTAACTATTTCCTTCAAAACACTCGATACTTCTCATATAGAAAAATTATATAATAATACACTTGCTATTTCAACAAATTGAATAAACATGGAAGCTAAAAACAAACGAAATAGACAATGTTAAAATATATATGGGCTTTAGAGTTATTCATCTTAATTTCATATGATCGCCGTGTAGTCATTATAACTTTCTTATATGTATATATTTTACCCGCCGGGTAATACAGAGAATGATCTGACATGCTAAGGCACCATGATGCTAATCAAATCACCACTCACATTGCCTTAAGTTTAATCAATCCGTATCGAACAACCATCGACAACGTTTGCTCTCTCTCTCTTACGTTTGAAACACTTATTTAAATTATATTGAAGACTTTTCTTTATCATTAGAAATTTGCATCGTGGTAAATCATCGCTGTGATATGAACTTGGTTGTTCAAGTGAAAAAATCATGAGAAGCCAGAAGGATTTTTTAATAGCACTTTATGGCGTACCATCCAAGTTCATGTCCCAATCTTAAGATGGCAAACATGTTTTCTTATACGAATCTAAAGAATAGCCAACAGGTACATTTCTCTGTGAAATCTTTAGCAACGTCACAAAAAGTACCGCACACTTGTTTAATAGTTTTTGTTTTCAAATTAACATGATCTGCAGTAAATATTTACAACATGTTTAAATTGTTTGTTCTTTTTCTTTTTTAAATTCAGGTTTGAAAATTAATTACTGTTCTTGTGGTATTGCAATAATATGTTATCCGAAGAGCGATAAGGCGCGATATTTCCAATCTTCTTGTTTACAAGATACTAATGGAAAACGAAACTATTAAATCGTTCTGTTTCCTATTTACGCTAGAATATATCCTGAATTTTTTATATTTCCTTCAAACCAAGACGCTTGTGCACTTTTATCAGTCAAATTATGTCATACCAATTGACTTATGCCTTATTATTCACATTCACTAAAACATGATTTTTTTTTACACATCAGCCATTCTAAGTTCAAATGATATACAAGGGTTGATTAAAAAGTAAAGCCACACTATGCACCACGTTTCCCGCTGGCGCTGTATTGTATAAAATGATACATCAAAACTGTCCTAATCAAAATTTTGATTTAAAGTAAAATTTTGATTATATCTCGTTAAACACTTCAAGATATTGATGTCTGTAGGATGATATATACGTGAAATCGCCGCGTCATGAATATACGTCTTTTAAAAGGTTTGTATTTATGCATGCTTCCAAAATTTGAAAAAAGACCAAAACAACACAATATTTTGAAACAGATATATCATATACTTTTTCTAAATGTTTTGAAAAAATTAAGGACCATTATCGTCCATTTCGGACATCTACGCAATGCCTTATGTCTCCAGATCAAGGAATAAAAATACCGGACATGCTGTCCTTTACAAAAATTTAGATTATTGAGAATCAAAATTTCTCATGTTTGCTTCGATGGATAGAAATCATTAGAAAATGCACTGGAATTAACATATCAATCTTAAATTGAGAGCGAATGAAAAGGGTTCCCTTAAAGTGGTTCCAATAATTAATAAAAGCACATGTCTGGTTAATAAATAAATTAAATAGACAGAAGATATTCGCTCTGAAGGAAAGTTAGAACTAGGTTCTGACGGCATGAGCTGTATCATAAAGCTACGTTCATGACTTCTTTTAAAAAGAGACCTCAACAAACTGATTGCACATTAAATAATATCTATCATATTACCCAATCGATTACAAGAAGAGTAAATATTTACTTTATATATAAAAATGGATAAAAAAAATTAAATAGAGCATCGTGGCCAATTTTATAGAGTACCAAATTATGGAATTCTACAAGAACGCCAAAGATCTAGGAATGACGTCGCTAGCGTGCAACGACTACCGTTGCTTCACGCTCTAAAAAGACATTATCTTCAGAAATATTTATCATAATGCATTAAAATGTTTAGATCTGAACTGAATTAGGTAGATATCTCAAAGCACACGTTTTTTTGTCACTTTACGCGGAATTTTCACGATTGTATTGCATCTGTGACATTACTTTTGGCTCAACCCTCGTACAAGTATAGCCTTCATTGAGGTTTATACATGGCTATAACCAAGTCTATAATTTTCTTGATTTAATAATCCAAAACTATTTCACTTTATTTTCTTCATGATTATAGCAGTTATTTTTTTTAAAATGCATAGGCGATGATTTCACTATTATGAAGTGACAATGGCGCACATGTCAAAAACCACTAATTTGTCCCAAAAATAATTTTCTGATATGGTGGGGTTTATAAATTATCTATCTTTATTATAGCAAGGCCTATAATACAATTTATTGCACGATCAGGTGACAGTAATCGACCAATCATATGATCGGGAAAAATACGATATTATAATAAACAACGCAAACTTGCGTAAAACAAATAATTCCTACAGTAAACAATTCTTCTTCCACTTTGTTATACAATACATGAGGCAGTTCCAAAGAAGTTAAATAGCTTTGTACTGTCAAAATGAGGCAGTGAAAAAAAAAGATATTTCATTAATTTCAGTTTTTTCCTCTGTATATATGCCTTCTTCTATCTCTATAGAATCAGGTTCCATATCCACTGACACACATGTTAATCGTATCACAATAATTGAGGAATAAGGAATCATTCTTCGAGTATATATGAGGTGATAATTTCGGTTGGGCCATGATCAAATCTAGTAAAGCCCGAAGGGCTTTATGATAGATTTGATCTTATATTAAACATGATCATGGTTATTTTTTTATTGCCTAAGGTATCTATATAAACATGTCTCAGTGATTGTTTACAGCAGTTTTAGTGAAAATATTCAGCCACATTATAGTTGATGTGTTATGGTTTTTATTTTGAATTGCACAGTCTGATAGACAATGTTCTTACACGGTACACTCAGGGATTCCCAGTACGTGTCTCCAATACACCAGACACTGAGTTTCAATATTAGCAACTATATAAGTATATGTTCCCCAGCATTTTGCTGTTCACACATATTGTTGACTATTCCATAGAAAAAAAGTTCAAATACGTTTCCAGGTGACGTCAAAAGGTCATGATGCTCAACACATGTAGAGGTTGTAAGTAATAGATTGGCACAAGGGAGTGCGAATGAAATTTATCAATTCCATACCTGTATATGTGTTAGGTGCATGTAACACGAAAGAGTTAATAAGTTTATTACAGAACAAATCCTTAACAAATATTCTTTTGAGGCCGCTGTGACTGTTTGCGTTATTGTGCTGCGGTGTATTTTTCCATCGGTCGGCAGGGGATGCTTACTCCTCTTAGACACTTTATTTCACTTTTTTCTTTTCTTTTTTGTCCATGTTGCTATGCTATGATTTTGTATTTCGCCGTATGAATTTTCAGAAGGTTGACAGTTGTTATTGCCATTTTTCATGTAGAAGTTTAAGAAGAAATCAGATAGCAAGAATCGACAGCAACGATTTTGTGGGACTTTCTCAGCTTGCAGAATTGTAAGCAGCCTAATGTTATTTCCTGTTTCTTTCTTGCAGAAACACATTTTATGTCCCTTCTGTTTTGTTTCATAAAAATGACAACACATTATATTTATGAAAATTATACGTATGTATATATTCTCATGAAAAAAAAGTTCAAATACGTTTCCAGGTGACGTTAAAAGGTCATGATGCTCAACACATGTAAAGGTTGTAAGTAATAGATTGGCACAATGGAGTGCGAATATAATTAACAAATTCCGTACATGTATTAGGTAGATGTAACATGAACGAGTAATAGAATTTGTTTAATAACTGCACAGCCCCTGAACTAATCCCCATTTGAGGCCACTGGGACTGTTTGCGCTATTGTGCTGAGGTGTACCATGGTGTACATATGTATTGATAAACCATTTTATTTATGTAATTTGAAAAGAGTATTTGAATGAAATAGCCATTGTGCAGCCTTATATCACCAATATAACTTTTTTTTCATTAAAAGACTTTCAGACTTCACAAAATTCAACCACAAAAATCGAATAAATTAATTATACTAGGGCACCATATGTTTTGTACACTGAGGATATGTTTCTGAAATGATGCATGGACGATCAGTTCGATCAGTTAAGAAAAATAGTTTAGTATTCCACTCTTACGCTAAACTGACGAACATATGTCATCCATTTCCCATGCCAAAAATTATTAAAGACTGGATTCTTCTATAGTTTTCCTATATAAGCAATGTTTCATGCTCCTGTTAATGAGTTGATAAAGATTATATTCCGACATCTCCATCGTTTTTTTTTTTGGTTTTTTTTTTTTTTTTTTTTTTTTTTTAAATCTTTTTTGTAAACAAATTTGCCGTCAGGTCTTTTCTTAAGTGCTCTCCGTTTCGATTATTTCTCTTCTCCCGCGCATACGTTTTCAGCACATAAACATTATTTAAAATATAAAAAAGGTCTATTTTCAAACATTGAGCGTGAACAATAATAATTAACGATTACTTTTATCATTGACACTGATTAAAACTGCGTATTTAACCTTCAAAAGTATCAAACATTCAATAAAAGTCTACAGGTTAAGCTAGGTTCCTTTTTATGATCAACTTAATTTTCTGACAGATTATTATATGAGGCCTGAAATAACAAAATGTTCTAATGTCATATCTAATCCAATTTTCCTTATTATAGTTAACACAAAAACATAAAAAATATCCATAGTTTCCCTGTTATACACTAATCTTACAAAAAAGCGTTAAATATAGCTTTAAATTTATATATTATAGGAAGAATGTCTGTGATAAATCTCCTGCTATCATCGGCATGTCGATGAACAGGTATATGCTAGAGGTGATATTTACATAGTATCATTGCAAATGTCAAAGAGCACTCGCTTCTTTTGTTTCCATTTCATTTAATAAAGCGAAAATAACTAAGTACTTACAATAAAAACATATTTTTAAGCGAGGAAATGAGGTATAATATTATACCATCACGAAGTCTATTTTTGTTTAAAAAGCAAACTTGAAATAATTGATAATTTGTGGGTAACGGCCTAATCCTACTTCACTCTCCTTAACTAATGTCTACGTGAAACCATCAACAGAATTCAAGAATCGTGTGTTTTCTGGGTTTTTTTCTGATGTCCGGGCTCGTCACAAAGATGTATGCAGTGTTTGTGTGTATCGGAGTTTTTGCCTTTGTCAATGGTTATGGTGAGCCAGATCTATTTTTAAATTAAAATTTGTTTAAAAATGAAATCGGTCCGAATCTTATAAATACTAGCGGAAAAAAAGAAATTGTGCATTATAAAAATTAGTATAATTTTTCTATATCTATTGTTTGTATTTATGAAATTTAAACAATCATTAATGGTAATGTTTTTGACTATATCAGATGGTAACCGTCCGGGTGCACGAACTTTTTCATGGTTAGAGAGCACCTGTTGTTTATTAAAGAATTTGTACGCATGAGTTTTACGGGCCAATACCGTTTGGAATAAGAACTGTAAAGGATTTGTTTAAACTTTTTTTGTTAAGGCAATCACTTTAGTTTCAACAAAATTTACCCCTATGTCATGCCACGACTCAACGAAAACCAACGTAATCGTGCTGTTGGGATGCTTGCACAAAATACTGTAGCAAGACACTTTGGAGTTCATCGGAACACCATCCAGTCATTATGGGGCGTTTTCAACAATCTGGCAACACTCAGGATCGATCGCGCTCTGGGCGACCTCGTGTGACATCACGTCAACAGGACACCCACATTAGACTTGAGCATCTGAGAAATCGTTTCCAGACAGCAAGTTGGACTGCCCCTGGCATTCCAGGGCTTCGACCAATTAGTCCAAGAACTGTGCGTAATCTTCTGCGCAAGCAAAACATCAGACCAAGACGTCCAGCGGTGCGCCCAGTACTGCTTCAACCTCATCGTATTGCCAGACTGGCGTGGTGCACACGTCATCTGCTATTAAGAATACAGGACTGGGCCAATATTCTGTTCACTGATGAATCAAGATTTCATTTGAATAGCAGTGACGGCCGTTGTAGGGTGTATCGTCGCGTTGGGGAGCGTTACCAGGACGCTTGTGTTGTGCAACGTCGACAATTTGGTGGAGGTAGCGTTATGGTGTATGGTGGAATATCAGCACGTGGAAGGACCCCTCTACAAATTGTCAATGGAAATCTCACCGGCGTACGCTATCGAGATAAAATTATTCAGCGTCATGTGATACCCTTCATACAGAAACATAAAAATCACATTATTCTGCAGCAAGACAACGCAAGGCTACGCGTTGCTCGTGTAGTCAGGGACTTGTTTGTTCAACAAAATGTCGATGTCATGCCTTGGCCAGCTGTTTATCCCGATTTGACGCCGATCGAGCACGTCTGGGGTGAAATGGAAAGACGTTTACGCCGTTTACCATTGAGGCAGTGACATAAGCTGATTTAAGCCAGGCTTTAACCAACATCTGGAACAACATCCCTCAAATATATCTGAACACTTTAGTGGCATCAATGAGGCGTCGCTGTCAAGCATGTGTGAACGCAAATGGTGGTCACACGCGTTATTAATTTTGTGAATTCATTTTCAAATTACAGTGACTTTCGATTGTGCTGAAACTGGCGTTATTCGACGTTGACATTAATGTGGTATGAGATGTTGTTACGAATACATGTGTTAACAGTGCTACAATAAATACAATTTGTTTATTGTAATTCTCAAATGTTTTTTCATATATTAAATAGGGCCTTGTTTCTTTTTTCCGCTAGTTTAAGTCATGTA
The DNA here is from genome assembly GCF_963853765.1 of Magallana gigas. NCBI lineage: Eukaryota > Metazoa > Mollusca > Bivalvia > Ostreida > Ostreidae > Magallana > Magallana gigas. The sequence continues at coordinate 68,357,209 of NC_088853.1, read as the reverse complement.
GTTGGTGAAATTTTGATATTCAAAAAGAACATTTTTCGCTCGTATGACTCAACAGATTTTATAAAAAAGGTTATTTGCTCTGAATATTGTATATAAATACACGTACAAGGATTATGATATTGGAATGATGTAACGGGTGTTTTGTTAGAGTACTGTACTATGTCAATATTTCTTTACATAAAGCTGAGCATATCAATTAGAAAAGAAAACTTCATTGTTGCACGGCCAATTAGTTTAAACTATGACGCTTCACGTCCTTATATTTTGTTAACGGCATTAATTAGTTCTTGCACTGGATTTAAAAATCCAAATTAATGTCGGATTTTTTTAAAACACATTGCTCATTTATATTTGTTCTCAATGTTGCGTTTAAAGTAATGATGTGCATGACGTTACAGTGGGTTGTATTTTACATTAAACATTCTAGTTCACGGTAAAACAACATAATATGAATCTACAGAGGATCAACAGCTTGTCATAGTGGGTGATATTATAACATATAAAAATAAAATGACGCCTAGTTATTATGCCGATAATTCCGACATTAATGTATATTTTCTAAATGTTTCATTCAGAGCACTTGATCAAATCAAAAACTTTTCTAAAAAAAATATATACTGGTAATATAAAACATTCAACGATGCAATCATTGTGTACACTGTTAATTAAAAGAACATTAATGTCCGCTATAAAGCGACAAAACGAGAAAAATCACGATGCATATATCTTTTTATCAAATTTGTCCGGTTTTTATTGTACCTTTGAATGATGTGGTTATACATATGACTGTATTAGGTAGACATTTGATTTAGAAATGTAATGACATATCAAAAAAAAATTTCCATTTCCATGTTGATTTACATTTTTTTAACGAGCTGTGGCTTAACATTGCGTAACAAGGTATTTGTTTTTTTTACTTCTAAACAGTTAATGTCGCCCTCAACAAACCAGCATACCAACAGTACCAATACCAGCCAGGTGACGACAGATATGACGCCAATAACGTTGTGGACGGACGCAAATCAGACCTGAGCAGGGATGGAGGTCAATGTGCTGTATCATATGGTAAACAAACCGCCACCTGGTGGGTGAACATGACCACTATCCACAGCATCCATCACATCACCATCTACTTCAGGACGAACAATAAACCATTGGGTATAGTCACATTTTCTAAAACTAAGTCATTCTTAAGTCCAGTAAGACATATGCTTCAACAATAACTGTATCAATATGTTTAGTGTTAAGCCCCGCATATCACCCAAATTCTTTTAAGAGTATAACAGTCTATCAGAATATTGTGTTCTGAAATAAAATATGACGATATATCAATACGTTACACGTATAAAACAAAATCATGTAAAACCCCAAAGTGTGTGAAACTAATCTTCACTAAATTGTTTTTGTGAAATTTAACCTCTAGAATTACATCTTCTCAACCTCAACAAAAATTCAACACTCCGACTAACAAGATAATAAATTTGTGATTAAGATTATTGTAAGTAGTATTAACATTAAAAAAGAAAAAATATCAAGCATATTGGGTATTTTATGAAACGAAAAACATCTTTTTATTACGACACTATATCATATCACTATAAAAATGATTAGTAATGCAACATGTTAAAACCTGAAACCCACTTGTTATAAATACTTAAATAGAAATAGATCAATACCGTAACCATGTAACGTTAGAAATCCCCAGAGTCACGGTAGGAACATTCTACTATTACATGTAAATGAGTATTTCATTTTAGTTCCCAACGTTTCATGAAATGAGATGTTTCTATAGAACATTTCTTAGCGAATATCTTTGAAAGCGCAGTTTTACCTAGAGATAATAGTGAATTATATAACATTATTGAATAAGTTTTTTCGTTATGTCACAAATGAAATAATTTTATTATTATGCCCTGAAATTTGCTCAATAACACCGGAAATAGATTTATTGCCCTCCCGGAAAAAGTTATATTTCACAGGAAATGGTTATATTGCCCTCCCGAAACTGTTATATCATCCTAGCATGCAATCATTCTGCATATTTATTACGTCGTGTTCGAAATTTAGCTAAGCAAACGTAAACAGTTCTTCAAAAATAAAAATGTCATGACGGTGTCTCCTATTCAGAGAAACATACTTTAATTGTTTAATTTGAATAGTTATGTTCTGTTTGAAGGCATTGATCGACATTTTACAAAAAAATTGATTTGTAAGATATGAAGATGCATTGATAATTAAAGATACACATGTTGATGAGGTAAATATGTTCTTAAACCGATTTTTATTTTTAAAAATGTTATATAACATATATTACATGTCTTCTCGGGCGACAATATCAGAATATTTGTTCCTCAGTGACAGGAATGCCCTGGAGTGTTATATCGCCCTCTGCCTTTGGCATCGGGCTACATAACACTCCAGGGCTTTTCTGTCACCTCGGGGCAAATATTCTGATATGTCGACCAAGAAGATATGTAATATATGTATAAGAATCCAAACAAATAAATCTATACTGTGACCATGTAACGATTAATGTGCCCAGTGTTGCAGTAGGTGTTTGCACAATAAAGGACAAGTACTGCTCTTGTGAGACTTGGTGTGAATCAACAGGTGTGATAATGAATGCAAAACGTTTTTTCTTGGATGAAAAGCTTCTTTAGGTTTTCATTGAGTAAAATGGCTTCTTTATCACAAACCCGTGAATACTCAGTAAGAGTTGATGGGTGTTAACAACTGAGAGTAAAATGTGTGATTAAACGTTTGTCTGCTCTTTGTGAGCAGTCACTAATTCCATATTAGTAATTTTCTTGTTTTAATTTAATTTCTGCCTCCTACATGTAAGGTTAATTATATAGACATATTGTGCACGTCTCTAATACAACAAATGCAATTTAGGAACTTCCAATAATTGTCTAGCTTTATTAATCAAAAATTCTAAAAGAAAATAATAAATATTATTTTCGATGTGTACTGCAAATTTATTTGTCAACAGTGCTGTGTGCGATTACTTTGTACGTACCCAATACAATAGAGAGACTACAACAAAATAATGTACGAAATACCGTTGATCTTATGTTGTTTCTGAAGCTAAACAAGCAAATCAAACAGGATTTATATAAAGGTACTATAGTAATCTTATTTTACCGCACATCCTTCAATTTTTTTCACAATGTTTAAAAAGTACAACAAGCACAATACTGGGTACCCTCTTTTACCGATACGACATCATAGGTTGTCTTTAACACTGTTTGTTAAACTTTGTTTGTCCAGCTACATGATTATGTACGTTCATGAATAATTGATTAACATTGTATGCAGGTCCTTCTAATTACCTAACTAAGTATGTCCTTGGATTCTCTGTGTACGTCTCCAATACAACAGACAAACTACAGGGAACACTTTGTTACAAGGACGACAACTTTACACTAGACACCATACCTGCTGTCTTCACCACCGCCTGTCCTGTACATGGACAGTACGTCATCTTCTACAACGAGAGACGACCAGGAACTATCTACCCTGGCGACTACTCTAAATATGTTTTCAGTGACCTCTGTGAGGTGGAGGTGTACGGTGGGTGTAATGTTATACCGCTTTCAAATTATGATCAGAATTAGTTAAGGTACATGGCGTAATAGCTCAATGAAAATTAATTAATTGATGGCATATGGTCCTGTATTTGTTGGTTAAAGTGTTAGTGTTGTATTGTTTTTCGCACGATAAGGATCAAGTCGCAGTTTTAGAGAAAGAAAAACACCCCCCCCCCCCAAAAAAAAAAAACCCCAGAAAACTGCGCATTAAAGTAACTGAAGATTGTTTTATTTTATTGATAATTGTGAATTCACACTGCTCTATAAAAAATAGATATAAACCATTTTAAAATAACTTGCTTTATCGCATGATTGCACAATTTTAATAATCTTAAGTAGCAAAAAGACTGTTTAAAATATTTAAATTATTCAATTCAACATAAAAGTAAACATTGTAAAAATATATCATCAGAAATATACTATTCAGATTAACTGATGACTAATGTAATTCTAATCAAAGGATGTCCTACTTCCGGATATTTTGGGTTTAACTGTTCCGTTCCCTGTCCAGATGTTAACTGTCAGTACTGTCACATAGAGACGGGCACCTGTCATGGCTGTAAAACTGGGTATCGAAGTTACCGATGTGAACTAGGTAAAACTGCTTATGTGCAACTCTAAAGGAAAAAAAATATGATAAACATTAAACGGCTATTGTCTTAACATTTAAAACCTTGCAACTAACAGTGCAATTTATGCAATGTTTCTTTCAGTAATATTTATACCAATGTCAAATTGTAAAATTTGATATTCTGTGTTTAATTCTGCAAAAAATTTTGTGTAGCAATTAATTAAATGTTAACATTCAGTTTACATTTTCGCTATGTTTGCATAGGACATATACGACATTCAAAGCTCAAAAACACACGATAAACCTTACCATGTGGTATAGACAGAATTCACTTCATAACGCGTATTAAATACTAGATAAATCGTGAATAGATTTAAGAGGGGTCAATGGTCATGGCCATTTTCAGACTGTTTCATTCTCCCTCAGAGGAAATTCTATACATAAAATATACAGGAAAATCACACATTTAAATGGTAAAATATATGGATTTTTTCCTTTTAAAAATAAAGGTTTACATCTGAAGACATCATGTCTGAACCTTTAAGGTAGAGCTGTTGGTTAATATTTTGACCATTAAGCACTCTAGTAGTAGATAGTTTGTTTGTTTGGTTTTTTTTTTCTATTCGCGCACTGGTTTCACAACTTGCTTTTCTGGTCAGTGCTTCGCGTCGGGGACATGCACTGGCTATAGATTGATAGGAAAGTTAACACACCGACTACTTAGAAAGAATGAATATCCGGTTTCGTGATTTTTCACATAAATCTCTTTAAAGATTAAACAATTAGAAACCTCATATAACGTTAATTTGTTTTGAAAATCATATTCTAAAACACAATGAAATCTAAGTATTTTTTAATTAGTTTACATTCGTTAAAATTTGAAGTATTAATGGTATTGTATTAAAATATTCAACTAAGTTCTTAAATTTTCAGTACTTTAAAGTTAAAAATGCTAAAAATATTTTCACAATGGTCTGCAAAAATGTTTGGTATATTTCTTAAACAGGAAGGGAGTGAATTTTCAGAAAAAGGTACCGTAACCTGCTAACAAGCAGGTTGTATACACATTTTCTATAGTGGTTGCTGCATGTTTATTAGCATATACAAATTACGTTTGTTTTAATGACAACATTACAATGCCAATCCGATGTGGACTGCCCGATAAGACTATGTTTAAATACAATATTAAAAAAACCAATAAATTATAAGGGTTTTGAATAGCATTGTTTATTTACACATGTATGAACAATTGTCACCTTTGCAACTAAGAATTTATTCAATTGGATAAATTAATAAAAAAAAATGGATGGATGAATAAACTGATATATTATTTGATATAAATAACGGATGTTTCTAGGTGTGATGCAGTGTATTAGATTGACAGAAAAAAATATACAATTACATGTCATTGAAGTTTTACAAGTATTAAATCATAGCTCCAGTGTTATATAACGGAAATGAGTAACTGTTTATACTGATTTATTCTATAGCTTGCGACAAAGGATCATATGGATCACAATGCAAAGAGATATGTGGACACTGTCGTGACACAGACCAGTGTTCCAATATCAATGGGACGTGTTTGACTGGATGTGATGCTGGTTATCAAGGGGACTTGTGTAAAATATGCAAGTGTTTAGTTTTATTATATATTTGTTAATGAACTAATATTCGTTATCAAGGATATTTCTGTAAATCGTGCGAGTACTTTTTAAAAATTTCTTTATAAATAGAAAAATATGGTTATGTTGTAAAAATCAGTGATTATGAATATGCAAGGGATGGATCTCTGTCATTTAATCAACAAAGTGTCAACTAGGATGTTATTAAAAGAGAAATTTGACGGCAAGGTCTCGTGATTCAGTCACCTATCATATTGTTTCAGTATCATTTATACAGTTTTTGCTTTATTCATAGCTTGTGACAGGGGAACCTATGGCTACGATTGCAATTTGACATGCGGACACTGTCGAGACGCAAACCAGTGTTCCAATATCAATGGAACATGTTTGACTGGATGTGATGCTGGTTATCAAGGAGGCTTGTGTAAAACCCGTGAGTGGTTAAACATAAAATATATAATTTAATGCACACAAAATTAATAAATGATAAGACATATACCACCTAAACATTATAATAGTTATCATTTTATTCGTAGCATGCGACAGGGGGTTGTATGGATCCAAGTGCAATGCAACATGTGGAAAATGCCGCGGCCTTAACCAGTGTTCCATTATCAATGGAACATGTTTTACTGGATGTGATGCTGGTTATCAAGGGAACTTGTGTAAAACCCGTGAGTAGTTAAATATATAAAATACAATGTACAAAAAATAGATAAATGATAATACATATACCTCCGAAACATTATAATAATTATCATCTTATTCGTAGCATGCAACAAAGGGTTGTATGGTTCTGAATGCAATAAAACATGCGGACATTGTCGTGACGTAAACCATTGTTCCAACATAAATGGGACATGTGTGACTGGATGTGATGCTGGTTATGAAGGGAGTTTGTGTAAAAGATGTAAGTGTTAAGTTTCGTTATATCAATATTAATCAGCATACATTCGTTAATAAATCGTGTTATGAATAGCGTAAGAACAAAACCATTTAGTTTATATAAAGTTTTGCGCAGCTTTTGTTTTTAATAATAAAAAACATTTTTCTACCAAATCCGAATTACCACGATTAGTTTCAAAGCGTATATCTTTACGATCAACTGCATGATATCGCGTTTGTTTTGGAGACTTATGGTACGTTTTTGACAGCTGGCAAAAGAATTGCGGGTAAGTGTTCTCACCTTGTCTGTGAAATAAACAATGTAAGACCATTATGTTGTGAATGAATATTGTTTGAATATGTTCTCACAATACTAAATTGTTTTATGGTATGTGTTAATTAATATTGAATGTAATTAAAATATATTGGGTTAGTATCCATGACTTTGCTTGTGATACATGTATAAAATGTATAAAACATAATCACTTATGGTTTGGCATAATAACGCCTGATTGTAAATGGTAAATACTTTGGAATCCTTAGGTTTCGAGGTGTTTCAATTTTCATGGAATTCGTGGCTATTTTTCATTCACGAATTTACATACTTCACGAAATAATAAGTCGGTGTTCTTAAATCATATTTCATTTTGTAGGAATAAGGGAATGCACGAAATTACGTTCCCACGAACCAGTAAAATTTAAGCAATTCACGAAAATTGGACACCACGAAGTTTAATGTTTCCACAGTATATTTCACTTGTCAACTCATAGAGTTCTAATTGATGCTAAAGCAACATGTACATAGTATTATAAACTAATTATTTCCAACGTTTAAGATTCTTTTTTTTTTTTGTTAAAACTATTCAGTGTTGAACTTGTTCATTACTATGTTCATTATTATGTTCATTATTTAACTTATTTTTTAACGATTAGATTTTATTTTGAATTGTAAAGCAATTTTAACATAGTTAACAGATTTTCAGGTATGTCGATTTATCTTAAGGAAGTATCATCAGCTAGAATGTTGCGATCGACATTCCTTATTACAAAGTCGTAGTTTCTCATTCATTACCTAAAGCCCCCTTTTATAATTGGTGCACGAGCAGAATCGATAAAATATTCGTGCGACCGAAAAAAATATATAAAAAGTATGGTTTAGTGTAAACCATCGTTTATTATGAATACAACGTACAACATATATATATATATATATATATATATATATATATATATATATATATATATATATATATATATATATATATATACAATGATACATAACTAGGCAAGGATTCGGAAACAAGTAAACACTTATATTAATCCATTTCCTTAAAAATAATTTTCAAATTATAAATCACTGAAGTGCCCAGGTTGGAATGTCTTTGTAATCACGTTTACGAAATATTTACGTCTTAACTAACAGGAGATTGCAGAAAAGCAAAAGATATATACAAAAATACCACGGAGAGGTTTGCGCATGGAACAAGGGTGTATATGAATGTGGAAATATATATAACATATAATTTAATATCAGTATGCTGTATTCATTAGGGTTATATATAGTGTTGTATATGTAAATGATGCAATAATGAAATGAGTTCACATATTGTTATAATACACAACTCAGTAACATTGGATTCAGGTATCTTGATGGTCGAATTTGGTACCAATTCGGACGGGTGTGGCTCAGACTACGACTCAGCGGTGGGCGGTACGTGGCCAAATGTATTCTGTCAGAGTTGTCCCTGACGGAGATCTTCCCGTTTGATGATCATGCCTTCTTCAGCTCACGTTGCGACACAACTGCCTGCACAGATACAGTAGTTTGTCTCTATACTTTGTGAGGTCTTCGCTTACCGAAGTTCCCTTGGTTTGAACGTTGTTCTTGAATAACTTGGAACTGCGTAAGATGTGGTATCGACCGAGTTGAGTCTCGCGATAATTTGACGGGGTCCAGCTCTTTGTCTCTTTGGGTGTCCAACGCGATGCGAGTTTACAATCTCGTCGGGAGAAAGTTTAATCTTTGCCTTAGAAGTCGCATCAAGTATTTTTGCCTTAGTATCTTCTGAACTAGATTCATACAGTATTGATCCGCTTCTATTAGATCGCTACACAAAGATCCAACGAAACCCCTTTCACGGGTCATATCCAGTGACCTTTAAGTCATCCATATTCATTATTCACGTCAGCCAATCAGAGAGCGCTTTTTGAACGCATTTCGAGAAAAAGTTCGGGAAACAAAATGACGTCCGACATAGAAATAAAGGGAGCAATCGAGAAAGTTTTTAAGATAGACAAGTTAAAAGAGGAACAAAGAGCAATTACAGTGGCAGCTTTAAAGAAAAAAGACTGCATAGCAACTTTACCGACCGGGTATGGAAAGTCATTACCATACCAAATGTTGATACCGCTGAGAAGAATGCTACAGATTCCAGGTGCAGACCCTACCAATTTTGGCAATGCGTTAATGCAAGATCAAATAGACAGATTGAACTCTATTCCAAACGTGAAAGCAGTTTACAAAGGTTGGTGCTATTTTGTGTTCATTGAAGGAAGCGGAGATAGAACGAAAATGCCAATGCAGCTCCCTTAATATTTCAAGCTTTTATCAGTTATGCATCTACATTACCAAGGTTATTCTACACATGTACAACTTTTACAGGTGAGAGTACAGACAGTGAGCAGATTATCGCAGAGGGCAAGTTCGATTATCTAATTGCATCGTCAGAGGCGTTGGTTGGTAACAGTGTCTTCCGGCAAATACTTAAAGGATTTAAAATAGATACAATTGTGATAGATGAATGCCACAGCATGTACACATGGTAAGAAATCTGATTTTTTTCGATGTAATAAATCTCTTTTGGTGTCATTGTGCATTGATTTTTATTCAGTATTTCTGTCATTTTTTACTTTACCACATTACCCTGGACCTGGCTAAATTTACATTTGTTTGCTTTATTGTATTTATACTATTGTGGTATAGATATACATGCATTGTGCAATTTTACTTGCAAGGAGGGGGGGGGGGGGTTAGGGGATGACGAGCAGTTGGCTTTTAGAAAATGGTTCAGGCACATAGGGGAACTAAGGTCTATGTTTCCTTCGGCAAATTTATTGGCTGTCAGTGCAACTTGCAACAAGGAAATTCGTTGAACAGTTATGAAGGAACTAGGGTTACAAAAAGAATCTACTACGATGATTATAAGATCGGCGGATAAATCAAATATTAAGTATTATGTTTAAAAAATTGACAGCTCCATAGAATTATCTATGCAGTGGTTACTGGGTTCCCTGGGATTGGGGGCTTTTCGGCGGACAATTATTTAGGCCACAAGTGTTAAGCAGGTGTCGGATTTGTACATTTTTTTATGTTGTGAAAAACTAACGTTGGTTAATAAAGTAGACATGTTTCATTCTGAGACATCAGATGAAAAAAAAGTGACATTATTAAAGGACAGGTGACACAATCACAAAAACATTGACCAACAAGTTGAATTGTGAGTGGGATACAATTTCTACAAAATTTTCCTTACTACTCCCATCTGTTTCACAGCTATTGCTGAATTACTGAGCTGATAAGACGCGTGACCTCAATATGCATATCTGAAGCCTCTGAGATCGGAAACCTTCGGTGCGACGTAATAGCCGACACACTGCCCATTCGCTGTATCTTTCAACCATAGGGATTTCTAAATTGCTCTTATCTAAAATCTGAAGTCATTAACTTTTGCTCACTGCTATTAAAAGTTGAGAACCCAGTACATAAACAGAGTTATTCTAAGCTTAGAAACCCCATTTCTGTTTCCTCAGCAATTATGAATAGGAGTAAAAATTGTGACCTGTACTGTTAACTTTTCATTGATCTATATACTTCATGCTGGAAAAAATATGTCAGATGTTGGATTTTTAAAAGATAAAAATAATCAAAAACATGGAATCATTGTTTCTAAAGAAAGGATTTTGTTTTGTCAACACATAGTAAGTGATAATGTATAGAGACTTTTCGTAACCAGGAATTTCACTGGATCACAAACCCTTAATAAACCCTAACTAAGTTAATTGGACTAAATAAAGGATTTTTTTATTTAAGAATATTACCAGAAATCCTGGTACTTGAAAGCAGATATGTTTGTAAATTTCTTTAGTTCAACAAAATCACGGGTCTACCTTAATCTCAATACTAATAACCGAAACATCTTTTAATTTCATTTTTAGTATGGTATTTGATCATGTTTGTTATTAAAATTTAATTAAAAGAACTACCAATTTTCATAATCAGTAAAGACTGAAACAGTAGTTTTTTAACTTAGTATTCAGGTTAATCTCAGACTCCTTGAATTTTATCCAAATGTAATTTGATCTTTCTTTTAATAGTTTATAGAGATCATTTTTTCGTAGTACTTCTGAGTTGTGTATAATTTATTCTCTATTGATCAAACTTAAACAAAAAGCCCAAAACGAGCTGTTATGCACACTGATGACTTCTTATATACTGACATCAGATTCAGATGGACAATGAATTATTTTTTTTACAGCAACACCAATTGTTACAAATACTACACAAACAAGGATTTATATGTGATATAATAAAAATCTAACTCATCGTGCTCCCAGTTGAGTTTTTAAAGAAAAAATATCTAAATGTTTTGGATCTGCATGATTGAATTAATATGCATATGTAAACAATATATTTCAAACTTTACTAATTACTGACAATCTGAACAAGTGGTTGCCTGTCCGGCTGATAATCTGCTATAAATGATTATCAGTCACAGAATCTTCAGATTGATTCTAATTAATTTACTTTTTTTCAATTTCTATTACATGTACCACTATCTTATGTACACAACATTTCTCAAAAACTCCATTAAACAATAATACAACATGTAATCTTGTAAATTCTCTAATCTTACTACTTTGTTTTCAGGAGAGGGTTCATACACTAAACTTTTCAATAAAATATGCTTTTAATAAATTCACTTTAATCTGATAGTGCTTTATTTCAAAAGCATCATTTGCAATATAAATACACTATCCTGTACGTGTAAATAAATCCTCGTCCATTGCTCTGTTTACTATGTAGCCGATAGCTGACTATGTCATCTTTGACGAATAACGCACAGGGGTTTCTTATCTCATTAAAGATCGGCAAAACTCGGAGATCTGCTGCAGCTGGGATTTTCAGCACACTTAATTGAGCTGTGTGTTCTTATCTGATGCTAGTCAAATGGAAAACTTGTTATAAACTGATTTATATTTATCAAAGAAAATGTTTTTAGAAGAAAATGATTTTGTGTCACCTGTCCTTTAAAAAGCTTCAAGATGGTGACAGTGAAATAAACGTAGTAATAGCAACTTCTGCTTTTGGAACGGGTATAGATACTGTTAACTGTAATTCAGTGATTTTATATGGAACACCATCTTCAATTACAAACTTAGTTCAGGAAGTATGAAGAATTGGCGGGGATGGCAAGGAGTCCATAGCATTGTTGTTATACAATGAATATTACCTGCACCATGCACATATTAGTAAAAAGCACATTTACACCACTGAGACATGTCGAAGAGCTTCCATTACGAAAGAATTCCTTACAACCTCCCATTAGATTCTTTAACAATCGGAAATCGCATTTGCTGCGATATTTGTGAATTGTAATGTACGTGTTAAAACTGCAAACAATTACAACTTCAGCAATATTTCCTTGGACTATGTGAATCAGAAGACTCTGATAGTGTGAGTTGTGAGGATATGGATGCATCTGATGTTGGGTAACAGAATCATAAACTAAATAGAAACATTGATAAATATAGAATGCAAGTTGTTATTAAATCCTGTGTTTGATTTCTTCTAATATTGTATAATTAAATCTCTTGGGGGCTTTCAGTGGGGTATTGAATTGATAAAAATGCATATAAACATAAGTGTATTTTATATCATATATCCAATCCACTAAAATAAAGCAGATCACTAAGGAATCAAAAGTATTTAATGCACAGCCTCAAAAGTGAAATCTGTTCACATATACGTTACTCATTAAAAAAATACTGTTCACACAATATTTTATACATAAGTATTATGAACATATGTTTAAATACAGGAATTGCACAGACGACGAAAGGGAAATGACGGTCGATGGCGATGTATCATGGCTGATAATCCTTGATAAGCATTGTTGGATGGATTCCTTTTTGTGGTCAGTCCTTTACAATTTAAAAAGCGCTTAGAGGTATGTTCTAAAATGTTTATCTCCTGCAGATCCTTTAGAACCTTTCTTAAATCCTCTTTGTAGGATGGAAGGTGATGGAATCCTTTCTTACTCTTAATGTCACTTATAACATCATACTGTTTTGCAATATTAATAATGTGTGGATACTCTTTGGAATGTTGGACAATACTGTCTTCTGTTTGGTGACCAGAACAAGCTACTTTGCTGTCTCTATTTAACATCTCGACAAATGCATCCAGAGCAATGCTGTGGTTGCGACAACCTTGCAGATTGATGAATAAGTTGGCTTTTAATCGCTTCTCTTGGGTGGCGGGAAGCAAGCCAGATGTCTGATCTGTAAGATGAATTGATCCAATATAGTATTTCGTCTTATTGGTCTTGTTGTATATTGGCATTTCATATTTTGTGGATCTTTCAGATCGCTCCCCATCTCCCATGTCCACCGCAATGTCGAAGTTTTTGTGTAGCATCACAAGTTTAAAACCATTAAAGAGTACTCATTTAGCTGATCTGCATTGGTAACTTTCTGTTTAGACACTTTTGACTGTTTTTTTTATTGTGATGTTATGCATTTTACTCTCGTGAGCTTTCAACGAGCCTACATAAACATATGTTTTTTGACATTAGTGACATCGGATTTGACCATCTTCAAAACTTTGTATCCACTAATTTTCTGGATGATCTGGATATCCTGTAATTTCCCACCATTGTTCACACACATCAGATGATTCGTCAAAGAAATATTTCTTCGGTATTTTTACTACAAATTTCCTCTAACCACTGAATTTTTTCACCATCTGGCATGTCCTTGAAGTGGCTAGGCAAGGATATATCTGAATCCGCATCAATGTTCAATTCTTTAAGGAACGAGAGAAGACACGTTGCATCCAGAATGGTGTAGTATGTCGCATCTTGTGCGGGCGGTAAGCATTCTTTACTTTCCCGACTACGTCTCTTGCATTAAGTAAGTTGCGGTAGCAGTAAACTGTCCCTCTGTCTTGTGCACTTTCAGTTGATTATTTTAAACATTGAAATCGATGGAATTAGGATATGTGACTTTAAAAATCATTTAAAAGTATCTAATAAATTTTTTTTTACAAATTAGATGTGTTTGCCTTTTCATGATAAATTTAATTTTTCGAATGTTTTTTTTACCAGATTTTTAATGTTATATCTCATCCATTGTCTTCTATAATGCTTAAACTGTCTACATTGTCCCTATTTTCTCAGTTATATACTTATCACACTAACAGAAAAACGTTTAATAGGACGTAGTTATATTTAACATTGTATTCGAAGTGTAATATCTGTGATGACTAGACTTTGATTACCGGCATGTTGATAAACAGGAAAATGCTTGTAAATTGTAAATTTTATAGAGCACTCCTTTCCTTTGTTTCCATTTCAATTAAAAAAAACGACAAGAATTAAGTACTTACAATGAACATTCATTTTTAAACGAGGAAATCTTGTCATTATGTAAATGTCCCACTTGAAATTATGTACAAAATACAAAAAAAATATATATTCAAGAATTTTCTTTATTTTCTTGTCTTGGTTCACGTGAAGCAGATAATTTTTTTTATATCGGTAGGCAGGGGATGATTTTTCCTCATAGCCACCTGATCTCGTCTCTATACTTTTAGAGGCTTGTGTTGTTTTGCTTTGAAATTGTTTTTTCGAGATTTTGAGAAAGATAGAGATTGTCATTTGATATTTATTTAAACGGAAAGGAAATTTCTTTTGAGGGAGGACGGGATGGTCGAAAAATTTATTACAATAAGATCTTTCTTAAAATCTAATGTAACAGAGCACACAAGAAACAGAAATCTAAGATATGAAGTGTTAAGTACAGGTTCACGTAAGAATCATGCAATATCGAACTTTTGCGATACGAGCTCAAACATAAAATCAAATGAAATTTTAGCCTGTACACGAATTTATAGAAATGTGTGTACAGAATTATTTTGAAATATTCCGTCTCGTTGTCGAATACGGACCCCATATATTGACACGGTGCGCCAATTTGACGCCATGCAAGTCTTAATAAAACAGCAGAAGTTATTATACAATTTAAAAAACCCATCAAGCATTACGTGAAAATTTGATTATAACCAGTTACTTTAACACACTCAGCACAATTATTTCCAATTTTAAAAAGTATTGAAAAGTTTGAGTTTCGAGATAAAATTGTCGTTAAAATTAGCAAATTCAAGTAAAATTTGGTCGTCTTTCTTGTTTGATTCACAATATCGTCGCTAGACGGCGCCTCGTTGCTACTTACGCTAGTGCGCGGAAATAAAAGTTGAGACGAAGACACGGTTTTGGGACACTACGCAAACACTTTCTCCAGTCTGGTTAAAGCCTATCCAGAATAAACAGCTCCAGTGACCCTTTGTAATTATGGCAGAGATATAACAAGACATATGCAAGGTTTAAAACTTAGTGATGGCCGACAAACAACCAGTCAACCAGCAACCGGACAGCAAAGGAAGTCATGCCCAAATGAAGCACATTATTTAGGTATATTATTGCATATCCACGCTATATATGTTGAATAAAATACGTTTTTTGAACATTGATGTAATTAAACTAACATCTGCAGTGACGTTATCGTTTTATAGGCATATTTCACTCATGTATCGGTGATCATACCGGTTTTGCCCAAATCTATTTTTAAAACATCAAAGCGATTGATTTTTGCAATTGTTCGGACACTTAAATATAATTGCACACGCTACGAATGAATGCTTTTATTTACAATTCTAATTATAAAAGATGCGTTGTTATAATTTATATTCAAAATTATCACCCCACCCTTAACCATTGTATTTTTTGCTGGTATTTGAAGATTTATATATTTTAATTTATGTAAAAGGTTTGGCAAGTATCCCCTGTTGTTTTTCCATATCCCCAACCATTCATTACATCATAAATGGTCATAACGGCTGAAATCCCATTACAAAAGTTAATATCTTCTTTAATTAATTCATCTTAGTCATTCTTAGATTACATTGGTTTTATAGTGTCTTAGAGTTACACAACTGGCCATACCTTCAGTTTTATCAATCCACTCAATCATTAACTTTCCCTACCTACTGATTTTATCTTTTCAGACTGGAATAGGAATCGATGTTTTATCTATGACTGGTGTAACAATATTTCTAGTTTATTTTTTAATTTTCTATTTCAGGATTCAGAATTTGACAATCACAGACCCTGACACAAGAATCAAACTGGACTGATGAGGCAGAAGATATCTTACAGAATGTTTCAACAAGCGTAAAGTCGAGGAATTTGTTGACCCAGTGAATAATCGGATTGCACCTGGGCAGTCAATTGATTATGTTAGAACCTAAAACAACTCCAAAAGATAAAAGGCTTACAAACACAACATATATGCATGTTTCTTTCTTACTGAATGTATATTAGTTAACATAGGCTACTTCTATTATTTTTTGATAGACATACTTAATATATGTTGTTTAAGATTTGTGTTACATCATTAAATATTGTTGAAAACTAAAATTTAAATAACTTTATGAACGTATCTATTAGAACTCTGAGAAAATTCGGAATAAATTTGATACACAATATTTGGTATTCCGATCAATAATGATGTAAGATCACATTTTCTCACAGGTAATGGGTTAAAACAATAAAAATTTTACATAAAGTCTAATCCTTGTTTTTAAATGAAACTGAAAATATGCAATATAATTATATCATTACTCTTAGATACATGTAAAAATGATAATTTTTTTATATTTTACATTTTGTGCAGGAATCCCACATGATTGCTTAGATTATGTAAACTGTCTGTTAATTTTTCAAAACTTATTATAATTTTAAATTATTTCAAAACATTCTTTATTCATTTATTTATAACACACCGTCGCATATGTTTGCTGTTTTTTTCTAAAGAGAGACATAAAAATGATCGTTTTTCTCTAATTTTTAAGACTGTATGACTAATTATGGTCATATTTGCCATGGAAACCAATGAAATTCTACTTCTGTGAAAAAAGAATATGGCATTGTCTTTACTTCATACCAACATTTTCGAATAAATGAATTGACATTGAATTTCTGAAATTCATGTCAAACCTTTATACCATAGTGTTTTCATTGTGTATAAAGACCGTGACAGAGTGGATCTATTTTTAGTAACACAGCTTCGCAATTATGCATGATTCACTAAAACATTTATCATTTTTTGAGAACACTTGTTTATATTGCTCTCAAATTAAATCATCATTTCAATATGAAATATATGACTTATCACTGTTTGCCTAATTTTTACGTGAACCTGTACTTAAATTATGTACAGTAAATTAATAAAAAAAGAAATGTTTTATTTGTAAATTTTGGCATTTTCTTATAATTTGAAATAGAGCTCTTCTTTTAAGAAGATCAATAGAGTAAAAAAATGGCCATGACAATCAAGCCATTTAGAAGGTACACACCGAAAATAAAATTATTAGTAATCTGCAATTGACTTTAAAATTAATACTAGCAATTTACTAGTATAGTATAACCTTGCAAATGATCAGCTATAATTAAATGTAACTTTTTCATAAGATGAAAAATGGTAAAAATATTATTAAACATTAGATCTCGTTACGAGTAACGAATAGGTCTTCCGTCCGATTAATTTTATACGATACAATGAAATATCGATACTATCTGCCAATTCTGAGATCCTTGTGAAACTATTTTTTTTATCTCGAGACTGGAAACGGACGAACGAAAGGGATTAATAGAAAAAAAGCTAGTTGTTCTAGTACATTTGCCTAGTGGACATCACTGTTTATTATGCTAGATGAAACACCTAAGAAAATCTGTTATACTTGTTAAAAACATGGATTGTTTGAACCTTCCGGTGAGCACCGAAAGTGACAGTTGACAAAATTAAACCCGTTGAACACATCTTCAATCAATTGTCTATCATTTATAAAAGTTTCATGTCTCAATCACTTTGAGTGACTAAAATCTCGCGGATATCAAATATATCATCTGAGATATTTGAGATATCTCACTGGAAGTAGAATTTTTTTATTTATTTAACATTGGATAGATGACATATGTAAGGATTAAAACTTATACTTTAATTCTATATGAAATAAAATCAATGCCAAAAAATAAATATTTTTAGAGTGCGTCTGGTGACGACCGGAAGTTATGACGAACAAAACATAATAGTTTGAAGACATCTACAACTATAGATCTATAATCCTACAAAGTCTCAATGCCCAAGTCCTAATCATTATTGAGACCTCAATGTCAACATATTTTTGACGCGGGACAGGAAACGGACGACAGGAAATGAACTTTGGAAAAAAATGAAATAAATTTCTGAGGATAAAGTTTTGATCTATCATTCCTGCAAATTTTGAGTCGATCTATCGACCCATCTCTGAGAAACCTTGTAGACAAAAAATTGGGAACAAAATTCGTACCCAATTTTCGAGCCAAAGTGAGCTCCTAGAATGGCGCCACTGACACAAAACAAAAACAATAGGATCAACTTCAGACTATGGTCTACCTAACCTGAAAATTTCATATTCATGTCTTTGATAGTTTCAGAGTTTTAGTGTGCACAAAATAGGTCGTAAAAATGAACAAAATGGCTGATAAATCGGTACCGGAAGTGACGACAAGAAAATTATCAAAAATGTATAAAGTTCATATCAAGTCTAATCATCTGTGAAAAAATGGTGGAAATCGGTCGAATAGTTTTTGAGAAATCGTCTGCACAAAATTTGTGAAAAAAAAAATAATAAGAAACAGTACGAAAACTATAAGGTCTTCCGTTGGAAACGGAAGACCTTAATGAAAATTTGTTCAATATTATTTAAATACACTTAAAAAAAATAGTTACAAAATTAATTCAATCAAAATTGTTAAAATGATATTGTTGAATATATGTTCAAATTAAACTGCATATTTAGTTTGGAACTTTCCAATGGTCAATTCGCTTAGTTTTGAATTAACGTTTTTGTTAACGTCATAATATGTATTCCCCTTGGCCTTGTTTGTTTGTTGTTGTAGTTATTGTTGTTGTTTTTTTAAAATTATTTTGGAAACAAAATTGCCGCCAGGCCTTTATCTCAGCGCTCTTTTTTCGCGCACATGCGTTAATGTGGTTTTTTTTCTTTATTAAATATGAAATATAATATTTTTCTGCACGTAATATCCGACGTTTATTTTTTTCATCAATTCTAATAAAAAATCAAATTCATCTAATGTTTCAAACAAAATAAAGTGCGTTGTTTCCAACAATGGGCATGCGCAGTAATGATTTAACATTATTTTAAACATTGAAATCGATTGAATTAACATATGTGATTTTAGAAAGTAAGTAATATCTACAAAGAAAATGTTGTTTACTAGTTAGACGTGTTTGTCTTTTCATGATAAATTTAATTTTTCGAAGTTTTTTTTTTTTACCAGGCTGGTCAATGTTATATCTCATCCATTGTCTTCTATAATGCTTAACACCAGACCTTAAAACTATCTACATTGTCTCTATTGTCTCTGTTTTATACTAATCACACAACAGAAAAACGTTCAATAGGACATAGTTATATTTAATATTGCATTTCAAGTGTAATATCTGTGATGACTAGCCTGTCCTTAAACAGGAAAATGCTAGAGTAGATTTCCGTATTGTCATTGTAAATGTTATAGAGCACTACCTTCCATTTCAATAATAATAAAAAAAGAATTAAGTACTTACAATTAACATTCATTATTAAACGAGGAAATGAGTTATAATTTTATAACATCTCGAAGTCTATTTTTTAAAGCAAATTTGAATTAAGTAAACTTTGATAATTTAGAAGACCCTCTTCTACGGCACTAACATAATTCAAGAGTCGGGTGTGTTTCCTGTTTCATTTTCCGATGTCTGCGCTCGTTACAAAGATGTATGCAGTGTTTGTGTGTGTCGGAGTTTTTGTCTTTGCTAATGGTTATGGTGAGCCAGTTTTTTTTGAGTTAACATTAATTTTTTTCATAAATAAATTTTATATAGTTGGTGAACTTTTAATATTCAAAAAGAATAATTTTTGTTCGTTTTAGTCAGCAGATTAAAAAAAGGTTTTTTTTTAAAGTAACGTATAGTTGCTCTGATTACTGTATCTAAATACACGTACAAGGGTCGTGATATCGGAATGATGCAGCGGGTGTTTTGTAATAGTACTGTCCTATGTCAATATTTCTTAATTGAAAACAAAACGCTTAACATATCAATAAGTAGAAAGAATGGTCTATCGTTAAAATGACAGATGTCCTACGGACCAGGTTTAACGATAGAATTCGTCCCATATACTCGCTTCGTAGCAAATAAATAAAATAAATCGAGCTGTATCTCGCCTAAAATTTCATATGATAAGTCTCAAATACTTACAATGTTGCTATTTTATAATCCCATTTTACAATGTTCACTTTTTTTGCAACGAAATTACTGTCACTTTTAACATCAAGTTTAAAAATTCGCTGTTTACGGTCGCCATGTTAATGATAAAATCCGAGACATTCCGAGTGCGATTTCCTACAAAATGGCAGGCAAATTCAAACATGTATTTTAACAAAATGCCTTGGTACCACTCATTAAAATAAATGGATTATTTTGTGGATTTAACTATATATACATGTGTATATATGTAGTGTATAAAAATGTGTTTTTCCCCTGCAGATTATTTTCAACAGACTTAAAATCGATGCGAAGCAGATCCGCTTCGCGGCTGCTACATTGCAAGTATATGGGACGAATTCTTACTGTGACCTGAGCGTAGCCTGGTCACGGTCAAATTATTCTTTCTAATCAATAAGAAAAGAAAATCTCATTGTTGCACGGCCAGTTAGTTTGAACTATGACGCTTCACGTCCTTATATTTTGTTAACGCCGTTAATTGGTTCTTGCTCTGGATTTAAAAATCAAAAGTACTGTCGTAATTTTTTAACCACATTATTTATTTATATTTGTTCTCAATGGTACGTGATAATTAAGTATATGCAGGACGTTAATTAACGATGTGCATGATGTTACAATGGGTTGTATTTCATTTTAAACAGTCAGTTCAAGGTAAAACAACATGGTATGAATCTGCAGAGCATTAACAGCTTGTCATAGTGGGTGATATTTTAACATATAAAAAAAAATGACGCCTTAT
Source organism: Magallana gigas (assembly GCF_963853765.1). Taxonomy (NCBI): domain Eukaryota; kingdom Metazoa; phylum Mollusca; class Bivalvia; order Ostreida; family Ostreidae; genus Magallana; species Magallana gigas. The sequence goes on along the minus strand of NC_088853.1, from coordinate 68,336,137 downwards.
TATCGTGCCGATAACTCAGACATTGTATATATTTTTTTTTAATATTTCATTCACAACACGTGATCAACTCCAAAACTTTATTTAAATTATATAATGATGATATAAAACAATCGACGATGCAGTCATTGTGTACACTGTAAATTAAAGAAAATCAATGTCCGCAAAAAAAAGAGACGAAACGCGAAAAATCACAACAAAATCGTCCGGTTTTTATTGTTCATAAAAGACGTTGTTTACTCAGTGTTTGAGTTCTCAAATCCGCATTGTTAAAAAGTTTAATTTCATGAGTAAAATTGGTTTTAAATACAAAATGTATGAATTATTATTGACATAGCAATCGATATTTTTACTTGTTTATGGAATTAGGCTCTAACAAAGTTTGACTTTTAGCAAAACAGAGGAAATTCAAACTACATTTTTCACATTTTGTTTCCCACTGAAATATTGTTTTGGAAGTACTATAATATCTGAAGTTGAGATTTTATGTGTTAGTAAACATAATTTTTCATATTTTCTGTTGGTTTAGTCTTAATTTTTCGTTGAGATAATCGTATCGCATACTTTTCAAACATATTGAAAAATGCTTAAAATGATAAAAGACACCAACATTTTGATCATTGACCTCATATACATTTTATGCCAGCAGAGAAAGGTCCATATACGGGAGTTGATCTAAAATTAATGTCACAGATGCGATAAAATCGAGAACAATCCGCGTAAAGTGACAAACATCCGTGCTTCAAGATATCTACCTCATTCAATAAAGGCCTGAACATTTTAATGCATTGTGATTAATTTTCTGAAGAAAGTATATTTTGTGGAGCATGAGGTAACGATAGTCACTGCACGCTAGCAACGTCATTTCCAGATCTTTGGCGTTCTGGTAGAATTTCGTAATTTAGTACTCTATACATGTAAAAATTTGCCACGATGCTCTATTTTACATTTTTTTTTTATCAATTTTTCCATAAAGTAACAATTTGATCTTTTTGTAATCGATGAAGTAGGATATTGGATTATTTAATGTGCGATCACTTTGCCCAGGTCTCTTGAAGAAGTCATGAACGTAGCTTTATCATATAGCCATTGACCTAAGAACCCAGCTTTACTTTTTCTTCAGAGCGTATGTCTTCTATTAATCTAATTTTTTTTTTATTATCATGACGCATGCTTTTACAAGGTATTTGAAACACGTTTAAGGTGCCCTGTTCACTCACTTTCAAATTTTCGGTTCATATCAATTCCAGTACATTTTCTAGTGAATTCTATCCGTCGAAGCAAAAAATGCATCGTGTCACTATTCGCATGTCCAGCCTTTTTATTCCTTGATCTAGAGACAAAAGTTATCGGATAGATATCCAAAATGGACAGAAACGGTCCTTAATTTTTCAAAACAGTTAGAAAAAGTATAATATATGTTTTTAAAAATTGCGTTGTTTGGGACATTTTCAAATTGTGAAGCATGTAATTTATTTATATATACAAACCTTAAAAAAGAGGTAAATTCATGACGTGGCGATAACAATTTTGATATGAATTTAATTTTTCATAAGGAAAATGTTGATGTATCATATTATACAATAGCGCGTCATGGAGAAGCGCGGTGCATAGTATGACATTCCTGTTTGATCATCCCTTGTACTAAGTTAAATACTATAAATGTTTAAGCATTATCGTCATTCAGGGTTTTTTTTTTTTTGTTATATTGAATCAAAATCGGGTAGTAATTTGAACACTAATAGAGGAAATTCGGACTAGAATATCTAAAAAAAATTGTCAATGAACACTTAATGCTTTTTATCTATTTAATGTAACTTCCATTCACAAACTGTATTTACTTTGTTAAAGAGTTAAGCAATTTATATTATTTTCACAATTAACAACATCTCAATCATAGTGTAAAATGTTTATGGATTTTTCTTAAATTAAAAAAAATGGCCATTAACTCAAAAAGTAGGACATTGACCTCCTTTTTTTGAAAGTGAAGAATAACACATCTTAAAATGATGTGGTTATACACATTCTAATAAGTAGAAATTTGATTTAGAAATGTAATGACTTATAAAAAATAAATGTTCCATTTCCATGTTAATTTATATTTAATTTTTTAACGAACTGTGGCTTAACATTGTAATTCAAGTTTTTTTTTTTTACTTCGAAAAAGTTAATATCGCCCTCAACAAACCAACATACCAACAGTACCCACCAGTTTACGACACCAGTAACGCTGTAGACGGACGTAAATCAGACCTGTCTGGGTGGGGAGGTCAATGTGCTGGATCACGGTACGGACAAACCGCCACCTGGTGGGTGGACCTGACCACCATCCACAGCATCCACAACATCACCATATACTTCAGGACAGAAAATGAAACATGGGGTATAGTCACATTTACTAAAATTAAGTCATTATTAGGTCCAGTAAGACGTATAACATGTGCTTCAACAATAGCTGCAATAGCCTCGCATACACTTAAATTCTTATAAGGGTATAACAGTTAATAAGAATATTATATTCTGTAATAAAATACGACGGTACATCAATACGTTACACGTATGAAACAAAATCATGTAAAACCCAAAATGTGTGAAACTAATCTTCATTAAATTGTTTTAATGAAATTTAACCTCTAGAATTACATATTCTCAACCTCAACAAAAATTCAACTCTCCTACTAACACGATGATGAATCTATAATTATTATTATTTTAAGTAATATCAACATTAAAGTAAAAATAACATATCAAGCATATTGGGTATTTTATGAAATGTTGAATGATATAAATTTAAATTACTATATATACGTCTGATAAACATCCCTTTATTGTGACACTATATCACATCACTATTAAAATGATCAGTAATGCAACATAACTTAAACCTGAAATCCCCTTGTTATAACTACCTCCCAATGTCACGGTATGTGTCTGCACGATAAAGGACCCTCACTTCTCTTGTAAGCAGCGGTGTGAAGAAATGGCTTACAATGTAAACAGACCGTTCTCCTTGGGTAGACTGCTTCTTTTTTAGAAAGGTGTTAATACTCAGTATCATTTGACGTTGAACAACTGAATTGTTAACTGTATTTAAACCTCTGCTTTATGTAAGCAGTTAATTTCAGGAACTTTCTACTAAAAATGAGTATCAATTTAGTTCCCAACGTCATGAAATAAGATATTTCTATAGAACATTGCGCCAATATCTTTGAAAGTGAAGATTTACCTAGATATAATAGTGTGTTAGATCCTTAACAGAATCATGACCGTGACAATGTAATGTTAAAGAAGCCAAATATTGTGGTAGGTGTTGGCACGACAAAGGACACGCACTGCTGTTGTAAGCTCTGGTGTAAAGCAATCAATGAGTGATAATGAATGCAAAGCGGGTTTTTTTTTTATAAGTAAACGGCTTTTTTTTTTTTTTTAGATTTTCCTTGAGTTAAAAAGGCCTCTTTATCACTAAGTCGTGAATTGGTGGATTTTAACAACTGAGATTAAAATGAGTGATTATATAATAAATATATGCTCTTTGTAAGCCGTCACTAATTTCCTATCGGTAATTTTCTTATTTTAGTTTTATTAAACGTTTGTTTGCTTTTTATAAGCAATCACTCATCTCTTAAAGGTTATTTTCTTATTTTGATTTTATTTCTGCCTCCTACATGTAAGGTAAATTATGTCAAAATAGTGTGCACGTCTAATACAACGAATGCGATAGAGGAACTTTCAATAATTATCTAGCTTTCGTAATCAAAATTTCTAAAAGAAGAAATAAATATTGTTTTTAACGTATACTGCAAATTCATTTAATGTCTACAGTACATTTGATTAATTTGTATGTAATCAATATAAAATACAGCTTACAGAAAAAAAATAGATATAATATAGTAATCTAATTTTACTGCAAGCCCTTTAATTTTTTTCACAATGTTTAAAAAGTACAACAGGCACGATACTGAGCACCCTCTTTTTACAGATACGACATCATAATTTGTTTTTATACCATATGTTTGTTATATTCAACTTAAGAAAGAGGCTGTCGGTAATCATCGAGAAATTTTTGGAAAGTGCAAAATTTTTTTTATCCAAAAATCCTATGATTACATATAGCATTATTGATAAATTCAATATAAACACAAGTGTGAGACATTTAAATGCGTTCCTTACAATTTTATGTATTGTTTTGTTGTTACCATGGTAACGGCTCCAGAGTCTTGGAAAAAACCGTTTAATATGCCACATTAAATGCCAAATTATTTATAGTTGAAATTGTAAAATCCATTTTTTATAAGTTTAAGGTAAATGAACAGAACTCATTAAAAATTTTTATTAAAAAATAATTTAAATATTTTTCCAAACTTGGCTGCCATGGAAACTAAAATAACCTGACATTTTTTACAACTGAAAATTCATTAAAACAACCAATTTTTAAGCTACGAAATTTCAATGGCACAACTTGATATGGTACAATCTTTCATATAGGAAGAACAAACACATTTTAGACTTTTATTTCAAAAACTAAAATCAGTTAAACAACTTTTTTTTTTTTCCTGGCCCAACGAAAAATCCCATTTTTCACCATATTCAGCTATATTTTCATATTAAAAAGAGAAGGTTACATGGCTTTGAGCATATTATGAAAAGTAATATCAAATGATTTCTTTTGAGAACAGACTTCAACAGATTTCATTTACTTCAACAATAACAAGAAAATACAAAAATGTAGATTTCAACCACAATTAATAAATCTGTGGTATCTAAGGAAAAGCATTTTCTTTGTTACCAGAATGAATTTTTACATTCAAAACCAGCAACTGTTAGCATAATAAGAGTGCGTGTCCTCCTTATATGTTGTTTACAAGATTATTTAGCATTACTTTTAAAGATCATGAATTTAAGTCTTAACTACTGTTTACAAATATAAAGGATTAATATTTACCGTTACTATGGCAACGGGAAAACAGCAATGAATTTTACAGAAACATCGCTGATTTAAAGACGTTTTAAAAAAAATGCATATAACTTACTTCTTACAGTATTAACTCTGTAATTTTATTTTGTTATTACTTGTTTAAGTAGAAAAAAAAATGTCTCATGGAAAATCAAAAATATGAAATTTTGAGAATTTAGATAACTTTCTATAAAATATACATATTATAACAAGTAATGTATCCTCTACGGTACCGTGGTTCCGGATAGCACAGTTGGGAGAGAAAAGGAATTGTGCACATCCATGACTTTCATCTTGACCTTAAGGTTATGCCTAATTGATCTTAGATACTGTATGTACATGGTAATTTAAAGAACATGGTGTGGTAAGGGTCAAAATTTGAATTTCATCAAATCAGAGATACAGGTATAAAGTTGATTTTAAATCTTGTCCAATTTAACTTATTATATAATAATAATGACATATTCTTGGTATATCTGGCACATGTATGCATTTAAGCATGCTTTATGCTCAGGTAAGCTACAAAGCCATTTAAGTGCATGGTCTCCTTCAAAGCTTTGAAATGGGTCCATGACTTCTGAAAGCTATTATAGGAGGAGTCCAAAGAAAACATAAACTGTATTTGATCATTTTTAATTTTAAATGAACAAATAAATTAAATGAAAAAAAAATATTGTCTTCGAAGATCTTCACTAAAAAAAGTTTCTTTTCAAAATATGCATACTGCTTCCAACTTTCGAACCTATACCTCTTCATCAGAATAAAATCAAGGTCATCCAATCATCAGAATTTGTTGTCATATATAATCATGATACCTGGTAATTGCAAGTTAATTCTACCAAAATTGAGTAGAACTTGCATGTATCTAATCCAGATTTGTGTATTTTGAAATATTAACCAATAGCACATTACATTGTATTATTTATTTTTTGTAAATTAAAGATTTGTCCAATCCAAAATATTGCCTAATCTGGCCAATTTATATGGAACCATTGATGTCCAGATTCGACAAGCTCTATTATTTTTTCCTAAGCCCCCATTTCATTGAAATAAGAACTAAAATATAACAATACAGGTTTCTAAAAAATTTTAAAACTGCCGCTGTAGTTTATTAAAGATCAGTTAAGATACACATGGAGCTTATAAAATAACAATACTAAAGGTGCATCTGTCATAATGGATAGGGATGTACCACGAGCATCCGCCATCCAATCGGCTAAATCGGCTCTTGAGGCCAAAAAGATCGGCAACCTGGTCACCCCTTCACCGTTGTTCGCTGCTGAGCAGGTCTCCTTGATGACCGAGATCATAGAGGCCAAGGCTGTACAGGTGCCCGTTTTTGCCGATACTCTGAAAGCCGCGAAAAAATCAACAGTTTTTGCAGAGTCCACATACGACAACTTCTGGGCATCAGGATTAGACGTCATAGGAACAAGCCATACGAATGCTAAACACTGGCCCGGCAGGAACACCCTCGGAAAAATCCTAGCTGACATGTCTGCTCGCCTACGCGCTCGCTCGCCGTCGGTGAGGTCCGCATCAGCTTCGAGATCAAAGGGGAAAGAGTCAGGTCAGATGGATGTGTCACAGATGATACAGGATTATAAAAATGCTAGTTCTCGAAAAACCAGCGCAAAAAAGGCGCCAAACTCCGGATAGATCGATCATACTACCCCAAAGACTCACAGTAGCAATACCAATGATACCTCTTGTTTGTTTGCCTAATTATGTTTCTTTTATTACCATATATATGCAATATTATGTGAACTAATCAAAATGTGTGCACTAAAAATAATTTCGGTTAACGCTCGAGGTTTAAATTTAAAAGAAAAAAGAGAAAAACTTTATAGCTGGATATCAGACACAAATATAGACATATGTTTTTTACAAGAAACACACTACATTGAAAAAAACGAATTCCAGTACAATTGTAATTGGTCAGGAAAATCAATTCATGCATTTTCAGATTCCAATTTTAGCAGAGGAGTTTCAATTTTATTTAAAAAAAACACACATGTAGAAATTATAGATATTCATAAATCAGTAGATGGTAGAAAACTACTTGTCAATGTCAAGATTAATGAACAAAACATTACTTTGGTTAATGTTTATGCTCCAAACAAAGAATCGAGTAGAATAGATTTTTTTAAAAGATTGAAGACCTATATTAACATTCATAAATTATATGAGTCTCATGTTATCCTTTGTGGAGACTTTAACTGCAACATGAATAACATGAATGATAAAAGTACTAAAATTCTCAAAGAATGTTTACAAATTTTAGACATTACCGATTTATGGTTTGACAAACACAAAGATTTAAATGGATTTACATGGTGCGATGCATCTGATACACCAAGAAGTAGAATAGATTTTGTTTTTGTAAATAATGACCTGCTAAATCAATTTAGAAACATCTTAATTAGAAAAATCCCTGGTACCCATAGCAACGGTACAAGGATGTCAGATCACAGAGCGCTTAAATTTGAACTTAATATTTATAATAACCAACGAGGAAAAGGATACTGGAAAATGAATGTTTCAATTTTAAATGAAGATGATTTTAAAAAGAATATTATTCAAATAATAAGAGATACAGAAAAATTACAAAAATCATGTGTTGAAAAATGGGAAACGCTTAAAGAAAGGGTCAAAGATTTTTCAATAAATTATTCGAAAAACCGTCAGAAAACACTGAAACAAAGTATTTTGAATATTGAAAAAGAAATATCAGAAATCGAACTTCTACCTCATCACCTAATAAATATGAATAGAAAACGAGAATTGGAAACTCAATTAAGTTACCTTATCGATAAAAAAGCAAACGGTGCACAAATTCGATCTCGTGCTAAATGGATCCAAGAGGGTGAAAAAAACACCAATTTTTTTTTAGGACTAGAAAAAAAACATCAATCAAACAATGTGATAAATGAAATCGAAACAGAAAAAAAAGAAATTCGCTCTTCCACCAGTGATATTTTAGGAGAAATGTGCAGATTTTATGAAAAGTTATACAATTCTAACTCAATACCCGATAACGAAATAAATTCATATCTAGGTGATTGTGAAATAAAACACTTAACAGAAAACGATAAAAAAATTTGTGATAGTTTTCCAACACTTGAAGAATGTAAAGATGCAGTGATGAATCTAAAATCAAATAAATCCCCGGGCCTAGACGGAATACCAAATGAATTTTATCAAAGTTTTTGGAAAGATTTATCTACCATATTCTATGGTATGATGAAAGAAACATACATAAATGACGTAATGAGCTACACACAAAAACTCTCAGTTATTTCACTTATACATAAAAAGGGAAGTAAACGTTTGTTAAAAAATTACAGGCCAATCAGCTTAACAAATACGGACTATAAGATAATCGCTTTTATCTTCGCTCGACGCTTAAAAAATATCATAGACAAATACATCAGCAATGAACAAACAGCGTATATTCAAGGTAGATTTATAGGTATAAATGCAAGATTGATTTTAGACATTTTTGAATATTGCGAAAATAACAATCAGGAAGGGATACTCTTATTTCTAGATTTTGAAAAAGCCTTTGATTCGGTTGAATGGAATTTTCTGTTTAAAACCCTAGAAAAATTCAATTTTGGGAAATGCTTCATAAACTGGATAAAAATATTGTATAAAAACCCACTCTTTCGATTAAAAAATAATGGTTGGATGTCAAAAACATGCCAGATGAAAAGAGGAATCAGGCAAGGGTGTCCAATATCCGCGATTCTATATCTTTTTGTAGCGGAAATCCTATCGGCAAAAATTAAGAATAACGTAAATATTCAGGGGTTTAAACACAGAAATTCAGATAAAGAAATTAAAAATATACAACATGCAGATGACATGACGCTAACACTTAAAAATATTGAATCTTTGGCACATGCAATTGATACAATCGAGGTCTTCGGTAAACATGCTGGGTCAAAAATTAATTTAAACAAAACGGAATGTATACTTTTGGGTACTTTAAAAGATCAATACGAAACCATAAGCGGAATTAATGTCTCAAAGCACGTAAAATGCCTAGGCATATACCTAGGCCACGACAAAACAGAATGTTATACACAAAATTGGATGAAAGTCTATCATGACATAGAAAAACTATTTGAATCTTGGAAGAAAAGAAAATTAACACTTTTTGGTAAATGCTCTATAATAAATACTCTAGCAGTCCCAAAATTAATATATTTATCCACAATACTAGAATTACCGGAAGAAAACTATATAAAAAATATAAATAGATTAATTTTTAAATTTCTATGGAACAACCATGATAGAATAAAGAGAAATACTGTGATAGGGGATATAAAAGACGGAGGAATAGGTTTAATAGATATTGAATCAAAATTAAAAGCTTTAAAAGCTGCATGGGTACCAAGATTATTAGAAACTAAACATGCTATAAACGACTTTGTAAACAGCTTTTTCAAAGAATTAAACATAGACATTCGCTTTATCTCTATCACATCAGAAATATCAATTAAGAAATTCGATATTGTTCAAAAAATGCCCCAATTCTACAAAGAAATTTTTTCGTGTTTTAATATTTCCAAAACGAGACCTGAATTTAAAACTACAGAATCATTTTTGAAGCAACCTATTTGGTCTAATAGCTCTTTTACTTACAAGGGCAAAACTGTTTGTTTTAAAAATTGGATAAAAAGTGGAATTTTATTTACAAAACACCTTTTCAATACAAATGGAAAACTAAAATCCTTAGATGATTTTGCAACTGTTATACATAACAAAAGTAATTGGCTTTGTGAATATACCATACTACAAAAAGTATTTAGGAAATATGAAAAAAACTTTGATTTTTCAAAGAAAAATTACATTCATCTAGAGATTGATAAATTGATTCCAGAAAAACAGAACACCAATTTTTTTTATTCCATACTAAAAAATAAGAAATTTCAAATCTCATGTTCACAGCAAAAATTAAGTAACGAGTTCCAAATTAGCTCGAAGTCAGATTGGGAACGTATCTATTTCAATAAAATAAAATCAATGGAAGATAAAAAAATAGCAGAATTTAATTATAAACTTCTTAATAACATTTTATGTAATAACTTGTATTTAAGCAAATGGAATAGTCAAGTAAATAAAAAATGTAAAGTGTGTCAAAATGACACAGAGAATATAAGACATCTAATTTTTGATTGTAAAAATGTTCAGAAAATATGGAATGCAATCAGTGATTTTGTAACTTTTCAAGTTCAGTGGAAACATGTGATTATAGGTTTTTACTCATCACAAAACAACACAATCAAAGTGTACAACCTACTTTTCTCTTTTATTTCATATAAAATATATAAACATAAAATGTACTGTCGACTTGAGAACACTGAAGAAACAGAACAATCTTTGTTTTATGCGGTAAAAGATTCTGTTTTGATCTACTCAAATGTTTTAAAATATATGCGTAAGACCTGTGATGGAATCTTCTTTAAAAAATTATATTTAAAGCTATAATTGTACAAAACTCACTACATGGTAGATCAGCCACCATGTAGGTAATTCAGTCCGGGGGTAGCTTTATAGAGACTCTGGAGATGTGTGGGGATGCTACCTCCGGTTGAAAGAGAGTGGCTCATGTATTAATACATTATATTTTGCTACTTTGCACTTGCTTTGTTATACCTTACTATACTGCATATTTATATTTTGAACTATATAACATAATTATATATCAGAATATTTATATAACTACGCATACGTATGCTTAAAAAGGCATTATATGCATATATTTATAGACACGTACAGTGTATATTCTTATTTCTCAGTTTTATCTACTTTTGACTCAGATACCAATATAAGAATGTAAACTTTATCAATTTATGATTACATATAAAAAATGTTTTGTATATAACAAACTTCCGATCCAGGGGGCCCCTGGCACCCCAGGTGAGGAATAGTTAGAGGGCCTCTGTGGAGGTTTTGCCTCAAAATCTCTTTTGTATGTTATGAAATAAATATATACATAAAAAAAAAAAAAAAAAAAAAAAAAAAATAATGGATAGGGACATTATAAAATAAAGGAAATGTTCTAATTGTTCATTTGAAACTTCTTCTCGCAGTTGTTTATATTATCAAGGATAGGATTTGCAACAGCATGACTATGTACCGGTGCAGCAGAATACTTATAACGAGTCAACTCAGGGATATATATTTTCAAACCACTGTAGCTTTAGTCTTGCACTAACAAACTGAGAATCTGCCTCTGAGCTTCCCAACTTGCAGTAGTCCTGTATGCAGTAGTATCTAACATCTTCTATGTCAGCTTATCACCGCTTCGACCCGGGTTCGATTCCCGGGATCGACAGTGGTTGTATGTGATAGTGTACGGTGGTCATCCAATTGGACACGTGGGTTTTCCCCGGGCACTCCGGCTTCCTCCTACATCAATGACCCCTCGCGCTAACATCCGTGCCAACGAGAGATATTAATTTAAGTTGTAAAACTTGTTTATCAATCGTTGTAAAATAAATAAAGTTCAGGTTTCAATCTTTTCTGTATCTGGCTCTGAATACAAGGCATTTCTAGTTTCCCTTCCTGTTCGAGATCAGAATTTCTAGCACATTGTGCATGATTTGCTTTGCTTTTTTGATGTAATCATTCTTCTGAGACTCTTGCCACTCAGAAAATTGTGGAAAGTCTGAAAGTGTTTCCAGCATATGATAATCCATCCTGATCTTGACTTTTCATATGCACTTGTTCCTGAAAAAACCTGTTAAAACTACAAAGAATCACAAAGTGAATAGACTATAAAGGGTTAGTGGGTAGAAACTTTATGCATATTTTGATGGATAACACCAGAGGTGTTCCCTAAAAATGATTGAAACCTCAGCATAGTTATCAGAATAATCCTTACGAATGTGCTAATATTAATATAAAACTTTGACATACTTCCTGATCATAGGAATTCTTTGAGTGAAATATCAAATATGACCATCCACAGATGTTCATTATATGATTTAGTGTGGTCTTGCAACATTTGTCTTCTCAAATACCGGTACTCCCTTATAAAACTATGATTCCCTATAAAGTAAAGCTCTGATGTTTGCATTCTTTTACCTGATTAGACTGTTCATTCTCAGCTTCCTTCAAGAGAGATGAACCTTTCTCAGCATCTATTTCTACTTTAAAAGAGAGATTTCTAACTCTTAATTCACTTTAATACATGTATGATTTCAGAAATTGTGGTGACCCCTGCCTACATTGTAGATTCACAAATAAAAAAAACCTATTGATAATTACAAAAAGATGTAGTTTTAATGTTTGCCATTCACTTAACTTGCAGTGCTAAAGAACTGCGAACGCTAACGCCTGTTTCCCGCCTACATTTTACATCCAAATATTTCGGAATTCCTGTCAGATATTCAAAAACTACGTTTTCTACTAAAAAGTATTATCATATCCTAATCAATTTATATCAAAATAAAATTTGTAATCAAATTATTCATTTTTAAACAAAACTTTTGCTAACACGGGGTCTAAAAAATTTCATTGAAATCGGTCTCTGTGAGTGAGGAAATTATCATTTAGCGGCCAATATGTGCATAAAAACTTAATAATAACATATTCATGATATATAGTAAAGTAAAATGTCATATTAATTCATATCTGTTAATTAGTTTTCGAAAATTAACAAAGCAAAATTCTTTTTTTTGGAATGTATTGCGGTCTGTATACATATGTCCCCCCCTCCCCCCCGTGAAACAACAAACCCTTTGGTAAAAATATGCTAAACAACAATAATTAAAACCTCTCAAAAGGAATTTTTGTTTCACGGAGGGGGGGGGGGAGGGGGGGGGGGAGATGTTTTAAAAAACATTTCCGTTTTTCGTTATTTTCTGTTATGAAATGAGCTATTTTAAACAAAAATACAAAGTTATCTCTCTTTGTTTGACCAAATCATTTATATTTAATGAAAAATTACATAAATGTTTACATCATTATAAAAAATTAAATTTAATTAGACAACTTTCAAAAAATGACTTTAAGTTAGGCGGCTAGACAATGCTATCGTTCGCAGTCCTTTGCTTGTTTGAAAGTTAAGTGCACAGCCATCCAGTGCAGTCATGTAAGTCTGGAATAATTAAAGGATTTCCCGATTATTGACTTATGATGCAATTATTAATATAATAAGAAAGTTTTATTTAATATGCCAAAAAAATGTATAACCCTATTTCCTGTCCCCTGACCAAAAAAAAAAACCATAGGTAGGGAGGGATTTTTTTTTTTAATTCTAAAATCTCAGAACATGTGCGTAATAACGAGGAAAACAGTATATTCACAGTATAGTACAATACAAGTTCTTTTAATAATAATAATAACGATTTAAAATTTCCCCACAAGGTCTTTGTGTTGCTATTGCATGTAATGCTTCCTCAATGTGTAGTCAATGTACATGTATTGGCAAACAAAAATATCAAACAAATATTTGAAACTTTAGACAAAAAACTTATCTCTCAAATTTAATCTATTAACGTATTTACACATTTTATAGATCAATGTTTCTTTATTGTGATAGATCAATGACAATATTCATGAAATTAGTCACTGTCCTTCTGTTTATTTGGGGTATTATAGTCTAATCTTTTGATCCACTTAATACCGTTTTGTAAACAAATGGTATTAAAGGATCTGTTTAATTCTGAAGAAAATTAAACAGGTTTTAAGAAAATTTTAGCATTTATTGAAGAGTTATTAACTAGTAACGTTATCAACTAACTGTAATATCAGGATTAAAAGTAATAATAAACACCGTTTTTGTCATTTCCAATGCACAGGTATATGCCCGTATTTATAACCTCTGAACATGCTAAAGATAAGATAGTTGCGAGTTATAAATCACTACAGTGTTAATTCATGCAGTGAAAATATCTCTCAAATTAGTTTACTATCATGTTTTTGCCAATTAGGAAAATTTATACGATCGTTAACTTAGAAAACAGTGACTTCCACTTCTCCGAGGAAATTCTGGCAATTACCGATCAAATAAAAAATATATTACTGGCACTGTACCAGTTATCGGCTAAGACCAGTTATCGGCTAAACATAGAGTTCGGGTTAATAGCACGCGACTATCCGAGATTTTTCAATTTAGTCGTCTGTTTCGAATAAGGAAAATTTAGTTTGCTTGAAAACTTTCTTGAATATGTTTTAAACATGAGCTTAAACAATCATTGTTTACCGCTGAATTACATCTTTGCACTTTTAGCAGTGGGGGATGTGACGTAATAAGTTAAAAATAGAATATTACCTCGTTGTAATACGTTATTATATCCCTTCTTTGATTTGACATATAATATCAATACATAAAACATGCCTAAACTAAGGGTATTCAATAAATTCCGAGAGATTCAAAGCGCAGTTGAACGCCTGAATGCACAATTATGTATTAAATAGTCAACGATATTGTGTAATTAACGTATGATAACAAACGCATTATTTTATGAGGTTTGTTTATGTATCATAACCCCTACGACCTTTAGTCTGACCCCACAAGGGGCATAATTCAAATTACATTTTGCAGAGTATAAATTCAACATGTACAGTAATTTTACTACGTTATTATCACGAAGCCGATAACTGGTACAGTAAATCGTGAAAACTCGGCAAATTCGGGGCGTGCTAAAAATCACAAAATAAGATGTTTTCGGTTCTAATTAATGATATATTCCAGCAGATGGATAAATAAGAAGTTCACCATTTAAAGTATGTCAATTGTTATCAAGAAATATCAAGAAATAAGGAAATACGAAAAGAAAACGTTAAATTTTAGCCGATAACTGGTACAGTGCCAGTAGGGTTGGAGGGTAAAATGTAGGGACAGTCAGGCGAGAGGAAACAGGGTTATATATAAAAATTGTTTGCCTTACCTTTGCTGTCACCCCGATTTCGATGTTCGTTTGATACTGGTAAATCAAAATAATTATTGATACATTCCATCTTCTTCTAATATTAGAATTCATTCATTTCCTCCTTCAGTTCTAGAGAGTTCGCATCAAGGGGGGTAATCATTACGTGAAATGCGAGGAACATGTGTAAAGTGTTTCGGGTTTTACAGAAAACTAGTAAATTGTTTAACTTCTTTTATTTACTATATCGGTAGCATACATTTTTGTCTAATATACGGCATATAGAATAAAAGTCAATCCTGTTGCGCCCCAGAAAAAATAGCGTCTGAAAAGAAGTCCATTTTGCTCATTTTTATATATTTTAATGAAACATTTTCTATGAAAAAGGAGAGAACTATGTATTGTTTATAACGATAAATAAAATAAACTGATTGTTTTCCTTAATTTTATCACTCTAAAGATTGTTTAGATATTGTATACTCATAGATATTCGTGACAACATTTCATGAATTTCACGGTAACACGGTGTGTTGCCATAGAAACACACGCGCAGTTTTTGTAATTTTTCACTTTTTTATAATTTATTGTCACTGTACACAAAAGTGTGAAAGTTTCGTTCTAATTCGTGATTTTTGCACTTTCCACTTTTTAAAAGAAAATTCTCAATAGTTACTGACAGCCTCTCTTAAATGTTGTTTGTCTAGCTCCATGTTAATGTACATATACGTTTATGAAAAAATAACATTTAATGCAGGTCCTTCTAATTACTTCACTAAGTACTCCCTTGGATTCTCTGTGTATGTCTCCAATTCAACAGACATACTACAGGGAACACTGTGTTACAAGGACGACAACTTTACACTAGACACCATACCCGCTGTCTTCACCACCACCTGTCCTGTACATGGACAGTACGTCATATACTACAACGAGAGACTACCAGGAGTTCCCTATCCTAACTATTACTCTTATGATGTTGCCACTGACCTCTGTGAGGTGGAGGTGTACGGTGAGTGTAATGTTATACGGCTTTCAAATTATGATCAGAATAAGTTAAGATACATGGCGTGATATATCAATAACAATTAATAGACTGATGACTTATTGTCCGTTGTTTGTTGGTGAAAATCTCAGTGTTTGTAATTTTCCTCGCACGATCAGAATCAAATTGCAATTTAAAAAAACACCTAAAAAACAGATATAGATTGAAGTAACTAAAGACCGTTTTATGTAACTGTCCATTTTAAACACACACGGTTCTACATTGTAATCTGATATAAACCATTAAACAATAAATTGCTTTATCGCATGGACAATACTTTTAAAACCTTTAAGTATCTTATATATATCAAAGGTTGTCCTGCTACCGGATGTTACGGGTCAAACAATACCCTCCCCTGTCCAGACGTTAACTGTCAGTACTGTCACATAGAGACGGGCACCTGTCAGGGCTGTAAACCTGGATATCAAGGTCACCGATGTGAACTAGGTAAAACTGCCTATGTGCAACATTAAGGAAAACAAAATATGATTAACATTGTACGGCTAAAGTTCTAACATTTAAAATCTATGCAATTAACAGTGCAACGTATGCAATTGAAAATCTTTCAGTAATATTTCACATTGTAAAATGATCTAGGATATTTTCTGTTTAATGATGCAAAAAGTTGTGTAGCAATTAATTAAATGTTTACGTTAAGTTTATATTGTTCGTTACGTTTGCATTGGAAATATACGACACTCAATGCTCAAAAACACAAGATAAACCTTACCATGTGGTTTAAGCATAATTAACGCCATACCGCGTTTTGAACACTAGATAAATTATTGATAGATTTAAGAGGGGTCGATGGTCGTGGCCATTTTAAGAAATTTTAATCTCCTTCTTAAGAAAAACTATATATAATTTTTTTTTAGAAAATCACACATTTCAATGGTAAATTATATGGATTTTTTCCTTTAAAAAAAAGGTTTACAGCTGAACAAATCATACCTGAAAAATTTAAACTAAAATGGATAATATACATGTACATGTACGCGGCCCTATTATTGTTTGTTGCAGCTAACTGAAAAAAAAAACAAACAAAAAAACCCCTTCTTTATTGCATTTATTTCAAACCATTGAATGGGTATTTTGTGTATCTCTCTCTAAATTTGGGTCTTTAGGTCGATTTTAAATATGCTTTATATTACTATCCTTAATAGACTAAGAATTTCAGATAAAAGACTGCTTTTAAAACAAACTGGAAGAGGGGGTGTGGGACATTAAACTTCCCCGTTTTATGCATGCATCGTTTATCCATATAGACGTAGAATAGAATAATCTGTTCATTAATGTTTACAAATTAATGTCTTAGGATTACAACCAATCTGTTGTGGTATGAAAATGTATGAAATTTAAACACGCTAGGTTATGCATTATTATCCATATGGATGCATAGTTTAAACCAAAGTTATCGGATTCAAAGTATCTGCCCCATGGTTAGTTCGCCCTACACTATCCAACATGATGTCAATTAGTCAACCCGTTTCTAGGCACCCCGTTCTGGAAAGTTCTTTTCATTAATACTAAATCGCATTAGTTGTTCTATTTTATTTATTAAGTTTTTGAATTAATCGAAGTCCGATCCAAGAGATATCTGCCAGCGATGCATGATGAACTTGTCCTACACTTTTCGTTGATTAGTAAATTAGCATCCATGGTTACCCCTTTCTGGAAAGTTCTATCCCCTTCTCTCACCAAAGGTCGTGCTTCGCAGGTGAATAAGTATCAAAACTAAAATCGCCCACTAAAGAAACGAACTCATTTTATTTATTCAACATTTGTCAAATCTTAACTTCTATGTACTCTCTAAATAGGCTCAAAGTAAATGAATTCACTATTTACGCAATCATTCAATATTATTTCCTTGCAATTATATAATATAATTTTGATCGAGACTGTCTCTGACTTGGATTCGCCAAAGCGTGTCCACCACCTTACTCTCATTTTTGCTATTTCTGGCTTGTTTATCGAAAATGAAAGAAGGTTTTTTTTATTAATTTCACAATAATAACTTATCAGTTAAAATTTAGTTATACCTTACAGACATTCAGTATATACCGAACAAATAAACATATTAAGGGAAGGCAACAGATTTCTGTTTTATCAAAATCGCTTCAAGAACCCTATATTCTCCTCAATTAAATAGATATTCATCTCCTTCTCAATAAACCTTCGTATTTTTTGCACGGAAAACGGTTGCATCAAAGCAACACGAAACACGGGATTCTAGCAACATTATTCAAGTTAAGCTTAAATCACACTATTACATGTGTAATACATGTTGAATTTAAAGTTCGATATATACAGTGTAGTGTTGTTCTAGTCGGATATATATATCGGAGAAAAGTCTGGCCGAGAAATAAAGCAAAATTACATATCTTAAATTAAATGATTGATAACAATATCATATCTTCAAATATTCTTTTGATCAATTTCTAATACACCACACCAAAGTAATTTTTTTTAGAATTCTTAGATTACTTATATTTTGAAAATGTTCACAACGTTTTCTGACACATACACGACATTCAACTTTTCAGTCATGACGTTAATGTATGTAGTAAAATTAAATTTGTCAAAAAAAATATTGTCTCCACATTGTATAGATAGTTGAATAGGTACATGCTAAGTAATATCTGTGATTTCACGGAATTGCATGTAACTATGATTCCATATGCTTCCTTTAAACTCCAGCGTAGATAGATAGATAGATAAATAGATACTGTAAAACGAGAAAATTTGGCGCATACGTATTTTAGCGCAAACACAAGTGCTAGTACATTGGCGCAATGATATTTTAGCGCACGTCACCTTTCTTTAAAAAAGAATACAAAAAATGTTCTTGTTTGATAAACGATCACGCCCAATTTTAGTTCTGTGTTCACTCAAGCACGTGAACTCAACGACTTTGATTTCTATCTCGCATGCACGGTAAACTGTCGTTGAGAACAATACACATACTTTTGTGTAAATCGTCAGTAGATAGATATGAAAACTTCATTTTTTGGCGATGATGTGTAATTTTTGTTGGTAAACAAATTTGAGTTATCGTACTTTGAATTTAACGTGTCGACTTGGATACCACTAGAAGAGTCCCGAAACTAAAAGCGAAATCGAATGCTTCATTTACGGTAATAAGTTTCGATCACCATGAGCGAATCTTTTTTACAGAAATTTTACATTAAAATAACACAAAAAGAGGTATCGTCTTGTTATCTTTATATCCACTAATTAGAGATCAAAAAAATTATGATCAATCATGTATTGTCAGCGTTAACAATCGCCACGCTTAATTTCAAGGTGCTAATGAGAGATATGAAGAAGCAATTAAAATTGAATTAATTAATCCATGTTTAGGTATTTATGCCCGATAACCCATACGTTTACCTGTGTAATTGTTTAAACAAACAGAACCGACAGCATCTGATATTACGTATACGAACACTTCTTTATAGGGACGTTATTGTTTTTCAACTTGAAGAAATTTACTACATATGGAAAATCGTTGACGCACTATTAATTTTAGCGCTCAGAGGCAGTTGCGCCAAAGGCGCTAAAATTTTGTAGTGCGCCATATTTTCTCGTTTTACAGTAGACAGATAGATAGATAGATAGATAGATAGATAGATAGATAGATAGATAGGTGCATCAATCGATATTTATTATATACATTTTGCAAGCTTGTCCCGTTGGATATTTTGGAAAAGACTGTTCTGAGACCTGTATAAACAGTTACACGTGTGATGGTTGTAACGATGTCGGTGGATCATGTGATTATGGCTGCCGTCCTGGCTGGAGAGGATATTTCTGTCAAAAAAGTAAGTTTGTTCACGTACATACTTTTTTGTATATTTAGCGAATATTTCTTTTTAATAAAAAAAAAGTAATGAAGTTATTGAAATTATTGATAAGTTTCAATTCAGTGCAAAATATTATTAAATGAAACGGTAAAAAATCATAAATAACAAGAAATAATGAAATCATATATGTTTTCAATAATTAACAAATTTATCAATAACATAAAGAATACCCAAATTTTCTTTTACATTGATTCGTTGGTATTAAAAGGTACTTAGGTTTGTTTGTGTTTATTACATTATATGCCGTAGTTTGTTTACAAGAACGTGTCGACATCGTTCCTCTGTGTGGGTTGATCTAGGTTGTCTACTGCAGCCTTAAACGTTAATATTTAGTATATACCGACCGTTTTATTTTTTCAAAGGTCTCAATGACCTGGATTAGTGTTTATTTTAATACATTTGCGCAAAACTGGACGATATTGAGTTGATTGCGTTTGTGTACGGAGTCATCAAGTACGCATAAACCAGTCGGGGACAATACACCCAGTGTATCATGGGTAAGTAATTTTGTAAATAATTAAAATTATCATACAATATAATACGTTAATATTCAGTGTATACCAGAATGCTAAGAATTTCTTTTCTAAAAAAATCGAAATGGCCTCGATTAGTTTTCATTTTAATACATTTGCGCAAAACTGCACGTTATCAAGTTTATTTATAGAGTTTCCAAGTGCATATAAACCAGCCGGAGATAATACACCCAGTGTATCGTGGGTAAGTCTTCAGGAATTGTTTTTGATACTATGTTTTTCTGGTTTTTTCCCTTGTTTTTGTTTTTCAGCTCACTTGAACTGAAAGCCTAGGTGAGCTATTCTGATCACGTTTTGTCCGCGTTCGTCTGTTGACTTTTCACATTTTGAGTTTTGTCTCAAAAACCACTGGGCCAATTTCGATAAACTTGGTACAAAGCATTCTTATGCTAAGGGAATTCACAGTTGTGAAAATTAAAGACCATGTCCTTTTACCGGGAAGATAACTAAGAAAAATTAAGAATTTTCGAGAATTTTCAAAAATCTTCTTCTTAATAACCGTAAGCCAGGAAAGCTGAAACATGTGTACTGTCAGTCTCAGGTGATGTAAATTTTTAATTAGTGAAAATCATGTGGGGAGGGTGTTTTTTACAAGCATTTTGCGATCATCAATATGAAAAAGTAATCCCGCTGACATAAAGTAACTTTATTCAATTTGCGACAACCGACGATGTAAGTATGACTTATCCAATCAGCCACTTTTACATTACGTGTATGGACTGTTTATATACTTTGCTGTTTACAAGTGTAACTTTTGTGATAGACTTGTTTCTACTCTCAATCTTCAAAAAGAAATCAGCCATATGCTTATTAGATAAGCGATATTACAAAAAAATAATTGTTGGTTTTTGTTTTTGTTTTTTTTTTTACAAATGTTTATTATTCGTTAGACATGCATCAATAACACAACTAAATAATCAACTAAAAATACCCCAAGTTGTTTTTTTTTTATAATAAAAAAGCGTTCAAAGTATTTGTTATGTAATGATGATGTAAATACATGCAGACAGTATTTTTAAAAATTGTCAACATTTCTCGTTTCAGCCAAAATTAAAGCACAACAAGTATACCTTTCTGTGGGACATCCTCCATCACATATACCCTCAGCAGTACGGATAGGCGAGCCACACCAATGACGAGAGTACACGTGAACTTTGAGACCACTGAAATCTTTGTATGACATTGTATTACAAATCAGCAGTCGGACAGGGAAATAATATTCTGTTGGTTTTTTTTTTAAATCATTACTGTAATCTATGTGCTTATACTAAAAGAGAAGTTTCCCTATAAATACAATGATGGTGAAACTATCGGTTATTTTTTTTTTAATTTTATATTATATTTATTTCAAGTGAAAGCCTGATAACTTATTATAAAAATTCAATAAATGATGGTTAATTTTTATACTGAATTCGTTATTTATCTTATGTGACTCATGGATATATTTTCATTATTAGATCGCAATATGGTGATTGCCAATTGATTGCTGCATAGAGTTTAAGAATGGATCAAGTTAATACCACAATAAATCTTAACGTATAGTTGCCAAAACGTTGTGAACAGAATCGTTACACATCGTAATAATTTGCATTTAGAATTCGGTTTTCACCATATGATCATGATATGAAAAATGTTACATGTATGAACGCTTCCTTTTTTAAAATGAAAATGTATTCAACATGTTTACTCTTATGTACGCACTGAGAGCATATTAGACTCGGACTTCGTTTTGATCGATATGTAACAGGGACAAACATTGCCTCTGCTGGGGTTTGAATCCGGGTTCTCTGGAATGCAAATAAAGCACTCTACTAATCGAGCTGAAGTGTTAACCCACTAGCCAGAGATAGACGCAATGCCATATATATGACTCAATCAGAGAAAGTTCTCAGCAAGTCTATACACATTTCAAAATAATTAAATTTCGATTATTGTAAAATAAAAATCAAGCAATGTTTAGACATTAAACAAAAAATTCTTTTTCGGTGTATAATTTCAATCAAACGTTTACAAAACCTAAATAAATAAAAGAAATTTGTTTTGTGTAAAGTACCTTTGATTGCGCTATCTTTTACACATTAAATTCTGGGATGAATTTAACATTTGTGTTGCTCATGGTTTGTAATAAGGACAATGACTAAGGCCTACTTCGACTGGGACTATAGTAAGTGCCCGAGTTATCCGAGGAACAGCCGAACATGTAGATTTGAGACTAAAGTGACGTCATTTCAACTTTAACCTCTACTCGAGTTCCAAGTTGGCGACGATAGGGAAGAGCGTGGAGTTGTAAGTACAAACAAATTGAATATCAAGGCTTTCATTATTGATACTAATATAAAAAACATTTAATGATTACTGAATAAGTAATTCTTCAAACCTGAGTTTTTATTAAAATTATCAATCGAGTGTTTATTTTTATCCGTACAAACACCCAATTTATATTGCTATAAATGAATCTCGAGCAGATTATATTGTTATTCTGTGAGACTGTATAACGATATTACGGTCGATAACAGTGTATGGTTGATTGAGTACATCAAAAGTTTTATAATGAATTAAATATATGTAAATCATAGAAAATGTCTTCGAATAGACAGTGTTTACTTTATTTTTTGGAATGGATAACTTAAGATAATAGAGTATGCTAGATCCACGCATTCTGCAGTTACAACTATTATACCCCCTTGGTTAAATTAATCATGGCAATGTTATAAATAAAAATATCAATCTTTAGACTTGATTTAAAATATTTAAGAAAAATGAGAAAGTGAGATCGAAAAGTATTTGTTTGTATATGTTACATAGTGTCCATCAGCTGCAAACTTATAGCTTGCCTGTTAAAAGAAAATTGAAGGGGCCACTCCCGATCATCATAAATGCATGAGCATTACTTTTATTGATACTGTACATGTTAGAGCTAATATTTAGCGGGTACTATTACATATAGACCATAATTTTTCTAAATCTAAAGCAATTTATTATGCATGTGCCTTTTTACATTTTATATGAATTTAAAATTTACTTCAGTTTTTGTTATCCTTTCTCCATTACAGAATCACTGTTGATGTTACCTTAAATGGAAAAAATCAAAATATCAATATGCCTCTTTACCTTTATAATATGATTAATGATCCTAAATGTGGTAAGGTGTTAAAATCTAATGAATTTATTCACATTTATATTAATCCTCTGCCCATAATTATGTAGGGTTAAATGCTTTAAAAAAAATGTTAAAGTGTGATATACCCTTGATAAAGGAGTTTTTAACTTTAACCTAAAGGTTTTAAAAGGTGTCTTTTCTTGATCAAGCTCTGTTTACCAGCAGATCTTTCAAAGTGAAGACAATGTAACACAGATGGCAGATCAGCACTCAGGGTCTGATACATGTAGTACTGTAACAGATACAGTAACAGAAAAGGTACAAGCCAGTTATATATATCATGGATGGAACTGCCTGATTTTTGCAGAAAAACATTTAATATCTACTTGGGTAAAGACCTTGATGATTATTATGCCCTAGTAGTGAGTCTCCATCTACCACTTTCTTGTGGTTTTCTGCCTGTCCATCCACTAGATGTGTCTCAGAAGAATTTTCACCATTTTCCCTTTGCTCATCCTGTGGACTTAATCATGATGATAAACGCATTTAAACTGGACAACAATCATTTTTATCCGTGAAAGAATTTTCTGAGATTTTGTCTACTAAGTTAGCAGGAGTAGTATCAGGGTAATGTTGTTAAGGACGCAGTGTTGGTTTTATGAAATGAAATTCATGTACCTCACTATTATCAGTTCTATTAGTTCTGACCCGACTAAACAATAGTGTCAGAGAGTATTAATCAACTAGGACCCCCAATTGTTTATGATTATTGCCAATTATGATATACTCCTATAGTCCTTTTATATAACTATTTTATATGGGATGAAGATCTATATAATAATATAATAAGGATGAACATATCATTGCGATTTTCAGAGTGTCTCAATCTCATATAAGAATTTTCATAATTTTAGACACAACATAGAATTACAGCCATATTTTTTCGTACAGTTTTCCCCACTGCTTTTTGTGCACCTAATTGCTTTCATGTGGCTTTAACCTGTTTAACATATATTTTGTCAATTTCAGGTCCACATCTGGACAGAGGAAGAAGAAAAATTACTGATTACGTCAAGAGAAGAAATTGATGATGAATTTTACAAGCTTAAAATCCATGAAGTGTTATAGGCAATAATTGCAAGAAACATGTATTACAATGGGGTAAAAGTGACAAGATCACAAGTGATGAATAAATGGAAAAATCTGAAAAAGAAATATCGTGAAGTTCTTGATGAAAATAACAAAACAGGTAATAAAAGAATAGCATGGAAACATTTAGATACGTTAAACAAGATTTTTAGGCACAAAGCCTCCTGCACATATGACAGCAGCAGAAAAACTTTCAACTAATGGTTCAAAAATATCCACACTGGATTCTGGAGATGCAGTAGTAGCAGCAGAGGGCAGTACAGATCCTAAACAAAGCAAGGAGTCTGTACATATAGAGCGACCAAAGAAGAGGAAATCTGAATATATGTCATATATGTTTGATCGGTTGGAAGATATTGGAAAACAGATGGTGGAACAAATGAACACACATCAGTAAGAACAATTGAAGAGATTTGACAAATTTCTTGAAATATTTTCAAAAACAAAAAAAATGCAGATGATTAATTATTGTCATGATGTTGTTTCTCCAAGTCTCTGATGTTTATCAATTTCATTCACATCTACTATGACTTGTAAGGCGTGTTATGTGTCATAGGACGTATTCTCCTTTTTTAGATATTGATATTAGTTTTTGCAGCTCTATGTGGCATTGAAAATGTTGTGCTTTACCAGTTAAATGGGAAATGACAACCTTCTTTTTGAAAGAATGTATGCACATTTCAGGTCAATGAGCAAACTTTGATCCATGTGCCAATGGATGTTTTCCTTTTTTTTTAGATTTTAATTCCTCATGCGTCTTTGCAAATTTTGGCATAGTATGACTTAAGGTATCTTTTCTGTTTGAGAATTGTATTCAAATTAAGTCACTGATATGATTTTTTGAATTTATGTCCCCCTGCCATGTTGCACAAGTTGGAATACTACTTCGGCTATGCCTGTCAATCAAAGGTAATTGGTCAAGAGTTGTCATAATATCATACTTTGTGTTTTATTTACATGATATGTATCATCATGCATTGGAACTGCAGAACCAATTTCATGATTTTTTCCCATCTTTTTATTAAATGTTTAAATACTGTTAAATTGGAAACTCGTCACCTTCACTGTCAGCCATTTTATGCTGAAAGAGGGGACATACATTCACTAAAATAATTATTTCTTTTTCTTATATTGATTACCAGAATACAAGTACAGTTCTTTTAAAAAAAAGCCAGACAATTTTACATTTTTTTATTTCAAAGAGGAAACGTAATCCTGTAACTTTCTAGTCATTTTTCAATGTTCTTTTAACTTAATTTGTTATCGAACCGATGTTGGCCATGGGCCTTTGTTATTATTAAAATAAACATGTCAAGTACAAATGTTCCTGTTATCAACCACTTGAACAAAATCAATGAGAAACAGTTCAGTTCATGGCAACACCTGCATAAGCTGTTGTCGTCTAAGCATTACATCTTGCCCATCAATGTACATATTAGGAAAGTGATTTGGATGGCCATCATCGTTTATTTCCACAAAATCTTCCACACTGTCTTCATGAATGATACACAGGTTATGTAGAATGCATCCAGAAACGATTGTTTAAACAATTTCCTCTGGATGATGAATAGTATATATATATATATATATATATATATATATATATATATAACTCCTGATGATTTAAAATGAAACTAGTTGAGTTTATTTCGGTGTTGTGATTTTTTTCATATAATACTACGTGTGTGGATTTATATTATATATATATATATATATATATATATATATATATATATATATATATATATATATATATATATATATATAGTAGCTCATTTATTTACATATACTTTCACATACTTACATTCCATAATTTTCCATTAATAGCATTATTGACTCTTTTCAATGTAGCATGTACTGTTTACAACGATATGTCGAAAATGTGGCTATTTTCTCTCATAGACTGCTGATTAGCTAAGTACCATAGAAATAATAATACTTGTTTCGACGGATCTGTCTCATCTGATCCTCCACCATGTGATGGTAGCAGCTCTCCACCGATATGCTGCATTATTACTTCAAACATTTCCTTGCTAATTCGAAAGTGAAATTTGAAATATGTTGTTGAAAACACAAGGACTGTATTTTTCGCATATCCCAATATTCTTAAAAGAGTAGATTTTGATATCAGTAATACAAAAAAAAAAGTATGCTTCATGAAGGCATATAATCGTTTGACATTCTCTCCTGAGTCGTCGTCAATAATAGTTTCATTAAATATATAAAAATGGGGAAAAGATTTCTCCATTGTTGAGTTTTCTCGAGTAAGAACTATTGCTATTCGGCTGATACGGGGGTGAGTGTAATGAAATATCTATTTTTAAAATTTATTGACGTAACTCCGGCACTTACTATAGTCCCAGTCGAAGTCGACCTAAGTATTTCAAAGCTGTGATTCTTCGGCTGATTAGTTAAAGATTTACTTCATTCATTGCGTAGACAAATACATATTATCTATACATGTTGAATCGTCATATGGTTAGGAATTAGAATGTTAATGCTCTTTGAATAACAGCCACGTCATTCTGTAATGAGTAAAAAGGCAAATAAGTAAATAAATAAAATAAACGCTTCAACATCATTTAAATCTGTATTTACTCCGTTAAGGAGGCTTGGTGGTCTGCAAACCATCGATAAGATCTACCTAAAATTTAAAGACATGATTTTTATAGCCAAAAACTATTAATTTTGATAGAAAAAGAAACAAACATTTTAATTTGGGTATTTTCCTATATGTTAAAGCTGCTTGGTCCGATTTTATATCAAATTTTATGCACGCTTTTAAACGATGGCTATGCTTAGTATATGTATTATAATAGACATTGCAGTAGTTTTACCCGTCATTTATACCAAATTTCAATGAAGAAAAATACGTACAAAATTTGCTAACAAAACAAACGACATTAAAAGGTACCGCGTTATTTCGCCTCATGTTAAATTACACCCCTGACGACGAGACGGGTATGGTTGTATTACGACTTTGACATCGCTTTAAATAAAGGTCGAAATGATCAGACAAATTACAAATAAACATGTGTACGTTTTGTTCGCTAATATTTCCAAAGTCTGCTTTCTTTACAATCGATGCATAGCATGCGGGTTGAATAACCCCAATCATTCGGGGGGCGAAACCAAGCGGTTTCCTTTTCTAAACATTCCCGTGATGCATTTTGGTTTGTTTTTTCGTTTGCCCAAAGAGAAATTATTTTTATTTACTTTGAATATTTCTAACTTTGAAAGGAGACTGATTCTGCTGGTGTAAATAGGAGAAAGTCCATAACTTTCTAAGATAAATGATTTGTATGGGAAAAAAATTGATACTGTAATTACAAAAAAATCGGACCAAGCAGCTTTAATATACAGCTTCCTTTTTAGGGACGTCAGTATAGTATAACACTTACCACGACCATCGAGCAACTTTATTTATGATAAAACACACATTACAGTGGGTTGAGTCACGTGATCAATACGCATAGTAAGGATACAAAAAAGACAGTGGATCATTATATGTGTTTGGGTTGAATATGAACTAAAGAAACAATTTTTGATTCAAATTCACATACATTGAATCAAACAGTGGGATATACATGTATCTACATTGCTTCAAACAAGTTGAATCGTAGCACTGGAAAAAAACATCGAATGAAAGAATAAATAAATAGAAGCTATGCACCAACTTAATATTGACATTCAATACCATTCAGCACAGCATATGATATACTTATTATCACGTGTAGACCTTTAAAAAAGGGTTATTTCACAAATAAAACGTTACATTCAATGTAATCGATGTTTCAGCAATAGCATATTACATAACTACTTTAACTTGTATTCTTTAAAAATCGATAGATTCCATTTCTCATACGGAGGATGTGGTAATCTTAAATGTCGTGCATTTGTCTCTTTACTTCCAAAAGAGTCGATGTGCAACGCTGTTTTCTCTTTAGAAGAAACGTTACCTTCTACGACGCATCTATCCTATTTCATTATCCCACTGGTCGGTCAGAATTGTTTGCATTGTTTATCTGCTCATTAATAAGTACACGCGTATACCAGAGCTGTTAAAACATATTTGAGATATTGATTTCTTTTTCCTTCTTCAGTCGTGTGCTCCTCTTCTTCCTCTTCCGTCTGATTTATAGGTAGAAATCAAGTTGACAAGTGACTTGGATGATGTTGTTTGATTGGACTAGACATAAATCTGTAATAAAACATAAAAGATATTTTATAGTTTGTGAAAACATTTGATTTGCATCCAATGAGTTCTGCATTTTTTTTTTATCGAGTAATAATGATTTACATGGTACTATCATTTAAATATCATATCTAGTTCATGAAATGTTCATGAAATTTGAAAAGGATATTTACATACAGGTTTCGATCCTAAACAATAAGCTCTACCTAATTAAAACATAAGTTTAAGCTTTTTCTCTAAACTGAGTATTTTCCAAAGTTTATTAAACACAGTATGTATACTAATGTATAAATAGTATATTCTGAAGAATAATATGTCATTCTGCTGATAAAATATGGTACAAAAAGGTATTCTAGACAAACGCACATACTGTTCGTTTGATGGTTTGAGCTTAAATTATTTTTGATAGATACCTTTTCTGAGTCCCTCTTCTTCATCTTTCTACTTCAAAGGTGGTAACAATTATGAACAAAATGACGAAAACAGAAACACCAAGGACGATATTTAGCACAGTTTAACCCTGTGTTAACCATACTATCAAAAGAAACTATCCATTGAAATACGCATCAGTACATACATACATGTATCAAAAGCCCATGCTTCATATGGAGAAACGTGTGCTTCATATGGAGAAACATGTGTAAACAAGATATCTGTGAGACAATGCTTTATATGGAGAAACATTGGTAAACAAGATATCTGTGAGCCAATGCTTCTACGGAAAAAAATGTAAACAAGATATCTGTGAGGCAATGCTTCATATGGAAAAACATATGTAAATAAGATAACTGTGAGCCAATGCTCACTAGAATACCCCCGCCCTGGCGTGCATAATCAAAATAAGCAAAGTCTTCACTAAAAAGGAAGTTCGCAACTAATTGGTGCAAAAATGTATCCCACAAAATGTCAAGCCTAAACAAATAGTGTGCTAAAATTTCAAGCATCTGTAAAAATTTGTTTCACAATTTAGGTTAAAAATAAACAAAATTGTCATTTAACAAGAAGTTGACGTCCAATTTGTACAAAAATATTTCCTACATTAAAATATCAGGCATCTGCAAAGAAAAATTGCTGAGAAAAATGCGACAGCAAGTTTTGTAACGAAGAGACAGACCGAAGGACGGACGGACAGACAGATAGACAGACAGACAGACGGAGAGACAAACAGACAGACAGACAAAGGTAAAACAGGGTACCCCTTTGCCTTTGGAGCGGGTGTGTAATAATCGAAATAATTATATTAACGTATGCAGCAGTGTTAAACGATGCATGTGGACGTTATTGCAAAATATTGAATTTACCAAACACCTGATAATGATTTTATTGATTCAGACAGCTAAAACAAAACACCTACTTGCAGACTTCACAACATTTTAAAATGTAAGTGCCTATCGCAGAGTTTCTTTGGGTTTCTTAGGGTTTTATCAGTGCCACTTGGAATTTCCTAAGGATTTTTTTTATAGTCTCAGGGTTTCTTTTTTCAATATATAAGTGATATTACTAGTATAGGATAAAACGTAACTTTAATATTTCTATAATGTATCGTAATTCCTGTATCCTTGTCAACCTTCAAGGTGGCAGTACTGTAGCAATCACCTGCATATAGAGTTAATGCGATACGCAAGGGCACGCTCTTCAAACTGACAAATAAGTTGATAAACTAGGAGTATACAGTCTCGATAGAAGTCATCTTTTTGTAGGTTTTATGGTCGAAACAACGACCTTGTCGACAAATACAATCTTCCACTGGGTCGCATGCTGACTGACGTTTTAATGCTTATTGTTAGACCGTTATCAATCATCTAATTGTGTACGGATTATTCAGTTATCCCCATGACGACTAAGAGCATACGGCGGGTGTGACCGGTCAGCATAGGATGCTCATTCCTCGCAAAAGCACCTGACCCTACCTCTATTTTATTTTTAGAGTTTCGTGTTTGCTCTGCTCCTGTTGTGTGTGTGTGTGTGTGGGGGGGGGGGGGTTAGATGTTTGATTTTCAACAGTTTGTAATCATCACATGTCATCTTAGAATTTTAAATCATTAGATATGTAAATGAAGTATGTACATAATAAGGATATGTTTATGAATACTAGCAGACCAGAAGATATTAACATTCGGTTGGTGACGAGTTTTGTTCACGATTTCTTCTAAGGAGAGTGCCCAATTGAAATTATGTACATAATAAGGAATTGTTAATGAATACAAGCACACCAGAAGATTTCAACCTATCACATTCGATGGGTGACGAGTCTTGTTATTATGTAAAGGTCCCACTTGAAGTTATGTACAAAATACAAAGTGTTCATGATTTTTTTTGTTATTTCCTTGTGTCCTAAATTGCCATGAACATGTTTCCAGTGTTGACGTGTGTCAGATTTTTTGCGTTTATTTTTGTTTCGGGTGAAACAGATTAGATTTTTGTTATATTGGTCGGCAGGGGATGATTATTCCTCCTAGCCACCTGATATCTTCTCTATACTTTTAGAGGCTGGTGTTGCTCTGCTTTGAAATTGTCGTGATTTCGAGACAGTTTGTGATTGTCATTTTATATTTATTTAAACGGAAGAGAAGGGGGACGGGATGAGCAACAGTTAAGATCTTTTTTTTTTAATCCTAAGATATGAATTGTTTACAATAAATTAATACAGAAAAAAAAATATTGTATCTGTAAATTTTGGCCTTTTCTTATAATTTGATACAGAACTCTTCTTTAAAGAAAATCAATAAAGTAAAAAACAAATGGCTATGACAATGGAGGCATTAATAAATTTAAAAAAAAAAATAGTTACAAAATTAAAAAAAATGTAAGAAAATTCAGTCCCCATCTGAACTCAATTTCTTCAAGTCAAACTCTTCACCCAATAGATACTAAGTTTAAATCTATGCACGTATCATTCAAAATATACGTGTAGGGAATTTAAAAAAATTCAAAGGGTTGGTAACTGTGGGGCCAGGTTTTAATTGGCAGTGTGACGTCAGAGCAGTGCATTATACACCACGAGCAATAATATTAAACTGCTCTATTTTTGTCCACGACATGTAGCGTCGTTTAATCAAAGTAATATCTTGTAAATTAGCTTTCATTGACTTTATCAATCTTTTGTAAATTCAATCAAAATAATTAGAATGGTATTGTTGAAGACATGCTCAAATTAAACTGCATATTTAATTTAAACCCTGCTAATGGTCGATTCGCCTAGTTCTGAATTAATAGTTTTGTTAACGTCATAAAATGTAACATGTATTTCCCTGGGCCTTTTTGTTGTTTTTCTCTTTTTGTTGGTTTTGTGTGGGTTTTTTTTCTTCTTTTTTTTCTTTCCTTTTTTTTAGTCCTATTCCTCAGTGTCCTTCGCTTTGATTATTTGTTTTCTCGCCTATGCGTTAATGTGATTTTTTAAAAATATGCAATATAATATTTTTCTGCATTTAACCTCCGACATACTTGTTTTTCTTAAATTCTAATAAAATTAAATTTATTTAATGTTTGAAACAAAACAATGTGCCTGGTTTCCAACAATGAGCATGCGCAGTAATGATTTAAGATCATTTTTAACATTGAAATTGATGGAATTAGCATATATGTCTTTCGAAAGTATTAATATTTATTTTAAAAAAAGTTGTTTAAAAGGTAGGTGTGTTTGCCTTTTCATGATCAAGAGCTCTTTTATTTTTCGAAGGTTTTTTTTGTTTTACCAGGCTGGTCACATCCATTGTCATCTATATTGCTTGACACCAGACCTTAAAATAATCTATATTTTCCCTATTGTTTCTGTTATTTACTAATCACACTAACAGAAAAACATTTAATAGAACATACTTATATTTAACATTGTATTCCAAGTGTAAAATCTTTGATGACTATCATGGTATTACCGGTGTCGATAAACAGGAAAACGCTTAAGGAGATACCTCCGTGATGTCATTGTAAATTTTGAAGAGCACCCGCTTCCTTACTTTCCATTTCAATTAAAACAGCGACAAGCATTAAATACTTACTGTACATTCATTTTTAAACGAGGAAGTGAGTTATAATATTATAACATCCCGAAGTCTACTTTTTTAAGCAGACTTGAAATTAGTAAGGGTAAAGATCCTCTTCTACGACACTCTGTTTAACGAGTGTCT
This sequence comes from Magallana gigas, assembly GCF_963853765.1. Lineage (NCBI taxonomy): Eukaryota > Metazoa > Mollusca > Bivalvia > Ostreida > Ostreidae > Magallana > Magallana gigas. The sequence goes on along the minus strand of NC_088853.1, from coordinate 68,303,290 downwards.
ACATGAAACTATAAACAGAATTCAAGAGTCGGGTGTGTTTCCTGTTGTTGTTTTTTTTTCTTTCTGATGTTCGGGCTCGTCACAGAGATGTATGCAGTGTTTGTGTGTGTCGGAGTTTTTGCCTTTGCTAATGGTTATGGTGAGCCATTTTTTAAGTTAACATTAAATTTGTTTATAAATAATACCGGCCCAAATCTGATATAGTTAGTGATGCACGTATCATGATATTCAAAAAGAACATTTTTTGTTCGTTTTGCTCAACAGATTAAAAAAAAAGATTACTTTTAAGTAACGGATATTTGTTCTGATTACTGTATCTAAAAATACGTACACGGATCATGATATCGGAATGATGTAGAGGGGGAGGGGGGTTGTTGTTAAAGTACTGTACTTTGCCAATAATTCTTTACAAAACGCTTAGCATACCAATAAGAAGAAAATCCCATTGTTGCACGGCCAATTAGTTTGAACTATGACGCTTCACGTTCTAATATATATTTTTAACGGCATTAACTGGTTCCTGCACTGGTTATAAAAATCATAATAATGTCGGATTTGTTTAAACACCTTGCTCATTAATATTTGTTCTCAATGTTACGTGTAAATAAATAATATGCATGACTTTACAGTGGGTTATTTTTTTTACCTAAAACATTCTAGTTTAAGGTAAAACATGTTATAAATCTGCAGAGCATCAACAGCTTGCCATAGTGGGTGATGTTCTAACATATAAAATTTAAATGACGCCTAATTATTGTGCCGATAATTCGGACATTGTATATTTTCTAAATATTTCATTCACAGCAGGTCATTAACTCAAAAACTTTTATTAAATAATATACTGATGATATAAAACAATGCAGGATGCAGTCTGCACAATGTAAATAAAAGAAAAAATATATCTCCACTAAAAAGCGACGAGACGCAAAAAATCATAATGCATATATCTTTTTATCACAATTCTCCGGTTTTTATTGTACCTTTAAATAATGTGGTTATACATAATGTTGTATTAAGTAGAAATTTGATTTAGAAATGTAATGACTTTTTAAAGATAAATTTCCCATATTCAATATTAATTTTTAATGAGCTGTGGCTTAACATTGTTATTTTGTTTTTGTTCTTTTTTTTAACAGTTAATGTCGCCCTCAACAAACCTGTATACCTACAGGACCAATTTGTACCATGGGAGGACAAATTTGACGCCAGTAATGCTGTAGACGGACGTAAATCAGACCTGAGATATGGAGGAGGTCAATGTGCTTTATCATATAATAATCCAACCGCCACCTGGTGGGTGAACCTGACCACCATCCACAGCATCCACCACATCACCATATATTTCAGGACGGACAATAAACCATTGGGTATAGTCACATTTACTAAAACTAAGTCATTCTTAAGTCCAGTAAGACATATGCTACAACAATAGCTGTATAAGTATACTTTTAGCGTTTAGACCCGCGTATCACCCAAATTCTTATAAGAGTATAACAGTCTATAAGAATATTGTATTTCGAAATGAAATACGACGGTACATCAATACGTTACACGTATGAAACAATATCATATAATACCCAAACGTGTGTTAAACTAATCTTCACTAAATTGTTTTCATAAAATTTAACCTCGAGAATTACATCTTCTCAACCTCACCAAAAATCAACTCTCCGACTAACAAGATGATGAATTTGTGATTATGATTTTTGTAAGTAATATCAACATTAAAATAAAAATAACATATCAAGCATATTGGGTATTTTATGAAATGTTGAACGATCTAAATTTAAATTACTATATATACGTCTGATAAACATCTCTTTATTGTGACACTATATCACATCGCTATTAAAATGATCAGTAATGCAACATGCTTAAACCTGACATCCAGTTGTTATGTAAATTTTTTACGCAATGATCGCTACCTTCATTACCCGAATGAATCATCAAAGAAAGCATTTTATTGTTTATATGAACATCTTTCTTTTAGCCAATTGATCAATTTATTATGAAAAGTAAGTAAAATTCACAAAATTACTGTTAATGTACGTAAGTACGTTAACTAAAAGAAACAGCCAAATCGTCTCCTGTGAGACTTTGAGTCTGGCGTCGTCATGATTATTTCGTGCAGTCCGTGATTTTTCATAGGTAGTTGTAGGTCTCGACCAATCGATAAACTGGGCGTGTCAAGTTTAGTTCTGTCATTTTCTTGTCAGTTTCAGCCGCTGTAGGTTTCGACCAATCAATAAACAGGCCGTGTAGATTTCAATCAGGCTGTTTCTATAGAGCTATGAATTAACTATAAGTTTCCGTAGGAAATAGAGGGAATAATACTTGGTAGATGTAAATATAACTACTTAAATAGAAATATATCAATACCGTAACTATGTAATGTTGGATATGCCCAGTGTCACGATAGGTGTTAGCACGAGAAAGGACCCTCACTTCTCTTGTAAGCTGCGGTGTTAGCATGAGAAAGGAACCTCACTTATCTTGTAAGCCGCAGCGTTAGCACGATAAAGGACCCTCAATTCTCTTGTAAGCCGCGGTGTGAAGAAATGTTTACAATGGAAACAGAACGTTTTCTTCTTGGGTACACTGCTTTTTTTTTAGAAAGGTGTTAATACTCAGTATTAACAGCTTTTCTGGCCTAATAGTTTTTGAGAAGATTTTTAAAGATTTTCTCTATATATTCCTATGTAAAAATTCATCCCCCTATTGTGGCCCCACCCTACCCCCGGGGACAACGATTTGAACGAACTTGAATCTACACTATCTGAGGATGCTTCCACTTAAATTTGAGCTTTTCTGGCCCAAAAGTTTTTGAGAAGAAAATTTTTAAAGATTTTCTCTATATATTCCTATGTAAAACTTCATCCCCCAATTGTGGCCCCACCCTACCCCCGGTGACCATGATTTGAACAAAATCGGTTAGGACAAAAAGAACTGTGACTGTAGAAGCAAGTCCTACCGCATAGTACCGCATTTTATATTCTCTATATTCACAATTGTCAATTCCTATTACATGTTTATTCGTAAATTGTATTTAAATTATGACTTAGAATTGGTTTCATATATATATATATATACATGTATATATATTTTTTTTCGATAAATCTTTACATAAGGAAAAAAAAATGATAAATTCGCACTATTAAGTTAGATATGTGTATGATCTACTATGATTATAATTATATTACTTCACTTTATTAACTTTATTTTGTAAAAATATAAATGTATAAGGTATCCTCATTTTTTTTTTTTTTTGCTACATAGTTACCGATCCAGGGGGCCCCTGGCACCCCAGGTAAGGTATACAAAGAGGGCCTCTGCGGAGGTATTACCTCAAGCAATTTGTATGTAATTTCAAATAAAATCATTATTAAAAAAAAAAAAAAAAAAAAAAAAAAAAAAAATACTCAGTATCATTTGATGGACGTTGAACAACTGAAATCTTAACTGTCTATAAATATCTGCTATATGCAATCAATTAGTAATTACCTCTGAAATGTATCAGGAACCACTTACTATTACATCCAAATGAGATCATTTTAGTCCCCAACTGTTAATGAAGTAAGATGTGTCTTTGAAAGTACAGTTTTACCTAGAGATAATAGTGTGTTAGAATCCCAACAAATTAATCTATACTGTGGCCATGCAACAATTAATAGACCCAGTGTCGCAGTAGGTGTTAGCACGATAAAGGACCCTCACTTCTCTTGTAACCCTGGTGTGAATCTGTAAAGGTATAATAATAAATGCAAAGCGTTTTTCCTTGGATGAAAAGCTTTTTTAGTTTTAGGTTTTCCTTGAGTAAAAGAGTTCACGAACCTGTGAATACTCCTGCAGTAAGAGTTGATGGATGTTAACAACTGAGATTAAATTGTGTTATTAAACATTTTTTTTTTTGCTATTCGCAAGCAATCACTAATTTTATCAAGAAAATTACCTTATTTTTAGTTTATTTCTTGCTGCTAGCTACATGTAAAGTAAATGTCACATAGTGTGCATGTATCTTATACAACGAATGCGATATTGGAACTACTTTCAATGAAACGAAAAAATATATATAATGTTGATGTTTACTGCAACTTCATTTAATGACAACATTAAATTATTTGGTTACTTGATTACTTTGTACGTACTCAATACAATAGACATACTTCAGAAAAACAGAATGTATGAATTACTGTTGATCTGATGTTGATTTTTTTTTTTTTTTTTTTTTTTTTGGAGCTTAACAAGTTAATCCAACACGATTAATATTTAGGTACAGTAGTTATCTAATTTTACTGCAAACCTTTAAAATTATTTTACAATGTTTCAAAAGTACAACAGACACAAACAATTCTGAGCACTCTCTTTTACCGATACGACATCTTAAGTTGTCTTTAATATCATTTGTTTGCTAAACTTTTTACGTCCGTCAATAATTGATTAACATTTTATGCAGGTCCTTCTAATTACCTCACTGAGGACTACCTTGGATTCTCTGTGTACGTCTCCAATACAACAGACAGACTACAGGGAACACTGTGTTACAAGGACGACAACTTTACACTAGACACCATACCTGCTGTCTTCACCACCACCTGTCCTGTACATGGACAGTACGTCATCTACTACAACGAGAGACTACCAGGAGTTACCTACCCTGACGAGTACTCCTATTCTGTTGGCAGTGACCTCTGTGAAGTGGAGGTGTACGGTGAGTGTAGTGTAAAGTTCTACCGCTTTCAAATTATGATCAGAAATAGTTAAGGTACATGACGTGATATATCAATAAAAATTGACAGACTGATGACATATGGTCCTTTATTTGTTGGTGAAAGTCTCAGTGTTTGTATTTTTCCTCGCACGATAATGATCAAGTTTCAAAAAAAAAAAAAAAATTAAAAAGCTGTGCTTTAAATATTATTATTTTGTCATATAAATTTACAGAAGGAATTTCTAACTTTATTCAGTTTGAAATATTAAAAAAAATGTTCAATAACAATGTAAAAAACGTTTTTCACGTTTAACCTTAAAGCAATACATCATATAAACACCTAAACAGACAACTATCTACTACTTTAATGGCAATCGACAATATGATGTGTATTTTTAGTTATTCTGAAATAATATTTATAATCGTGTATATATTTATTTTTTAAACAATGTACTTCATATGTCTATCACATGATGCTCTCCATTATTTTATATTGAAAACATGATTTGCAGTGATGGCATGTATATCACACAGTAGCGATGCTATATTCCCTTTGCGAGGGGGTAACTAAAAGAACTGTTTGCACTCACATTGTAGTACTCTAAGGCCGTTTGCAGGTACCCCATTATATTTTTTTAATGTTTCATGGGAGATAACTCTACTTCCCGGAATTATGAAATCCAGAGCATTCTGCATAATATGTGTGCCTGCTAACAAATAAGCGTGCCGAGCCTGACGCTCTCCTCTGTTTCTTTTAGGGATAACAACATATTAACCACATCCAAACCATATCAGATGCGTATCCAAACCGTTCTTATTTTGAAATTCAAGGTCATCCAAACTTGTTCCTTTGTTCAAAATTAATCGACATAAACTGCTTATTTACATAATTTTAACATAAACTTCGTAGAACTTTGAAGATTTAATATGCTTTTAAATAGATTTGACGATCTTTTTAATGTAAAAGTAAACAATGTAAGCCTTAAATAGCACAAAAACTTATCACAAAACAAACGGAGCCGCTATTTTCACTTCACCCAAACGCGTCACTACCGGCGTGGATACACGACAGTGGATTAAATCAATCCATTACAATTATAATTTAAATATTTAATGGTTACAAACCAATGTAACGTTAAATATACACTGTTTTAATTATTGAAAAAAAATACCAGATTTAATAATATTTTTATTTTGTAGTATCTTATCATTTTTCATATGGGCATTTTACACGCATTATTCACCAATCTTTTTTATTATAATATATGGATATTATTTTGAACAGTGAAAAACTATAATATGAATTTGTACTTGAACAGTGTATATAAAAATAGATCATACTTACCAATGGTCTTCGGCAAAGGGATCAAATGATGCATAAACGTCATTTTCATCTCTGTGACATATTTCTGCCAATCTGTAGGCCTACACATCTCTGCAAAATCAGTTAAAAAAAATTAAAATCTTGAAATCGGGTATTAGCTGCTAGCTATAATCAAAATGTCAATATGATGCATATAAACATGTAAAAATCAAATTTACCATACAAATTCATCAGAAATGACAGCTATCCCAAGTCTACAAAATCTTCCTTAAATGGTTCTTCTCTCTTTGAAATAGCTCTTCAAAAAACAAAGTGTTCATCTAGAGGTACCGGTATATAATTTTTTGAAAAGTTGAGAGCTACTCATCAAAAGATATACTTCACAAAATGTGGAGTCAATTGAACTAATTAATAGTTGTACCATTTTGCATGGTTTTGTCCGAGTCATGCTCTTAAAACTAACATTTTGCAAAAAAAGAATTATCTGTGTAAAAATAAATGTGTGTATATGTATATTCATGTATACATGTGTAACACACAGTATTGCTTACAATATTTCTTTTTCATAGACCATTATGCCTTCTTGTTTCATATTTTCTTTTGCATACTCCTTTTGTTTATTATAGGCTAATCTAGAGTGAAAAGGAGGTTAGTCATCCTCTGGGGGCTCCAACGCGGTCAATTATGGCTACAATCAGTTAATGTTTTCTTAAAATTATGTTATCACCCTTTTACCATACTTGCAGAATTAAACGTCATTTATTTAAAAAAACACATTCCGTTTATTAATAAATAAAGCAACATACATGCTCGTACTTTTGTGTTTAGACAGAAATTCGGCATGACATTGTCGTCGTGTCGTTTTTATCTGTGTGTCTTCCTATTTATTATTCTGTTTAGTACCAGGCAGAAATAACATTGAATTTATAGATCACCACCAAGTCAAAACTTCACTCCGCCCTTAACAGAATGCTTTGTTAAATAGAGGGGCCCACATTTACATTGCCGGCAAGATCCCAAGCCTCCGCTTACGGACATTCACTCTACGACTCCTCTGCTATTTCGCCATTCGGTAGTACTGAATTTCGTACTATTAAATAATGCCTTTATTCCCTCAAACATACATGACAGCTTTCCTTGTCTTAAATACGTCAAGAAACATATGTGCAGGTGCTTTCTTGAAACGCCCCTTTTTGTTTTGTTTTACCGTGGTCGCCGCCATATTGAAATTTTGTTTACAACGACCATGACGACGTCACGGGCATTCTTTCACCAGAGGTCGTGCTTCACAGGCTTCGCTTACACTTCTGTCAACGCCGGAAAAATTTTTTGTCACATGATCAAAATAAGCATGGCGAGCACGTGGCATTGTTGATTCGCTTCTTCTGAACAATCAGCTTGAAGGGAAGAAATCGACGGGCGATGACTTTGAGGACACGTTTAAAAACATCACATGAGATGACATTGCTGCTGATTTATGTAAAATCATCGTTGAGTCTGTAGCATACAGAAACTGATTTTTCAAACATCTGTCAAACTAGATCATGTGATCATATTTTAATGTTTACCCCTCGCAAAATAGTTCTCCCAATAACGTTAAAATAAAGATAAATAACGGCGTTAAAGATTAAAATTTAATTATTCATAATCATATTCATAGACAAAGGCGTCACGGGATGTTAAGTTATTTTTTTATAAAAGTTTAGAAAAAAAACTATTGCATAAATAAATCGATTATTACTGATTGTGTATTGTGTTTGATTTGAAAAAATGGATGTTTTAAAAACTTGTTATAATTTCCAAACAATACCGAGTTCATTCGGGAAAAATCCGAGCTGTCGTGCTTAGTTGTGCATCCCAAACCTTAAATCAACGCAAATTGATGCCCACGAATGCTGTGTCTCAAACTAATCTTCTCTATGTTTTTTTTTACAGCCCGATCAGGCCAGATTTCCACTGGTATTATTATATGGATTTGTGTGGCCAGCGCTTTCTTACTAGGGATGACAGGATTAGTTTTATTCATTTGGCGTAGGAAGAAAAAAAGGTGATATTTATTTACTAAGTGTCAATCCAAAGTCGCTTACATGTAGATACACATGTAAAACCTTTACGTGGTGTTGTGTTTTTTTAATTTTATTTATTTATATTTTTGTGTTTTAAGGGTCTTCCGTCTGTAGCGGAATTTTTTAGCTTCGCACGAGCTCTCGCATACGTTGCACGAGCCCTCGCTTACGTTGCACGAGCTCTCGCATTCGTTGCATACGTTTTACTGATCGCATCAAGTCTCCTCTGAATAGTGGACATGCACACTATTCTGACGCGACCCAACGCGATCCAAATTATCGCAGTGCAACGCACGACTTATCAGTCTCAATATGCCATGCTGTGCTATTAGTAAATATACCCTGTATAAGTATCTTTATTTCAGAACAAAATTAACATTATACATTTATTGCATGATGGTGAGGGATATACATGTATGAAGATTTATAACCTCAAGAAAAATCGTATTTCCCGAGGGCTTCGCCAGAGAAATTTGTTTTTTTTTTTCTGGGGAATAAATCTTCATATTCCCTGGACATTAATGCAATAAACGTTTTATTATACCAAGCAACATATGATTACACAAAATACGTTGATTTCAAATAATGTTTTAACTTTTCAACAGTCGCAACAATAACGTCGTGATTCTTTGATTTCCCATGCAACTGACTTTTCTTTTATAAATTATAAATCATAGATGGTTAAGTTGGCTCTGAGATATAAGGAGAATCATAATGATTAAATATTTTTGATTTAATCACATTTGTCTACATCGTATGCTCATATCTGCTTTTTCATTCCTATGATATCTCCCTGTCACGTTACTTTCTAGACTAATCAGATATAACAGAATAATCATATTGAGGTATAATAAAAAATGCTGCTGCATATCAATACCTTCTTGGGCGGCATCTTTTCTCGCTTTCAACTATATGTCTACTGAAAATGGGCGGTGCACATGCCCCCGCTGACTCGCACGATCATTTGTACCATGGAACGCATTATCGCACGTCCAATCACATTGGCGCACGTTCAATCGTCCGATCACTTAGTCTCCCCGCGTTCCTATCGTATTATCTTTCAACAGTTGCTTTCATTGTACAACAGTCGCAAGATATATCGCAAGATTCGATGCGTTTACATCGCACAACGCTCGCTTAGATCGTGCGAAATTCGTACGAATACTTTTTTCATATGCAATTATGTCGGCAACAATTTCCGATTCACATCTAATTTTTTCGGTCGCAAGAATTTTTGGTCGCTTCTGATCCTGCGCCAATGGGCTTAACAAAATGCAACTTTCACAAAGTTGTTTAAGGGACGTAGCAATAGTAATACGGCTAGAAATAGATTTTAATTAAATCATCGCAAAAAATACTTACACCGATAGTATTTCTTAAAATCTATGTTACATTTATTGACAACGGTGTTGGACATTATAATTGAAGCCTTTTTGTGACGTCATATTTACTTTGGTATCACGTGAGGTGCGAATCCTAATATTGAAAATGATCTATTTAAATCGCATCGGCGCAGGTTATTGATGGCATTTAATCATAAATATTTCTAAGAAAAATCATTTGTTATATAATATACTTTGAAGTTCTTGCTTGGGCGTGAAATAAATATTTCGTTTATGGAAGATATGTTAGAATATTCCACACAATCATCAAAATAAAGCACAATTTTACAAATCAAAAGCGTTTTACAAAGAAATGGGTTTATCTGTAGGTTTCCCAACCAAAATTTACATTGGTACTTATATTCTCTAGCAATAATACGCAAAATATTCTAAAATTGTGCTGATCTTTTACTTGCGCCAAGCTGGTTTTTACATGCATTACAAATTCTTCATTCAGTTGTTTACATGTAGAAGGGAGAGTCTCTAAACCACTAGTTATAAAATAGTCTTTTACTTAAAACGAAGCTTTAAAACTGCCGATTTTTTGATACTGGTTTGAAATATGAATGAATTCTGTAGGTCTAGCATTAATGACAGCATCTACGTAACGGAAGCATGCGGTTTTATACTAGTTTGATATAACTCACTTTAAACGTTAAGATACATTCCTTATGAACTATCGACAGAAATGCAGATCGTGATGTCAAAGTTAATTATAAAGTCATATGGAATGAAGTACAGACAAGTGACTTTTTACACATCGTTGTAAAATCAATCAGGACCGGCCCCTTAAACGTTTTATCTCAGATATCTCAAGAATGGTAACAATTTTCTTCACATTTGTTAAACAAAATGTCTTTAAAAGAAATTGCCATTTCATTTGATATTAAGAAAAAGGGGCTAATCCCTCAAATTAGGGACCTAGAGAGTTCTCAAGTCTTTATCTATAACTCTTTACTGAGGGATAATGTGTTACAGATTATAGAAGCAAATATCTTTATTTTATGGTAATGTAGCCTAACAATATATTGATTGTCTAAGGAGTTACGTAATTAGTGGTTTTAGGGATCGAAAGTCAAAAACTTTGATCCCTTATATCTCAAAAAGGAAAAATATTTTGAAATGCAGTTTTTAAGAAAATATGCTAAAAATGATGTACCCAACAAAATACAACCTTCAAAACTGTGTTCAGCTGCCTCAAAAAGGAGATAAGGGACCAGCCACTTAAACTTTCTCTCAGATATCTCAAGAACGGTAACACATTTCTTAACAATTGTTCAGCAAAATGTCCATGAAAGTAAATGACCTTTCATTTGATATTAAGAAACAGGGTCTGGCTCCTAAAATTAGAGACCAAAAGGGGTCTAAATGTTTCCAACCAAAGCTCTTACACCGGAAACAAAATAGTATCTTCCCTTAGGGTGTATACCCTTTCTTATATTTAAATCACGTTTAGCTATTAGATAGCAAAACCAAGGTCTTATATGTATTTTAAATTCTAAAATCAGACGGAAGACCTCCTCGTTGCTCGCAACGAGATTGTATCTAATTTTATTTTATTTTTGGTTTTGTTTCGTTTAGTTTTTTGTGCAAAAAAATATTTGCTGAATCATCCAAAAATCATATTTTTTATAGTACATGTTTCTACATTCCATTTATGCCAGACAAAATCAGTTTTGGTATATATTTCAAATGAAATATTAGATTACGTTGTAATTTGATAAAGAACGCAATGCATATTAATTTGAAATCATTCACTAAAGAGACCCATATGGACATTCTAATTAAAAGTTTAAAATCATTTGCGAAAGAATATTTACAAGTAATTAACATAATTAAAGAAAAATAAAACATTATTGGTGGAAGAGTGTGCAACGTGTGGCAAGTTTTGTTAAACATGTATTATGATCTTATTATATGCACATAAAACTGAATTTTTCCCCCCATTTTTATTCGTTTGGTAAGAATACATAAAATCATTTGTTTCTATCATTTTAATTATTATTCTTTAAAACATTATTAACGTTTACTCATTTGTTGATACACAGAAAACATTAATTAATCAAACAAGAAATTTTATTTTTGAATATCATCTTATAGATTAAATACCCCAGGACCAAATTATCTTAGACCGCACACCTCTAGATTTCAGCCCGTTAGCATAGAAATGAATCAACCGTTGGCGGTTAAAGGGCGAGCAGACGGTTACGAAATTGTCGACAAATCAAAAAACAAAGACCATTTACTAAAAAAGAAAAAGAAAAACTATGAACAGGCAACAGATGACACATTCCTAAATGAATACAGAACAAGAGGCAATGGAACATCTGAAGGTTACGAAAATATCGGCCAATCAAAGAACAAAGACCATTTAATGAAAAAGAAAAAGAAAAACTACGAACAAGCAACAGATGACACATTCCTAAATGAATACAAAACAAGAGGCAATGTAACATCTGAAGGTTACAAAAATATCAACACAATAAAGAACAAAGACAATTTAATGAAAAAGAACAACTACGAACAAGCAACAGATGACACATTCCTAAATGAGTACAGAACTGTAGCTAATGAAAATCAAGATCGGCCACATGTCCCTCAGAATTGGACAGCGGATTTCGAGGAAGAAATCGAAACCAATGCCATACATGGTCCAGATGAAAGCACGACAATCACCTTTGCTTAAATAGAGCAAAAAAAAATAAGATTAACTCTGCACAGAATGTCGGGAGCTAAAATAGAGCAAAGAAATAAGATTATCAGAGATACTAGTTAATTTTATATACAAAATGCATCGTTTTCAGTTGAATACCTGGAAAGTGATAATGTAAATATAAAAGGTGACAAAACAAGAGAATACCCATATGTAATGTGTAACAAAGATTTTTTTTTTGTGAAGAATTGTTGTGAAAAATAAATTGGCAAGTGCAGTCTATTTCAAAATATTTATAGGATCACTGGATTGGAAATGAACATGTATATCAGTAATCTAGCAACGGTTTTCAATGTGAATTTACCTTTAAAACAAATGAGTTGTGTTATTAGCAATTAATATTTGTGGTCCATTGACTTTTGAATATAGTGTTTCTAATAAAAGAAAAAAAGTCATCATTATAAAAAAATACTATTTTCATGTATTTAGTATAGTCCATGTCATCGATCTGTTATTAAGGGGTTGAAAGGGTTTTTCTTTCTTTCGTATCGTATTAAGGTCTTTCGTTTCCAACGGAAGACCTAATTGTTATTCTTCGGTTTCTTTTTCCCTATTATTATTTCTTTTTTCTTATGATTTTTGTGCATGCGATTACTCGTAGGCTACTGTGTAGGTAGGAGAATGATGAGGCATAAATGCAATTTATAATTATAAATGGTTTTATGCAGCCAAATGTACTTTTAATCTGTAGATATAAATAACATCATTTTAACATGCACAGCTTTCCCCATGGGGAGCCCCTCATTTTTAATGCTGAATTTGAAGCAATCTGATTTGCTGAAAGATGGCGTCACTTTTGTTCTATCAGTCCACAAATTGTACAGTCTGTGTTTTGTCGAATTTCCCTCCCACCTCCCTTATTCACTGTATGCCCCGCCTTTAACATGTAAATTAACTTGTCATTGTTAACGTATCTATTGTATTTGAACGGCCTATTCCCCCACTTTCTGCCATCAGTTTGTGTTATAAATATATTACTTATGTGTTTGAAAGCATAGTTTACCTTGTACAAATTATATATGTTGCAGTTGGTTTTAACATATGTTTCTCACAGTTACAGTATTTTGATTTTTGTTCTACTTGAATTATTGATATGTACTAGAGATGATGTACATCAATGTTTGTATGTTTTGATCAGGATATAATCATATTCTGATCAATAAAATTTCAAAACATTTGTGAGTTTGTTTGATGTATAGGTAGGAGAATGAGGAGGCATAAAGAGCTTTAAAAATAAGGTGAAAGATAGTTAATATCATATTGAAAATAAGGATGTAAAAGGTTATCACCACAGTGACGTCATAATGTAGAAATGACGTTATGAAGGTTGCCTTATTGGATAAATTTATGTTTAAAAGCCAAATATGGGTGTTTTCCGATGGTTTTTCGAATGGGAAACATCGAGCGCAGGCTTGCTCAAGTACCCTTTTTTAGTATAATGTGTATAACTATCTGAAAAAAAAAAATATGTTAAAATCGCTTGAGCAGACCTGCGCTCTATACTTCTGAATGCAAAATATAAACCCAAAAGGAGAATATTTTCATTTTTTTGCAAATTTGCGGGAATTAAGTTATTTAGGTGACGTCATAAATAAACAGCGAATGAGCAATGATGACAAAAATCAAAACAAAAGTGATAGGCATCCTCTGTACAATGATTTATGAAGATTTGATTTTAATACGATACTTTTTAAAAATTGGTTGAAATCGGGGGCAGATATTTCCCCATACCGCACATAGTCCTTTGTGCATTAATGACGTCACATCCGTTTTGCGATATTGCCATTTTAGTGATTTTTAAATGGGTATTTTGTCTGGGGACGTTCTCTTAAACTATAAAAGATAATGCGCTCAAATTACTCAGTTGGTAAAGGAAAGCGTGAAGATCTGCATAGTTGTTGTTGAATTTGTCTAGCACTTAAAACGCCAAAGTTCGATAGGGCTCGAGAATTGAGATATAAAAAGCGTCGTTAATTTTCTTGCTTTTCTTTGTTTATCTCTTTTCTGGAAAATATTTTATTTTAGCCTGTAATGTAAAAATAGTTTTAAATTTACAAGACCTTTTAGCAGACATTGTTTTTCATTTTCAATGAGTTATTAAACTTTGTTTACGTAATATTCATCATGTAAAAGTAAATTGTTATGTATCCAAACACCTGGACCTCTTTCAGACACATCTGTATCAAAATTCGTAACAACCATAGAGTGATCACTCATTGTTTCTACATAAAAAATATTTCTAGCATAGGCACATAAAATTTTTGTGATCAAGAAAAAATCAATTCTACTTTGTACAATCATATCTCTTCTTACCACTTTTCTTGAAAAAAAAACGTTTTTCTTTTCATTTCTCTGTCTCAAAACATCAATCATATCTATCAACGCTTTGTAACTATGATCATACTTATGTACAGTTTTCCCATATCTATCTATGTCTGCGAGAGTATTGTTAAAATCTCCCATAATAATTAAACTTGTAGAACGTGGCATTATTTCAATAATATTTTTTAAAAACAATGCTCTTTCTTTTACATCATTTGGTGCATATACATTTATAATGTCATATTTGGTGTCATTTTCTTTGTATGTTATATGTAAATATCTACCACCAAACCCATTTATATTTTTCAACTTTTGTTTTGATACTATTCTTCACTTAAAATGCTACACCTTTAGATGACACATCTGTGCTATCATAATATATATCACCGTTCCATATATGTTTATAATTTTCAATAAAATTGTCTTTCCAGTGGGTTTCCTGTAAAGCCACAATGTCATATTTTCTATTTTCAAATAAACTAAATACCATTTTCATTTTATCAACATTGCACAAACCGTTACAGTTCCACGAGGTTATGAAAACCATTGTGAAAATAAAGTAAGTACTTAGTATTCCTTTCATTTTATTTGTTCTTCTTTGCTTTGCCTTTGTTTTTCTCTTTACCTTTTCTCTTCTTTGTGTTTTTAACGGTAACTTCCGTGTCGAGGTCTGATTCCACGGTTGATGATTCTTTTTTCACTTTCGCGTGTTTCGGAATCTATAACATCAGGTGGTATTTTCTCTGATTTTGTTTCGTTCGTTTTATCATTATCACTTTTTCCGTTTTGATCACTAGTTTCGGTCTCCTCCTCGTCTTTGTCCTCTATATCTTGTTCTTTTGTGTCCGATTTTTCTTGGTCACCGATCTCTTGATCACCGGTTTCCTGGTCCCCTTCTGGTGCCTCCTCGTCACCGACACTGTGTACATCCATGCCATCCTCGTTATTCACCTCATGGTCCCATTCATCGATTTCGCCTTCGTCTCCATGTTCACTCACCCTGCACGAACATCTGTGTTCCCATTCCTCACACTGTTTACATCTGGTAGATTTACATGCCCTTGCATAGTGTCCTTGTTCTTTGCACTTAAAGCATCGGAATTCTGGACATGCCCTAAAAAGGTGTTCACTAGAATAACACAGCGAACACACTTTTAATTGTCCGTTGTGAATACATCGGTAGTAATCTTTTTGAAACTTTAATGTGTAAGGAAACGAGGTCATATGGTCTGGTACTCTGACTTTTGCATATCCTGTGCCTCGGCTATCGTAGTACCTGGATAAAATCTTCTGTTGATTGGCGACAATAGTTCAACACCCATTGATTTTAACGTTGCTTCGATTTCATTGTCATCGATGTATGCAGGGAGGTGCATAAAACTAACCACTAACGAGCTTGGTACAACTTCATTACATTCGAACGTGTTGTCACCTATTTTTATCCCTTCAAGGAGGTACTGTATGGGGGCTTTTCCGTCTAATGTTATTTCGTACAGATTCCCACATTTCGGTACACATGCTAATAAACTACCAACTCCACAGGTCTCGTGAATACATTTGATTATTTCCTCATGTTTGACAAAGGAATTATCTGTAACATTTACGAATAGAGTGTTTTCTCGACAGTATTTTCTGCAAGCAAACAAATTTTTTGATCCGCCAAAATGGCGACCACCTGACATGGCAGCCATTCACACTTGATTCACCATTTATACTGTCTTTTTCAGCACAATATATACAAAATAATCAAAACATACAAAAGTATATACATAGAGTCTTCCCGTCGAAGACACATTTAATTGGTTCACTATAAACAGTAGACACTGTTGGTTGTATTCGAACAGTCAAAATACACCTTGCTCACCTGTCCATTAGCAAACCGGAAGTC
Source organism: Magallana gigas (assembly GCF_963853765.1). Classification (NCBI taxonomy): domain Eukaryota; kingdom Metazoa; phylum Mollusca; class Bivalvia; order Ostreida; family Ostreidae; genus Magallana; species Magallana gigas. The sequence goes on along the minus strand of NC_088853.1, from coordinate 68,286,887 downwards.
CCTGTAATGTCAAAATAGTTTTAAATTTACAAGACCTTTTAGCCAATATCATGAAAAAGGGGCTGGTCCCTTAAAGTAGGGACCTAGAGGGCTCTAAAGTATTTAAGCTTAAGCTCTTTACCGATGGATATTTTGTAATAGATTATGGAAACAAATATGTTTATCTTACAGTTATGGAGCCTAACAGAAACGTTGATCACTTATATCTCAAAAAGAAAATATATTTTGAAATGCACAGTACAAGAAGAGATGCTCAAAAGGATGTACCCAACAAATTGCAACCTTTAAAATTTGATTCAGCCATAGTATGAATGACCATCTTTAAGTTCTCCTTAAAGATAGCTTAAAACTGCTAAAAGGTAGCTTAAAGACGATCTTTAAGCCACCGTTAAGCTATATGTGTTGCTTAAAGGTAGCTTAAAGAAAGCGTAAAGATCGCTGAAAGGCAGTTAAAGATAGTGGCAGCTTATCTATATAGACTATCTTTAAGCCACCTTTAAGATACCTTTAAGGACAACTTATATGTCTTTAATGCCCAAACCTCTTTAAGCCACCTTTAAGCTACCTTTAAGCTACATGTAAGCCATTAAAAAAAATAATTCAATATTGTGCTAAATTTACTAACAAAATGTTTTAACTTTAAGACAAAAAAAGTTTTATAAGCGGTTTTTGTTCTAGAAAATAGAATGAAAAAAATTCAGGACGCATAGGACAAGGATTGAACCCGGGCCCCTTCGTTTACCAGTATTACCTCACTCCCTCTGCGCCACGGCAACTTATAACTCATACGTGATTTTTATATCCAATAAATTAGTGGCAATTGAATCAATGTATTGACTGTGTTTTTTACTTGAAAAGATTTTGACTTCCATTTAGTTTGTAAGAATCAATTATATCTAATTTATAAATTACATGCATGCATGTATTTAAAATGAAATATGGAACTTGGTCTTCAGTGAAAAAAATATATTATACATAAATGGAAACCGTTAGGCTTACTAGTACTTAGTTAATAAATTTAAACCGATTAGATATACGTTCATCTAATTTATTGCTAAATGAAATGCAAGAAAGATGCTGAAACTATTTCTTTTTTTAAATACATTGAAACTATTATGTTGATCACGGCGCCGTTCCAGTATGTATAATTTTAATAATATTGATTATTACACATTTACAGCAGATCTAGAATAACAAATTAAATGATATATGTTTAGATATGTAATTGTATACATGATGTTTAAACTATCATTTCTATAACAAGCAATATTACCAATTACCGGTGACGTATTTACTGCATGTGGAAATTGCAAATGATGTATACATATACTTGTACATACAATTGTATGATGATCATGTACCACGCCAGGTATGTGACGTATTTACCGTAATACAATCTAAATAATTAGCCCGATGCATCTATGATTACCGGTACATTAAATAATTGGCCTCTAGACTTTACTCTAACACACATGTATCTTTAATTTGTAGACGTAACATTTTTAAAATAAAAACAAGATTAAGAAAATAGTTGTTCGAAAATAAATTACAAATGTAAATAAACTTTCATTCACTAGACTTATCGTACACACGTACATACTAAGATTTCAACACCTTTAGAAAACCTGACGTGCACCTGGGCACACGACACACCTGCTGTGTTATCTTGTTTATTCTGTGTTATTTTCAGGGATGTTTCTTAAGTTTGACAAACAATACACTCTAATTAGATATACACAAACGAACAAAACTATATCTTGACAAACAAAGCAGTAATATCCTGCCCGATATAACAAAGGCAGTTGAGAGTGTTTTCATCGTAAACATGTATCTAGCAGATCTATAATTAGACCTAGAAATAATTAAATTGCAAAAATATACATATCTTAAACCGATTATTAAATTAAATCATGCATTATTGGTTCATTTTTTTTTTTTTGGTTAATATGTGGATAAAGAAAGAGAGAGAGAGAGAAAAAAAGAGAATGAGAAATATGTCACTGATTAATTTATAATTAGAAACAAACAAGACAACTGAAAAGGAGCGTAAATGCCACGTTAAGATGCTGAACGGAAGCTTAAAGATGGCTTAAAGATGACTTAAATAAGTTTTGACTTAAAGGACCTATAAGCTCAGCTTAAAGGTGACTTAAAGGTGGCTTAAAGATTGCATATCCTTTAAGCCACCTTTACGCCACCTTTGAGTCACCTTTAGGGACTTGCTTATAGAATTTTTTTCGCCCTGTGAGCGAGCGAATGAGGAGTATGTTCCTCCGTTTCCTGTCCCGCGACGAAAAGTTTGTCACCTCGAAATCTCAAAAACGGTAAAGACTTGAACAACCAATCGTTGTGGTATTATAGATCTGTGTATGTAGATGTGTTAAAACTATTATATTTTGTTCGTCGTAACTTCCGGTCGTCTCCGAATGCACTTCAAAAATAATTTTTGTACGCATTAAATTCGTTTTTCATAGAATAAATATACAATTAACTAGACACAATCTCGTTGCGAGAAACGAGGAGGTCTTCTGTTCGAATTTAGAAGGAAATATGACATTGTCGACTTTGATTTTAGACAAAAAAATATGGAAAAAGGAGTAATGTACTAATGGTTTTTTTTGTATTGCTTTTTTAAAGTTCTCTTACATTGTTTTTTAAGTACTTGCATTTCTTCCAATTACATGTTAGATAGAAAGGGTTAAACCTGCTTACCTCTGGCCCCTAAAAACCCTAATTAGGTAACGCAACAGAAAATTGTTATATTGTTAGGATATATAAACGTTTTATACCTAATTCAGCTTAAATAACCTTTCATAAAATAGCTCTCAGCAAAGGGCTATAGATAAATGACTTTAGAGCCCTTTGGTCCCTTAATTTAAGGGGCCATACCCTTTTTCTTTAAATCAAATGAAGGTCATTTAATTCTGAACACATCATTTATTACCTTTTAGGGGCCGTTTAACGAAATTTTAAAGGTTGCATATTGTTAAGAACATCATTTTGAAAAACTTTTCTTCTGTACTGCATATTGGAATAGTTTTTCTCCTTGAGATATGGGTGATCAAATTTTGGACTTTTGGTCCCTCAAAACCCCTAATTATATAACACACGATGAAATCATTATATTTGGTTGAATACATAACTGTAAAATAAACATATTTGCTTCTATAACCTTTCACAAAATATTCCTCAGTAAAGTGCTACAGATGAAGACTTAAGAGCCCTTTGATCCCCTTTTTAAGCGGCCAGTCCCTTTCTAAAGATCTTGTAAATATATACCTTTTTACATACATATCTTAACAAAATATTTTTCAGAAAAGAGATAAACAAAGAAAACCCGAAAAAATAACGACGTTTTTTAAATCTCAATTTTCCGGTTCAGGCGAATTTCAGCGCCTTTTGATTCAGACAAAAATGAATGCCAAAAGACACATCTACAATCTTTCGACTACAATCCCTGAAATTTTGAACGTTATATCTGCAATCGTTCAGAAGAAGATCTCAGGACAAGCCGACCCTCTGAAAATTGCTATAACGTCAATATTTCAAAAACGGAGATGACGTTATCAAAATAAAAAATTACGTATAGAGTGTATATCAGTATTCGTCATATCTGAAGTTTAATGAAAATCGTTTGAGTCGTTTTTGAGAAATCGCGAGCACAAAACTTGTTGGAAAAAAAAGAAAAATAGCGAAGAAAGACCTTAATGATCTATACATATGTCATCTATGCGATGCTATATCAACAAAAAAATTTTACTTCCAGCGAGATATCTCAATTATCTCAGGTAGCTTTTTTAAAACACATTTTGTACTCACAATATCTAAGAAACTAATTGTGATCAAAGCACGGAACTTAAATGGTTGATACACATTTGATTCAAAATGTGTCCAACTGGTTTCAATTTTGTCTTCTGTCACTTCCCGTCCACACAGAAAGATTTAAAACAAATCGAGTTGTTTATTAGTTTAACTTTTTACCTTTGGTATTTGTAATTAGGTCGATGAACAATAATGTACAAAAGGCAAGTATACAAGAAATATATGATGCAATTTACATTAAGCACTTCCGTTTTTCAGTTTTCTCTCCCGAGACAAAAAACCGACGAGAGCTCAAAAACCTGACCATGCCCCTTTAATGAGAAGATGATGTATATCTGATGTGCCTTGGCTATACAACCTTTACTCAACAACAATATACAGTACCCGCAACGTTATCTTTTACAATCATCTCCTATCGTAACGTGTATCAATCCTATCATATCTTGCGTGTATTCTGTTCTATCGTGCGTTAATCCTATCCTATCGTGCGTGTATCCTATCAGGTTTATCGTACATTTTAAACAGTTTTTTCCGTTTATTCTATCGTGTTAATCATTTCAAGCCTTTTTATAAGCAGGTATATTAAATTCAATGTTACAAGTCGTTTAATGCGCCGTATACAAAAATTTATCAAGATATGTAAAATCCTATCCAGCATTCTATCATGATACTAATGTCATAATTCTTTAGATCAAAACTAACCAATAGAACATGTAAATCATCTCTGTAAACAGTGAAAATGAAAAAAAAAATGTAAACTATCGAAGTTCTTTGGGTACACGGTAACATATTTACCTGTATATATATCAAATACATTAAATCGTACGCCGAGTGTATGTATACCTGCGTAAATTTGTGTGTAATATAATTCGTTTCTTATGCATATTTATTTTTTTTTTACAGAAACAAAATTATTTATGATATATTTTATGTTTCCTTAAAACAAGAATTGTATTTCACTTGAAACCGTTATTTTCCATTTGATATTTGATTTTGGGCTGAAGTGTTCTCTGCAATCGGCTAGGGTGTGTTGTACATGTATTGAATACATTGTAAACAAATCGTACGCGGAATTCGTGTCTGCGTAAATATTTAACTTGAATGTAATATACTTCGTTTTTATTACATCATTTTCTGATACTGAAAGAAATGCATTTATGATATATTTCATATTTATTTAGAAGCACAGTTGTATTTTAATTGAGCCCGCCATTTTCCGTGTGATTTGATCTCGGGCTGAAATCTTCGCGGCGATCGACTAGGGTGTACGGTCAAATAAACAATGTAAACAATTTAGATAATTAATCAATTATTTAAGCTCTTAATTTTTGTCAACAGAAGTCAACTGGTCGTTTTTATACATTCTTTTAATAATGCAATGGTGATTAACAATTCGGCATTTGTTGCTAACGCAAAATTCTACGTAAATCTTTATTCGTACGTGTTCTTTCTCAAATTCTGCCATTATTAGATTAATCACGAAGATCGTCTAGCGCGATCGTACGTTTATCACGAACATCGTTAATCCTTTCCTATCGTGTATCAATCCTCTCGTATTGTGTTTGTATACTGTTCTATCGTCCGTTAATCCTATCCTATAGTGCGTGTATCCTATCTTATCGTCTATCTTGTAAAAAATAAACTTGCGGGTACTGTACATGTACATTTAAGGGAAAAAAAAGAGGGTGTTCATTTACCCAGTAACCTACATATATAACTTTTACGACTAAGATTTCAATTCGATTGGTGAATGAATGGATTATTGGATAGATAGATAGATAGATAGATAGATAGATAGATAGATAGATAGATAGATAGATAGATAGATAGATAGATAAATAGATAGATAGATAGATAGATAGATAGATATTCAACCTGAATGTTATTTCCTGTTGGAAAGTATGATCTACCAGTGTGAAAGAATGTTATATTTCCTACCGGGGAAATATCTTGAAGACGCCATGCAAAACAATCAATTCCTTATAAAATATCATATATCTAAAAGCCGCTTTTAACTTTTCATGTGAAACACTTCATGGCCTCTGTGTCACGGGTTCGGACTCTAGGGTGGGGCCAATATGGCCATATAGGAAAATGTATTAAATCTTAGTAAATCTTCTCTACTCCCAGATATATTTGTTAAAAATTAAATGCATGTTATTATATATGATGTTAATGAAGCCCTCTACCAAAATTGTGAAATTCATGACCCTTGGATCAGGGGTTCAGGCTCTATGGTGGGGCAAATATGGTCATATAGTAAAAATGTATTTACTTTTAGAAAATCTTCTTCTCTACCTTCATATATATTTGTTAAAAACTAAACGCCTGGTTATAATGTTCCATGAAGCCCTAAACCTAAATTGTGAAATTCATGACCCCTTTGTTAGGGGTTCAGGCTCTAGGGTGGGGCCAATATGGCCATATAGTATAAAGGTTTGATATCTTTAAAAAATCATTTTCTCTACTCCCACTGAATAAAAAAAACTGAATAAATGGTTATAATTTCCACTAACGCTTCTACCAAAATTTTGTAATTCATGCCCCCTAAGTCAGGGGTTCAGGACATGGGGGGGGGGGGGGGCAATATGGCAATATATTGTTAATGCATATAATGTTTAAACATTTTCTTCTCTAATCTCCCACATCTGTAAAAAAAAAAATGACTTATAATTATGTTAACTTGGAAGTCCTCTACTGAAATTTTAATTTTCATGTCCCCTGCAGTATGGGTTTTGACTCTAGGGCAGGGTTAAAATGGATGTACAAGTGTTAATGCATATAATGTTAAAAAATTATATTCTTTACTTCCACAAACCTAAAATGAAAACTAAATTCATGATTTTGTAGACCAGATCTTTAAGTTTTTCGCCAAAATTATAGGTTTCACAGTTATTTTTGAAAGATTTCAGGCAGGGAGGTGGTCGTCATTACAGATTTATTATTTGTTCTACTCCAGAATGAAACTTTATTAACTAAATGCATATATGAGACTCCTCGACAAGTTTTTGTATGGGTTATATGCTACTAAGGTGATCGTTAAGGCTAAGTGGCCTCTTGTAACAACAAGGAAAAGTGTTTGGAGAGGATAATAATCTAACGGAAACCTAAACGGAAACAGCTTGTTCGGTGTCATCACTTGTAATTTTGTTCATCAGAAAATCCGGAATGATGACAAACAGCAGGATGTTTAGTAATTCATTAAAAGGAAAAATAGGTTTATTGATCAATATTTACACTTTACTGGGTTTTTCCATTCAATTTGGTGATCTTTAATGCCTCTAAATGCAACAACTAATCACTGCAAATGAATTTACATGAAATCAACATTAGTTGTTATCAACATTAGTTGTTCCCAAACAGTGATTTCTATCTTATCCGTTAAAAAATATAATTCAACCATGAACTTCTTTTCATGATCATCGACCTAAACTCAACAGTCTATTTGATAACCAGTTTAAACCGGTTTTCAACAAAACAGCTGTTCTTGCCTTACTTTCTTCGTGATCTGGAATTTGTATCGATTATTTAAGTAAATAGATAACTTATTTCATCAGTAAGGGAATATAAATATTAGCATTTTAGGATTTTTTTTTGACGTCGTCCTGCCAATAACTGCCGTCCGATGATCAGCCAAATTATCACAACGCGCTACTGCACGTTGTTCGATTTGTCTGTTTGGCAATTATTGACACGGCGATGTAAAAAATAAATCATTCAATGCTTCATCCCCCCACCCCACCTCCGCCTTTCATTGCAAACATGGGAAAGTTTCGTAGAGAGAGAGAGAAAGAAAGAAAGAAAGAAAGAAAGAAAGAGAGAGATTTATCTAAATGTATATACTATTATGTATAATTAAGCCTACTTATTTGTTCTTCAAAGTAAAGCAATAATGACTGCTTTGGATCGCTTTTGTTTTTTAAAGTTTTTTTTTTAAATGAAAAAATGTTAGCCTGGAGGTTTGAACCAATTTATTTTTTAAAAAAATAGTAAATTAAAACTTATATAGTAGTGAATTGTAAGGGAGAATGGTCACTCTTAAATGTGTTGAATTTTAAGGTCTTTCCACCTTTGACTCTAGGGCAGGGTTAAAATGGATGTATAGGTTTTAATGCATATAATGTTAAAAATTATCTTCTTTAATCCCACACACCTAAATTGAAATATGAATCAATGATTTTGTAAACCAGATCTTTAAGTTTGTCGCCAAAATTATAGGTTTCACAGTTTTTTTGAAAGATTTCAGGCAGGGAGGTGGTCGTCATTACAAACTTGTAATTTTTCTACACCAGAATGAAACCTTAATAACTAAATGCATATATTAGACTCCTCGACAAGTTTGTGTATGGGTTATATGCTGCTAAGGTGATCGTTAAAGCCAAGTGGCCTCTTGTTACAAGTAGGAAAAGTGTTTGGCGTAGGATAATAATCTAACGGAAACTAATGGCAGCTTGTTCGGTGTCACCACTTGTAATTTTGTTCATCAGTAAATCCGGAATGATGACAGATAGCAGGATGTTTAGTAATAAATTGAAAGGGAAAACAATGTTTATGGATCAATAGTTACACTCTACTGGGTTTTTCCATTCAATTTGGTGATCTTTAAATGCCTCTAAATGCAACAACTAATCACTGCAAATGAATTTACATGTAATTTTCATAAGTAGTCCCAAACAGTGATTTCTATCTTATCGGTTAAAAAGTATGTTTTAAGCATGAACTTATTTTCATGCTCATCAACCTAAACTCAACAGTCTTTGTGAGTGTTTAAAGCGGTTTGCATAAAACAGCTGTTTTTACTTTACTCTGCAATTTGTATCGATTTATTTAAGTAAATAACTAAATAATTTCATCAGTAAGGGAATATAAATATAAGCATTAAATGATTTTTTTGACATTGTCCTGTCAATAACTGCCATCCGATGATCAGACAAATTATCACAACGCGCTTATTTGTCTGTTTGGCAGTTATTGACACGGCGACGTTAAAAATAAATCATTAAATGCTTTATTTCACTACCCTCCCTTTCCATTGCAAACATAACAAACATGGGAAAGTTTCAAAGTGAGAGCGAGAGAGAGAGAAGAAAGAGAGAGATGTATCTAAATATATATACTATCATGTATAATTAAGCGTACTTATTGTGGTTTTTTTTTTTTTCAAAGTAAAGCAATATTGTTTTGGAATACTTTTGCTTTTGTGGGGTTTTTTTTATTTAAAAGTGAAAGCATGAACGTTTGAACCATTTCAATTTTTTTTTAATAGTAAATTAAAAATTATATAGTAGTGAATTGTAAGGGAGAGGAGTTACTCTTAAATTTGGTGAATTTTTAGGTCTTTCAACCTTTCTGGTGAAAGATATTTTGTATTTCTTATGTTTTTAATTCTTATCAGGTCTTTTCACCTTTCAGGTGAAAGACCTTTTGATTCGTTGTTTTTTTTTCTTTTTATTTCCAGGGACAGCTTTTTTTATTTCTATCGATATTGAAACATTTTTTTAAGCGATTGATCATTTAAAGTTATGTATGTATGGCACCAAATGACCCTTTGCCTGATAACACCAAAAACCTATAAAGTTCTTGCCTTTTGTGTATGAAATGATTGTTATCCCTACTCCTCTGAAACCATAAGAGATAGAGACTTGAAACTTTTACTAACGTCTGAAGTTCACTAAGACGCTCTTTCAATCTATATAAGCTATGCGCTGTGCCCCTGAAAGTATTTAAATTTCCATAACATCACTTCCAACTTTTCCACTATTTGCCATAGAGACTTTGGACCACTTGGGATGGAGGCGTCTACCTTGGTGTTTTTGTAACTTTTTTGTTTAGGATGGTATAGAAAATCTTCATCAAGGATGTAGTAGGACTTCTTACGACATATCAAAATGTAGCACTTCAGTTCCAACCTTGAAATAGTTAGTGAGTTATTGCCCCTTTTAGACAAAATCCTTGTAATCGCTACTCCCCTGAAACAATAAGAGCTAGAGACTTGAAATTTTTATCAATGTCTTCAGTACACTTAGAGGTTTTTTCAGTCTATGATCTGAAACGAGTCCAACGTCCCCTTTTGGCAATAATTTCCCTTTGAATTTCATTATTTCACAAACACATACAAAATTCACACTCCTCCAATGTTTTTTTGTAAGTGTGACCTTGACCTTGTGACCTTTGGCCTCTAAGTATTGGTGTATTATAAGTATCTGCAACATAAATATCAGATTTAATTATAATTATGTACAATGAGTTTTATCCCCTCCCCCATTTTTAGGTGTGACCTTTGACCTTGACGTCAAAGAACTAATGTATTATAAGTATATGCACCATATAAATCATCAGTTAGCAACCCCCCCTCCCCCTTTTTTTTTTACAAGGATTGAATTCTTATATGAACTTGACCCTCGATATTTGAACTTGAAATTTAATATTTTTTGTTTTGAAAAAAACATCCAACAATAGTTACAACCGTTTGTCATATTTTTTTAAGTCTGACACTGTGACTGCGATTTGACTACAGACCGCGTTTAATAATACGCCTCTGATGAAAATTCCAGCTCAAGTAAAATTCAACAGAACTTAGCGAAAATTCCTGGGTTTTTTCCACACATCAAAATCTAAATGCATGCCAAATGTCAACGAAATGAACCATATTGAAGAAAGTTATCCGCTACAGCGGCATCAAATCATTATCCCGAGAAACGAAATTCCAACCCTTCTATATCTGTATCTAATCAATTCATGCTCAAATTTCACTGAAAATTTATCAGCAGCCTATGACGATATTTGTTGAAGTTCTACGAAAGATAACTCTTCCTTCCCAGACCTCGATTTTATAAAAATTTAGTTTACATTTATTTTCAGTTTGGTTTTTTTTTCCGACTTGGCTGAAATACATGACTGGCTTTAATTCAGTTCAGATTTTCCGTACTTGTGGTACCATACATCCTTTTCTTCGGGTGACGACGATTTTTTACAATTGAAAATGATTGAAAAGACTGCTTGCATTAGGATCCGTTTTCACTATATCAATATCCCTCCCTAAATCTTGCTGATGTCGGTTAATTGCAGAGCGGATAGATTTGTAGGAATCATTTTTGGCACTCTGCTGTTTGTTCAGACGACATCTGGTCGGTCTTTTTTCAATTGGTTTTAGAGCTGCTTCAGCATAGAGTTTTCCTAGCTTGCTGATTAATTCTAAAAGCTCAATCAGATTGAAATCTGTTAGCTCACCAAATGTTTCTACGCTCCATTCTACAATATTAAAGGGGCATGGTCCCGATTTTGGTCAAGTTTTACAATGCTTTAGTAAGGCATTTCTAATAATCCAATAAAATGTGTCAGTTACTCGTAGAGTTTTAAGCAAGATACAGGGCTCACAAGTCTTTGTCATGTAAACAAGGCGTCTCTTATAACTCAACAAATGACACTCAAATTTCGGTTGCCTTTTTAAAATGACTTTCTAAAGCATTGTAAAATATTAAAATCGGAAAAAATTATTTTTGCCCAAAATCGTGACCATGTCCCTTTAGCTACAATTATTAAAACCATACCAATATATCATCATAAACCTAGATAACTTATTAGTAAAGCGCTCTGAAAAAAGAGAGTTGGGTGCAATTCCCATTCTGGGTTAAAATTTGATGTTTTGGGTAAATTTGATCGAGTTAACCGTAGGAAAAAATGTTTTGATATTTATCCAATACAGATTTTTGTTTATATAATTTAATTTCAAAAATTCGAGGGCATATTTTTTTCATATTTTAAAACATTGAAATAGTTCCCCCCCCCAATCTTGTGCTTCTTTTTGGTAAAAATTGAATGTTTTCTGTCTTCAGGTTGTTTTATGCAACGAATTTGGAAAGATAAGAGCCATGTTAAGTTTGTGTGCTGCTTCCTCTGTTGATGTGAAGGCAGAAATTTCATAACATACAGCAAAACAAACAAGTTCACTGTCAGGGATGAAAATTTCTTCCAAAGTGTTTCAATCAATTTCTTCTGTTTCTCCAGGATTTTTCCAATGAGGAGCAAACTCATACTTTAAATTAAAATCTGCCATTTTTATTGTTTACAGAACAGCAGACGTCACATGCAAAATAACATCTATACACATGCCCCCATGTTTTAGTTCTATGCGTCATTTTTAACTCATTGTTCAAATTTATTTTAAAATTTAAAAAAAAAAACCTGAATTATTTGATACAAATTAATATTATTTAAATAAAAAAAGAAAAAAAATTCAATCATACTCTATTTATTCACATTGGTATACACATGTATACTTATATGATTTATATGGACAAATAAAGTAGTTCCGGCTAGATGTTGTCAAAGGGGTGTGTCCTCATAGCAAGTTATATTATACAATATAACACATGCCCCTCCTTCTGTATCAGCCAATTTAATGCTGTGTTACAATTAGAATTAAAATATTTCACTGTGGTTCGTTTGAAACTCTTAACTAGGTATTCTTAATGACATTAACATTGTTTTACCTTGGTCCATTAGGCATATGTTAATGGGGGTTTTTTTTTCTTTAAAAACACTCACTGTCCTCCTTTTATTTATTAGAAGTTTCTATTTTTTAAATAAAACCTTGCAATACCCCAGTTTTAAGTTCCGTATCTTATGTTTGAAATAATACATCAGGTATCTATGTTGGTTGAAAGTTATCACACAAATGAAAGAACAAACAGTGTTAATTAATTTTTGACTTGATATTTAGAATATAGACAAACAATATGTGACAAGATCATGGATAAATTGAAAAAAAGGATCGAACATAATCTTCGACGATGTAAATACTTAAAGAAACATTGGTATCCTAATCTAAAATTTAAAATTTGAAGGAATTTGCACCAGTGTTAAATGAAGTGTGCAACCACATGGTCGGCATCGAAGGGTTTATTAAACTAGTTTATGTACACAAAATAAGACAGCGTTACAAAAATATATACATAATCATCATTTGTAAGCATTGTTTTTTGTTATGCGTTAAAATATTTACATTTAAGTTGGTATATCGTAAGACAAATCAGTTGTCTCGCGCATTCCTATCTACAAGTAAACGAATAAACAAATAAACAGTTTTTTTAGTGCAAAATAGATAAACTTCGTTTGTAATGAAAAACTTAACTAAAACGTGTAGTCAAAACAACAATCTACCCCAGGGTTGTCTTCCTAACTGGATACTTACTTCAAGTAGTGTCAATGGGAATAGTACATAGATAAGCATAACATAGAATCGCACAAAGAAACCAAAAGGAGTTATTTGTGTCTTTTTAATGAATATTACGTTGTTAACATTCATGCATTAAATGATTACAAAAATGATTGATGTTGGGTTCTGAATATATATTTTGAGACTTTCAATCTCGCCCCGTTTTAATTGATAAAAATTTGAATATATGTATTCATTATCATCATAAATGTTAAAACCAATTATATCAAATACTTCGTTATTGGTACAAAGGTGTGCATATGCGAATCAGCTTACTTATGATATTCAAATAAGCCTGTGTTGCTAATACAGATTGAACAATGCAGATATTAATATGTAGGGCTGATACGAATCCGTACAGCCCTTCATTAGCAACTCTTGGGGGTTTTTTTTGGGGTTTTTTTCACTTCAAATCAGATAAAAATTTAAGGCAATCATTATACGTCCCAAAATATCGTCTAAAGTAATTCACGCGTCTATAAATAGTCATAGAGTTTAGGCTTAGAAAATGTGTTTGACATGTTATTATTCATTATGCAACAGATAAAATACTTCATACCATTTTCCATTTTACACGCTGTGTCAACCCCTGACCAATATGAGCCCCAGGACCTTGGACCCTTTCAATAATAATAACTGTTGTGCCTTGGGCTGTCACAAAATGTAAAATTGTTTTAAAAAAGTATGCATTCTTGCTATGTCCGGTATTTCATTGGCCTTTTTATGTGTTCTATTTTGCGCACATTGTACAGTGAACCATGTATAAATGTTTACGTGTTACATGTATACATGTTTACATTCATAAAGAGCTAGCTTGCAGAATTTGTATTTTACTTATATTCTTCTAAGACTTTTATGTGACATTTTTCATAATTGTGTTTTCTTCTGTCATTTCTTGCCTCTGTATCGTCAGTTTTCACAGATTTTGCGGAGATCGAATCATAATCCTTAGAAAATGGATTCATACTTAAAAACTTTTCACGATTTTTAAAACTTTTCCGTACTATTCTATTATAAGGAGAGCCTGCGGTTTGGTTTTCAGTGTGTCTGTTGTCATTGCCACCTGTTGCTCCTGTTGATATCCCAAATTCAAATTCCTGATCATATGCTATAAATTCCTGATCGTTTTCTTCAATAGAACAATCTATGTCTGTATTTTCTCTTGTGTTTTTTATGTTTTCCATGGAATGGTTCATATATTCATTTGTGTCTACATCGTCGTAACTGTCCAATGACACGCTATCTCGGGGTCTTTCATCGTTGGGTCCTGAGATATGCAATCTGTAAGTTGTAAATCAAATATTAAATTTCTTTTTATTTTCCTTTAAAAATGCTTATGGTAAGGGACGTTTCTCGTGCATAGCTGTTAATTACGGAAGAAGAAATATAATATTAACATGTTTCAGTGTCTGTCTGTGATTACCATACGAATCGATTTTGTATTGTACGGTCCTATAAATTCATATGATGTGTTGTTGAGGCGCAAGAAGGATTTGCATAAGTAAGAGAAATTAAAAAAATTATATAATATTCCAGAATTTAACTGTACAATCGTTAAGATTTATATAAATGTAATTGATCATTCTTTGAGTATTATGAGGTAATAATTTTGGTTGAGGCGTGGTCAAATCTAAATAAAGCATAGAGGTTTTATTATAGATTTGAACACACTCTGGTCAAAATTATCACCTGATATTTTCATGGGCATTTCGTTTTCCCCTTATTGAGGCATTTTTCCGATTTTGAAATTTCCTATTTTGTGGCATTACCGGTCAGCAGAGGATGCTCAATCCCCCGAAGTACCTGATCCTACCTCTATCCTTTAAGAGATCTGCGTATTTTTGCTTTGAATTTGTATTTTGTTTTATGGATTTTTGCGATAGTTGACAGTTTGTTAGTGTCATTTTTCATAAAGAACACATCCTTTTACTTTAATTTAACAAAACTCATTACATATGCACACTGTAACTTATCCCATTTACATCTATGGAAAACAAAAATCAACTCAGGTGTTTCAAATTTTTTTTTCATGTAGCTCATAAATGAATGATAACCATCTCACCATATAAAGAGCCTGGACTGGTATTTAAAATGGGTGTTCACAACATTATTTTTTAGTATATTGGAGTTCTACATGAGTAATTTTAGCGAGCGCAGCTCGCCGGCGCACAGCGCCGGAGCGAAGCGAGCTCTACGGGCAAGGTGTGTGTGAATAGAAAATTCGGACTAGTTGCACATTCATTCAATGGATTTTTTGGCGTCAGTAAATCGGACCAGTAATGCATTGTTTTAATCGTCCCAGTAGTTCCCTGTTATCATGGCAATTTTTATCATTTCACACTCTCACGAGAATCAACAAGACAATTAAAACAATAACGATGTATACGACATACAGCCAGGGCTACCTCTAAAGTTCACCTCAGTACACTCTCAATCGAGTGACGTCACAAAGGTTTACACATTGATCCGATAAATTTTTTCGGCGTTAGTAAATTTTGACCCACAATTCATAGTACCAATGGTTTCCAACCTCACGTTTTCGCGAAAATTAAAGAAAACTTTTGAGAAGCATATGTGTAAATGTACGAACATCATGCTTTTTAAGTAAATAAAACTTCGCGTTCTTTTATTTCTCAGGGGAGTTTTAAAAAGTCAGGCGACACTGAACCAACGTCAGATTAGACGTCACAATAAGCACTGATAAGGGGAAATTACTCTATCTGAAGTTATTGTAAATCTGCTGAAATGAAATCCTCTCAAAATCTTGCAAAGGCTAAGCTAAAAAACGGCTGAAGAATAAGGACATTTCTTCAGATATAGGAAACAGTTGTAGATTGCACTCTTACATTTATTTTATTCACTATAATTACGGTAATCTCCTGAAAAGTACACGCAGCATCGCCTTTTTTTTAAAAGGGGGTGGGTGGGTGGATGGCAGCCTCATCCAAAAAATCTTTGCGAGCAAAAAGAAAAAAATCATGAAAATTCTAATCCTTCACCCCTTTAGCAGTTCAATAGTTTCTTTATTTTTACTTCAATTTATTACATGCAGGAGAGGTGGGGGAGGTGGGGGGTGTTCTTTCCATATGTTAAGCAAATATTTTTAAACGTAGATTTTAAAAAGTGGAGGGGCAAATCCATGATAAGTCGATTTTCTATGTGTAAATTGTTGAAAAAAAAATGAAATATTTTTTTTTTTAAATGGGGGGGGGGTATGATGAGTCAAGTTTTATATGTACGTTTATGAAAAATGTCAACTGCAAAAAAGGGGGATTAACTGACGTTATAATCACTTTAAAAGAGGAGATACAGTGCAATGAATATTTGTATATTAAAATCTTTATCATTCAACAACATTGTATCTGAGATTAAACTAGTGTTCTACTTATAAATGAATAAATTATAACAAATCGTATAAACTATGAATAATGAAATTTACTGAAAAATAGGTTTTATTTTTTGCATTCAAATTATACGTTGTTAATTTTATTCTTATTGATTTATTATAATTCATTGTTTGATCATATGCTGTGCTCGTCACAACAGTCGCACCGTAAAACATATTATGTACTAAGATGTTTTGCAAAGCGGTCCTATATAGTGAAATAAGGTTGCATTAATACGTTGTTTTGAATTAATTAGTATATGCCATGCTTTGCCTGAGAAAGTGAAATAAAGTTCAATGTATAACTGTATAAAACATTCTGCCATAAAAACAAATAGGGAAAGAACATAAATTAAACAAATGTATCAAATAAACATTATTAAAAATATTATAATAAAACATGTATATATACTTCAAAATATTTTGAATAAATCTTCGTCATTTTACTTACCTTCTCTTTCGGTGTCTTTTCACTGCTCTTGTGGTCAATAATATACATGGTCCTATCACTACTATGATGAATGCAGTCACACCGATTCCTATAATAATACCAGTTGAATCTTGTCCGGATCGTACTTTCAATTCACCGGATAATGCTTTCGAAATATGTAAGACATACTAAAGATATTGTATTTTTTAAGATATACAAAAACATTTTTCTTTTATAATAACAGCATAGGTAAAATCAAATTATGGAATGGTAAATAACCTATACTAGTAAATTATTCCAAACGATAGGATTTAGGTTTGTTTGGGGTTTTATATACACCTAAATCATACAACGTTTTATCAATCGATGCGTCGTTATTTGGTGTTGATCTTCGGTGCATTACTAAAATTACCACTGGCCATAATAATAATAAAAAAAACACATACAATTATAATAAACACAATTGTTTAGTCCTAGAATCAATCTTGACCTTATTGTGTCTGTTTCCTATATATTATAGTACTTAGAATAAATATGTTGATGCAATTCATACATTCTAAGGCATTCGTTCTTACGACTTTGAAGGGATAATTGTGTTCACCCCTATTTAAATGTATACTTCCTTATTTTCAATGAAGACTATACTTCAATTTATCTCATTTATCTCTGTGCATTCCTGAGATAATATTTTGATATTAAAGAAAAAGCTTTATGTCAATACCTTTTGATAAAAAAGCTAAAATTTCCTCAAAATCGAGAAAGAATAATCTGATGCCAATTGTTCATGAATTTAACTATTTCATGTCACATTAAAAAGAAATGCATCGCTAGGCCCTGCTTTTGATTTTATTTTACTAAAGTTTATTTTTTCTAACAAGCATGTGTAGTTTGAGAAAACATTTGAGAATATATTTTATGTGGTTTGCTTTAAAATAAATATGTAAATCAAAAACAACAATACAACAGCTCCAAAATTCCACGTAATCGAAAACAAGATGCCTCGTGCGAAATTTTTTAAATTTATTTGAATGATTCTGAATGTATTTATTTAAAGTAAGTAATATGTATGTTATGTCATTTTAAATAGAATTGATAAACGAAAAAACGATTTATCTGCAAGTTCTAGTGCAGAAAGTCATGTTTAATGCATCGAAGCGCCAAAACCTAAGCATATAGATTTCAAATCATTGTCTTGAATTTTGGGCGGGTTAGTTGTGTATGCCAAAAAAAAAAGAATTTTGATTACAAAGGAGATATAATAATTGGTTGAGAGCAATAAATTGAATATTGACTTTTTAAATTGCAAATGTTTGTTTTACCAAAACATTGTAAGCTTAACTGTATTAAACAATGCAATAAATTGAAGGATATCACAAACGTTCTCACTTGTATTCTTGACGTTGATTATTGTCGTCTGTCCATAGTTCGTGATTTCTTCTGGCATACTATCGGATATCATTTCTACGGATGGGATATCTGTGATATCTGTAATATCATAGTCCGTGATGTTTTCCATGGCAACCGTTGTGTTTGTTACATTCGTCTCCATCATTTCTACAGGCGTCACATCATCGGCATCAAACTCAGTATATGTTTTATTGAATCTAGGGAGAAACAATGGAATTTGAATCCTGCACATAATACCAAGCAGTATACATATACTTTTTTATTCAAATTTATAGTATGTCATGTAATGTATTTTTAAAAAAGATTCATGGACTGGTTTGAATTGTTGTAACTTTAATACAAACACATCACATAAAACATACATTATTACCCCATTCAAAATGTAAGGAATGTTTTAAAAGAGTTTCAAAATTGTAGGCCGAATGAAACTTTTTAATGGTACTACAAGTATTTTAAATCATACTCACGGAGTTTGACTGGTATTATTTCCTAAAGTATATACGTTAGGAACATCGTTACCTGCCAAGTTTACATACATCGTTCCATTTGAATCATCAACTTTGATATAAAAAAATATGTGACAATCAACTTTCAAGATTGAATTAAAGGACAATGCATTTTTATGAGTTTTAAATCCGGTGACATAAACAATTAAATAAAAGCATTAACGCATGTTTGACTGAACAATATTAAATCAAAAATAATTAGTTGAAGATTTGGAACTTAGTGTGAGAATAGTTTATAAGGTCGTTAAAAGCAACAGTTTTAAATCTGCATTTTTGAAAACCTCTAAAAACTTTGAAAAAAAATCTTTAGTTTATAGTTAATCATATAAAAACGATCAATGTTAAGAAAGTCCACTCAGGTTGCAGTATAATTGCTGAAAATATATATTTCGTCGGAATCGATTACATGCTCATATATCAAACAAATTGGAACATTTATTTGTTTTTCTATAAACCATGCCTTTTTCCCTTATTTAATAAAACAATCACTGTTTTTGTATGATGAATTATTAAACTAGTACTTAGTATGAAAATTGACTGTCTCTGTTTAATGATATTGCCTCCCTTCAGTTCACAAGTAAAAGAACCTACGTCTTCAATTGTTATATCTGAAATTGAAAAAAAAATAGATACCATTGGTTTCCTTTTATAAGCTTGAACAATCAAAATGTAACGATATTTTCGTTTCATTTTTTATTGTTTTATACATAAATTGCCTTATAAAAAATAATTACTTTTTATCTGTAGCTCGGACATTACATTCTGTTCCTGCTTTGCAATATTCAACTGCACCCTATATCTCGCATTATTGATGGCGTCACTGAATGATTTTGTGATCTGCACGTCATCTTTAAACCAGTTTATTGAGTAGCTATTCACAAGGGTTAGTATGGAAATGTTATATATGAGACACTTAATGGCAAGGGTATCACCCGATAGCACAAAGGTACTGTTTGCCTGAATGGTAAAACTAGGCAACCCTGGTGCTTCCATTGGTAATCAACAAGATGAAGATCAAACGTTATCTGAAATCAATTTGTAAATAATCAAACATATGCTTTAATGTTTTTTCTCTTGTTTTTCTCTTGTTTTTGTTTTGTTTTTTTGTTTGTTTTTTTTTTTATGTTTTTTGTTGTTTTTTTGTTTTTGTTTTTTTGTTTTTGGTTTTGTTTTTGTTTTTGTTTTTTGTTTAAATGAATATATTAAAAAACTTTTTTTCCACAAATGATTGAATAATGATTAAATGATTTTGATTATGCAAATCAAGTAACCTATGAGACATTTAACATGAGAAAACTTTTATGTGTAGATTATTGATACATGTATAATACAATATTCGACATGTTAAAAGCACAAATGTTCATGTACTAGTATAATGCAAAAAAATTCCTTATAAACGCTATCATTACAACTGTCTTAAACAATAAATATGTTTATAAGTACCATGTGTTTCTTTTGCCTTCATTGATTTTTATAAATAGATGTACCATTTTCTTTTTAATTTTTTGAATTAATATAATGGGCCTCATCAGATCTCTTTTTCTAAGGGTCAATTTGTGGATAAAGAATTAGAATTTTTTACAACCAGATATAGTTTGAAAAAATATACTTGTACTTGTTCACATCATTGGCAATTAAATTCAATGAACGAACGAGGCAAACATATGCTCAATAACCAAACACAGTTACCCTTTATTCTACATGGATTTCCCTAACTTCCCGTGAATAACTTAGACGAAATATATTAAAGCTTAGAACTATTTATACTAAGTTTCAGTGCTATTCAATCCACTCTATTTTTTAAGTAATACTTAATGATATTTTTAAAGAGGATCCTCTTTCTAAGAGTTAAAACTAAAATACAACTCACCACAAATCTGAGCCAAACAGAAAACACAAATGACAAAACACAATGATATAGCAAATAGTTTTCCAATATGGCAATACGACACAAATCCAGACATGTAGATAGACATGCATAGTATGATGTTTTATTGAAAAAATGCTATTTTTGTTCGAAGGAACAGGACGGATATATCATCTTTGACGATTGATTGTTATCATATAATGGCTTTTAAAGTGATGGGAATTCCATTTTGTTTAAGGTTTTTATGTGTACTTATATCGAAATTCTATGTTTACAAAAAATGTCGATATATTATATCTGAAAAGAATAAGATAAACTCCTTGATGTAAGCTCGCTTATCATTTATTAAAACTTGAGAGTATGCAATTATTTTTCATCTCAAAAAGATACATGATTATGAGACAGAGTAAAAATACTTGCATAAAGTAATTTAGTCGAGAAAAGGATACACTATCCTTAAAAATTAGTATAAGCAAACCATTTCACTAACCTCATCTTTACACCTTAGGGCTGATAAAGAAAGAGATCAATTGAATATTATTGGGTTTTTTATGTTTGTAAAATGTGAACGCGAACCCTTTTTTTCATTCGGTATGTGTTTCCTTCATTTTTGTTTAATATGAACAGATCTTTAAATCAAAGTCTAGGTATTAAAACAATGTTTAATCGTCTTTTTGAGAATAAGAAAATTTGGTCGAGACCGTACAAAGGTTTAAAAGAAGTATAAATCTATACTTATAAATTAAGTCTTTTTGTCAATCAACGTAAAACGTCTGCACCTGAGTAACTGCCTACACCTTTGATGTCTCAGTTAGTGTTATTAGATAATATATTGTCTGTAAGATATACAGCATAACTCGTCTATAACGAATTTCAAAGGACCATAGAAAAAACTTCGTTATAGCCGTAATTCGCTATACGTTTATAACGAATTCGTAAAAAAATATTATAGCGAATTTGTTATATGATAATCAAGGGTTTTTCCGGCTAACAGTTTTCTAAACTATCGTAAGTTATAAAATTAGTATAACCTTAATTTACAAAAAATGTCAATATAACCATTTCATTTCAATTTTTAAAAAAAATTCCGTATACTATTTGAATTTGAGTATTTTATATATGCATCTTAAAATTGCATGTTTCTTCAATGATATTTGAAATGGAAAAAATTCGTTATAAAAATGATAAAATACGTCAAAATTTTGCCAGCGGGGGTCTTAAAATTACTTCGTTATAGCCGTAAATTCGTTATAGCCGTGTTCGTTATATACATCAATTTTCTTTAGGTTTATATAAGAAATTTGCCGGGACATGAATAATAATTCGTTATAGCCGTAAATTCGCTATATCCGTGTTCGTTATATTCGAGTTTTGCTGTAGTTGAATTTTGTCAAAAATGAGAGTAAGGTGGTTGACAAGCTTTGGCAGATCCAAATTAGTGGGAGTTAGCGTCAAACTATATTCTTGCAATGAAATAATAGTGAATGATTACAATGAATAAAGGTAAATGGATCATACTTAATTAATACATAGAAGTTAACATTTGACAAATATTGAATAAATAAAATATAGCTATTCGTTTCTTGAATGCGCGATTTTAATTATGACAGATAAAAGCAAACTCAACGCGACCTCGTGCGAGATAATACAGTAAAACTTTCTAGAAAGGGGTTACCGTAATACAGAACGCAATTTGACAAATAAACGTCATGGCGGAAAGTGCAAGACAGGTTCTTCGTGCATTGCGAACAGACGATCATACCTTGGATGGGACTCTTTGGTTTATATAAAAAAAATTAATAAATAAAATGAAACAATTTGGTGCAATTTCAGCTTTTATAGAATTTTTTTTCCACAATGGAGTGCTTAGGATCGCGGTATGATACAATTATATAATGGCGAAAAGTGTAGGGTGAGATACCCATCGGGCGATACTTGGGATTTGACAACTTTGGTTTAACTTATGCAAATAAATAAGCATGTTTATTTGAATAAATTATGTGTGCCTTTTTTCATTTTTAAGGAATACGTTAAGAAAGCAACTAAGAAAAAAATCGGGCGCAGTGTATACGAAAGTTAAACAACAAAACAAGTTAAGAATTATGCCATTAATGTGGAAAGTAAGTTCACACGCTTTTATAGAATACTATAACATGCGTAGACTACTCATTTGTCCGGCTACTGTATATAAAAAAAGAAACATCCTGAGAAGCCTTGTTAGAAATTCTACAAGTTAGCATATATGTCAATTCTCAATTCCATGACCCTGAAATTCAAAATGAAGTTCCTTAAGGTCGTATTTAAATAATTCGATAAAAGATACGAGGCCAAG
This sequence comes from Magallana gigas, assembly GCF_963853765.1. Lineage (NCBI taxonomy): Eukaryota > Metazoa > Mollusca > Bivalvia > Ostreida > Ostreidae > Magallana > Magallana gigas. The sequence goes on along the minus strand of NC_088853.1, from coordinate 68,263,921 downwards.
TGTTAAAAAATGTTGTTTTTTTCTAAATACAGATGCTAATTGTGACATTTATTTATTATTCACTGTGAACGAGAATAATTTAAATGCTACTATGGTAAACTGTGCATATATAAATATGGTTGTGATTTTTTTTTAATTTTATTGTATTATGTTCCACTACTTTTCAAACAAAATATATTTTTATTGATATTAATAAAAATGGTTATAAAACCTTGATTATTTTTAAAGAAAAACAATTTCACTGACAAAATCGCATGTTGGAGCTGACTTAAGCAGATAACGTTTGTTAAATGTTTTTGAAACCCTAATCTAAGGAGAGGGTGACAGTTTGCTATTTAAATTTTTGTATGACCTCCATTCTGAAAAAAAAAGCACCTACTATGTGACTGTCAAATCAAAGAGGCATACTGTCTCAAACCGTGGGAGTAATGCTGTTTTTATTTAATGTCAATGAATTTCATAACCTGAAACAATTAAGATATATTGTTCCTGTCTTGCGCAGCACAGTTAAGGCTGTAAATGGATTCCAATCAGACAAAACCTACGGGAAATTTGCATTATGACATCACAGTATATTACAAACATCGAAAGTACTTATTAATTTATCTATTAGCAAAATTAGTAGTTTGCTACCTATATAGTTTTGTTTTCATTTTGTTATAAGTATGCAACGTATAAAGAGACAACCTTCATGAAATACCGTATATCTTAAAGCTGAGTACCTAAATAAATCACTTTATTGCAAGGGCATACACTTACCTGATCCTCACAAACTGTTACATGTAAATTTGAAATATGTTATGTAACTTAATAACTTCTAAGATCCTTGTAAAATCTTACAAATTAATTCTTTTTTAATGGAATTAACCCTGTTACTTTTAAAATTATTTGACATATGCATTATAAATTACGGTTTCTACTAACAAATAATCTTATCTTAAAAAGTGTGCAACGTTTTTCAAAATCTACGCTATAACATCAAGTTATTTTATAATTCAGTTGCGAATATTGACATGATTATGCCCAATATTGAAGTTTTTGAATGACCTCAAAACCACAAATACATCTGCTTGTACCATGCGACTGCCATATCACGTGACCCCTATGAACATAAAATGTTGTACTGTTATTTATTTATTTTAGAAATATATAGCATATAAGTTACTGTTATTGATTTTAAAAAGAACTTGCCAGTTGAACTGAAGTATATGTGTTTTCCTCACAAAAATTTGCCGATATTTTTATTGGCCGCATTAACTGTACTGCGTGATGTACAAAAACGACGATGGATGTGAGAGGAATAATTGTTTCAACTCGTGAGGACTTTTCCACTGTTCTATTCATAATCCGAAACTAAAACTACAAAATACGAAACAAACATGGTTTAACATTATTCTTGTCAGACTATAATATTAAAATTATGGTACAATATCTAATTTCGTGCATGATACTGTACGTTAAGTTTAACTGATATTTCTATAGAAACATTTACAATGCTGTCTTAGCATACCATATAGATTGTATTTATAGCTCATTTCCTTTTATCTTAGAGGTTTTTGGTATTAACAAGTTTTTGAACATACTTTTACTTAAGACATTACAAGGAAGTACTTTTATAAGGGGTTTTTATGAACTTCCTGTAACGCTTTAATACAAAAACCACTTAATCGATCATTTCCAACTTCAAGTGTATTTTTTCTTCATATTGAGTGCTTGATTATGATAAACTCATATTAACATTAAGTTCCTGCAAGTTTTCAGCATCATAATAATTAACTCTGATGAAAACTGGGTTGATGTCAAAAAACTATTACGAAAAACGCAATGTGCCTCTTTGCATCCAAACACTGTTTATGTGTTGACACCAAAACAAAATAAATAATTCCATTACTTGTCGTAAAAAAATCCAAATCCAAAATCGGGGATCTCTCTCTCTCTCTCTCTCTCTCTCTCTCTCTCTCTCTCTCTTGTACTTTAGTCTATTACTTGAAAGACTGTAAACAGGGAAACATTTGCCCCGTTTTATTTCCGCCTATTCGCCTTTGTTATCAATGAGCGAATTCAAGACTGGGCGAATTACGATGTCTCAAACCATCTCTCTTAAAATAAATCAGAGCCTTGGAAAATTAAAGACAGGACAAAACTTTTTGCATGTGTCTTGCCTTGGTGTCGATATTTCGATATCGTATTGATGTCGATTTTCTAACATCAAATAGGCAAAAATAAAAATAATAAAGAACAACATCGCTGTCGATGTCGTAATATTGTGTACGATATCGTCGATATCGACATAATTGTTATACAAATTATCCGGTTCAATACCGCTGTCCACATCGTCATTTTAAGTACGTTATCGTCGATGTTGTCACCAGATTTTGTCTTGAACATGTACATGCATGTCTTAGACCCATTTCGTCACAGTTAAATACATCTCATTCATTGGTGTGACAATGTCACTTCAAATAGCATTTAAAAAAAAGGAATGTGTTATGATGAGATAAAGGACTATCTTCGGTATGGACAAATATCTGCCCCCAATTTTAACCAACTTTTAAATACTGTTGCATAAAAATCAAATCTTTTTAAATCAATTATAGAGGATGCCCATCATTTAAATCTAGATTTTAGTTACCATTGCTCATACGTTGTTTTTCTATGACGTCACATGAATGACCATATTTCCCGCAAATTTGCAAATCAATGAAAACAATTTCAGTTTTTCTTTATATTTTGCATTTGGAATTATCGAGTGCAAGTTTACTCAAATACGAATTTAACAGATGCTTTTATTCATATAATTATACACATCATATTAAAAATGGTAGTTGAGCAACCCTGCGCTCGATCCTTTCCAGTCGAAAAACCGTCGGAAAACACCCATATTTTCTACAAACCATCAATTTTACCAATTAAGACTATCTTCATGATGTCATCTCTACATTATGACGTCGTTGTAGTAAAAACATTTTACACACCTATTTTCAATTAGATTTCAACTATCTTCCAACTTATTTTTAAAGCTCTGTATAAAACTTTAATTTTGGAGGGCAAAAAATGCAGAATACCACACATAGTCTTTTCATGTTTTGAGTGTATCTCTCACTTTTTTAAAATTAATAATGAATGTTTTTCATTATACTCTGTCTTACACCCTACTCCCCCCCCCCCCCCCCCCCCGCATCCAAAAGATATTCACGTCTGGTGTGTTTTCCTTCCTGCATTTATAATCTTCAAAATTCAAATGAATTGATAATGATTTGATTGGCGGCCAATTTATTTCTTAAACTTGTACACTTTTAAACCATCAGAAGTGGATGTGCTTTATAAGGTACAATATAGGAGTGTTTGATGACGTTGAAATAGGTTTCGACCCATTATAAGATGGTCGTGAAATTCAAAAATATATATACCGTGAGAATTGAAAGAATTAGATGCAAAATTCATATTATCAATATTTTGTAATTTTCTGTAAAAAAAAAACCCAACATTTATTTAGTTTTAATGTATCATTCTTTACGTAATAACAGAAAAAAGGAAAATGTACTGATGAACTTGGATAGAGTGACATTTAAGTATTATTCATCCTGTTGAGAAATGATCGCAAACTGTTTTGTATGTGTACAGAAAATTAAGTAATAATTTTCAGATCCTATTTCTCCTGTGTATCAACTAACTCATTTTGTTTATAAATTAATTGTCAAAGGGTATGAGAATCAGAAATGAATAAATAGTCTGTTTTTATTCAGAAAACATCAGTAACTACTATACAGTACCGATCAGACCCAACCTAGCAAAAAGTAAACCCCGACTATACACTGGGTTTACTTTCTGGATTTACTTTGGGTTTACTAAAGAAGACACAAAGTAAACCCAGAGTGGAGACAGAGAGTTAACCCGGCAAAAGTATACCCCTGAAAGCAGACGCTCACTGTGTATTCGGAATATACAAGGGGCAGGAATTACAGGCAGTGAGATAGTAAGATAGAAGACAGACCTGCTTCACACTTCAATGCATAAATTTGACCTCAATAGCTTTTCCCAAGTAAACCTAAAGTAAACATCGAGTAAACCCAAAGTAAACCCCGAGTGGACCCAAATTTTCTAAAAGTAAACCCAAAGTAAACCCAGGGTATAGCTGGGGTTTACTCTGGTGTTAGGTTTGGTATGATCTGTACTGTACCTCAACACACAATCTGTAAAATTAATTATAAAAGTACCTCACGATCGAGTCAGGATTTGTTCAAGATTTCCACACAATGTTTTTGTTTTTCCATGTCTGTCTCCCAATCGTCATTATACGAGTGTTCTCAATATATGCAATGATGGAAACAATGTATTGGGAACAAACCTAGTTTTTCTATACCGGTATTATAGAGGATAAAAAGATTTCTGTTTAAAAGTGGTTGAATTAGCGCTTAAACGTTCACTGTTTTATTCTACAACACATGCATGGCAAAGCCATATTTTATTCTGTGGTTTCACCAATATTCGTTGAATACCAATTTTCATGGATTTCGTTGTACAGGTAATCAACTTAATTACATGTTCATTAATGTTCAATTTCTACTAATATTTTTTAATGAATGGATCGTCGATCGCAAATTTACGTACTCTTGAAACTGTATGTTCACTTAATCCACGAAAATTGATACCCTGGAATATTGATGAAACTACAGTAGTCCAAATGTGATCAGCGCTCATATTCTTCGACGCCTTAAATCTGTGACCAGCAGGTAAGTAATACTCGATTATTTACAATAAACACTATAAAACTTTTTTTTCTGAATATAACAGAAGGATTATCATATACAAAATGTATACAATTTGTAAATAGTAAAAATACATTTAAGTACAGATCGACAATATGGAATATGTTCAATATTGTATAAACAATTTATTTTTAGTAATCATATTTTGTTGATTGTTTGTGGTACAGGATGTCCCAGAATATCTGATATCATTTACTCTTTAAATAACTTTTGATTACATTTACATCTACAAGAAACTAAAAATCAAGCGCATATTCATACTTTTTTCTATGGAAAACATTCAAAACCACTTTAGTTTGATTTGAAATTTTATGACAAAGATCTAAATATACAATATGTATAAATAAAACCATTTAAAATGACAAAAACGCAACTGTCCACAAACTTTTGGGACAACCCTTGTATATGATATGAATTTTAACTCAACAAATTTCACAAACATTCATGAGATTTTCACAAACTGAGCATTGATCATAAAACCACAACAAAATGAGAGTGTGTCCAAATGACGTCCTTTTTATCAATAGCAACGTCAATTTGATGAGTAAAATTCCTAACAACATCCCATTTGTACGGATCTAATTTTCTCAAATCCTCTCGATACTTAAAAACTGTCTTATTTGTTGAGTTGTTTCCCCAGGGGTATTCTTTATTTATTATTCGTACAACTACATCAGGAGTCTGTGTTTGGAAATACATGTTAAAAACAAAAGATGTCTTCTCTCTTGTTCGAGCAATCTTAAAAAAAATCAATTCAACCAAAGAAATTTCATGCATTTCTGTGATATCATCCATGAAGTCTATGAAAAGCACGTTTTTCTTTAAAAGGTTTGTTTGGAAAAATAATGAACTATTTTACTTTTTATTTGAGTTACAAGGTTTGGCCAAACGTTATCTAATTTATATAATGTTCAAATGGTATCAGATATTCTTGGACACACGGTACTTTGCTAGAAGCGCCACATACAAATATAATTCAACAGTCCAATAGAACGCAAAGATTAATTGGTGATAACACAACCTCATTGGTTGTAAAGTTATGTTCAAAATGAAAATCAATACTAAGTTATGCATGTTCATTTCCTATCCACTGATCATATGGATAATTTGGAATAGACTGCACTTGCCAAATCTTTTTTTTTCACAAAAATTCATTCAAAAAATCTTTGTTCCACTTCTCGTATGGGTGTTTTCTCGTTTTTTCATCCCTTCCATTTACATTATCGGTCTCCAAAGATTCAACTGAAAACGATGCATTTGGTATAGAAAAGGTATTTGTATCTCTGACAATCTGTGCAGGTTCTAAGTTATCTTTTCCCTCTATATCAGCATCGGTGAAAGTCGTGTTCTGATCTGGATCATGCCTGTAATTGGTTGCTATTGCTTCCTCGAAATCCGCTGTTCGATTCTGATGGCCATGTGGCCAATCTCGATCTCCATTGCCTCCAGTTCTGTATTCATTCAGGAATGTGTCGTCTGTTGCCTGTTCATAGTTTTTTCTTCTCGTTTTAATTAAAGGGTCTGTGTTCTTAGATTTTCGGATATTTTCGGAACCGTCATATGTTCCGTTGCCTCCTGTTCTGTATTCATTTAGGAATGTGTCGTCTGTTGCCTGTTCGTAATTTCTTTTCTTTTGGCCTGCTGTCCCTCTAGCCGCCATTGGTTGATTCATTTCTATGCTAACGGGCTCAAATCTAGAGTGACGTGGTCTGGCATAGTCAGGTCCTGGATGATTTAAGCTATAAGATGATATTCAAAGATAAAATTTCAATGTGCATATGATAAAATCATACTATAACAAAACTTACTACACATGGCACAATGATTCAGCCCCAATGTTTAATTTTGCCTTAATCATCTTAAGTACAAAAAAAAATATTCTTTCGCCAATTCATTTAGACTTTTATCATAGTTATATTTTTTTTATTTTAGTATAATATTATAGATCAATATAGTCCAATTAGAAAGTGATTTTCTGTTAAATGCATTGCCGTTTTTAAACAACTGTTTGAAATGCGAGATCTTATCTGCTTTGCTATAAGTGAACAAAAAATGATTTGAATAAATCAGCATTATTTATATTTTTCAAAAAAAAAACTTTAAAAAATCCAAACAAACAAAAATATAAAAAAAAGGAACATGAAACATTGATATTACTAGCGAAGTGCTTTGAGTTAAAGCTTATTGAATCGATATCACCTTATCTTTATCTTCCTTCGCCTTATCATTCCTCGAGCAATCAAAATCGCTGCTACTATGATGACAACAGCCAAACATGTCCCTATAATAATACCAATATATAACTGGCCTGGACGGGCTGTCAAAATAAATCACAGAGAGGGTTAGTTCAAGGTATCTAATGTATAATGAAGGTATATTGAACAATTTTGAATCATTTTATACTAGCTAAATACATATTGCTTAATAACAATGAAAGTGAAATAAACCAAATGCACATGACTGACAATATAAAAGAAGCCGGTCATTTTGCACCTTAAAATTTTTGAAAAAATTATTTCCCTTGATGAAAAAAAAAATCCATTTCGTCAAAATATCTGCGGTAAATGATTGATTTTATTTGACATTTTAATAAAAAGAAAGTTTATGCATGTATTAACCAAGAGAGTTTTACGATTTTGTGTTGCTTTTTACAATATCTTATAATTAATTAAACATACGTTGCCCATAAACTTCAATGCAAAGTGTATTTAATAAATATTTTGAAAATTCTATTGGTGAAGTTTTTTTTTATATAATAACACTTTCAAAATGATATCGGACCATTCATTTATTAGGTACAACATGTTGTCGTCATACATTGAATACCTTAATTCACTTTTGTTTAATCCAAATTTATGGGCAACAATTTTCGTTGGTTTAATGCCAACCACACTTTCAAGGATACGTATGATAATAGCACGAACAATGATCATGTCAATACAATGTTTTTAGAAGTTGTATTTTATTGAACATGTAATTTCGTGATTCAACTAAATTACGAAATCAATGAAAATTGATGTTTTACGAATATTGATGAAACCACAATACTTTGTATGGATATGTAACAAAGCATTTAATCCAAAAAAAAAATCTAAGAACAAAGTGTTCTTTTTAAAACAAACCTGTATGTTTGAAAAAATTCTAACTTTTTAATCGATACTATTTACATATATGTGACCCAACTTCGAGCTCATCTGAATCTATTTAATGTGAGGAAAATAATAATTTTTATTAACTTGTGTTGTGTATTTTTGTAGGTTTTTCCCCTTTTCATTCCGATATTTTCTATATTTTTTTTATCTTAATTTTTGGACTAAATGTCATGATTAAAGGGACTTTGACACGATATGAGATACAAAAGTTATTTTTATTTGTTTATGTATAGTATGGTTTACTGGTGCATTTTGAATGATTGACCAACCTATTGAATGTTCAAGTGAAGTTACAAGCGAGACACAGAGGTAAAAATTGATTTTTTTGTAAACAAAGATCGAGTCTTATAGTTATTTACAAAATTGTAATGTAGAGAATTACCATTTCTTAGACATAATGACACGTAGAAACAATTTAAACAAATTCAATATCTTCATAAATACTATCATCAACAAAAGAAAGATACATTTGACTGAAACTTAAACCAATACTTTACATAAAAAAAAGTTTGTAGTCGTATTATATAAATAGTGCCTGTTTGGGAGGGTAACAGTTGAAATTGACACCCCGAGAAAACCATTGTCAACCGACGCGAAGCGGAGGTTGACAATGGTTTTCGAGGGGTGTCAATTTCAACTGTTATCCTCCCAAACAGGCACTATTTATTTTGTTACACTGAATGTCTTAATTTTAAAGACAATTTTACTGCCTTTATATAGGAATAACGTGAATTCTACAGCGAACCGTACGCGCATAATTTGCGCGCATGTAACATTTTTAAATGTTAACCGTTGCTAAGTGCGTTGCTAACGCTGAGAGTAATAGAAAATATTATTAACTGCGTCTTAACCAATCAGATTTCAGTATTCAACATGAAAGTATAACAAAAAATAATTAGCATAAGCCAAAAGAATTTTAAAAATAATTGATCGGTATAGTTAAAATTACGGAAGTTAAAATTGTAAAAAAAAAAAAAAGCGAAGTTAATGCATACAGTTTAATTAATTTATTGTCTATTTTAAAACGTGATTTAAAATGGAATAGTTCCAACGCACACTCATACTTTATAGAATAATATGTGACAATGTGACATCTTTAAATGTTCAGCCCTTGATAATTATAAACAGTAATAAACTATATTTAAGCTTTTTGAAATATTTCCTTTTATGCATCAAAATATCTCATTTGTAATTTAACAAAATGTAGGAGTTTATTATGACAGTCAACTCTTCACGTCGATTCCTATAGTGACGTCAGCAAACCTGCGAGCTACGTTAAATCAATTATGACGTCATAATGAATGTAGGAACAAAATGACACTCTGAAGTCATTTACTATAGATCCCTACCCTAATAAATATTTAACTAAACTGTATTGAATAATGCGATGCGACATGTATTATATGTCTGCGAATTTGTCCCCTTCTTACTTGCAGTCTCGATTTGGTATGCTGTCGTTTGTTCATAGGTGGTATTACTTTCCTGTGTGATGGACACACCAGCTGTTGTGATATCTGTGATATCTGTGATATCATCAGTAATGTCTTCCATAGCAACGGTTATGTACGTCACATTCTCATAGTCAATTCTGATATACAACAAAAGAAGTAAGTTTTCCGTTCTGATGCTATCTGTTCTTATTCAACTTATTCAATAATATACCAAGTGATGGGATTAAAAAACGAATTTAATAATTTTTCCTTTAAAACGTCGATCAACCGATCGGCAAACGAATAACATACAGAAAAACAAATAATTATGTAAATGCGTTATTTCACAAAGGACAAAATATGAATTTTTTTTCTAATGGTTTCCCAGCAAAAGAATTACATACGAAGAAATAAAAAACTATGTAACTGCTTTATTTCACAAGGGAAGAAATGTTTCTCTTTTTTTAATGGTTTCCCAGCAGTTGGTTGAATACTTACACAGCTTGATCTGTGGTGTTTCCGTACGCTGCTTTGTTCGATTTATCATAATGTCTATTGTCTGTACTCGTTGTATCATCCCTATCATCGACTACAAAAAAAACCACCAAAAAAAAACATTCTTAAGCATTTTTGAAAGATATAGTCTCATTATTGCAAAGGTGTGTGAATACTGATTGACTATAGTCTGTATCAGAACACTGCTTCCCACGCTTTTTGACGAAATTTAACGAAAAAGCACATACCTGTCAAAAACGTACAATTAATCAAAATAGGGGAATTTCCAAGATTATGTCATTGACACTTCATTTATTTTTACCCGGAGAAATTAACATGATCGAGGACAAGTTTCTTACGGAGATTCATAATGGGAAATATTTAAATATTTTCTGCATTCGGAATTACTCGGAACACCTCGCACAGTGTGTCACCGATGTCATCCTGGTGTATTCTTTTTGCTGAAATGCAAAATCCCCGTAGACTTTCAATTTATGTTGTGTACTGAAATCTGAAGCAGTAGAGGGAGCGCTTTAAAACAGATAATCTGAACTGTTTTCATTCATAGTGGAAAAACGTAGTTTGGACTCAAAGGTATATAGGATTATCGAAATATTAGCAGAAAGTGATGGAAGCAGAAACTTGGAACAGGGTATCACAAGTGTTAGCGCGTTATGAACATTTGTATGCACACAGCGTTTCAGTTATGAATCTATATATTTCAGAAAACTAGGATTAAACGCTTATATTAACATTTCAAACGTCTTGCCTTATCTGCAAATGTTATACCTCAAAATTACCGTATATTTTTAATTGAAAGTCTAATTTAATGGAAGAGACACTGCGACAGGTACGTAGGTAAGGGAACATTGATTATGGCCTGTGACGTTGCACTAAACATGCAGCGTTCAACATTTGTGACTTCTTAATGAAACTTTTCCTTGTCTGTGTTACCATGTCTGTGTTATGATGTTTTATCTGCAGTAGCTTTTCACATTATTTACATGCAAATATTATGTGGAGTGAAAATATATGAAATAGAATATCGTACTTGAATATTGAATTTTACGATAATGTAAGGTTACTGGTTTTAAGTCTAGCAGATAATAGTCAATATTTTTGTTAGTGGTTATATCCATTTATGATTGAACAAAACCAATCAAGAGGCAATTGGTAAAAGCAAGAAAGATGGCTGTCCGAAAAAATTTGAAATGTGGATAAATAGGGAGAAATTTTGCTTTTATTCCATTTTTATTTTATATTGCCCCACCCCACCCCCACAAAAAAGGGAGGCCACTCATATTTTTATTGGCGTGAAACTTTTCTTGGAATTGTGATCGTGGTTCGCATGGGCAAATAGTGCATACTTAGTATGGATATCGACTGCCTCCGTTTATTGCTGTTGCTATCAGTCAGTTCACAGGTGAAGGTTCCTTCATCTTCATCTGAAATGCCTGAATGATAGACATGTTTTATATTAAGAAAACCTATCTTCACGAAAAAGAGGCATTGAATCAATAGTTTAAAGATTGAATCCGTCGAAATTTATCAGCTTCTATCGTACATGATGAACAAAATATGTTTGTGTAAAACATACTTAATGTTATTCTGTACGTTTTATTGATTTAAATATCGCTTACATGTGATACTCTTTGCATCCATGATGTGTTTGCAAAAACAAAAACGTTTCTTTGCTATAAACTGTTGTAATTTAGTCTTATTGTCAATAATTAACATCATTATGCATGTATATAAATACATTAATTCTGTTCCAGTTTAATTATCACGAACATATTTTGAATTTGCAATGATCTTTATGAAATAAAGAGAATGCGTTATTTAATCTTATTACTTATCAATAGCTTTTATATATCGGTTACATTCTATCATCATGCAACACCGTGTTAACTGCCTCACTATACAGCACCAACTAGCACTCACCAGTTATCTGTAATCTAGACAGTATCTTTTCTTGACTTGCCACCTCCAACTGAACGCTGTATCTTCCATCGTCAATGACGTCATTGTATGATTTTGTGATCCTGACGTCATCTTTAAACCAGTTTACTGAAAAGCTATTCACGAGGGTAAGTAGGGCAATATTAGATATAAGACACTTGACGACAAGGGTATCCCCTGATGCAAGCAAACTGGAATTGGCCTGGATGCTGAAGTTCGGGAACCCCGCGGTTTCCATCAAAACGTAAGACAGTCACACTAGGAAAAGAAGAATCTCTGAAAACTGATTAAAGGTTCGTCTAAGTATCAGATTCATAACATTGATAGAGGAAGTTGTGCCATTAAGTCAAGTGAATGTTTACTTTTAAGCGCTGCATGCTAATTTTGTGATATCGTCGGTCCTATAACACACCAAGCATTGCAGACAAATTGAATTCCGCGCGTAAGCGCTCTATAATGGGCATAATTATGCAAACGTTGATAGCTTCCTATATTACAGTGTTCAAGAAATCGCGATGCATTTTGTGACACATTTGAAGCAACCTTTGTAGTTTAAAGCACTTAGATTATAAACATACTATAAAATATTCCTTTTTCGAAAAAATTAACAAAATAAAACTAAAACGTAAACATAATATTTGCGTTGGCTGCAGACATTCGATGTCTGTTATATCTAGTTTGCAACATATAAATAGTATAGCAAAGCTATCGCTAAACCACTGTCTGAGCTCTGCTAAAACATACTTTCCAAACCAATACAATGGATATAGGTTTTTCTAAATTTGATATCATAGGTAGAACAAGTTTAGGAAAAGTATTAGAGGTTTGCGACTACTAGCAAACAGCTGCCTAAATAAGTGTTTGGTAGAGCTCTTTAAAAAAATCAATACTGTCAAGAGCAAATAATCTGTTAGCAGCATTTGCCGAACGCTTGCGGCAAATTTTTATAAAACATGTCATTTTTGTAAGTGATATTTTTTAGACTTTAAGCATTTCGAACACATTTAGATGTCAAGTCAACAGGCATTTAGCTTCACACTATATAAATGTGGGAGCTAGAAAGAAATAGTTCGGGGTCCAAATTTGGTGCTTATGAACAGTCTTAGAAGGGTCTTAGAAAATTGCAGTTACAGAGACATATAACCTCTTGTTAAACGAAAAATGTCGATCGAGAAACTTGTATTTTAGAAGTAAATACAGTAATATTGCATAATATTATTGAATACTAAGACATCAGTTTCACACAGACAGGACAGGTCTATCATCATTAAAGCACTTAAAGTAATAGAAAGAACAACTGAAGCAGTATTATTCCAAACAATATTACGATTGATCATGATCGAGTGATTGCGTTTAGAAAACAGTATGTCACAATTTTTTACTCTTTGCTTATGACGCAAACATTTCCAAAGCTTTCTTAAAATTATTTTATTTATATATGAAAAAAAATCCAAAGAGTAGTTGGTTAATTTGAAAACAATAAATTGAGATATTTTAGACTGAAATGCGCGTTATGTACAGGAGTAAGTAAATAAGTCAATGTTTAGCAATTACCTAAATCGTACTGGGCTCTAGGTGGACATACGTGTGACATAGAAAAAGACATATATCCGTTCCCTCTCAGTTGATTTTCTTAATAATTCAAAATTATTCAATGGGAAATTTGTGGATAAAATGAAAAGAAAACAAATAAATTTCAGGGGGATAAGAATTAAAGAAAGAAAGAAATAGCGAACGAAAGAAAGAAATAACGAAAGAGAGAGAAAATGAAAGAAAGAAAGCAAAAATTTACCCAAACTAGATTTGGTTTCAATCCTAGCCTATCATCCTATACTTCCCCATCCAACAGAAAACACTGGACATGAACATGTTTCCAATAATAGGCCTTTTATTTCGAGGAAAGGAAGTTAAATTATTTTCATATACTTCACTAGAGTTGCCGATCAGATATATAAATCCACTCTGAACTTGAAAATCACCGAATATACAATGACTCAGGTAGTCACTGCGGTTACATTTTCCCGATGATGATATACCTAAATAGTATCCTTGTATTTAGGCGAAAATAAATTTATTGTTTGTTTGGAATTGCCTTCTGCCTCATTGACCCCCTCCCCCCAAATATCATTTTATTGTAAATACAACAAAGAACTTTTTATATGGAGATTTTCATTTTTCACCAATTTTTAATAAATGTAAAAACTTCATGTGTGAAGATTTCTCCTCATTGTCCTCCGATCTGTAATATTGTGTTTAATTGTCTGTCTGTCTATCTTCATTATACAAGATTTCCCAAGATATGCAATGATAGAGACCATGTTTTGAGAACAGCCTAGTTTTCTATACCAGTATTTAGTAGTCACAACGATCTCTTTTATTATAGTTCAAATGCCGTCAGTGCTCATTTAATTCAGTGCATAAAGGATGTTGTTTACTCAGAGTTTGGGTTCTCAAATTCGGATTGTTATAAAGGTATAACAATTAATAATAATAGGAAATTCGGACTAAATTTTGCAGATAATGTTTTCCTCTAAAACATTTTTGGAAGTACATAAATATTGACAGTTATGATTTTATATTTTACACAATATCAGATGTTACATAATAGTAGTTCAAAATTAAGACTTTTTTGCATTTTATTCTATTTTTTAAACAATCATTTGAAATTTTAAAAAATTAATCATGATATAATAGTGACATTATTATCGAATATTTTAAGCATAAATAACCCCCATAATAGTCACATATAAAATGTACCTTTTTTCACAAAATTATCTACATTTCATCAACATGAAAATCTGATATCACGAACTTTGACCTTTTAAAGTTATAAAATGGGACCGGCAAAATCATTTGAATTTTATTTACAATAAAAACTACGAAAACTTTTTTTTTTCCAATAGAATGGGTTATAATATAAAAATACAAGTAAGTTGTTAACGGTATGAACAGCAGCTTGGTTATCTAAAATATATGTACAATGCATGTATATAGTATGTTTTTTGATAATCTGCTTTATAATTTTTTGTTGTATTTTATTAGAAACGCCACAGGTATTATTCAAATGTTCAATGCAACACAAAAAATAATTGCTGATAAGACTACCTCATTGGTTGTAAAGTTATGTTCACAATGAAAGTCATTGCTAAATTATAGAAGTTCATTTCATATACAGTGATCCTATGGATATTTTAATAGACTGCATTTGCCTAGTCTTTTTGTCACAAAAATTCTTTA
Source organism: Magallana gigas (assembly GCF_963853765.1). Lineage (NCBI taxonomy): Eukaryota > Metazoa > Mollusca > Bivalvia > Ostreida > Ostreidae > Magallana > Magallana gigas. The sequence continues at coordinate 68,248,879 of NC_088853.1, read as the reverse complement.
AACAAATCTTTGTTCTACTTTTCATATGAATTTTTTCTTGTCTTGTCATTTTTTGCATTTACATTATCGGTTTCCAGGGATTCAACTGAAAACGATGCATTTTCTATAGAAAATGTACTAGTATCTCTGACAATCTGTACAGGTTTAATCTTATTTTTTCGCTCTAATTTAGCAAAGGTGAAATCCGTTCTTTGATCAGGATCGAGCCTGTCATTTGTCTCTATTTCTTCCGCGAAATTTGCTGTCCGGTTCTGTAGGTCATGTGACCGATCTCGATTTCCATTTTTTCTAGTTTTGTATTCATTTAGGAATATAACGTCTGTTGCATGTTCATAGTTTCTTCTTTTCTTTTTAATTAAAGGGTTTGTATTCTTAGATGTGTCGATATTTTCGTAACCTTTAGATGTTCCATTGTCTCTAGTTTTGTATTCATTTAGGAATGTAACGTCTGCTGCATGTTCATAGTCCCTTCTTTTCTTTTTAATTAAAGGATTTGTATTCTCAGATGAGTCGATAGTTTCGTAACCGTCAGATGTTCCTCTAACCGCCAACGGTTGATTCATTTCTATGCCAACATCCTCAAATCTAGAAGGCTGTGGTCTAGCATAATTTCGTCCTGGATGACCTAAGCTATGAGATGTAATTCAAAAATAAAATGGATTATGTGTTTCAACAGGTGAATTAACGTAAATTAAATATAAAAAAAATGATATGGAAAAATGATCATGTCTTCTCTTTGACTAATAAATAAAAATTAACCAGATTCAATTTTATGTATATATAATAAAATCATATAATAATAAAACTTACTAAACGTTGCACAATGCTTCATTTTGCAATATTTACATTCAGTGTATATTTCCCCTTATGTTTGCATTGAAAATTTGCGACGTTCAATTTCCTATGAATACATTTTGCTAATTCATGAGCCATGAGCACAAATAAAAACGTCACCACGTGTTTTGAGTATATTTATTTTTGTAAGAATAAATAAAACGTTTAACTTTACAAGATCAATTTGATATGAACTTTTGAAATATATTTTATTACAGTGGCGTCGGAAGCAAATAAAAAGTGTGGGGGGGGGGGGGGGCTAGACTAATCCTCAAAAATCTTGACAAGCAAAAAAACAAAACAAAACAAAACAAATAAACAAACCTAAATAAAATCATGAAAATCCTAATCCTAAATAGGGTGGTGGGGGGGGGGGGGGGGTAAACCTTAGTGCTTACCTACCAATTTTTCCCCCCAAATCATGACATTCCTAATCCGGGGGGGGGGGGGAGGAGCTATCCCATCTTTTCAAGGTAGATTTCAGAACAATAATCTTTGCTGCAAGAAAAAGTGTGTGTGGGGGGGGGGGGGGGCTTAACTCTCTATAATGCTATGTGTCTAATGGTTAGGTCTAACCTTGCAAAAAAGGGGGGCGCTAAGACCCCCCCACCTAGCCCCCCCCCCCCCCCCCGGTTCCGACGCCTATGCATTAAATCATATCTACTCCTTAATGAGATAGATATTTCTCTACAAAGTTTCTGGCACGATATTTTTAGCTGCGGGAGCGTACTAAATAACATGTTAATATGGCTGTTCCATGTTTGTTTTTTATCCCTGACTGAGAGCTTATATAATGGTTTTACAGTGACGATACACATGTATTTAAAATAAAAAGAACAACATCAGTTCGAATATAAATAGAACCATTTAATTCTTATTTTTGGATGTCGTCGGTCTTATTGGACACCAATGCGGTGCAGACATATTGAATACCGCACGTTAGCGCATTGGTGTCATAGGACCGACGACATCCAAAATTAAGCATTTACTGCTTAATTAATCATCTTAAGTACTAGTAAATATGCTTTCGCCAATTTCTATAGACTTTTGATTAAATAGTTCAATAGAGTTCATTTAAAAAGTGATTTTCAGTTAAAAAGACATTACCGTCTTTATAAAAATTATTTGAAACACGAGCTCTGATCTGGCTTGGTGTAAATGAAATATAAATACAAAAAATATGAGCATAATTAATTTTTCATAATATAATAATGAAAAATTTTATTAAAAAATAAAATTTCTTAGCATAAATAATATTTTTATATTTAAAAAAAAAAAAAAAAAAAATTGAAAAAAAAGAACAAACAAACAAAATGCCAAGGGGCCACATCGCTCACCTGAACAACAACAGCCTTAACTATAATCAAATTACATGTATAGTATGAACCATGATTTAAACAAAATTGAATCTACACTATGTGAGGATGCTTCCATTCCGATTTGACCTTTTCTGGTCTAATAGTTTTTAAGAAGAAGATTTTCAAAAAAAAATTCTATATATTCCTTTGAAAAAATCCATTCCCCCATTGTGGCCCCACCCTGCCCCCGGGGACCAAAATTTAAACAAACTTGAATCTACACTATCCTAGGATGCTTCCACTCCATATTAAGCTTTAATGGTCCAACAGTTTTTGAATAGAAGATTTTTAAATATTATCTCAATATATTCCTTTGTAAAAATTCATCCCCCATAGTGACCCCATCCTACCCCCGGGGACCATGGTTTTAACAAACTTGAATCTACACTATCTGAGGATGCTTCCACTCCAATTTGAGCTTTTCTGGCCTAATAGTTTTTCAGAAGAAAATTTTTAAAGATTTTCTCTATATATTCCTTTGTAAAAATTTATCCCAATTATGGCCCCACCCTACCCCAGGGGACCATGATTTGATCAAACTTGAATCTACACTATGAAAGAATGCTTCCATGCAAGTTGCAGCTTTCTTGCCTAACAGTTTTTGAACAGAAGATTTGAAAAATAACTACAAATTTTCAATAATTCTAAATTTTATCCCCTTTAAAGAGGGTGTGGTCCTTCATTTGAACAAACTTAAATCCCCTTCACACAGTGGTGCTTTGTGCCAAGTTTGGTTGAAATCTGCCCATTGGTTCTGGAGAAGTATATGAAAATATGAAAAGTTTACAACAACGACAACGCCGACAACGCCGACAACGGCGACAGACAACGGACAAATTTTGATCAGAAAAGCTCACTTGAGCTCAGGTGAGCTAAAAAGGAACGTTAAACTCGGGTATTAATTGCAAGATACTTTGAATTTACGCTTATTAAATCGCTATCACCTTTTCGTAATCTTCCTTTTCCTTTGCATATATCGAGTAATCAAAGTTAATGTCAATGCCACTACTGTGAGGATAACACTCACTCCCATCGCTATAGTAATACCATCTGTTATAGTGAAGTCCTGGCTTGGACGGGCTGTCAAAAAAAAATCACAGAGGAGTTAGTTCATTGTGGTTTCATTGAAATTCATGGGCACCAATTTGCATTAACACTTTCAAGGATAAGTATGATAATTCACGAATTAACATTGATCATAACAGTTATGAGAATTATACAATTATTGCGGTGGTTGTTTTTTTTTTAGGTCAATACGATTATTTAGCTACCCAAGAAGTACAATATTATTGAATATTGTGCTTCGAGGATAGCTAAATTATTGTCTTGATCGAAAAAAAACCCAGTAATTTTTATTTTATTATATGATTCAGCAACGAATTAATAAAAATATCAGATTGAGTGTTTCCAGCAAAGATTTTAGTTTGAAGCCATAGCCGAACAAATTGATAAACGCGATAGTTCATTGGAAGATCTATTTTTCGTCCAGTGTGGAGAAAATTAAATTTTATATTGACCTCCTTGGTCACGTGCAGGTAAATGTAACGTGCTATTTTTCTATAGAGTTGGATATGAGTCAAGTTGTTTTTTCATTAAATATTTAATTTCGTTGTTCAGCTAAATAACGATATTCACGAAAATTAGTATTCGGCAAATATTAATGAGACCACAGTCTTTACATGGATATGGAAAAAAAACCCATTTAATCCAAAGAAAACCCCCATTAAAACAAAGATTTAAAAAGCAACATGTTTGAAGGAATTTTAACCTTTCAATTCGTATTATTTCCATATAAGTGTCCTAACTTTGAGCTCATCTGAATTTATTTAAGGTGAACAAAAGAATGAATTTAATTAGCTTTCGTTTTGTTTTTGTGTGTGTGTGGGGGGGGGGGGTCCCCTATTCATTCCGATATTATCAGCATTTGTTTTCTTTTCTTTTTTTCCGAGTACATGTTATGATTAAAATGCGGTGATAACACATTAATTATACAGACAACAATAATCATATCAATGGAACAGAACATTTATAATTATGGTTCTATTAGCCAGCAAGTAGGTGTTAGCCAATAATTCGCTTAATAAGTATTTTACTAAACTACACTGAACAATGCGATGCAACATGTATTGTATGTCTGGCCCCACCGTCACCAACATTTTTAAATCCCTCAGCTCAGTCCTCAACTCAAATTCTTAAATGAAAAGTGCATGAATTTGAGGTAAAAACTCAGACTTGAGGCTGAGTAATGACTTAAGGAAAGTTGCTGGGGCGGGGCCTGAGAAACTGTCCCTTTCTTACTTGAAGTCTCGACTTGGTATGTGGCGTTTCCGTAAGCTGCTTTGGTCGATGCATCATGACCCGCCATGTCTCTACTATTTGTATCATCAACTACCAAAAAAAATTCTTATGTATTTTTTGAAAAATATTATGTCATTTTTGCATGGTTGTGTGTATACATGTACAAATTGACTATATTCTGTCCCAGTTTACTGCTTCCCTCACTTCCCTCAATTGACGAATTTCAAAGAAAATACACATACCTGTCAAAGAAGTACAGCTGAAATCAAAAGAAGGGGGTGGGGGGGGGGGGGTACAATATTAATTCATTGACACTTCATTTATTTTTACCCGGAGAAATTAACATGATCGAAACCAGTTTTTCACGCAGAATTATAATGGGAAATGTTAATATCTTTTCTCCATTCGGGATTATTACTAGTACTTTTTATTCTGAGACCTCATAATAATTTTTGAAACCCCCCCCCCCCCATGCAAATTTTCACATTTTTCCTATAGTTTTGTATTTCTGACCTAAGTATTTCTTTCACTTTGATATATATGAAAAAGTATTGTAATATGTCACCAAATTGCGAAACGAAAAAAAAAAAAATACCTCGGGGTTTGTGTCTATTCTGGAACAGAAAGAAAGAAAGAAAGAGAACATTTACCCAGTCAAGATTTCGTATTAATCCTAGCCTATCAGCCTATATTTTCCTGTCCAACGGAAACACTGGACATTTTTTGTAATACTTAGACTTTTATTTGGAAAAAAGGAAGTTACTATTAATGTACTTTACTATTGAAATGTACTTT